>NC_060211.1:104855000-105480000 GCF_021130785.1 Homalodisca vitripennis
TTTTTGTAGGATCAATAGCCTATCTAAATTACTTATTGTTGTTGCTCCATAAATGCTTATTCCGTAAGCTAAATGTGAATGGATCAAAGAGAAATATATTAATTTCAGTGTATGTAAATTACTAATTTTTACCATTTGTCGCAATGCATATAGACCAGTAGACATCTTCTTAGTAACATGATCTACATGTTTATCCCAAGCTAAATTTTTATCTATTATAAATCCTAAAAACTTTGTGTGGTCTACTTGTTTAAGTCTGTCATTGTCTAGAAAAATGTTACAGTTTTAAATTTGATCTGGATTGCTTTGTAAAAAAAGAAATATAATTAGATCTATCTGAATTTAATAAAAGATTATTTTTGTCAAAAAAATCTTTAATCCTACTTAGACCAATATAATTATGAAGAAATTTAAATATTCTCAAGCTTCTGACCAGAAAACAAAACATTTGAATCATCAGCATACAGACATACGGCACCATCCAACCCCTGGCAAACCTCCTATATAACATAAAAACAATAGAGGTCCCAGGATAGACCCCTGGGGCACACCATGCCGCAGTGTCTGCAGCTGTGATTTATGAGCCCTCACATAATGATTTTTATTGTGAAAAATTGTTTCTTCTATTTCTACATATTGTTTTCTATTTGTTAAATAGGAATCAAACCATGTTTGCTCCTTTCCATATATACCGAAGCTGTTTTCCTTATTAATTTTACATGACTGACACTATCAAATGCTCTGGTAAGATCTAGTCAAGTCAAGTCAAAGTCAAAGCAAAACTTTATTCGTGAACGTACAGAATATGTGTCAATACATAAAAGTAATTATAAATTAGAGGTTTGACAAATCTTTCCAGTTTGAAAATTCTTCAATGGAGTAGAAATGTCTTGTCGGCCAGCCAGGTTGTGAGACGTGTCCTGAATGGCAATAAGTCTCTTCTCTTCTTTGAGATGTCTTGGCAGTAGATTGAAAAATTTTGCTCCTGCATAGGAAGGTTTTTTTGGCAAACATTGCAAGTCTGTGAGATTGAAGGTTGAAATTTACTGCGGTTTCTGGTGTTGTGGGTATGGACTCTGTTCGATGAATCGTTCAGCAATTGCTTGTCGAGAATGTGAATGATGGACTGAAAGATAAACAAGGCAGTAACAGTTTGGATACCAAGGTCTTTAAAGGCACTTCTACAAGTGTTTCTTCTTGGTCCCAAGCTTGCTAGCACTCCTCACAGCCTTTTTCTGCATTATTAGGACTCTATTCAGATTTCCTGCAGTTGATCCACCCCAAACAAGCAGTCCATATCTTATGTGGGATTCAAATAGTGAGAAATAAGCAACTTTAGCTGTTTGCGAGGTCTGTGACAGCTCTGACACATACAGGGCAGTACTCAATTTGCTGCAGACCAAATCAACATGAGGTGTCCAAGATAGAGCACTGTCTACAATAATTCCCAAGTACTTAGTTTCTTCCTCCACCTCTAAGCATCGGGGAGTCCAACATTTTCATTTTGTGCTCTACTAAACAGTACTTGCTTTGTTTTTCCTTCGTTTAGTGCCAAGTTGTTAACATGACAGTATTATTTGGCTACATTTAAAGCAATGAAGGCCTTACAGTCTAAATTATAAGGTTGCTTTTCTGCCAACATCAAAGCAGTATCGTCTGCATACATTGTAGAAGAGGCATACTCACTGAGGTGATTGGGTAAGTCATTAGTGAACAGTATATAGAGTACTGGTCCAAGGACGGATCCTTGAGGAAACCCCTTCTACTGATAGGAAGTTGATCAGATCTTGCATGGTAAGTTGTGTTGTTCACTGTATATTTGATCTCAACCAATTGAGTTCTATTTTTCAAGTAGCTTGAAAACCAGCTTTCTTCTGTATTGTGAATTCCCAATGTTTTAAGCTTTTTAAATGAGTAAGTTATGTCCCAGACTGTCAAATGCTTTAGAAAAATCTAAGAACAAAGCTGTGGTCAAGTTTTCCTTCTTCCAAACTGGTCGTCCTATTACACCTTCAACAAAACATTATGATGGCTGTAGTGGTGGATCTTCCAGGTAGGAAGCCGTGTTGGTGTTCAGATAAGAGATTGTTAGCAGAGAGGTGTCTCTCATCCAATCTTGTTAAAACAATTTTTTCAATTATTTTAGAAATCGTAGGAATAAGAGATATAGGTCTATAATCACTTGCAACTTTGCATGTCTTTTTTGTTTACTTATCGGGATAACCTTAGCTACTTTAAGATCGTCTGGAAAAATGCCTTGTAAGAGAGACTTGTTAATTATGTTTGTCAATGGAAGCCTGATTTCTTCAACTATATATTTTCAATACAGTGGATGATATATCGTCAATTCCAGCTGAGGGTTTTGATTTCAGTGAAAGAATAGTTTTTTTCAACCTCAGTTAGATTTGTCATTTCGAACTTAAAATCAAGAAATATTGTTGATTATGTCCATTTGGTTGTCAGTGAGGTCAAGATTTTGACCGGCTTCTTTCAGTGTTTTTCTCCGCTACAGTTGTGAAATAAGTATTTAGGTGTTCTGCTATTTGGAGTGGATTCTGAGTTGTTTCTTTTTTTTTCCGTCAAACTTCCAGTTCAATTTCTGATTCCGTGCATTTTTTTTTGTCGTTCACTGTTTATGGTGTCCCAGATCGCTTTAGGCTTATTATCAGCATTGTTAATAAAGTCGGCAGTTTGCTTGTCTTCTACAAAATTTCAATCTCAAAAATCGTATGCTTTTTTCCTTTCTGCTGTTAATCTTTTCCGCCTCAAACCCCAGGTCTTAATTTTTCTTGCTCAAGAGCCTCAAGAAAGTCTTTTTGAAGTCTGCTAGCAACAGGGTCTGACATGCTTCTAAATTTATGCCTCTGTTTTGGATCTAGATTTTTTTGTAAGGGCAGGCTGTGTTCATTGCTGAGGTGAGGATGCCACTAAGTTTTTTTGTACGCTGTGTTTACATTTTCTGTATTTATGATTTTCATCCTATTCCTGATCGCGGAGAATTTCTTTTAGGTGGTCCAAATTTTTCTTGTTTAAGTGCCTTCTTTCTGAATTTATGATGGGCAGAGGAAGCTGAACACTTGTAGATTGAGCTTAGCTGTGCTTTATGATCTGAAATCCCAGTAGTGAATGTAGAGACATTGATTTCTTGAGTAGTGATATTACTACATACAGTCTATGGATGAAGATGTAGTATTTGTCTCTCTGGTAGGTGGGAGTTGTAAACGGTGAATATTGTATGCTGCCAAAGTATTAGTTAGCTTTGCGTTGTCCCTATCTTTGTTTTAGACAATCGATATTTATATCTCCCATGATTCCCCCCCCCCCCCCCACCCCCCCCCCCCCCCACCCCCCCCCCCCCCCACCCCCCCCCCCCCCCACCCCCCCCCCCCCCCACCCCCCCCCCCCCCCACCCCAAGAGGAAAGAACGAATAGAAAAAAATTAGAAAGTCAGAAATTTTTGTTGAGTAATTTACTGACTTCTCCATTATAAATTAGGCCCTAACTACTCTAGCGTAATACTGATTGAACTCTGTTTCATTCTTTCATGAAACATGCTTTTATTTTATTTACTTTCTGTGAATGTAGCACCTGCATGCCGTTCGAAATAAATATTCTTCGTTTTTTTCGAAAACTCTTTATCGCGACGCGTTAATCGTCGCAGAATTAGTGTCCTATATGCGATTCTGCAAGAGATCGTCATAGTTATTTTTATTTTCAAACAAAAAAACCAGTACCGAATAGATTGCGCGTACTGGTTGGTCCCATTTTGCACAGTTTCATATTACTTTGTGGTATTTTTTTTGTATTCGGTAATCTTGTAAAAGGCTTGCGTTTTCTCTTGCGTGGGCTTCTACAAAACTGTCTTGACGAGCCTGTTTATCGACGGCTGCGACATAATGTTGGTTGTTGGGCAAACCGTCGATCTGTTTCAAGTGTACACAAGGATTTGCGGACACTGTTGGCGAAACTTGTACGGTTTGAAACTAAAACACTGACATGAATCTCAATTTTAATGTACCAAAAAATCGGAATTGTATCATTTGGCTAGATGTTAACCAAGAAAGATTTTTATACGAATTTTAAATGTTGCATGACAACTTCATTTCTTTAAGAATGAATGGCGTCACTTTCGTGGAAGCTCTCGTTTTCTATGATTATCTGATCCTGCAGGACATCTGCCAAGTATAAAATGATCTATAGATTTGAAATTGTGCATGCAACTTCAGCAAAGCCTGTTACAACACATGGGGTGGCGTACTCTACCTTGCACATATTAAAGTTTATTATTATTATACACTTCTATAGTTATCAATAAAATCAATAGTGAACGTAATTTATTGGTACATTTATAATGTGAATATATAAAATAAAATCTTACAACTTAAATTTTTACTCAAGCGCCTGGAATGAATATGAACACTTATGTAACGAAAGATGTACTCGTATAAATTCCAGCCACAACATGCTGTACCGTTCTGGGCAGCGCCAAGACCCCGGGATGTCCTATGTCTCCCTGTAAGGAAACATCCCTGATTAAATATAACCAAGGGACGTAAGTTTTCATTTATAATACTAACAGTTACCCGCGGCTTCGCACGCACGTAAGCTATGCATGTGTATGATCATTTCTGGTTAGAGTGAATTATATTTCCGACGCCGATGTTAGTTTGCCTTGATTCCACGATCAAGAAAATATGTCAAGATGTGTTTATTTACGGCCATTGCAATTTACTTTCAGTATAACGTATTTCTGGTGCTACAATTGTGTGTGATTTGTTGTCCTGCTCAAGAAGAAATAGATACATAAGCAGGTTTGAGAATCCTATTTCTGTGTAAAGACAACTAAGGTGCAGTTTTTTGGACAGTCTTGAAATTTATCGTAAAAGTTAGATAGTAGTATCTTTATTACAGTACTGATCAAGCACTGCAATACTTAAAATTTGCTAAAACGTTAAGTTATTAGTATACTTTTGCTAAAAAATGTTCTTATCTGGATATTATCTTACTCTCTGCTCAACAGCGGTTCCGGAAAATGTTGAAATAAGAAGAAGTTTTGTTACTATCAAGCTTATTCAATGCTTTCAAGTTGATAAATGCGAGAAAATTGAAAATAGTGGTTAAATGAATTTAAAATATAGTTGTACTATCATAAAACAATGTTTAGACAACCCGTTTAACTACATTTTACTTGCATTATTTTAATTAATATTTCGCAACTCTAGAGACCAGTGGGGCGTCAGCCTGGAGAATTGGAATAGGTCTATATAATAACTAGGGACCCTAAGAATGCCCATGTAAATTTCCAGTACAATCAGTCCAGTAGATTTTGCGTTATATAGTAACAAACACTCGAACACAGTTTAAAATAAATAATTGCTTTGTTATCAGTTTTTGTTGCAAATTTTTCGAAAATTGACCACAATATTTTATTGAAAGACAAATACGCAGAGTTTATTGTACTATAATGCTATTTCAGTTGTAAATTTTTGAAATGTATTTCTGTTCGAGTATTTGGTACTTAGTAAATCCATATAAATACACAATTCGTGTACAGGGCGTTATCGCGGATCAGTTACTATAAGATGTGTAAGTAATCAATTTAACTCATTTTTATTAGATTAACCATATTTTTGAACCATGAGTACGTGGTATTGAACAAATTGAGGGGTCAATGCTTGATTTACAAAATGTAAAACACACCTATGTTCTACAGAGTTGTAAACGTCTTTACATCTGGAACATACTACAAAAGATTGCAGTAACCCATTTTAGTTTCATAATTGTTGCCAGGTTAACTAAAGAGTTTTATGTTTGTCTACTCTATAAAAATATAGAATAATTTAATATTTGTCAAAAATATTGGATAATTGAATAAAGGAAATAATCAAGTGAAAGCTGCTATAAAAATTACTTTTTTATTGTATTAATTATTAAGGATTGTGTGACTTTCTCTATCTCCATTCATATTTATTACCTTCCTGTATTTTAATGCCTTATTATTTTGATAGAAGGGGAAACTAATTAATAATGGCTAAACATTGTGGTTAAGAACATCCTGATAACTTGTGAGAAGCCAAAGATCGTAATATCTCTCTGAGGGGAACAACACCGATTACTACCTGGTTTAGTTGACTAATGACTCTGTAAATGTTGTAGGATTGGGAGCTACAAGTGGATGTCAACGAATTATATAAGTTTTATTTTGAGATTACTTTTTAATTACATCTGATAATTTATGTGCGTGACTCAATTTTATTTTATCCATGTCGCTATTTTTCAGAGGAACAACGTTTTTTGCTTCCATGTGAAATGTAAAATACGCTTATCGTTATTGTTGTTTATCCAGCAATGACACATAATTTGTTTACTCAATATCAAATTACTTTCCTGTTTCACTGCACAGAAGAAACGAGTAAAATTATAAGATTGTTGATTGTGTCATGTTAGACTGACTACAACAAAGGAAATATTCTTGCAACACATTTTACATGATGTATTAATTTAATTATAACGGTGAAGTAATTAATTAATATTTTCCCCATGCTATGTTATACAATACAATTTCAGTACAAAGCCTGGAAACGATAAACAATGTGCCATTTCGATGATCAGATGTACAATAATTTCAATACACTATAAAACCGTACTGCATTAAAATGCAGAAAAATATTAAAAAATGTATTCTATGTACTCCCAAAAGTGTTCTCTGGAGCACATATATACCGTGAGTTTTAAAGTATAGATACACTCTGTTTAGGTTTTGATTGATAAATAAGGAGGGATGGCACTCGTGACACTTTTAGAAAAAAGTGAACTTTTTAGTCACTGTTACAACTTGCCAATTTCCCCAAAAATGAGTAATGGGTAATTGGGATTTTGAAGGAGAGGCTCTGTAATGTAAATCTATAAATGTAAAAAATCCACCTCATTGAAAAGGACATCTCATTTGAAAGGCCTTAATAAAAGAAGGAGAACAGTGGGAACTAGAGCTTTCTATCTCAACTCAGTACAAAATGGCAGCTTATTGAAATTAATTAAAAAAACTAAATGATGCAAAACATGAACATCCAAATTCAGGAAGTAAATAAATAACTTCAATAGGCAACAACTTAATCACAAACTAAAACCTGTTTTACAATTATTACCTGCTGCAGGGCAGGCCTCTCTTATCTTATCAGTTTTGAAGAAGTCCAGTATCATGTTCAGTTTCTGGTTGGAATTAACAAAGTTAAGGCGTTTGTATTTATGATACATTACGTTGAAATGGAGTGTTTAAGTGACAAGAGCGTATTATGATCCTGATGATACGAGGTTACGGAGACCGGGTGAGATCTAGAATACAAATACAGAATATACATATACTTTATTCCAGAAAATATAATTAACAAAAATTGACATCAGTACTGGTATGAATTACTAGCCACTGTATCCAGTAAGCGTGGCTAGCTCAACTGAAAGTTTGTTCTTATTGTATGGTGTTCAGTCGAATCTTAACAAGTAAACCATGCGGTTAATCCGCAGTGTGCACACCCCACATTAACAGTTTACTGTATTTTTAAACACAACATTTGTTAGTTATAAATTAAAAAATTTTTAATATAAAACTGTACAAATTCCTAAACTAAAATTTGAAAAAGTTATCAATATTAATAACAATTAAAAGGCTATTTTAAATTTATTCTCAAATTTGTTTCTATTTTTACAATTTTTTATTTGAAAAGGCAAAAGAGTAAAAAATTGTAGACCCCAAAAAAGAAAAGCTTTTTTTGAAAATTTACTTATTTACCTTCAGTCTCATGAACAGCCCTAGTAAGTCGCCTCTTGTTCTTTGGTAAACTCTGTCTCAGATCTCAGTTTAAACTATCAATTTTTTTATTAATTTTTTTTATTTATACATTGTTGTTTATTTTTAATGTGTTACATTGGATACGGCAGACTGCGCTACGACACGTAAAGAGGCATAAACATTTGTTTACATTTAAATTGAAAGAAATATTAAATTATTGTAAAGTAGTGTAGCTAATGCAAATTGCAAACACAAAGTTACTTATCTAATTTTAAATTTAGATTGCACGAATGATCAATAAACTCTCTAATGAAATGTAAATACTACGCTGTTATAAAAGCTACCTTAACGTGCAAAGCTGTAAATACTTGCACATAAAGAAATAGAATCTGGTTAGATCGAAAGTAAATTAAAAGATCCGAAAGAAGACGCTTTATGATCGGAGTTAGTTTTAGTTGGTTTACATTTTCTTGACAGGGGCACAAGTCAAACTCTACAATGGTACTGGAAATATCTTAGACAGAAAGTGAATTAAAACAGACGGAATTTGATTCTTTAAAAGAAAATTAGTTTATCGAGACTTATGTATATAAAGAAAGTGTCCTGAATTACTTATCAACACCTAACAAAAAAAAACCATGAAAGATAGAGGCATGGAATTTGGTACATACCTTCATGTTGCACCCTACAGGCTCACGAAGGAATTACTTTTCTCTACATCAGTTGTTGCTTTCTCTACGATAAAGTTGTGACAATTTCTATAAGAAATACATTGCAGCAAAGATATTTTACTTATTAAACATTAGAATATTACAACAAAATCGTATGTTAAGTTAATTTAAGTACCATTTTAAATATAGTGACTCTTATAGTCTTGAAATCATAAAGTAAGGATGTGAAATAACATAATTTATTACTTCAATATTATCTGTAATCACTTTTAGAGCACAGGGGTTATCCAGATAATAAAATTGGAAATATACTTTTAACTGAAACTTTTAATAAATATTATGTGTGCAGCGCTTAATCAGAAGTGTAATGCAGGAATTAAAGATTTAATAAAAAAGCTTTTGCTACAGATTTAAAGACTTTTATAAAACCCAACTTAGATGTTTTTTTGTAAGAAGTTCGGTTCTCGGACCTTTATAGGATACTATATATATATAAGTAGTATATTTATACAATAGATAAGTAATATATCTATACCTATTCATGCTAACAAAACAAACTCAAACTGTGGTATCAAAAATATTCTTAGTCCAGATGTATACTACAATGACCGAAAGTAGACCGATTTATTATCGAAGTAGTCTTGTATGTATGTAGTACTTCTCAGATCAGTGTATGTATGTATACAGGAGGTTATAATTATAGCGCGCGCGCGCGCGCGCGTGTGTGTGTGTGTGTGTGAGTGATTGTTTCATCGCAGAATCAAGAGAAACTCAACTATGGTACTAGAAGTATCTTAGACCGGATTAAACTAAAATGACTATAAGTATACTTTTTTAGCATATTTTCTTGATCATTGTAGCATGGCAAACTCAACCATGGTGTAGAAAATATAATTCTTTCAAATCAGAAGTATTCACCTACACGCAGAGTCTAAAATAAGAGCCGTTAGCCATTTTGCTTACCATTTGAAGCTGTTAACATTGGACACTAACATAATAAATATCCATTCATATCTTAATCCAATTCATAAACTGATTAGAACCTCACCATGCATTATATATTTAATGTATATTGTCTTCGGCTTAAGGATTCCTCCACACTGGCCTAATATAGTTCAATTGTTACTGAAATTGTCAGAGCAATTTAATAAATTATCATGGAATGTTAGAGGAAATTCGAATCTTATAAAAACTGTTTTACTGTACGACTTCAGGGTCCCAAAACACCGTTCTTTAAACTTAAATCTAAAATGGACCGGGAGACTGGAATAACTTTGAGTGACTATCAATTATCTCAGGAGTGTTTTAGGATGACATAAAAAAAAAAAAAAAAAAAAATACGTGGATATAGTGCCATTTTTATCAACAGGAAATTTTGTGCGAAGCCGTGGGTAACGGCTAGTATTTATATATAAACATCTAATTACCAGCGGTCTCTAAATTACCACTTCATACCCCTTACAAAACTATAAATTTATAATAAACCCGAACTGTGGCCACCCAATTATTTGCTCGCTGCTTAGGTTATAGATACAACTATTGGCCGTATCGATTAACATTTCCGATTTTCTTGTTATGATTCATATAGGCTGCTGTATGTATTAATTCAGTTTTGAGCAGCCCTTACATAAACAAGGTAGGAGTACGCCTGACAATGTATCGCGCAATAGCTAAGTGTCGAGGTAGTGGGGTTGGATATTGTTCAATCAATTGTCCAAAAACCATTGTCTTGCGAAAGAAATAGGATTTTTTTCGGATATTTTCCACCATTCAGTGATATAGGGGAATCAGTAACACTACGTTTCGAGATCTGCAATCTGATCTCTTCTTCAGGTAAATGTGTCTTAGGTGGTTGGTCGGCTGATGCAGACCTATTGTGACCTGTATCCTGTAGATCTGTTTTTTTAATAATTAGTGTTGTGTTTTTGTTTTTTATTAAGTGCGTGTTTTAGAGTTAGTGAAGTTGAAACAACATGGTGAAGGAAACAGGATTTTCCGAAATTTGCCATTGTTTCAGTAATACGGTACAATCAGTAACCCTACGTTTTCGAGATCTCGAACGATCAAATCGATCGTTTCGCATCACTGAACGATAGCAAATGTCCGGAAAAATCCTATCAAAGACTTCCAAAACAAACTTCCATCGTCATAAACTTCAAACAAAGAAACAAACATCGTGGTTGTAATTCAAATCACAAAGAATTACAAGAAACATATTTTTAATAACTCACCACGTTCCAAGTTAAATAAAAATATTCAGACTGAAATCCTACTATTCAAAACACATAATAGTAGGACAGAATAATATATTGGGAAACACACACAAAGATTTGCAACTGATCTGGTGGACTGCTGCGGATCTTCAATAAATTGTGTTACAATTTCTAACTGTCTTCGCCCTAAAGGAGGCCGACCTGAGGGGTGGAGCATCTGAAATGGATCCAGACACTCGAAATTAATTTACTAAAGTTCTTTAAGTATTTCCTTGTCACAGGTCTATCAGGATGTGTAACCATTAAACCGCCTTCCTTCCTGCCTCGTGATAATTTTCCATTCAAAGCCCCGAAAATAAATATCATATCATTTCTACTTTATCGTCGTGACTACTACTGGGCAATATTACTCGTAAGCAGCAATAAATTTGAGAATATTATTTAAAAGCAAGAATGAAAAAAGCGATTGATAATAAATAATTTTTAATATTTAAAAACACACAACACACACAACTTTTTTCACAACACTTCAGGAATCAGTAACCACACAAAATAATGATACCATTAGATAATAACCACTCTAAAAAGTATGATCTGTTCTGACGAAATTGAAACAAAGAAGAGACTTGTTTTTATACTAATCCGTAGTTCGAACCGGGAAAGTCTGGCCACTCTTTGCAGATAAACTTCTTATCAGTGCACTTTCTAACTTTCATTGGATCCTTCGTTCATTGCTTTCCTAATTGATTCAGAACATAAACGACCAATGTAACCGGTTTCCACTCAGACAGTAACTTTACAACAATAATAATGCAAGAGTAAAGACTCTTAATTAACATTTTGATGACTTATTATTGTGTATGTAATACAATTTTCGAGGGTTCCCGACCTGAGATAATGTCCCAGATCGTCCCAACTTTTCCAACATCAGGCAACATTTAAGGAAGGGGGAAAGTGCCGATCGGAAATGTCATTAGCCACCGTGCGGGCTTCGGTGGGGCCTCCCTGGCCTTCTGACGAAGAAACAAAAACATCCCTCGAAATAGTACTCAAATTGAAGAGCACTCAGTGTGTGTAACATTCCTTATTTCTAAGGATATAGGGCCTGGATTCCTTAGGTCCAAAAGGGTTTACTATGCCCTCTCTTCAAAATATCCAAGAGAGCAAGTGTACACAATCACCGAATAGGAATTTTATTGTTGTCAGTTGTATTCGCTTGTACCGAATCGGGCATTCGCGAATTGTGGTCAAAAGTGATCATAAAGGTTTGTCTTTATTTTAGGATATGTAAATTAATACATGGTCGATTGATGAGATATAATTTATTGTTGCAGGAGTTTAATCTGGGAATCGGGTACGTGAAAGGA
The DNA here is from genome assembly GCF_021130785.1 of Homalodisca vitripennis. NCBI lineage: Eukaryota > Metazoa > Arthropoda > Insecta > Hemiptera > Cicadellidae > Homalodisca > Homalodisca vitripennis. The sequence continues at coordinate 104,867,038 of NC_060211.1, forward strand.
AAAGATAACGTGGTACCTGCTATCAAGAATAACGTGTTTATCAAAGATAACGTGCTATCAAGAATAAATTATAGTGGGTTAGCCACAAAAGATATGCTTGTGATTATTAACGCTTTAAGAAATAAACTTGACTTGTTATTTCGAGATGGACATAGGTAAGTTATTTAAGGACTCAAGCATTAAACAGGAGGTGAATGGGTTTTTTGGTACCAGTGATTAGAGAATTAAAAAACTAAAACATGGCAAAACTATTAATTAAAACAATTATTTATTATAATTATAATAAATAAAAGAAGTTTTTAATAGAAAGTCAGTCAACGAGGATAATTGGTATGAGGCCTATGTTGAAAGAACTTTAAAATTAAGCTCACTTGAAGCATGGACAATTGGAGCTGGTATTGTTTATGTAATAGGCTACTACAGAATTTGGTATATTCCGAACGATGGAGATGAGGACCATAAAAGATCAATTAAAGTGTGTGAGTTATACCCAGAAGGATAAATATGAATATAAAAGCAGTGGGAAGTTTACAACCGATTATACCATATAAAATAAGATAAATACAGTAATAGTGCTGATTTAATACGAGAATTACCGACCGGAAGAAGGGGAGTAAAGTAATATTTTACTCTTATCGTTATACTAGCGTGAGTCACAAAACCGACAACCAACAACTAACACCCGATGATCTACCTCGCCTAATGGGACCATCAAAAACACCTCCCTATCAATACTCTCACCTCCCACCTCCCCCCCATAACACACCCTTACTGATTACCTTCCCCTCACCCAAACCATCTACCATTCAATTCTCCTGGTCGAAAATCAATGATTATAAAACCCGTATCCCCTGGAGACCAACCCATCAACATCCCTGAAAATGGATGTATTAATCACCTGAAAAATACCCCCCACACCCACCGCATGTGTCATACACCTCCCCGCCACCACAGCCCCCCACCCACCCCCCCCGTCTCGAGGTAGTCGTGTAGCCCAGTTTTTGAAATAAAGCTTCCCCCGACCCATCCCAAAAAAAAGTCCACCCCCTCTCAACCCCACCCCTGCCCCGGTCTCATCCCTGTGTAAGATGTCGAACTAACATTGTTAACAGACCAATACCCACCAAATTGTTATTCAAATTACCCCCCACCCTCTAGACGCGGCCCAATAACCTTGAAAAGCCCCCCCCCCCCTAAACCATCCCCCCTAACCCACCCATATGACCCCCCTCACGTATCACACTACACAGCCACTATTGCCGACCACCCACACCCCCCCACCCCCTCCCCTCCAAATGCATAAAAACACCACCTGGTCCAGTCTACACCAGCAATTTTAAGACATCCTCAATTATCCCCCACCCCCAAAAACTAACCCCAAAAACAAATACCCTCCCCACCCCCACAACATCGCTTATAAGACTTACCGACAGATTACAAAGGATTCTGTACCTGACATCCATATTATTCAAAAATGCACGCGTTCAAGTTTCGTCATCTCATCAAGTTTCGGACCCGTTTTAAAAACTCCAGGTGTCTGCTTAATGGTTTCTTCTATGCCATTAGAAACGTTTAATAGCGGAGTTCTTCAATGGTGTCTATTGGGAACGAGTAAACTACTGATTTAAATGTCCCGAAAGGTAAAAAATTCCAAAGAGATATAAGTCCGGAGATCTCCTTGCAGGCCATGGACTGGTCCACCTCGGCCTATCGATTGATTTTGTGAAAACTCATTTTAGGTGTCCACAAACAGCCAGAGAGTAGTTGCGCAGGTACCCCTGTCATGCATAAACCCACATGTTTTTGGCGCAAAAATTCAGAGGGATACAATACCTTAAGGCAGGTTAGGTAGCACTCCTCTTCAAAAGTTCAAAAGTACAACCACGCTCATTATTGGCCTGGGAGTGAAGCATGAATACCACAAAGTAAACTGCTAAAATACCGAACCCTAATATGGAATAAATAACTGACATTGTGGCCGATTAGGTATGATTGCTTGAAGACCTTCCTGTCTGCCCAAATGTGGTTGTTATGGAAGTTAATGATAACTGTTCTTGTAAAGTGATCCTCATTGGTAAACAAAATTAAACGCAAGAAGTATGGATTATTTTGATAGAAGCTATCCACAAAAACAACATGGGGAGCGTAGTCTTGTGGCAAAAGAGTTGCTGGAACATGGAGTTGCTTGGACATGCTGGAAGTGGTATGGGTGTAACTGGTACTCGTGTAGTATTCTCCGAATACTAGATTAGCTGACATTGAACTGTAGTGACAATTCCCCCCACCCCCCCCCCCCCCCACCCCCCCCCCCCCCCACCCCCCCCCCCCCCCACCCCCCCCCCCCCCCACCCCCCCCCCCCCCCACCCCCCCCCCCCCAACAATTATTTGCACATTTTATTACATTATAGTCCATTATAGTGGTTAGTTAGTTAGTTTTAGTAGTTGTAGTTTTATTACGTGTTATTAACACGTAACGGCTGCATACGTTGAGTAATTTAGTTTTGCTGTTCACGAATAAAGTTTAAGTTCGTTTGTTAGGAATGCATATGGGTCCTTCTTTATCCTACGTTCTCCTCTACGGACGGAGGCATTAGAGCCATCTTTTTCCTAGTGCCCCAATTAATGTTACATTTTTTCTTCCAAAACGAATCGTTTTCCTTTTGTTGCGATCGGCGAAGTTCACGGACACTAATCTAAGAGCCTGAAGGTCATATATGTTGTTTGCACAATGGATATTGCTGTGATGGGGCAGCTTCAATTCAGTGTAGGTGGCTTTGTAAAACATCATGGCCTCCAGTGGCCATTCTCAATTTGGCCACGCAGTCAGTCTCGGTGAGGCAGGTCTCCCGGAACGTGTTGCATTAAGAAGTTGTTCCCACTTCTTTCCGCTAGCTCCCTTTCGGCGTCTTTCAGCCATGGTTCCTTCGTCTTCTTTGACCCTCATCATACAACTGACTAACACACAGCTGATGTCTCAGTGTTTCGTTGTCTTGTGTTTTTGTTATGGAAATCCATAACGTTTTTAAATTTAACATAGTGTTGATTTTAATGTATTTATTACGAAAATTGTTTTTAACTACCCATTTGCCAAAAGAGATAAGGGTTTGAAACGTTATTACATTATACAATTTGTAATGCTATTTCTTTATTTCAAGTTACAAATTTTCTTTTAAAAACACAATGAATCGCTGAAACTCACCTTTAGAAATTGAACTTTACACGCTAATGTTATTTATATTATTAAATTATATTACTTCCAATGGTTTTTATTTATATTGATGTTTTTATATATGTTACTCCATAATAAATATTTTAGATAATGGCATTTCAACATAATCATACAATAATAGCGATTTATTGTCTATGTTGTATACGTGTACATATCATTTGAACAATACAAAGTTTAGGTTGATTTGAATAAAACAACGTTGGAAAGAGAGTATTTCATCGATCTGATCTTTTTCCGGTTCAGCGGTGGTTGCGGCTGTTAAAAGATGTGCTCACGAGATTTTCCACGCTCGTGCTCAACAATGAACTAAATAAAATTGCTTCTCTTCACCTCCACATTTTCTACTTTACTTCTTAGCAGGTTAAAAACGTTTGTGTAACTCATTTTTCTCAATACAGCTGTGTATTGTTCCGACCTAGTGGGTCGAGAAGCAGATTGTCTGTTCTCGGACTAACATTACTCGTAACGGAGGAAAACAGAAATTTCCAAAAACACAGACGGGGAGAAGTGGTGGGTTGGAGCACTTTACAGTTAAATGGACGAGTTTGAACTCCGGAAGAGTCCGAGAGTGACCGCTCCCATTGGCATCCCATGTAGAATACGGCCATCTCGTTAAAGTTCCGATAACCACCAAGAGCACAGTACGAGGAAGACGTCGGTCGTTCGGATGCAAAGTTCTGAACTAGCAGATACACATGATTCAAAGTCACGTCAAACTATGATGATCGTGTCAAAGACAGTGGTTTATTATGCAACAGTGTAGCAGGAGCTTTATCTGGTGTGTTTTGGACTGTCCCAAAGCTCCAGTTTTTTGACACTGATTAGGTAGACCGTAAGCTCATAATGCAGAAGATGCTATCTTTGCGTGTGCAATTGTCACTCAGATGGAGTAAGTGGAGTCCGCATGTAGAGAATATCATGCGTGCATGATTGAGTAATGTCTAAATACCGAGATAACCAGTTATGAAGGATGTATCTGTCTCAGTACAATGTAGAGGCCGCGTGATCCCTTTTGCGGGAACTGGTTGTCTTTGAACCCAGAGGTGTATTTTTAGACAAACTGAGATTTGTCTCAACTGCTTTAAGATAAACGACTAAATAATAGGATTATTTCAAAATCTGAATATGCTATGTGAATTCAGCATACCATTACACACACCTCAGCGTAGAAGGTATGGCGAATTTAATGTGAATGCTGAGTTCAGCTCCATTGTACTTCCCACAATCTGCCGCTGTCACAGACTTGACTTCTGGAATCTGGAGTCCTCGTCGGTCTGAAAAGATCCAAACAAAGAAGTCGGCGACGAAAGAAGTATTGCATCGTTTCGACATCAGAGACACCTAGACTACAAAAGAGGTAAGCCTGTTTTATCCAGCAGCCATCCAGTGTTCTAGATGAAAAGGCGCTCCCATTGTGAGGACTCCAGATTCCAGGAGTCAAGTCTGTGACTGCGTCAGATTTCAGATGCTAAATTAAGCGAGAGGTGAAATGAACTACTATTTCTTTAATATAATAAATAAAATTTCTCCATTCTAATATTGTTTATATTTGTGTTGTTGTGGAAAATATACACATCCTCGCATCTTTCTTTTCGATCCGAAACAGGGAATGGTTTTATTCCCGTACATTGGACTCTCTAGTTACATTGTTATGTACAAATTGATTGTAAATGTTCTAACGTACGAATTGTGCCTAGCATTGAATTTTAGAACCTTTGCTTGCACTACCAACAAACATTGTGTATACATTTTGTTCGAAATTTAAAAAATGGCAATACCCGTAACAATCTATTATCAGTCAGTTACCTGAGTGTTACCTGAAGTTGTCGGCGGGGTAGATGGTATGGGTGGTGTTTGCAACACAGTTGTGTGACATAATGGCGGTCTGGGGGTACAGTCCTCGCACGAAAAAGCCATTTTCCGTTCGCACCTCGAAAGCATTCACTTCTAGTACCCCGATCACGAAGTGGATAATATCTTCGCTGAACCTGTCAGGGAAAAGCAAGTTATATTTGTCTTAGATTATTTTACAACCGAATAATACTAAGTGAGAAAGGTTTATTTCAAACTGAGAAACTACATACCTACTTATAGAAAGGTAGATGGAGCGTTCACTACATCAAAATTTATCTTCGGTCATTGCGTCATAAACTACGAGTAAGTGTTCCACTCTTGATTCGGAACAGAACTGACAAACATCGGGTGATGTAGACACATAGTTAAGGCGACAACATGTCTCTCCGCGGGCATCCTTCCATCAAACACGTTTTTAGCTGCGTCATTGGCAATACATCAAGACCATGCATCAAGATCAAGATGAGTCATTATTGATTCAAAACATTAAGGTGTTTTAGTTTAGCACGAATTAGTGGGATTTACTGATGTAGGTTTGGTTTGGTTTCATATTAGATATGAAATAAAAGTAAATAATTAATGCCAAACCATGGCTCAAATTATCTTTAATTTTTGTTTACTATAGGTAGGTACGCATTTTTCATTATTCCCATCAAATTTAATGTCTTTTAAACTATCTATATATCTTGTTCAATTTTTTCATTGAATTTTATTCGAAGGTAAAATTTATTGTTTTATACCTGTAGGCTATGAATTTTAAGGGAAAATGCGACTTTATAACTGAAACTGTCAGGAAAGCTGACTATGAAAGGTAACATTCAAAAACAAAATTGTTAAAGCTGTTTGGATATCTTTGAAAAATTATATGATATACCAAATTTGAAAAAATTTGATCATTTTTGATCATTTTTGATCATTTTTGATCACTATAGAAATGTCATGGATGGATAGGTGGGCAGACACATGGACAGTGAGTGGAGAGGCTTTACGAGTGACTCCAACCAATCGCTACTCAAAACATGTCTAAACGGATGTTTACAAAAACATTTCAAACTCGTTTTTCTATAACATTGCAATAGTACTTTCTTGTCTACTATATTAATTGGATAAAAAAACTAAATGAAACACCATTGAGATTTCTTCAAACTGTACCTTTCAGCCAGTCTGCATTTTTTCCGCAGGAATTCGACAACGTTGATTTGCTCGGTCTTCCATTCCGACTGAGCCTTCCTCTCCTCCGTGTGAGCCTCCATCTCGTCGATCTCAGCCTGCCAGCGGTCCGGTGCCTTCTCCTTGTTGAGCAACATTCGCAGCGGAGTGATACACTCGTACTGGGGCGAGCCATTGGTGTCCTCCTCCTCGGCCTCTTGTTGGTAGCGCACTCCGGCCGCCGCGAACACCGCACACTCCGACCCCTTGTGTGGCTCCAGGGTAGCGCACTCCTCCCCGCAGACAGGCCAGCCGCATGCAGAGCAAAACCACCGAACCGTCTGTCGGGCAGTAGCAGCCCAGACAGACCGGTGGACTGCCGGACTTTGGCCCCACTACGAACGGGTACTCCATCAACACTTTCATCTCCCGCCTTCAAATCTCGGGAGGCTAAGACGAACCTGCAAAGTGACAAGCAAGCGTTACTTCAAACACGAATTATCTGTAGAAATAAACACAATTCGTCGTAATGATACTTCTTTACTGGACTTCTGAAAGAACGTAATGAACAATGCTTCAATACAATATCATCAGGATACAATGCACATAGTATTTATACATATGTCACATTATTTACACATCCATATGTAAGTATTCCTCGTTACTTAGACAGTAAAAGCCATATAAAGCTAATCGGCATCCGCTGGGTCTGTGCTCCTTTCATATCATTGGGAAGGGTACTAAGCACCTGCTTGTAAGGGCATTGTCCTACGGGCCCCATTAATTCAATAAGATTTTCACTTTTATAGATTAGTTAGGGCTCAATATAAATCTTCTGCAGGGCTTGAAAATGTTACATTTATTCCCTATAACCTGTCTTTGTCATAGATTTATACCATGTAAGCTTAAGTATTGTCACTATCGTTCGGTTTGACAATGGCTTGCAACATTTTTACGGTGTTTTCCTACGCTATCGCACGCGTCCCCTCTTTGGCTTCCGCAAATCTGGGTTTGATGCTTGATAGGTTGCAATGTTGTACAAGTGATACAGCAAACACTTGCTCCGATTTGGTCAAGAAGCGGATTGTCTAACTGGAAGTGCCCTTGCACGAGAGAGAGAGAAAAACACATTTTTCACAAAGCCTACTTATAAGAGAAGTGGTGACCTAAGGCACACCACAACCCGACGGGTATGTCTCAGGTTGAGTCTGAATGTGGGTGTTAACATCATGGATGAATACGATTAATTCTGCTTCTCTTAGGGTTGCAGGTTGGGATTATTGTTCTACAACTTTCTCCCAACAAGATAACACACAGCAAGATAATGAAAAATATGAAATTTGGATGACCAACGCCCAACTATTTGCGAGGGATTTAAAGCTGAAGTCATAGTGTACTCATCAAATGCTACATATAGCCAAGGTGATTGCGACTTTATCAAACGCTTGTTGGACTGCCCCTCAATATGAGCAGTTCGACTTATGTAGGAATCCATAACCTCAGCAAGACCTCTAATACATACAACAGAGAAAGACCAGTATATCTTTGTTACTCGGCCAACAAGGGGAATCGTAAGTCACAGACAGTCTCCATACATCATGGTAAGCCACTAAGTCTAAGTTCTGTCTCAAAAATGCAATATTAAAATCGGCAATATTGTACTCCTTGTCGTCAAAAATCATCTGGCGTAAAACCCTCAGAATGCAGAAAATTTATCACTTTGGGTCTGCCATTTTTGGTGTATGCTTCAGGCCAGTAACATTGTACTTCTTGTTGTGCGTGGTCATTTGGCGTATGGTTTGATCGTTTCAGAACGTGAAGTTTTTGATTAGTTTGGGTCTGACTTCTATGAACTTCAATTGGTAGGATAAAATAACCACCACACAGCAGCAGGCACTGCATGGGGTAGTTGTTAGGTGAATTTAACATTCCTTTCTTCAATGTATGCTCCTGCCATCGTAAAAGAAAAACTTAAAATTTGGTAACATAAAAATGTTGACTTTATTATTACCCAGATTAGCAAAAAGCTAAACTTCCTCTCACTTTTGCTGCAACATAAAGGCTACACAGGAACACATTATATAATTACGTTTGCTTACCTGCCGACCTTCTCATTCCTTTTAATGGTATAAGACTTTGGCATGTCGGAAATTTGGTGTTGTCGCGGACTTTGACAACTATGTCAGGTAGGTACCTGAGATTCGCTCGACAAATCTGAAACTAAAAAGATTACTCATTTAACAAGATATGGAGTACGTAGTTGGTTGTACTATGCTTATGTTTAAATTCTTATATTCTCTACTGCAATATACGTCTGAGCTACAATCCATATTACATGGTTTTGTCATTAATGGTATAACATATTTTAGTCTAAAAATATTACATTTTAAATTATGCTGACTTTTGATAAAGTTATTCGTTCGAATTTTATCCCACATACTTAATCAACTACACATAAAAATCAGGTTGCGATCAAAAGTAACGGTGGGAGAGGATTTTTACCTGGTTGGGAATATTATAATTAAATAAATTTTTCAATTTTATTGTTGATGAGACTTGCTTTAGGGTACCTTTTTTAACACTTCCTCACTGAATACAAACTGATTATACGTAGAAATGCAGCGGTACACTGATTATCTTAATGATTATTAATGCTACCTATTGATAATAAATTATTATATGTTATGTAATTTTTTTCGATTTTAATAAGTAGATTATCATATGTTATATATTATTATAATTTTTTTTCTAAATTGTTTACTATCTCAAAAACATGTAGCGTCATAAAAATTCGAATGTACGTTCAAAATTACTTTTAAGTGGACGCCCTTGTACATCACGTGGTGCCAAACTCTAAAGTTTCAAAAAATGAAACATTGTTGATTAAACGCTTTTGTTTCTTAAGAAGTGTCATTTTTTACACGAAAAAAATTGCATAATCCAAATTTATCGGTTTACTATAAATTTGAACTAGAGTATTTTTTTTTTTTTATGGTTGATAAAAAATATATATCACTGATTTTGTAAAACCTACTAAAATGTAAATCTTTCTAAAAAAAAAATACTGAAAACACAATTATTGGTCTTGGCATAACTAGTCTATTAGCTCAACGAAAGCAATTTTAACGACATGGAAGAAAAGTTTGGAGAGTGAAAGTTTACTCACAGACGATGCAGTAACAAAAGCCGGTCGGCCCGTACAGAAATGGAACAGACGACCAAGCTAAACGACAAACTGGCCACACCGGCACCATTCTAGAACCAACTAGAGGCTTTATTTTTAGATCCCCCACCTTTACTATTCTCTATTGTTGAGTTCTCTCTTGTTGATAGTCGTACTGTCATATACCCTCGCTTCTGATAGGTGTACACCACTCAGTAGCGAAGTAAGCACGAGTCCAACGCAATAACAATGCCCGGCCGTAACTTGCGCTGGTACATTAGCGCTATACTGTATACACGATACAGTGTTACAAATACATGATTATTTTCTTGTCACATTGTTGTTTAATATTGGCCTTAACAAGCACTAAAATTCTGCATTTTTACTTTAACAAACAAGCCATATACATTTTTTTAAAGAAGGTGTTTTCGCCATACCAATATAGTGTCGCAGTAATAAAATTCGCTACAACTCTAGAAAGGAAGTTCCATTGCTCTTCTCATACTACATGATGAAAAAGTAGGTTAATATATAATCTACACATATCATAAGGTGTATCGACAGAAAAAAAAAAAACAAAATTGTTTTGCAAAATTTAAGATTCAAAATGCTAATAACTAAAACTAAGACTCAAAACGTTTTAAGAATAGCATAATGAATAGACTAAGGCTCCTTTGTCCACACGGAAGATCCAGATCAAAACCATGTACATTTTGCACAACTCAATAACCACTCAAGAGACGCTCTGATTTTAAGGTTTTACTCGTAAGTTAGGAGATAAGACCACAAGTAATAAATATTGTAGGAATGGAAATCGGATCCTTCCTCTTACACCAACCACAACCTATTTTTATATCCTTCCATGGTCGGCTCCTCCCTTCACCAAATTCTGTCCCACATTCCATTCTCCTTCTAGCCAGCAGAGCCCGAGGAAATAAAGTTAGAACAACCATAACATACAGACCACTCGACAGTCAGATGGAATGTTCAGGTGGTATACAGTATATACATACTTGCGTTAACGTTGTTTTATTACGGCACTTCTAAAAAGATTATCTAACTTTAATTTCATAGTTTCCTAATTTAAAAATATACAAAATGCATTTACATTACTTATGCTCTGTAATATATACGAGTATATACGGGCACCATATACTCTGTTTTATTTCATCTATAGAGACATTGAAGTTTTTTTTACATGAAATAGTTCAGCGACTTCGTGTAACTTATGGATATTGAACGAGACAACTTTTGCAAATTATCGCCTTATTTGGGTTCATCATATTTGGGTTTTGAGGATTTTATTATAGCTTCGATTGTACTAGGGTTTTAATTTACTACATGCACATAACTAGGTCAACATTGATTAAATCATTGCATTAGGCTTTGAATACACACAACAACTCTATTTAAAAAAGAGAAAACTACAATTTTTCTTTAAAAACACCTCATCGTATATTCAAAAATTTAGTTTATTTAAACCAAATGTTCTTATTTAAATTGAAATGAGTGAATAAATTGTTCAGTAGGGAAATTTAAACTATTAAAACGTGGATAATCCAGCAAAGTTAACTGGAGGTGATACTGATACATTTTAAATGGTTGACACCTTTGTGCTGAGTGTGGAATACGAGTATACTCGCAGAATAAACGGCGCGGCGTGCGGCAGGCGGCCACCATTGTTGTCCCCAGCAACCACTGTAACACCTGTGGAGACACTCTATTCACAGTTCCTGCTAGCACGAAATTAATAGCCCACACCAAGCAAAGTGGTGAAATTTCCGGGACTGAAGGCTGAGCACCTCTGTATATATATATATTATATATATATATATATATATATATATATATATATATATATATGTTTCAATGTTTATATATATGAATTATATATATAGTTTCAATAAACATTGAATCACAAAAGTACTTGCTCTGCCGGGACTCGAATCCGGATCTCTCACTTGCCGGGTGAATGCGCTACCATTACACCACAGAGCCCTTACTTCTTACGATTCAAATATTTTTGGTATTTCGCTATATCTGTCACACATGCGTTTTAAATATAATGATATTGAGTATTCACTGATATATTCTTTCTGCCAACAACTTACACTGTTGGAAATACACCAGCTTCTTTGATAACGTAATTCAACCACCTTCATAATGGTATTGAGAATTTATTGATACACTCACTCTGCCAACAAATGATCCTGTTGGAAATCCTCCATCACAACTTTAGTCCACCACTATCATGGACAAAATAGTGGTTTAGTAGTTTGGCGGTGGTGATTCCATTGGCATCTGATGGTGCACACAGGCTTTTCCGGCAACCTTATTAGACCAGCTTGAAGGCCAAAATATTTATGGGGACAAGAAAACCTTGCCTTGTAACTATATATAAGGACTAATCATTAATAAACTATATGTGTTTGTTATTGGTTCTAATCAAGTAATAAAATAGGCAAACAATAAAAGAGGTCTTTATTTTTATAACTTATTTATATAAACACCATTTAGACAAAAATTAACAGATATCATCTTTTTAAGAAGTTATAAAATGTCAACACCATTAACAACATATTCCAGCAACTAACGCTGTTCGAAACACACCAGCTTCACTGGCAGCCTCATTCCACCACCTACATAATGGTTTTGAGATTACACTGATACACTGCCTTTGCCCACAACTAACATTGTTGAAAATAAACCAGATTCACTGGCAACCTCATTCTATCCAACAAAACAAGGGAAAAGTTTATTGAATACAAAATGATATAATAGAAGAAATTAAATAATTCCACATAACAAGGTTATAAACAGGTACACTATATCAATTAGTTTGAAAAGAAATTTACTGTAGGACTAGAAAATTCTGAATAGAACATTGCTAAATTAATGTTAGACGAGTTGCCTATTATATTCATTTATTCTGTTTTTCATAAATGGTTGACTGTAGTGATTACAAAACAATTTGAAACACATCTCTAATTATATACTACTAGAAAACAAAACTATTGATGATTTTGAATTTATTGTTATTGTCACAATTTGATCTATTTAAAAAAACATGGATTTTGGAAAATAATGTTGAATAAACAAATTTAAACATACCAGACAAGTATATATGCAAGAAGATTAATTTCATTTTTTTAAGTTTTACACATGTACTAGTAAAATATTTCAAATCATCAGTGTAAGAACGTTTTTGTAGTGAGTTGTTCTTACACCTTAGTATCAAGTATCATTACCTAAGTAATGTTGTATCGTTGTGTATAGCAACAATAAATCGTATCAACTATTTTCATACTGCCTTTTTTGTAATGCTTGAATTGAACAGCATTGCATAATAAACACTTCGAGTTCTAAATCATTCATTTAATTTTAGTTGAATTTTATTTTTCAAGAAATGTGACACTATTGTAAACAATATTTTCAAATCTAGTGGCAAATTACACAGAAAATGCAAATGACCTGTATACGTTTCAATCAGAGTTTAGGAAATACTAAGTACAGCACATCGACTGGTGCAGGCACTAGTCTACATTACATAGCTGTTATCCTAAGTACCTGTCATTAATTGTGCGCAATGTCACAGCTACTGTGTTAATGACATATTATTATAGCTAGAGAGGTTGCGTAGTAGACCAGGCAAGTAAAATAATTGATTTTGTATAACTATTATACAACCAAAGGTAGAATGTACCAGGTATCACACAGCTACTGTGTTAATGACATATTATTATAGCTAGAGAGGTTGCGTAGTAGACCAGGCAAGTAAAATAATTGATTTTGTATAACTATTATTCAACCAAAGGTAGAATGTACCAGGTATCACACAGCTACTGTCCTGGCTACCTGTAACATGGAGTCTTATCTTCCTTACTTTCTAAGAAAATTAAAAATACTTAGCAGAAGTTTACAATGATCGTACAATGGATTATTTTATACCTCTAGCATGGTTTTAATTCATGATTTTATGTTTTATTCTGTATACTTTAGTTTGCTCAATATCTACTTATTGTTTAAACTGAGTGCTGATGAGAATCTAAACACTACAAATATTATTTTACATTTTCTTGGGTAAGATTAAATGTAGCTGATTTTACATGATAGAAATTGAAATAATATTTCAGCATTAATATTATTATGTTGCCATATCATCAAAGATGTAGCCAGCAAGAGGGCCCAAGTGGTGCGGACTCCCCAAATTTTCAGTTACTTTTCTAGTAAACAATTATTATTATTTAAATAATTCAGTATTACTGACATATACTGCTGAAAGATCATTCTTAACAAAGAAACTGGTCAATAACTTTTTAAGGAACAAAATGGGAACTTTTACTCTCTGTCCACTACGGGAAAATATCTGTTGCCTGGACCCCCCTCCCAAACTTTTTTCCTGGCGTCGTTCCTGCATATTATATATACCTGTATATAGCAGAAATTTCATTAGTTATGAAGTAGTGTTGGTGAAGGTGTCAGTTGTACGCCAAATGGGTATAGAGAAGCTCTTTACAAATGTTTTTAAAATGCTAGATGAATGAAAACTAGACTTATATTTTTATTGTCAAAAGGGGTATTTTTACCAGGAGTTTTATGTATGTGCAGTAGGGCAATCTCAGCAGAAACCAATGACTGTAAGGTATATCACAAGCATAAATATTTAATTTGAATTAGTTGTTTGTTATCAGTTTTGTTGCTATAGGATTAATGTTTTCCAATAGATTTTCTCATTGATTATTCCTTGTTTTCCCAAATGAAACTTAATGCGGGAGGAGACTTTAACCCCATAATACTCATTGTAAATATCACTGCAGAGTGATAATTGGTTAGCTTTTAACCAAGTATCTGTATCTTTCTAAACGACAGAATTATAATATATTAAATCCTTTTAAAAAGTGTTGTACATATTTCACTATAGCACAATAGTTCATTTTAGTAATTAAGAATGATATTATCTGTCACATTGGTTTTATGTGTGTCAAGCTAAAAAAAATATGATCTGAGGAACAAATGTAATTTTATATTTTTAACTCTTTTGATTCCCTCCTATTTCAATCACTACCAAAATTAGTGCGGCTGACGATCAGTTTCTTTTTCAGAAAAAATTGCAAGTTAAACCAAGTTGTGTGCCTATAAAATGCAAATTTGATCTCGGCTACTGGACTGTCACAGATTTATTTGTGCAGATAAAGTTTATGTAAAAAATGCGTTGTACAATCTATTTGTACTCTGTAAAGCAAATTATACACTTTTGTATGCTGAAACGGGTCAAATGTACTAATCAGATTATATTTATTCAATGAATCATACGACTGATGTGTACTCGCAAAACTACTTGTACATGCTGTAACTTATGGCACATATTGTATCTAATATTTTTGTTTTTACCAGTATGATTTCACATGTGCAGAGATTGCTATATCAGATATGCAAGTGTATAAAGTGTTGAAAAATACACTTCAATAGTTGAGTTATACTCGTAATAATCAATAAAAATTTGAATTTTTAACATTATTTGTACCAGATCACAACTGCATCATAGACTATAAACTTGCACAATTAGACAGAGTTCCATGTAATTATTTGTACCAGATCACAACTGCAACATAGACTATAAACTTGCACAATTAGACAGAGTTCCATATATTCAAATAGAACTTTCTATGAAGACCACTGGGAACAGCTAAATCCAATGTGTAAGGGTAGATCGATAGGACTAGTCTGCTGCGGGGAATGACTGTTGTAGTAACACCAATATTTATCAATTAATTATCAATAGATTGCTTGAAATATATCAAAACAGTCCCCTAAAAGAAGGGTATTCTTGTTCATTGTTCAAGGGCTAGTAGATAGGGCTCCTTCAGTGTTAAGGGTTGTTGCTAGTTTAGACATAAAGGGCATGCCATCCCCTGCCAGCTTTGACTGGAGAGGAAGCAGCACAATGGTCCTAAGAGCAATATCTCAGCTTCTTGCTCTAAGGGAACAAAAAACAGGATCATATGATGGGTGCTAGTACCCAAAGTGAAAGGAAATTTTTTAAATGCTATATTATTCAAAACTTAACGGATCTGCATGAGAAATTTTCTATGAAGTGTATTTGGTTTAAAACATACACTACTTGGCCCTAAGGAAAACCATGTTAAAACACAAGAAAATATTTATTTTGATGTGAATTTGAAAGTGGAGGCATAGGGGATCCTTGCTCCGCCAGTAGTGCTAAGATGGATCAGACTGAACTACCACTTTAAAAAATCATCAGTTTTTACACTGATATTATAATTGTAAATTTGTAAGTTTACAAAGTACTTTAGGGAAAAATTAAGTATAATCATTCTTTTTAATATATTACTTTAACTATTAATTTTTGCAACAGTAACCACATAACTTAATCCAATAGCATAACTCGTGTAATTGTTACACTGAGTGTGCTGCACCGACATCTATACTGCTTTAAAGTTCCATGAACCAATTTGAGCATGTTGATGACAAAGTAATTGTAGTAAATCATTTTCCAACTTTGATACACAAAATACATTGAAAAGGTATGTAAATCTCCCATAAACCAACGACAATTAGTCAAATATACTGAGGAGTTGGATCCAGATAAAAATGAAATAGGGGAGATATTAAGTTCCTTAAGAACCTTTAAGCTGTGTGGTTTGGTTACAACTCTCTTACTTTTAAAAAAAAGCTGTGAAAGACAAAAATAGCATTGCGACTGAAAGAATCATGTTTAATGGTCTCTTTAAACATCTAACTTTAAAGTATTTTTTCTTAAATTTAGCTTTACTGTACCATAAAATGTTTTAGCTGAAATCTGTAAACTGTCTGAGACTTTACAGAATAGAAATACTGTAATTGTAAATGCAGACAAATTAGTAAGCAGTTTATTCGTTTTTTTTAATTAACTAAGGAGAAGCCTGGTATACATATTTTAAAAGCAAATTTTGCACATAATTAAATAAAGGCTGTTTTATTGTGTACCACTAAGTGACAACATCAAGATAACTAGTATTAACCACCAACAACTCTTGTAAAATGATGGATTGCCAGAAACCAGATTTGTTTGATGTTACCTGAGGAAACAAAAAAAGAAATAATGTATGAGAAGTTACTGAGTCAAATAAAAATACCATAACCTGACTACTGGGTCTGATATACACCTGGCAAACTGAATGAACTTGTAAACTGAAAACTCATTCCATTCAGTTCAACTGAGTATGAATGCGGCTTCAGTCTAATGAATCTTATCATAACTACAACCAGAACCTTTTAATGTTTCATCACTTATTCTTCTTAAAATACACAGGTACTAAGTTTTAATGTGCAGAATTCTCAACCCTGATCCATCAAACAACCAAAATGTTTATACATTTTTGGCTATACTAGGAAGAAAATATTTATTTTTAACTCACAAAGTACAGCAATCATCACAAGCATTACATATATACTATGTTAAAAATATATCTGAATGTTGAAAGCTTGATGTGGAATGACACATTGATAAAATACACACACAAAAATAAAACATTGTTAATACTGTGTATGATATTCCATTTAAAATTTGCCGCCTTCATGCCTCATCGGAAGTCAAATTCGCAAAACATTTATTTTTGTAAATTAATAACAAACGAGAGCTTCAAATAAACTGCATGTACTATAACCATTCTTTTCTTTAAATTATAAACGTGTAGTTTGTCGTGTACTTGTAAAATAAGATGTAATATTGAAATATTTTACCGCAGTTTAGCCTCAAACCCAAAAGAGTGAAAGGACAGTGCTGCTATCTGAAACAATGAATTTTCTCTTCATCTGGTTCTTCTGCTTCTGACGAAATATTTTGAGCAAAGTCTAATACCGGTTGTCGTTTATAAAGATTAATTGCGTCTGATCAAAGTTCCAAGGTCTTATTTTTGAAGGTAAGTAGGTACAGTTTACTTCAGAGTAACTTTAAGTTATCAAATGACCATAGATTTTGTTTAATTATTCAAACATTTTAGGCATTTTAAGTCAATGCTCTTGTGCTCTTGGACAACCACGGGAGGCCTAATTTTTTGACCATTTGCTTGAGTTCTTGTTATTTTAAACTACTGAAATACTCAAGCACTTTCAATACAGTTTATTAAGTTTAGATGTGAGACAGATAAAATATTTTATACGCAAGTGAGAAGTTGATCATTTTCCACTTTAAAGTTGAAAAGTTAACCATTTTGGTAGAGAAAGTAAGTTTTTAATATCTTACCATAAATTTACAATCAATTTAAATTAGGCATACAGTAGTAGTGGTAAAATTAAATTTTATAGGTTAAAGAATAATCATAAAAACAGTTAACATTTAATTTTAGCTCCTAATTCTATTAGAAGTTCTAGAACTCTAGGTGTAATGGGAACCAAGTAGGCAGTATTTATATTAGTTAGTTTGGACATCTTAGTTATAAGCAACAAGCCTTAGTAATAAGATTTAACAAATTCAGAATCTTTAGGTCAGTCTTCAAGGTTAAATGTTTTAATAGGCGTGTCCACTAAGATCCAGGAGATCAATTGATTTTATTACAAGTTCTGACGTTTCCATAAACATTTCAGATCTTATGTTTAGTATAAGAACATTTTGAAATGGAATTCATTCATGAGATTACATTTAAATAGTTTTTAACAATGGGTAGAGCCTAAATATTAATATTTTACATATTAATGTGATCTTTGTGTTCTGTAGTTTGAACAGTAGGCTTATGTCCAGAAGATGAATTTTAGTTTGAGAAATGACACAAGAAGGAAAATTTACAACTTGTGTTGAAAATTCTTTTTATCCAAAAGGTTATCGAGACAGTTTTTAAAATATTTTTATGGTAGGCTATAGGCTAATCAAAGTAAGGGTTTAAAGAAATTTTTATGGATTAGGCTGGAATTTTTAATCAATTTAAGCTAGTTTTTAAAATATTTTATGGTAGCCTAAGTTATAGCTAAGTAACGTAAGACAAAGAAATTGTTATGGATTAGGCTGGAATTTTTAATCGATTTAAGCTGTGGGGTAGAGTACAGTAAATGTTCTGGTTTTTAATATTGTTATTACCAATTGATATTGCTTAATTACACTCATCAATATAATTGTATAAACTTGAACAGTTAATTTAATCAGCTGTAACAGTTCTTAACATATTTTCAAATTATAAATATAATATTTGATTTAAATAAAAATGACTTTGTTCATCTAAATAAAAATAATAAAAAATCACTTTTGAAAATAAATGGAAATATCATTGTAATATGATTAACTGCTTTTATTGGTTTCAAGATGTTGTCACAGGAACATAATAATTTAACTCATTATTTTGTAATAGGTAATGACAAAGATCAGTATACTACCACGGTAACAGGTTACAGGAACATAATAACTCAATATGTTATTTTGTAATAGGTATTGACCAACAACAGTACTTCCCATCTGTAGAGGCCACTGCTTAAATACTACACACATGGTTTAACTTGAGCAGCGTTGTTATGGTTTAGTTTCTCAGCTGCATCATAATCAATAATATCAAATCTTGGTTATGTAATTATTAAATATAACAAAGAAAGCAATATAACATTTACTTACTTTTTACTATTTTGAAGGATAAACGTGTCTTGACACAAGTAAAACATGTGTATAACCACTGCACTTACTGCCATTATGGATTTGCAGTATTAGTATCAGTAATAGGTAATTCAGTGGTAACCTGTTACCAGAATTTTGTTGTTTCAGTAACAGCTAGGCCTCATAACGATTTTTTGTTTTGTTTTAAAATACTCAGTAGCCAGTAAAAGCCCAGATCATTTCATGCAAGAAAATGAGGCATATGTTAGTATTGGAGGTATTACTGCTCTGTGTGATGTTAGTATACGATATAAGTAGGTTTAGATTAGGTTATCGTAAATATATTACTAACAGTACCAAATTTTAACATAACCTTTACAATTGTGCTTATGTGATCTGAGCTTGAATTTGGGTACTATCTCAAGGGTACTTATTTATGTTTTTCCTTTTTCGGCAGCAATGCGAGATGGTGCCAAAGACACCCACACTGATGGCCAGAAGTATTTCCAATCTTAGATCCCGTCTTTATCTTACAATGTGATCTGACGGGCCATCAGTGGGGGCTTTGGTGGTGTCCCCAGCGCCACCCCGCACTTCTGGCGAAATAAGAAAAATATTCCTTGAGATAGTACTCAAATTAAAGCTCAGATCACATGAGAACTTGTTAAGACTATCATCTTTAACTTTTTATATTTACAATATATGTATGCAAAACCTAATGACAATTAGTAGATGAGGACTTCTTAGTACGGTACCCAATAATTGTGTTGTATAGTCAAACTTCAATTAACCCGTTTATAAATTTATTAGTTTGTTATGTTACATTGTAGTGAGTTAGTTAAATTTTTGTATACTAACATGTGACAGGAACGTAATAACTTAACTCATAGTTTTGTGATAGGTAATGACAAACATCAGTATGCTACCACGGTAACAGGTTACAGGAACGTAATAACTCGAGATGTTATTTTGTAATAGGTATTGACCAACAACAGTACTTCCCAGATGTAGCACTGCTCAAATATCGCACTCATGGTTTAACTTTTAGTTACTTTGGAACATTAATGTCAAACTGAATTACGTTATATACTTTTAATATTGTATTATAGTGAAGCTATAGTTTTATATGTCAAAGAAATAAATACATTTTAGATTATAGAAATTAATACTGGGTGAGACTATCCTTTGGTAATTATATCAAAAGATTGAGGAGCAGATGAGCACATGCTTAGCAAGACTGGCCTGTACTGGGTGAGATGAATTGAAACTACCCTGTGGTCAGTATAACAAAAAGTTTGAGGAGCAGATGAGCACTGCTTAGCAAGACTGGCCTGTACTGGGTGAGATGAATTGAAACTACCCTGTGGTCAGTATAACAAAAAGTTTGAGGAGCAGATGAGCACTGCTTAGCAAGACTGGCCTGTACTGGGTGAGATGAATTGAAACTACCCTGTGGTCAGTATAACAAAAGTTTGAGGAGCAGATGAGCACTGCTTAGCAAGACTGGCCTGTACTGGGTGAGATGAATTGAAACTACCCTGTGGTCAGTATAACAAAAGTTTGAGGAGCAGATGAGCACTGCTTAGCAAGACTGGCCTGTACTGGGTGAGATGAATTGAAACTACCCTGTGGTCAGTATAACAAAAGTTTGAGGAGCAGATGAGCACTGCTTAGCAAGACTGGCCTGTACTGGGTGAGATGAATTGAAACTACCCTGTGGTCAGTATAACAAAAGTTTGAGGAGTAGATGAGCACTGCTTAGCAAGACTGGACTGGTGCCTGCTAAAACTTGCCCACAAAATCAATCCCACAAAACTTTTATAACCACTTATAACAATGGGAAATATCATTAATAACCTTATTATTTATTATATTAGAAATTATATTTTACTGTAAGCTGTAAAGCTTAAGACAAAGAGATTAAATATTGCAAGTTAATAAAGTTGGTATTCTTAGAACGCTTACATACTTATTAGTATTTCTGTACAGGTTATCAAACTGCCTTCTTTAATACAACACAATATATTAAGCCTTATAGATGTTTAGTAAATATCACTTGTAGTTCAAATATGGTTAATACAATGGTTGTTTCCAATGTATGGTATTAATTTATTTATAGCTTTCATAAATCTTAAGTTGACAGTGTATGAAGTGAAACTGCAATATTTGGATTAATTTAAATATTGGGTAAAGCAAAATAATAACAACAAATCATAAGTGTTAACCAAGTAAGAAGTAAACAGTTTTAAAGAGTTGAAGGTAGAAGGTTAGTGGCTTTGTTTATTAAATAGACTTGTCAGTCATTGCTGCCAGGCCCTACGTGATAAAATCCAACTGGTTTTGTATAATAATGTCAGTATATTATTTTGTGTTAAAGTTCAATATTCAAAAGCAAAAGTAATTTTAAATATGGGTTGAATGAATTCCTATTTTTATTAAATGTAGACTTAACTCCTTATTAAAATACGTAATGTCAAGGTTTTCTGAAAAGGTAATTTTCAAAATTTGCCATTGTTATGTCTTACAAAAATAAAATTCCCCTACCGCACTTTGATATGAAGACACTGTACATAACTGTAAAGGTTATCATTTTACTATTTCAGGAATGAATATATCATATTTTTAAACCACTAAATGTTTATTATCAATGGTAGTTATTGTCACATACTGTTTACTGATGATTCAGGTGACATTGGTGAGGTGGTTGTATTAGAATATTTTGTGTACAATAAGATTCCGGTACAATCCCTAACCTACAAAATATGTTTAGATTTTATCTCTAGATATGTAAAATAAAATAAATTCTAATGTAGAATATTTCATATATTTTGATCTGATATTGAATATAGTAGTTAGATTTACAGTCCTCTTTAGATTTAGTATTGAAGTGTTATTGGTTTTTTCTTTTTTAGTTATCATTTGTTTATTCATCACTATGTAGACTACATAGATTTGTTCTGTTAATTTTACAATCAGGTTATTCCGGTATCTTCCAAGCTTTTAGCTGGGCATTATTATAGGCATACATTAGCTCTTACAAAATACTCAAGGCCGAACATTTAAAAAAAATCTTATTAAAGGCACTAGTAGTTGAACATCCTAACAGTAATGCTTCAAATCATCAGCACAGGCTGCAGCAGCACGTTTAGTGCTGTTCTGTGCTGATATCAAAACATCCCTCAAGTTAGTATCAACCAGTAAAATATCAAATTCCAAAAGGCTGATCACTACTACTTGATAGTTAAAAATATTACAAACTCACCTAACAATATTATTAAACGGAGCCGGACATGGTCACTACTGTAGAAAGGCAATAACATTTTAAAATCGTCTTTTGTGATGAATAAAAAATAATAGCTAACAGGGCCAAAAAACAACAATGAATAAATTTGGAGGTAGAAACTCTGCCCAAAATGACCAATCCTCCCCCGCCCAGACACTTATATCTCCTAGTCCCCTATATTGATGGAACTAATAAGGTGTAACCTAAAATTAAAACACTAATAATTTTTGTGCACCATATGGTTTGTAACCACCTAAAAGTTATTTTTGGAAATGAAAGTGTACTACAGTACTTTTATGGAATTGTTAAAAGTGGTTTTGGGAAACGTGACTAAAGTAATGATTATCTAAAAAGATAAGGTACCAGGGTCATTCAATAATAATTAAAGAGACAAATAGGTCTGGGGAAAAAACTGTTGGTAGGGTACTTTTGTAGCTTTATGTTGGCACCACTGGGATAAGGCCTGATCAGCTGATTAATTACATTGTTGTTTTTATAACCTCAAAAATACATTTTAATTATGGCAAGTCCACTTTAAAATTCCACTTTAGTTGAACAACATTCTGTTATTTGGTTTTTACTTGCTGAAGGTTCAAAACCAGTAAATATATACTCTAGAATGAAGTGTACGGTAAAAATCGTTTGAATCCCCCCCCCCCCCCCACCCCCCCCCCCCCCCACCCCCCCCCCCCCCCACCCCCCCCCCCCCCCACCCCCCCCCCCCCCCACCCCCCCCCCCCCCCACCCACGCGTATTCAGCCAACCTTTACAGTTTCAACCCAACAGTAACATCATCTTTTTTTAAAATTTGAATATGATAGTTTGGAGGGAAAAAATTGTAAATGCTCATAGAACTCATTATTTTATAGTACATTGATTATAATAGTTTTAATAGACTGTTTTGCCTGAATAATTGTTCAAAATATTGTGAGATTTAAAAGTGCTTTGTGAGGATTATAGTTATGATTGCTATTTTTTTTTGTTTAGTATAAAGTGTTAGATATTAATTTTAATTAATTAACTATTTAATTGATTTTTTTCTGTGGTTATCTGTTAAGTTGAGGGCGTTCTATCAAACATAATTACTAGAGCCGCAGCTTTTTATCTCAAATTCCACAGCTGATGTGATAAGACCAGGTTTCTCGTTGACCACTCCACTGGCGCTGAGCGGGCTAGCGGTCGTGTTTTGTGCGACTGAAAGTGAACTCGATTTATCCTGATGTTTTACAAACAGGTTTATTGTTTCCCTTCTCAGATGAACGTGGTGGGGAAATTGAATATAAGTACCCCATTATGGTGTTCGGCGTTTAGTTACAGTTTCATTTTCCATACATATCCAATAGCACGATCAGACGTTAAATTTGTTTGAATTCATTCTTGGAAGTACAACGGTGCTTCAACATTCAAATCATTAAACTGTGATTTAAAAAAAAAGTATTAAACCTAAATTATACTTATTTTTTAAATTCAAGCCATTGGTGAATCTTTCACTGTATTTTTTCTTTGGGTCGATTTTCAAAAACCTTACCTGCTCATTTGTACTTGGTTAGGGTACATACAATTGTTAATTTACTAGGAACTTTATTTTATTTCAAAATGTAATCGATAATATATTATTCACTTAAAGATATATATTCTATAAATATTACAACATCAGATTGCTTTCTTAAATGTTTTTTTTTTTTTTTTATTTTTTTTTAGCTCTCTGGCAAATAGTTTAACAATACACAGAGAAAAAGGTGACCGAAATGAATTATTCTAGTCGTCTCAAAATCTCGGCTCAGTATCTTGCTTTATTACCAATTTACGGACAATTCCTAGAAATAATATTCGACAACAAAGGTCTTTAAAAACTCATCATACCATGGCTGTAGAATTTTTTACGTTCTGTGATTTATAAAGATTCAGAATGGGCCTATTCTCGCAATATTTTAATTCATTACTTTAAAAGTTCTTTTAATTTTACTAGGAAAATATAGGAGAATCGGTGCTAACATATTCAAAGTTTACAAACAAGTAACCAGGTATCAATACTGCAAATGTATTGGAGCTGATAATAATAATATACATAATAATAATAAAGCTAATATAAAGATTATTTTATTAAGGTTTTTGTTTTTTTACTAATATACTCACGCAAGTTACCAATAAACTGATACAACGTAATTGTTTACATGAATTCAACATTATCCCTAATATAACTTATCAAACATGTTTTTTATTTTGAATTAAATGCAATAATTTTTCAAGCGAAGTCTTGACCGTGGGCCATAGAATTTTAGAAGAGCGTACCATCAGATCACAGCGTTTTTGTGTTTAGGAACCTGCAACTTTTTGGCTTTGAGACCTGTTACCCCTTTTTGGACGTCAGTTCCCCCCTGTGTCCCCCCCCTCCAATTTTCCCCTTTGTGGGGGTTCGTGGGAACAGAGACTCCCCCCAACAGTGAATTATAGAGCTAGGGCAAAGGATATACGGTTAGATTTCACTGCGCTGTTTCGGTATTCTACACAGGAACCGGCCTTGTTGTTTCCTAATTTTAGCTATAGGATAACTGGAAAATAATCTGTTAAGAGTAACAAATCTTTGGACAACAAACAATAGTAAAGACTACTATTACTGCATTAATCGAGCTCGTTTTTGAGGTGTTTTGTGTCGAGTTATAGTCTAACTATTATTCAGCACCACTGCTTGTAAGTATTATCAATCGATTCAAATAAACATTATCAATAAAATTTGTGACATATATGTTAAAACATTTTTATAAAACTGTAATTGAATGAAAAATGATTAACTTGATTAATCAATTGTTCAGTCATTTACTAATTAATTAACCTAATTTACAACTAGGACCCTACCTAACCTTGTGTAAGCTACAGACTCGGTTGAAAATTGAATTTTATCTGTTAAGCTATTGTATCCTTGATAAAACATTTTAAATATAATGTGAACTTTTTAAATGAGTTGAATGACATATTTTTATCAGATATTATACATTCAATATTCCTTTATCTAGCACAGTTTTTTTAGATTTGATGGAGCATAGGAGCATTTCTAGTAAACATAGCTTTATGATTCATATTGGGAAGTAGTTATTATTATTAGACAACCTACATTCAGAGCCTCAGTACTGCGTAGCCTAAATGTAAAACAATGGTATCTGTTTACCCAAATAATTAGTCTTTAAATTACATCTTAAAAAATTAAATAGACATTTTTATAGGTTAGGTTTTTTTAGCTATGAAAGTTGAGATTACAATGAATTGATTAAATCTAAACTGCACATTTTAAAATACTTTGTAACAATTTGCATTATTTTAGGCTTCACCTTCCCATTAATGAGGCCAGGTTTAATTTGGTTAATACTGATTTTGAATGTTGGGTGATCGATTTTGTTAACCCTCAAATAGTTTGGTATAAATAAATATGAAACAGGAAATATAGGCTATTAAATGCATAATATGAGTAATAAATATGATTTCAATATTACTAACTATAACAACAAGAACATTGGAAATTAGTCCCAATAATTTTTTTCTCCGATCCAAGAAATTAAAAATGTGTCATGTGTTTATATTGAAAAATACATAACCGAACTCCTAGGAATAGAATTTTGTCAAGCTGAATTTACTACCTACTAAAAACATGTATTATTACAAACTTAAAGAAAAATTTTCTTTACAGTACTACAACCCCCCCCCACTAAAAAAAGATCACACTGACGAACTATAAAATAGATATTAAAGAACCAAATAGTCCAGAAGTAGCTGCTTACTAACTTCACAAGTGCCAAAAAATTGTGTGTTACTCGTTACTAACTCCACAATTTTTAGATTGATTAGCAAGAGCGAATTGATTACCTCTTGCATCATGTTTTAAAACCCTAGATAGCATTAACGTTTGGACATGCCTAGATTACATGTAGATGTGGTGTGGGGGCCCTATTCCATTTTAACCTATCATTGAAATCCCCCTCTTTGGGCACAGTATTTTCCATAAACTATAAATATTTAGCGGGGCTGTTCATGGTCCTAAAGTATGTTTTATGAATATAAACAAAATATTTGCAAATGTAAATTTTGTTTATCTTCAAAACCATCATTCCATTTTCATTTTCAAAGGAAAGGGGACGGGGGCGTTTTGGGGGGTTCGGGGGACGTTGACCTTTCTGACTGGCGCTCCTCCTTGACCACAGTAGTTTCTCATTCCCAAGTCAATGATTAATCAAGATCCTAACCTCAGAGTAATTTATAATAATATCACCTTCCAGAATATCTACTGTTGATATGTAAAAATCTTAATCTAAAAGTGGACTGGTGAAACATCAAAATAAGGAGCAGTAGTTAGAAATAGGGGAAATAATTTTATTTCTATGAGTTTTATACTTTAAATTAGAGCAATGCGCATAAATCGGATTTTTAGTTCTAGTATGATTTGTTTACCAGGACAAGAAGTACAAAATTGAAGACATACCAACAATGACTCAAGAAATCCTTTTACATATGCGATATATGAATAGTGTGTGTGTGTTACCACACTTCAAAACCTACAGAAGTTTTATTTGAAAACCTTTACAATGAGCAAAGTCCATAGTAGATGTATGTAACAATATTCATGTAGTGGCATGGGACTTAACTTCAAAGCCATAAACTTGTTCTTTCAGCTTGTAGTCCAATGACTTTGAACATTATAATTTAAGGAAAAATTCCGTGTAAACATCCCCCACAATAAATTTTAAAAGGAATAAGTCTATACCAATACACGATATGCAAGTTTTATTTAGAATACATGTACAACAGGGCGCAGTAGGACCAGTTGAAGGAAGATGAAGTTGGAAGCATTACTAGACACAGCGACAGGAGCTTCAAATTAAAGGTCTTGTTCAATCCCCCCCCCCCCTGAAAGATAAAACATCCCCCTCCTAAAACAACAAAAGACGGACAATAATCATGGCTTTCAAACAAAATCAGTCCTCAGTCTTGCAATGATATTAGATGGGTTAAGATGGCAGACAGAAATAGTAGCAACAACCTACAAGATCCAAAACAAAGAGAAAGTGACTCGCAACACAATCTAATGGACCAGTTTCAAGGGCATGATAACACCAGAAGTCAGCAATCACAGAATGGATAAGTTGTGATAGTTTTTGCTGTGTAGGAGGATTAAATTCTAATCGTAAGGTAAGTTGTGATAGTTTGGTTAGGTAGGATTTATAGGTAGAGCAATGACAATAAATGTTTAAAAACGCCCTTTTGATCCCAAAAGTCCATTTTATTTTTTCTATAATTTTTTTTTCTTATATATAGACGTGCGTCCACCAATTATAGACAGACATCTTGCATAAAACCCCAGCAACTGTTATGTATGTACGCTTTACAATGTTAAAAATACGATATGTAGACTAAACGTTTCATTAGTGGTTTATCAAAAAGGGTGTGATGGTCAAAGAACTCAGTGGTTTCTTATAAATTTTGGAGTGTTTTACTAATGGGATGTAAACTGTCCATAATTAGTTGTGTTGGCAACTTGCTGTGTTTTCTTTAGTTAATAAGTTTCTTATACTAACTCTAACCACAACCACAAGTTATTGTGAAGAGAATCTTGCTCTGTTGTTTTGCGACTTTATTATATTATAATTGGTTGGTTATTTGTTGTATGAATTCCTTCTACAGGTTTACATTTCATACAAGCATTTATTTCTTAATCAATTATTAGGTCATATTCAATTAGAAAAATTTTACTAGTTATGAGCTTAAATAAACTACCGCAATTTTTCTAAAAAATGTAAAAGTTCTGTAGAAATCCTATATTTTATTTATTTGTTTGAGATGGCCTAAGTAAATTAAATTTGGTTTGGTTGCCCTCATCTTAACAGTGCTTTTACATACAAGTGGTTTTATAAGATGCGTAATATACTTTTATGTATATCCCTCATGAGGACAGATACTAAAAAGGAATAACACATTTTTTTAGGTTGGTTACTTTTTGAACTGTGTATAATATGATTCCACGGATAGATATATTTTCAATAGTTGGTTATAATTTAGTATATTTTACTGCTGATTACAAAAGTTAATTCTTGAAAATTGGTTAGAAAAAATTAGTAAAAAAAATCCATTTATTATTGGCAAAACTTTGAAAAAACTGGCTAAATAATGCTGGAATTCTTAGCAGCATCTTTTAATGTTAATTGGCTGGGATTTTCTTATAGATACTTTTTTTTTAATGGCTGGAAAATGAAAGCCGACTCAATTAATAAAATTATGAACTATCCAGAAAATCAATTGAGCAGCCAGGTTGAGTTAAAGCCACCCCCCCCCCCCCCCACCCCCCCCCCCCCCCACCCCCCCCCCCCCCCACCCCCCCCCCCCCCCACCCCCCCCCCCCCCCACCCCCCCCCCCCCCCACACAAGATATTTATAAAATTTTTGGATATCTGCTGAGGTTAAACCAATTATATGTTTGGCTTGAATCGAAATATAAATATTTATTTAAACTTCTAGCAAATACCATTAGGCTTCAGTGTGAGCCCTTTGTTTTGTTCCTCTTCAGGGTTATTTGTGTTTACCTCATGGTGTAAGTCGTGAGTAAGATAAAAATATGAGGATTTTCATTCAGTTTCAGAAGCTTAAGTACATGGTCATAATCTTGAAGGCATTTTACTGCATGTGTTACATCACTAATAAGAATTTTACTGTAAGATTGTAAAAATGAGAATGTAATTGTGCTATAGTACAATAAAATTGAGTTCTCTAAAATTGTTTTGTTTTCCACAACTCAAACGCTGATATGTTGTTCTTCATTAGTGCTGGTTTCCTCATTTATTTTAGGTGCTATGTTAGATAAGGTTGACGAGAAATCAGCCTGTACCGATTGTGTGTTGGTGTAGCTTGAAGATGTTTTTTTTAATGTACACCCAAGTATTGACTTCTTTTATTAAGTACTTGGTTTTTATGGAGATTTCTGGACATTTATAAGGGATGGATGGATCAACTTTAATTTGTGATTACCACTAACTTTTTTTATTTCTGTAATAACTATTTTATGACTTTCTTTTGTAAAGCATTGTAATAAATCCAGTGTGCATTTTTGCTTGTTATGTTTATTATAATACCATAATATGTATGTTTTGCTTACAAATACTGATTCTCTGGTGGAGATGAATACAACTTTGTTTTGTAAGATTCTTGTATTTTTCCTAATAAACACCAACTATCTTAGCTGGCTAGGCAGAAAATCCTTTCACTTTAGCAAAAATCTAAGTAACTTTAAATTAATTAAAAATTTTAACAATTTTTGTTGTTGGATGTATACAAAATGTTTCTGTGTACCGGTATACTGTACGTACAGGAAAGTAGTTTTATGTTAAAAATGTATTTCCTATAAATTAGATAATGACTTTCAATTAATAAACCAGAATTCAACTGAGCTATATATGCAGCAAACATAAAATTAGTACATTAGAATAAATTACATTCATCCAAAAGTAAGAACATTACTTTCCATTCATATTTGCCAAAATTAACTGAAGCCAGATTAAAGTTCAGTACCAAATCAATCACCTAACATCAGTAAGAATGTAAATAAACAAAGTGCAAAGTGGTAACAGTGACTAAAAAGTTCACTTCTATTTACTAGAAATGTGTGTCCCGAGTTCCATCCCTCCATCTTTATCCATCAAAAAACTAAACACTGTGTATCCATACTTTTAACTAACTGTATATTATTACATTAATAAAGTGTCTAAATATTTATTCATTATGATTCAAAATGTGTTATAACTCATACATGTGGCAATTTTAGTAACAGTAAAACTTGTGCTTTAGCCTGGAAATGTGTTAGTAAGTTTTGAAACTTAATGCAAGTCGCAACTGATGTAATGTAATAAACAGTCAACGGTCTAAATTTAATATTGATTCGATGATAACTTATTATGGCTTTACTAATAAATCCTTATCATAATCCAATTAAAACTTGCTTAAAACTTTCACATTTAACAATTACCAATTAAATTCACTTTAAAAATTAATTTACATCTTACTGAAACTTTGTAATAACAATACAGACGACTCCTTTTTGCAATAATAAATAAAAGCTTATATCACAACAAAGCTAACTCAAATATAATGAAACATCACTAAAACAACTTTTACCATATAAATTTAATCATAAATAAAATTATAAACCTCTGTTTATAAATACACTGCAGATATAAACAAACACATAACTGAACTCAAAGCAGTCGTCACGTCACTAAAATACTGTGCAGTAGTTTGAAGTATTTTTGTTATAGATGCACAAATGATGGTTTTATATAAAGACATCCAGATACAGGTATAAACTAAATAACCTAAAAAATATCTGAAACGACTTCATTTTATACTGAATCTCAAATTGTATTGAATCAAACAGCAGCCCAAACTATTCTCAGGCTCTGCATTCAATGTGTTAATAAAGCTATCTCAGAGCATTTTTGGACATAGTTTCATATTTTGATAAACAAAAAAAGAATTGAAATTATTTTCAATTTCATGAACATTTGATTGTGTGATCTTAGAATGCAAATGAACCGACAAACACACTGACATCTTTTTTTTATTACACTCTTCTTTCAACTCAGGATATCCTAAAATGGATATTTCCACCAAAATACATATTCTGTGCTCTTGAATTTTCTCCTTTTACTATAAATAATAATAAGCTAAATGATCTGACTGGCTGACCACAGATACATACGAGGTATGGCTATTAAATAACGGGACTGACGCTGCAGTGGAACTATTGCGCATGCGCCAACCAACAATGACCAACAGCTATGTAGTTTGAGACGTCCTCTTCAGAATGCAGTTAGTCTCGTTTCTGTAAACAACATCGTTGTGTCATAACCTTAATTTATGTAAGTGTTGTTATTTTGTTTAGCCGGAAAAATGGTTAGCGTAACAATAGAGCAACGAATTGTTATCAAATTTCACGTTAAACTTGGAAAAACCGCTACCGAAACCTATAATTTACTAAAAGAAGTGTATGTCAGTGAATGTTTATCGCGGACTCGTGTTTTTGAATGGTTCAAGTGTTTTCAAGATGGTCGACAAGACATGGAAGATGATTCGCGGCCAGGTCGTCCTTCAACATCAAAAACGGAAGACAATGTCGAAAAAGTTGCTAATTTGATTCGGTCTGACCGATGATTAAGCACTCGTGCAGTTGCTGAATCTGAAGGCATTGATAAAGAATGTGTACAGCAAATTTTACATGACAATTTGAACATGCGAAAAGTGTGTGTAAAAATGGTACCAAAAATTCTTACGATTGATCAACAAGCAGCTCGTAAAAATGTTTGTACTGACACTTTGAATGCCATTGAAAATGACCCAAATTTATTGGAAAGAATAATAAAATGTGATGAATCGTGGCTTTTTACTTATGATCCGGAAACGAAGCGCCAATCCATGCATTGGAAGACCTCAACTTCACCGAGAGCCAAAAAAGCAAGAATGAGCAAGTCAAAATTTAAAGCAATGATGATTGTTTTTTTCGACATTCGTGGGATTGTGTACCTTCACTGGGTTCCTGAAGGTCAAACAATTAATCAACATTACTATCTTGAGGTACTTAATAAACTACGTGAAAGAGTAAGAAAAAAACGACCCGAAATGTGGAAGGACAAATCATGGATTTTGCACCAAGACAATGCGCCAGCTCATTCCGCGTTATCTGTCAAGCGGTTCCTGACCAAGTACAGCATCCCAGTGTTAGAACATCCACCTTACTCGCCAGACCTAGCACCATGCGACTTTTATCTTTTCCCTAAGGTGAAATCTGCATTGAAAGGTACGAGATTTGAATCCGTAGAAGCTGTTCAAGAAAAAGCGGCAAGACTCCTGAAAGAGTTGACAGAAGATGACTTTCAGCATTGTTTCCAACAATGGAAAACTCGCATGGAGCGTTGCAGGGATAGAGAAGGGGTGTATATTGAAGGTGATAATAAGTAATTATGTTTAAAATGAAAATAAATTTTTTTACAATATCAGTCCCGTTATTTAATAGCCATACCTCGTAGTACTGCACATTTCTCATTGAACTACCAATGTCAAATTTGGAAGTGCTTTGGATTCAAAACAGTACTATAGATGAGCCGCTTTGAAAGAGACCTCCGTGAAGATTTCTTGTGCATGGAGGGGGGGGGAACAGGAGCTGACCATGCCTACCGCCCACCCCCTCTTTTACTGTTCAATATATTTCCTTTACAAGACCAAAGTGGGAGCCCAGTGCTTTGCTTCCTTGCGTTGGTGATTTGGAGCATCGCACTATGTTTTGTTATACTCGTTATCGGAACAACAATAATTGTTATTAAATATTATTATTTATATTAAGAATAGCCCATTGCATCTATTTAATATTTTAGTATAATTAAGAAGTATTTTATCAAATGTTTATTGTTAACAGTTGTTATTATTTACAGGGTTTGTAAAGCAGCTGTTATGTAACACCCTATAAAGGCCGGGACACACGTAACCGCACCACGCCCGACAACGTCAGTCGGCCGTGTATTGGCCGTCATACAGTGAAAGAATTGCAGCGCAGTTTTCAACCTGCAAGTCCACACATATCCGCACCGACAACGGACCGTCGTGGCCGCACCGTCACCGATAGTTAAAGTTTGAATTTTGTCGGGCACGGTGCGGTCTACGAGCAGCATCATATGTTGTTTACTGTTGCGTTCTTCTTTTTAAAACCATTTAAGTAGTCTAAATGTTCTATTTTAATTGAATTATTTAGTATAGCCTACTAACTCTACATCCTGTGTTCGCGTACAAAATCATATTTATTGATAAAAGTATTACATTTTTATCAATTATTTATTTAATATTTATTACATCAAAATTAATTAATAAATTATTAATAAAAATAACAACAATGGAATTAACATTCAACTCAAGCAATACTTAATCTTCCAAATATTTTTTAAGTGTCTGTCACTTTGAATTCAAAAGAAACATGCTCTAGAAACAAACAGTGAGATTGTTGCGCTCGGACTGCATACGGACATGTGTGGCCTCACGGTAACTGAGGCGAGCCCGCACCGACGCTCGGCCGACTCATGTGTCGGCCACGGTTGCGGTTATGTGTGTTTCCGACCTTTTAGCGGTAAAGGAATGTGGTGGAAGGGGGAAGTGAGTCCGCACTTCTTCTCCCTCTTTCTTACTCCCCCCCCCCCCCCCGCACTTTTCACTTAACAGGTCGTTTTTTTTGTTTGTTTGTAAAGTTTGGGTTTTAATGTCAGCGAACATCGAGCACTGCCATTGATAATGTCATAAACAAACGTACCCAATAGTTCTGTGTCAGTACTGAACACTGCTATATCCGACCATCACGCACAGGAGGTGGTGATCCGTGGATGTTCAGTGAGCCAAGAATCCCACAACATTATTTTAAGGAGAGAAATGTCCATCCACATAATATAAATCTTTTAAATAAATGTCTGGCAGATGAAAAATTGGATTTTTTTAGATTCTTTTACTTCTGCAGACACAATATTCGACTCCTTCAACAGTTGTTTCATGTTCCACTTAAATGTTTGCTGTCCCCTTAGGAAAATAAAAAACAAAAAGGAAAAGTTCAGAAGAATTCTTGGATAACACCTGGAATTCTGATTTCTAGAAATAAAACTAAAATTCTATAATGAAAATATTCAGGAACACTAATGATTACAGATTCAAATCCTTCTATAGAAATTACAAAAGAATTTATAAAAAGTAATAACTGCTGCAAAAATCATACGAAAATAAACAATAAACTAAAACAGTCATCTAACTTTTCTAAGACAGCTTGGAACATTATAAAAAACTCAACAAATTAAAGCATCTTCAAAATCCATTCAGCTTGATGCTGATGGGATAAAATTAACCGATCCAAATGCAATAGCTTTGAAATTTAATAAATTTTTCTCCTCAGTGGCTGGTTCTCTTGATGCTGACCGTGAATTGGAACTGGATACAGTCACCACACATACCCCTGTTTATCTATGGTTCTGGCCCCTGTGTGTGGAGGACGAAGTGGGACGTATTATAAGAAGTTTTTCAGCTAAAACTTCCAATGACATAAATGGCATATCAATGTGGCTTATAAAACAATGTTATCAGCACATATTAAAGCCCATTGACAAAAATCATAAATGTTTCTTTCGAAACTGGCACATTCCCATCCGCACTCCAATTGGCCAAAAAGTCGTACCTGTTTTCAAAAAAGGTGATCCAAAGTTAGCGGATAACTATCGACCCAATTTCAATTTTACCTGTTTTTAGCAAAATTTTTGAAAAACTGTTCCTGGACCGACTTCTTAATTTTCTTGACAAACACAAAATTTTTGTCTGATCTACAATTTGGTTTCAGACCAGGAAGATCAACTTTTGGAGCAATCACACAACTTGTAAACTTTATTGTGGAAGGCTTTGAGACACACTAAAGAACGCTCAGTGTCTTTCTTGATCTCTCAAAAGCGTTTGATACTGTTAATCATGGTATATTGCTACACAAGCTGGAAGGCTGTGGTGTACGAGGGACAGCACACCAGTGGCTCCACTCATACTTGAGCAGTTAGAAGTCAATGTGTTCAGGTCCAGAATGCAGTATCAAGTACTATTAGAAATATACCAAGGAGTCCACAGGGATCAATCTTGGGTCCTGTCCTTTTCTTGATTTATGTGTGAATAATATCCATGCGTCAGCCTTATATGGGAAAATCATTCAATACGCAGATGACATGACTCTCTGTTTCCGGGCTGATTTCTCTAACTTCATTGGAGATTCAAACCTTTCATTGATCTTAATTCCTGCATTCAAAATTTTCTGGTAAATAATCTCAAAACTAATCATGAAAAGACAAATTACATCAACTTCTGTTTGCGTGGGTTGAATACTTATGAAACCCCAACAGTAATGATGGGATAACATTGTTCTGGAAGAAACTGATTCTGCTAAATTTCTAGGAATACACCTAGATAAAGGGTTAACCTGGAAAGTTCACATTGAAAGTGTATGTGCTAATTGGC
The DNA here is from genome assembly GCF_021130785.1 of Homalodisca vitripennis. Lineage (NCBI taxonomy): Eukaryota > Metazoa > Arthropoda > Insecta > Hemiptera > Cicadellidae > Homalodisca > Homalodisca vitripennis. Next base: position 104,902,344 of record NC_060211.1, read on the forward strand.
AACTGGAATTTTTGTCCTTCGAAATTTATTAAAGTTTTGTACGTCTGATGTCTTAATGATGGCTTACTATGGATTAATATTTCCATACCTGTCGTACGGAATTTCTCTGTGGGGCAGTTGTGCCATATCAAACTTGGAAAGAGTATTCAGACTGCAGAAAAAAGCTGTTCGAATCATCGCAAAATTGAACAACAGAGAGTCATGTCAAAGTGCCTTCAGGGAACTCAACTTGCTAACTCTACCCAGCTTGTATATTTTAGAGACTTCATTTTACTGTCGATTTCAGTGTATATTGATGCAGGTCAGTGATATACACAAATACGAGACAAGAGCTCGGGGGCGCCTTTCGAGCCCGACAGCATAGAACAGCAGCATTTGAACGCCCTCCCTTCTCAAGCTGGGATCAAATTCATTAACAATCTCCCTGAAAACACTAAATTTAGAAACAAATCCAAAAAAATTTTAAAACCCAATTAAAACACTACCTGGTGTCTTGTGCTTTTTACTCAGTTGGCGATTTTATGGAGCACACTTGGGATTGATATTCGCGGCGGTGTTACAATCCTGGGGGTTGATCCCACGAATTATGAATTTTGTGTTTTTTGTATGTGTATGAATGTGTGCCTGCGTGCAACTGTATGGAAAGTCGAGTGAATGGATTTAGTTTTTAAGATAAATACCGTAAAAAAATTGGTATTATTGACTATTGCAATACAATGTAATATATATTGTCAACGCAATAAAATATATTTTATTCTATTCTATGTATTTCTAATAAGCTGTCACATGAACACATCTTGATAGTATACTAAATCTTACTATACGTTGTCAGGCTTTACACTTTATGCATGAGCACTTCACATTTGATTTTTGGTTTCCTAACTTAAACATTTATTTTATTGATAACTAACAATTCAAAATTTTTGTGATAGGTGTCATAGATATTTTTTCTTAAACTCGAACATGTCCACTATTTTTTGAAAAAATTCAAATGTCTTGACACATGCTTGAACGTGGTATTGACATAAATGTAGACCTACTGTCTGCTGATTCCAAACATCCAATTAATTTTATGAAGTTCTTAACATTTGTAATCACTGAGACCAGGTATAAAACTAAATATTTCGTTTTATCAACTTAATCAAAAGCATCATTCCCTGATTAAAGAATTGCACTTAAATTTTTATTTAAATTCATATATTTAGTGGCTATAAGGATAAAAAACACAAGATTTCCTAATAATAATTAAAGAGATTACATAGTTTTAAACACTTGTATAGGCATATCAAATTAAATATATTTCCTCAAGTTTAAAACCTATGTAGGTTTTTACATAAGTGAAAATTTCTTGTACCTTTATTTCTTTATATAGCTTCTAATAAGCTAGTACATGAAGGTATAATATGGATCCATAAAACCCAACCATAACAGAGCATAAATCTGAATTAACCCAGTACATTAGGAGTTAATGCCAAAAAAGCTAAAAACCTATCCAAACAAATGAGGCTTTATAGGTCTAAATAAAAATTACAAAATGAAAATATATTTAATATTTTATTAAAGGTAATGAATGACAAAGGCTAGTGAGTAAATAAATTACATATAAAGATATGGTTATCAATAAAAAATATAAACTTTACTGTTTGTGATCATTATCAAGGTTCAACGACAGATCCTTTCAAAGGTTGGAGCAGCTGTTGTAGTGTTTGTTTATGGTTTAGAATGTGTCCTGTGTTACAGCTGTGGCTGGCAATGAAGCTTACAATCAGTGGCAAGTCATTTATCTGCACAACCTGTACAAAAACAACAAATTTTAAAATAACAGTTTTTTTTAACTTGAATAGAAAAGTAAATGTTAGCATCTTTTTTGTTTCACCTTTTCCATCTTTTTTCTCATCAACCGAATTGACCCATCTTGCAGTTTACATACTGGCAAGTGAAGTGAAGTTCAATAATTTTTAGCCTGTTGTAATTAAAATAGCTGAAATTATAGTTGGAAAATATAAACTGTTGTTCAATTTTAATAATTTATTGTTACTTTTCTTTTAATCACTACAGTAAATACAGCAATGGCTTATGTAATTAATGGTAAACATGGTAATAGTTATTAAAATGCCATTTTAGTGCTTGTTTCTGTTTAAAATGATGCATTACTATTAACAGCCATAGTTACGTTTCAAGCCATAGTTGTAGATATCAATGTCAAAATTTTACATCAAACTCTTTATTATATTTTTTACATGCGAACATTCTCATACATTGGCTGACGTGTACCTCATCTGGTGACTATTAAAATGTAAAAACCTTCATGAGACAATAAATAAAAATATATATATATATATATATATATATATATATATATATATATATATATACACACCTTTGTATTAACTGATAGTTAACTAGGTTGTACTTTTGTCAAAATCTGTTTGATTTTAATGGCATAATAAATTCTTGCAACAAGGTCAAACGTTTAATACTATACATTTGCGTTGCTTTTTGAATACACCTTGTACATTGTTAGTCCAAGGAGTATCTCCAACACATATAACTGATGAACACTATCATCACTTTCTGGATTTAATGGAGGAAAGAAACACTAATTAATTAGTTATATTTATTCTTTTATTATTTATGAACAAGAATGTTTTGGAATTTTAAATTAATTATTTTTTTTATAGCCACAAAATTAAGTTACAAATATAAATATACATAAAAAAAATAAAATAACTATAAAGATACCCATTACTAAAAAAAGCATCATCCTATATTAGTATAACACCTACGATATGAAAAGTTCAGTTTCAAGAATTAAGGTGGTCCAAAACGAACTTTGGTTCATATATGTAGAATATACCGATTAGGGGTGTTACTCTTTAAGGGTTTATAAGTTTTTTGAGATATATTGTAGTGTTTTATTATGTATAAAAAATTACTTTACATGTGAAGCAACAGCAACTAGAAATCCAAATTTGAAAAATTTAATTTATTAACTATAAGAATGGTAAATGTAATGATATTGACATTCTTAGTTGTACAGATGAACACTAACCTGGAAGTTGTTATACAAACAAATTACAGCATTGTTCCTCCCTAAGCCTAATTTACTTCCTTGATCAGTAGCCATTCCAAAAGTAGACAGGAAGCAAGGCCGCAATGCTGATTCTGGTGCCTTTTCAGAAGATGCTGAAATAATTTATTATTGACATTTTATATTTCTGATAGTAAAACAGGAAAAATTGACCATGTTGAACTACAAATAACAGTTGAACAGTAAGGATATAAAAGTTGAACTACAAATAACTTTAAATTATTATGATATTAAAAAATGTAACGCTTTATAGGAAAATTAACAAGTCTATTAACATAATGTAGCTATAGCTATGGTAGGAAGGGTTAATTCAATTTGCATGTTGAGTTTAGCTCCAGTTCACCTTCCTTTTATTGCAGTGTCTGGTATCTGATGCTGTCTCAGACTTCTATCAACGGCGATGATGAGAATAAACCGTTATGATTGAATGAAATTCCCAAAAATAGCTATTAGCTTATTAGCTATTATTATGGTATTACTAGATATTACATGGTTTCAGTTATATTTCCTGGTAGTATAACAGAGAAACAAAATATTCTTAAGTAAGGATTCATTTCCAAATCATTAGCAGGTTGTCCAGTGACACTTGGTGGTATAGAAAAGTGTTGGGCATTATTTAGGAAACAGTCCGTTTGCTACTGCAAGGTCCAGGCACTCTGAGGGGGCTGATATCAAGATACGGTTTATCAACCCCATTTAGAGTTGGAAAACAGCTTGTAAATCTGAGCTGAATATGGTGCCATCAATAGTAAAGAAAAGTAGTGACTGGAAGATTCTCATGGATTTTGGAAATCTCCAATACAAATTTCACCAGAAGTGACAGTTAACTGTACATCTTTGTGCCCTGATTTGAAGTCAGTGTCGGCTGAACTAAAATTTGTGATCATGGTTGAATTTACTGTAACTTAAAACACCAATAACGGAGACGTGAATTGTCCAGAACTGCTCAGGCGGATCGACTTCCGAGTGCCTCATCAGACCAGGTCCCTTCACACTTTCTGCCGTCGTGTCTACTCAACCAGTTATGTACATCACAGCACTATCCCGAGACTTCACAGACTTGGAAACCTCGTCTCCTCCCGGCATGACTTTTGCAGTGATAGTGTTATGCACCTGAAAAAAACATTTTCTTTTGATGTAGACATTGACACCTGGCTCATTGTAATATGTGTATATATTTCTTTCTTTCTATTTTTTCCTCTACTCTTTTCTACATGTATACATTTGATTCTTTTTTTTTCCTTTTCATTGTTATAAATTATTCCTACGTAGTATATGTGTAAGTGCAGATGGATGTATATTTGATCGTATAATTACTGTTACTATTTATTATTGTTGCTATGCTATTATTGTTATTTTCTATATAGTCTATTTCATATGTTATTGTTATGTTGTAGCAGTTTACTTTGGCATTGTTATTAATTTATAATGTGGATCATTTTTATTGGCTCATTGTTGAATATAAGAATATCTTATTGTTTTTTTTACATGTACTAATGGTGTTACCGTAGATAAATAAATAAATAAATATCCCATCTCAACATGAATACAAACTAAATAAGAGGCTATAAATGTGAGTTTCTACACATTGTGGAGAACTCAGAACACATGCAGTCTTTGCACACATTGCTTAAGAGTCTTGGACTGGGAAAAATTGTTTGATTCATTTTCAAATCAAGCAAAATATATTTTTTAGCTAAATATAATTTAAGAAAGTAACATGTTTAAAACATCCTTTTTTCCTAGAAATCTTTTTAAATAAATAAAAACACGTAACTTTCTGAAACTATAATTCATATATACTATAAAAGTCTCAAATGTTTAGCTGCAGCCATTTACATTTGGCCTTTATTTCAAAATTTCCTTCTTTAAAAGCATGTAATTTCACTGATGTGAAAAAAATGTTCTACTTCTTCTATAATTAATGGAATAATCTTAACGGACTATGAATTAACATCAATAAATATTTTGCCAATTTAAAATCAATTGCAACACCTTATTAAACCCCTAGCAGGAAGTCCTAGAACAGGTAAAACTGGTGACAACTAAACTACCAAAGAACATCATGTGAAGTCCCACACAATTCTGAATAAATTTTGAAAAACATTGATAGGCTTTTTAAGAGTGATTCCATTGTTTAGAATAATTTATTTATTTGAGCTGGTAATAGTTTATGTGGGCACGCTACTTTTGGGAGTATTCAAACACAATTTGCTGTGAACAGACCTTAACGAAAAGTAATGTTGCTGGAAACAATAAAATACATTACAATTTACAAGTAATCCACACTTCACCAGATTAAGGTTTTAAACTTTAACACTGAATGATTTAGATTGGAGTCCAAAGTTGGAGTGCAAAACAGTGAATAGATACAAGGTGACATTAGTGCCTGTATACAACATTCCCATGACATTTTGTCAGGAGTTTATAAAACTTCAGTAACTAGACTAACATAATTATAAATATAAATTAGCCATAATTTTATTTAATGGTTGAGGCAACCATTTACTGGTAAATTTCCTGTAGCTTTCCAAAACATAACATGTATTGCACCAAGAAGAACTATCCATTAGTTTTCTCTAAGATTGATTTCAGTATACCCTAAAGCAGAATTAATAGTTGACTGTAGAAATAAATGGTTTGTTATTCACACGATAACTAGAGATATCTTAATATCATAAGTATAACGTCAGACATCACAGTTTAGGATAGATGTTATGTCATTAATAAACAACTAGATAAAGATCCTTCAGTCACTCCTGAGCTGGCAATGAAATACTCCACCAACTTGTAATCTAAATGTCCTTTTCAAAAAAACAGAATTTGATGTAGTGAATAAGATCAGCAGAGCATCCAAAGCAATAAGGCTCCTGAAAAAGAGTGATGACCCCTTAGGACGTCATAGTATATAGCTTCAACCTTCGACCACAGAACCAGAAACCCAATGACTTTCATTTCATTTCATTTACGAGGTCCAATCAAAAAGTGTCCTACCTTTTGGTGCAACGTAAAACTGAAGTTACCTGAAAAAAGCTGGTGTTAATTTTCTTCAAAATAAGCACCCTGAGAAGCAACACAACGATTCCAGCGACATTTCCACTTCTGGAAGCAGTCTTGAAAATCACTTTTCGGCATCGCCATGAGATCAGCTGTCGTTTTTTTCATAATTGCTTCTCGACTTTCAAATCTGGTGCCTTTCAATGGTTTTTTGAGGTGGGGGAAGAGCCAAAAATCGCATGGAGCCATATCTGGAGAGTACGGAGGCTGAGGAACTTGCGGAGTGCCGTGTTTCACCAAAAAAGTTTGAATGAGCTGGGAAGAATGAGCTGGCGCATTGTCGTGGTGTAGCCGCCAATTTTGAGACACCCACAAGTCAGGTCTTTTGCGGCGAATCGCATCTCGGAGACGACGTTGGACACTTAAAAAGTACTGTGCATTCACTGTTTGACCCTCAGGGGCATATTCATGGTGCACAACTCCACGGTGGTCGAAAAAAACAGTAAGCATCACTTTGACATTGCTTCGAACTTGCCTTGCTTTTTTTGGCCGAGGATCCTGGGGAGACTGCCATTGTGATGACTGAAATTTGGTCTCAGGGTCATATCCATAGACCCAACTTTCGTCTCCAGTTATTATTGATGTCAAAAAGTCCGCATCATCCTCACAACATTGCAGCATGTCCTCGGCAACATCCAATCGCCGTTGCTTCTGCTCGTCTGTCAGCAATTTTGGCACAACTTTTGCGGCTACCCGGCGCAATCCCAAGTCATCCGTTAAAATTGCTTCAGCTGATCCGAAACTGACATCTAACTCAGTACTTACTTCCTCCACAGTCATTCGACGATTTTCACAGATCAAAACTTTTGCTTTCTCGATGATTTCCGGAGTTCGACTTGTTTTTGGTCGGCCCGAATGCGCGTCACTTTCTGCCGAGGTTCGACCACTTTTGAAACGGTTATACCACTCTTTAATCTGCGTAACACTCATTGCCTCATTTTCGAATGCTAGCTGAATTTTCTGAATGGTCTCACTTTGTTTTTCACCGAGTTTCACACAAAATTTAATGCAATAACGTCGTTCCACTTTTTCCGTCATCTTCACAGTTAGAGAAAACCGATACGCGCACTTGACTTATCAGTACATACTGACCCGTCTACGGCGAACCAGTCGGGGGATCAAGATAAGACTTTGTACCTTTCCTTATCATAGTAGGAACTATTGTTGCAACAAATCTTATCTCATTATTGGCAGCAGAAGCCGCGATACACGACGAGGTCGGATACTTTTTGATTGGACCTCGTATTGCATCATATTGCTTTACAATGTTAAGCATAGTTCAGTAAACATATGATTTGTCAATTCAATACATCTAATTGTAAAAATCTAATGTTACTATTAACTTAAATATAATATATTTTGAGTTAAAAGTAAATAACAGAAACATTTAAAAATTAATGTTAGCTATTTAAGAATTCGTCCACCAAATAAAATGTCCGGCTCAAAAGATAGCTCTTTAGGGAAAGTTTAAACTCTTTAAAGAATCAATCTGTTTTATTTGAAAAGGTGCATTGAACAATTTTAGAAATTAATACTGAGCTCCTAGTTGGTACATTTTTAGACGATGTACAGGATATTGCAATTTAGTTTGTCTAAGTGGATAGAATTTTTATAAATTATAGTTATCAAGTAAATTTGGATATCTTTAAAAAAATGTTGACTTCAAAAATCATAAATACATGGAAATGTCAACATTTGATGAGTATAAAAGACTCTACATGATTCGTGATAATTTAAATGGCATATTATCCCAACAATCCTTTTTGAAGCCTAAATAATTTTTTTTAATTTTTAGAATTTCTCCAAAAAGCTATTCCTTATCTCAGATGCGAAAAGATATACGCAAAATACATTGTTCTAACAGTAGTAAAACTGGTTACAGAAGAAATTATGTGAAAAGCAAAACACCTGAATTGAGTTTAGTCACCAAATTAGAAATATGCTCTTTCCAATCAATAGTAATGCCCAAGAACCTTGTGGAAGCTGTCGATACAATGCTTTGATTATACAGTCTCAGGAGCTATCTGAGGCCTTGGTGGAGAACTGCAAAAGTTGACACTTTAAACTATCAGCATAAGTCTATTGGATCAAAACCAAGAACTAGCCATGATTATTGAATTATTCAGAGCAATTTTCAAATCAATTCTATTTTTTGTTGGAACTGTAAGGGTAGTGTCATCAGCAAAAAGAATAGCTGACACCTCTCCTACGTTTGATGCACTTGTATTGTAGAATTATGTGGTACTAACTCAATGTCCCTGAACACAAATGCCTATGCCACCGTAATATTAGCCCTTCTCAGTGTGAATATACCATTTGTAAAACCAATCCCACCACCAACCACCACCATCAGTGATACTATCCTCAAGCGTACATCGCAAGTGAGGGACCTAAGTGTAATTTTTGTTAAATCTCTGAACTGGGAACATCAAGTTCATGCTTGGTCTCATCCATCGCCTCCATAGAACAGTCAAAAGCATCCGTTCTCTTAAGCTGCACTACTATTCGTTCGACAGACCTCGTCAGGCCTATCTAAAATCTGATCTCAAAGAGGTTCAAAATTGTTTCCTCGCCTGATGAGTACCCATCTTGGGTTCAGCTACGTCGACACATCCTTGCTTGATACTGTTAGCCTTCTTAATCTGTCACCTCTCGTGACAAGACACACCGTTCAGGACATGTCTGCAAGACCAGTCATCTCGACGAACTAAGCCAAGGACAGTCTTCTGCTAAGGATGCAGGAGTGGGCGAACTCTATCTCCGAAGATTTTAACATTTTCTATACAAAACGTGGTCCCTTCAGGAACTGTATGCTGTCCCTCCTTCATTAAATACTATCACATATGCATATCCACATACACGTGCCGCATGCTCTGAAAATCATTTACTACTATTAATTGTTAATGCTGTTGTTGTTTTCCTCAATCCTCATTGTTGTTATCTTTGTTGTTTACGTAGTTATTGCAAAACTATGCCCTTGTTGTGATTAGTTGTTAATTTATCACTTGTTATTGTTTTGTTGCTGTTTGCCTTATACTTGCCTTATATTTTGTAAAGTCTATTCTTGCAAATATTCTCATAGTCTATTTTAATTACTAGAGTATTATAGTTCAAATGTTATTGTATATTGCATAAGTATTGTTACTGTATTATTATTTAATATATTTTGCTCATTTTATTAAAGTTATTTCATATCATACTATTATTTTATTGGATTGGCAGATGTCCTTATAATAAAGAATAAAGGACCATTTTTAAATTTGGGAATACTTTAGCATTTTTTTAGTGTTGATGGAAAATGCCTTGTTGACACGATTTGTTAATTATGGATGTTAATGGTATGATTATCCCTTCTTTGTAGCTCTTTGCCAGTTTGGCTAAAATTTCATCAATGCCAGCCGATGTCTTAGGTTTGAGGGAATATAGGCCTATAGCTTTAATGAATTCTTTAATAGCAACATGATACAGGGAGGGTTCATTTATTACATCCGTTTTCTTATGTAAACATTTTAGTTGGTTATCATCATTCAAAGTTCTTTCCACAGTGCTGGCAAAGAAGTTGTTGAAGCTATCTGATATATCGTTTGGTCCTCTTAAATTGTTTAAATTCACTTGCACTAACTTTCAATTTTGTTTGTCACCTTTTTCCTTCATTTTTTGATTTATGACCTTCCATAATGCTTTTGATTTATTGTCAGTCTGATCAATGCAAACAGCATTTAGGTCTGAACAACAATATAAGCAACGAAGCAATGACATTGGATGTATATTTGATAAAGAGCAAGAACTAGTGTAAATCTCATAAGCTCAATGAGTTTTAGGTTCTTCAAGGCTGAGTACACAGTGTCCACTAATACTGGAGGAATGTCAATGTTTGATTCGGATATGTTTTGATATCTGATTGATAGAAGTATAGTCCAGTACTCTCCAAATTTTGAGTACAGTTCAGTTATGGCAATTATATCTCATTAATATTGAAAACTGGAACTGAGGTAAAAGAATCTTCTGAACTGTTCAAATTATTTAAAGAAGTAGATCGGTTTGGTTTTCAAGTTGTTTTGAACATTTATAGAACGCTGCCTTCTGCTGCCACTTTTAGCATTCTTCTTAGGCTTAATACAAAGCCTAACTCCAGATCTCTTATTTTCTACAAGAAAATCACTTCCACTCATTGCTGAAAACCACTTAAGGTACTGACACATTTTCTCCCATTCATGGAAATAATAAACATACTGCTCACTAGTCAAGAAGCTTCAGCTACATTATAGAGTTAATGGAAAGATGATTTTCAGTCTACTTGTATGTCCCATTAGACCACTGTAAAAATGTTTCCTAACACTCAGCCAAATCTCATTGAGTAACATGAATTATCATCAAACTCAATGTTGTCTATATAGAAATTAAGCTTCATGCATTATATTTCAAGTGTATATGTTACTGTAGTTCATTCTCAAGATATTCAAGCAAACAGGATTTTTCCAGACATTTGTCACAGTTTGGTGAAAATATTGTGCATACAGACAAACAGGCAGAAATATTATTTATTAGTTTATGTTTTGAATGGAAATGTAATACACAGTTATAAATGATTAAACTTATTTTTACATAAATACTCACCTTTCAATATGGGGACACCATCTCGATCAGAGACAACAACACTGTATAATCCATCAATTCTGCAATTAAAAACACATTTTATACATTTAAATACTCTAGTGAAAACGATAAGATACCAATAGTAATTACTATCATTTTCTAAAATATATGAAAAGGTAGTCTACAGGCAATTTATCTTTTTTAGAAAAAGAACTATTCTGGACCAAAATTAGCACAGCTTCAGTGAATATTTATGGATCTGTCTAAAGCTTTTGAAAGTGTCAAACACTCAACACTAATAGAAAAGCTAAAACTCTGTCAAATAAAATAAAAAAATCACTGACTTGGTTCAGTTCATATCTCTCTAGATCACAGTACACACAAATTACACACTTGACTAATTACAACAGAATTTTCAAAGCATCATCAGATTAGCAAGCCACTTAAATTTGGAGTACCCTAACTGGGCAAATACTAAATTAAGGGGACCAGTAATAACTTACAACTCACAAAGTGACTTATGAACAGAAACATGTCACGTTTCCTACGCTCATTGGTAGACCAACATATGAATTGGGATAAATATGTACACAAAATTCTAATGAAAATAAAATCTGGAATTGTTGTAAGAATGACCTTTTATTATAATTTACTTATTAAAATATATAACAATGAATAAAGAATCAACAAAGAATATATTAAATATTTTTGAAAATTGACTTGTGAGTCATATTACATATGACATATGACACTGTTCATTTGAATCGATTTGTAATTAAAATGAATAAAGATCTTTTGACTAGACTTGACTATTCACTCTGCTAACTTAAATTCATATATGAACTCAATTGACACCACTTACAATAAGACATACGTAAACTTATGTCTTACCACATCACATAATTTATACAAAATTCTAGTTAAACAAAAGCACGCTATTAGAATTATAAAGAGTTTTAAAGAGGAGTGATTCAGTTAAGCATATTTTTTAGGGAACATCCAAATATTTACTGTCTACAATCTATACATATTTGAAAACTATAAATTACGTTGTTCATTTCTGCAATCTTGCTTTAACAAAAAGAAAACATCAATATAATACACGGTTCAATATATCTAATGATTCTCATCACTTGGAATTTTATAAAAAGAAAACCTCGTACATGGGGAAAAAGTTTCTAAATTATTTTACCAATTTGAGTTGAAAACTAACTACAAACACAAATAATTTCAAAACTAAACTTAAAGAATATCTACTAAATAGACCTATATATTCATTCCAAGAATTTTTTTGAAAGGGCTAATTGACTGGTTTAGCTCAACATGTCTATATGTATTTACGTGTATATGTGTCTGTGTATATGTATTTATGTATGTATGTGTCTTTTTTATATGTATAAGATATCAAATCAAATCAAAGCATTTATTGTCAGGATACAAAGAATGTATATAACAACGTCAATATGATACATTAAACTAGCTTGTGAGATTTTGCACTACAAGAAAAAACTCATCGACACTGTAAAATAGCAGATTTTAACAAACCAACATTTTATGGTATTTTTGAAATTAGTCCTGCTCATGATCTTTACTTGCATGGGTAGAGCATTGAAAAGCTTGATACCCTGGTATAGAAAGCTGCATTGGAGTACTAGTATAGTTACATCTAGGAGTTATTAAGTTATTTCTATTGCGTGTAAAATGATTATGTACATCTCTTTGGTTGCTAAGTCTAAATAAATTATCTTTAACATACAACAATACATTTAAAACATAGATGGACGGCAGGGTCAAAATATTAAAATTTACAAAAAGAGGTTTACAATGTTCTCTACTAATGTACATTGCCAATTATCCTAATTGCCCTTCTTCTGAAGTACAAACAGCTTATTTGCTAAATGAGAATGGCCCCCACAAAGCAACTCCATAGGTCAAAAAACTATTTATATATGCATAATATACACACAGCATGTGATCAATAGAAATTACTCCATTTAGAGCCCTAATCAAAAAGATGCCCCTTGCAGTCTGAGCAGCCACATAATCAATGTGAGTTTGCCACTTTAGGTTTGACTGCAAATAGACACCTAAAAAACTTAAGACTCAAGTCATCATTATCACTTGACCTACAAGACAAGGTGAGTTGTAAATCCTGGATTTTATTTTCATTTAGACATAATTTGTTGGCTGCACACCAGTCGTTTAACAATTGAAGTTTTAATTCTAAGCATCTCCCTACAATCATCAAACTGATTCTGTACAGACTTTGAGGCCCAGGTCATCAGCAAACATGTAGGTGCTTACACTGCTGTCATTAAGATTAGAGGGCAGGTCATTTACATAAATAATAAATAAAGTAGGCCCCAAAATTGAACCTTGGGGAACACCTAACTGAACAAGACGTGTATCAGACAAAGAGCCATTGAAATAAACATATTGGAACCTATTTGTAAGGTAAGAAACAAAGAAATTTACAACAGTATTACTAAAACCATAAAACTTAAGCTTATTTACTAAAATGGCATGATTTACTGTGTCAAAGGCCTTGGAAAGGTCATAAGACCTAAAATTTACTAAATTTTTTGATTCCAGGCCCTCATAACAATCATTAATAAGAGATTGGACTGCACCAACAGTGCTGCGCTTGGCCCGAAAACCAAACTGACAGCTGCTAAGCAAAATTATAGGTTTCAAGATAATGAACTAACTGCCCATGAACTAGCCGTTCCAAGACCTTTGACACAATTGAAACAATCGATATAGGCCTATAATTACACACTTGATCCTTGGGACCCTTCTTATGCACAGGAAATTACTTTGTTGGTCTTTAAAACATCAGGGAAAATACCTAACATAATACATTCATTAAACAAAAAAGTTAAAACCTCACAAACAAAACTAGCAGCTAATTTTAAAATAGGGGCATTAACACCAAAACAGTCAAGACAAGAACTATTACTTAAACTAATGATAGCAGCATAGACTTTTTCCACTTTAAAAACTTTAAAACTAAAATTGTCAGCTGGGAGCCATGAAACAGAGTAGTTATTTAAATAGAAGGAGTAGTTATTATTGCTAGGTGGTATCCCGTCACAAGTCTCGGAAACTGAGTTTACAAAAAATTCATTAAAACTATTTGGATTTATTTTTGATAGATGAACCTATAGGCCTAGACTGGCTATTTAATCTAGCTGATTGGTTTATTATCTTCCAGCAGCCTTGCTTTTATTTTTGCTTTGTCAATTAGGCCATTATTAAAATTAAGTTTAGCCTTCTTTATCTCATTCCTATAGACTATTTTTAGTTTTTTGTAATTATTTCTTATTTCTAAGTTTAGCTCAGATCTTGTGTTCTTTATTATGAAATAAAGTCTGTCTAACTCTAACTTGATTTGAGTTAGGCCATCATGGTACCAGGAAACATCTTTACTCCTAGTTTTAATTGGTTTTCTTTTAAGAGGCATAGAACTATTTAGAGCCCACAGAAAATTATCTAAAAATAACTTAAACTTACAATTTATATCTGAATCCATACTGTAAATTTCATTCCAATTAACCAGAGCAAGATAAGATAGAAAACTGTGATGTACCACGATCAGACATAGGCCTAGAGATGGATATCTTAGTGACAGCTTCTGATGTTTCATGTTCCAATTTAGCCTCAAAAAAGAGAGCACAATGATCTGAGACAGCAGTATGAATAACAGAGGAGTGTCCCCTATCTTGATGCACAGTCGTAAGCAGATTGTCGATGCAGCTACCCGTGTTATCATTTATGCCAGGTCTTGTTACCTCATAAACAGTAGTGTTAAGTCCAAAAACTATCAAACAAGTTTAGCAGCTCTTTGGTATCACCACTTTGCTTGAGAAAGTCCACATTGAAATCACCAACAATAATTAGGTTAAATTTATTGCCACACAAGATAGAAAACATTTCACTCAATTTCTCATGGAATAGATTTAAATTTCCGGCTGGAGACCTGTAGAAAGTCACCACTATAGTCTTCCAGGCAGGCAGCAAAATCGCCGCTAACTCAAAAGTAATCTCTTCTGAGAGACAAGCAATTTTATCTAGAAGAACAAATTCAGATCTCTCCTTGACGCAAATTAGTACACCCCATGGGAATGTTTTTCTCTGGCAAAACAATCCGCCATAACATATCCTGGCACTACTAAGTTCTTAATATCGGATTTGGACAACCAATGTTCAGCAATACACAATACATCACAATTGTATTGGCAATTCAGTAATTCAATGTTTAAAAGTTTATTAGTTATGCTTTGCACGTTCCAAAACAGCAACTTAAAGTTAGGCCTAAGATCGGACGACCCAGATTTATCAGAATGAAACTTGATGGGATTGGGCGAACTAGGCTCAGTCCCACTACACTGAGACACATTTGTATTAAGACCCAAGTTTAGCTCCTTGGATCCGTTTGATCGCCTTGTTCCAAAAAAGAATGCGAGAAGTCACTTCCAGAAGAAAAGTTTTTACGGTTGTAATCGAAATCGATTCACAAAAAGCTCCCGAAGGCCAGAAGTCAGGAGAGTAGATCTTCTCCCACAGAGATAATTATTTATTACCATAACATATAATGAATGAATGTTTATTCTAGCAAACTGTGCATGAAATACACTTAAAAAATTATAATAGTAATCCTAGTACTAATGCTTATGTTAGTTAATATTTTATAAGTTGATGTTAGATAATTTTTTTATTAACTATGATTGACACTATTCATTTGTACAATCTGTGCATTTTTTTTATGAATAAAGAATTTCTGAATCTGAATCTGAACTTATAAATTACAAGAATTTAATATTCATGAATTTAGTAAAATAGCTATTAGCTACTCCTGTGTCCTACAATAGAGGCCATAACAATTTTCCTTCTTAGCTCAAATATGACAATGGATTCTAACCGTCAGTTCCTATGGCCTGCATTGCTAGACACGCATAACTTCTTGCTTTTAACATTTTTATAGTTATTTGAATTTTCATATGAAAAGTATATAATAAAAAACCCTACGTAAAGTACACACAATTTCCTAACTAATAAAGATGAACCTATTTTGTAAGTGAATCCAAAATCAGTAAGTGAATCATGTGGACCTTTAAATGAGTATTTAAATATGATTACATAATTATGTGTGGACTAAATCGGACTGGAATAATCGGTTGCATATATGCACATTAACACATATGCAAGGTTAATTGATTAGATCTGGAGGAGAATCGGCCATGTCTCCCAATGCAGGACGACACTGGGTACGAGGATAAATATTCCATATTTATACCGGAGCTGTGGAGAATCCACCACTGTCCTGAAATGCTGGACATGGGGACACTCAAGGTTAAGAGGCTTAAAGTGAATATAAGTTAAACTTGGTTTTGTTTATTGTCATAAATATATACACAGAGAATTTACACAGCTTCAGTTGTACTTACTTTGTTAGTAGAGAGTATAAATACTTTTTCATTTCCTGAAACAAAAATGTACGTAAATATATCTGAAAATATTACATAACTGTTGAACCATTAATTTAAACAAAAATAAAAATACCCCTGACACAGCTATTGTAGGAAGAGTTAATTCAGCAAGAATGTAGAATTTTTCACTCTGATAAACACAATGACCAATTAAAAAACAACACATTAATTTTCTAATATTTTCTCTGCTCACGTAATTAACAACTCGCGTAAATAACTTTCAAAGCAGCATTAGAGTTAAAGCACTGTGAGTAATGGATGTCAGGTTATCCATGAGGCAGTGAGATTGTTGATGCTGAACTAAGCTGTTCTGATCACAGAAAACTCTGATAAATATGTAAGGTATTGGGAGCAGATAACACTGAAAATCATAAATAACAAGAAGCACAGTACACAAATATAACCACTTAAATGAGATTGGTTCACTTCTGGCTAGTTTATACCTTACAGTTGAACCTACACTGCTGTGTGCCACCCGTGTATCTGCTTTGGCTGAAGAGGCTGGTTCTGAGCTGGCTTTCCCTTTTTCCAAGAAAACATGACTGAGATTAATACCCTAAATACTTCCTGATATATTTTGACAGGAGGTGGCCCCTACCCCCAAAATTACCCATCCAAAATATACTGTCACTCCAGGCAGCACAAATGTCTTTTTAGGACTATTTGTAATTTTTAAGCTTCTTGTCTTAAAGAGAAAAAATAACCACAAAGTGACATTTATATTTCAATTTAAAAAAAACATTGTTATTTGTGATTTCCACCCCCTAAAAACATATATAATTTTGTTCAGGAGTACGAGCAGAATGCATTGACAGTGTTGAAATTGTAACATATAATTATTATCTTATATAATATAAAAGTTTGATAATATAGCAAATTCGATAATAGGTAATAATCAAAGGGCAGATTGTAATAAGTGGCCTACACTCGTTATTTGATTGCTATTATCGAATGGCTCGATTGTTTTTATCTGAAGGATAATTCGATATTACAATTAATTAACTTTAAAGCATACGATTTCAACTTATTGGTTATAGTAATTTTAATGTAAACAGTAAAGAAGAAGTAACTAATATTTTGAGACTTTGAAAATGGTGATGAATGTGAGGAAAATATGTAAGGTATTTCTCACAAATACGAGATTTGTTTAAGTAGCTTCAACATGTGGGTTTGGCTCATGGTAACACATGGGGAGAATTCGGTACTTTGGTATTATACCAACCACACCCAGACATGAATCGTTATTTGACATTTTGCTTTTACTTATTAATAGATTAGCGAGCTAAAACAATATTTCATCAATATAAAACAGGAATTTTCTTATCGTAAACCCCTCCCCATCCTCAGACAGAGGTCATAGTCGAGCGGTTCTATTAGATAACATGACTACAGAGTCTCGCCGCCCGTTCAGTGGCAGTTGCGGCTGAATGTATTGCTGCATTCTGGGCGTCACAGGAAACCCATTAACAATTGATAATCGTTGTAAGTTTGTAATTAAAGAGTTGTTTTTTCGTTCTGTAATGTTTGTTTCTATAAATTTATATTTTTGTGTTCCTCATACTGGTGTGGTCGGTATAATCCTAAAGTACCGAGAATTCTATCCTCCATTTCACAAAAGCGGTTACTCATTGATATCATGCTGGGCAAGTTATAAATATTGTAAGGTTTTTTTGATATCTAAGTCTAGGCCATAGTTGGTTTTGTAATGTTACTGTAAAATTTATGTATTTAAAATTGCAATGTACGAGATTCTGCTTGTTACGGTAATTTATTATAATTCTTATTGTATACAATATCTATATACATCAAAGTTGGATAACATATCAAATTGTTCGATAATAGCAATCGAATAACGATTGTAGGCCGTTACTAGTCTCCCCGCTGACAACAAGACACTAACTCAAAAGTTCCAAAAGCAATTAGCCTATTAGTTAATTTTTATGTTAACTTCTATATAAACAATAGTCCTGCTATGGGGCGGGGTAGGGTACGATAAGCGGACCCGGTTTTTTATATCGAAATTGGCAAACGATATTACTTAATCATAACCACCGATATAATCAATCGATACTGATTAATTATTTTGAACAAATAACTTAAATAATCTATATCAACAGCTGTAAACACTTTCAAATAATACATGTAAGGTAATATTTCAATTTTACGTATAAGTAACATTTGATTATTATAAATGGCAGTCAATTTTAGAAAACTACACGACATTGCTTTGAAAGATGATAAGACATGTTTTACATGGCTTCAACATGTTGGACTCGTAACGAAAAATCCATTATGTGAAATTTGTGGGAAAGAACAACTGTAACTGTGAGAGGAGCAAATATGGTCGTCTTCAGTTTTCCTAATTTTGCTTATAATAATTATTTGTTTCATCATTGTAAATATTAAATCCATATTTTATTTAAAACATATGATTGTTATTGAAGACTACAGATACTTTTATATTGATTGATAGTCTAGGATTTGAGATAAGAATATTGATGATTACATTCTTCAATATAAAAAACCGGGTCTGCTTATCATACCCTACCCATGGGGCATAACTATTTAGCCAGGTAGTGTTCCTTAAATAAAAATGCCAAGATAAGCTAGAAATTAGGATTTTAAACAACACTTATGCAAAAACCAAATCTAAAAATTTGAAAAACAGTTTTTTTTTAGATTTGTAAATTGCTGTACTTACATCAACCATGTTCAATAAGGTATAAGATACAATAAATACAAATATTTAACTTATGTTCACATATATTCAAGATGTATATAATAACAAATTAATACGGTATATGATATAAATACCGATTAAAATGAACTCAGTGATATTCTAAAACTGAAATAACCTATCACGTATAAACTTGACAATTCAAGTATTTATATAAACCACTGCACTGACTAGTGACTACTGACCAGATGTTCGGACGAGTTATCAAATTTTTTTCTATTTGCATTAATACAGACATAGGATAATTACCATGCTGTTTTACTATTCTCTACTTGTCAATGTGATTTCTCTGTTATTTTTAATTAAATTTCAATCATGGCTGAGCCTTATGCTTATTTAATTTAATTTTGTTTATTTATTTACGGTAAACACCAATTTACAAAGAGAATTCTTACTAATCAAAAAATTACAAAACAGGTATAGAAATTTAAAAAAATAATATTCAAATAATCATGAAATAGTAAAGGCTATTAAAAACAATAGCAACCTATAATAATACAGAAGCAATTAACAAAAAGTGCATAAGAAAAATATTATCAATAAATAATAACAATGACAACACTAAAAAATAAGAACAATATAATAAGAATAACTACAATTAAATTCTGAGGTTGACACAAAAAGATGCAAAATCCTGGTTAATTCCCAGATGATTATTTCATATAGGATATTGCCAGAGCTACAATTTCCAAAATATACGTTCTTTTTTGGTTTTGTATAAGTTGGGTTTGTACATTGCATTCCTTGACTCACTGAAACCAAGGTGTACCATTTCAAAATCCAAGGGGGGATAATGGGACTCAGTTGGCACTATAGGATCCAAAGGTCCGTTAACAAATGAAGACGTCAGGGGAAAAACAAGCTCAGTCACATTTTGCAAACTTTTCAGGAAAATAGATTTTTAAAGTTTAAAGTCTAGTTTCTAAGTTAGTTTTTAAGGTCAGGTTATTTTTTAAATGCTATTATTAATATTTAACTCTTTTAATTTCACTATTTAATTGTGTATTTCAAAAAAATAAATATTAACATCAACGTTTTTAAAATATTTGGTTAAAGTACAGTTTTTACAGTGAAAAAACAGGCTCAGTCCCGGACTGAGCCTGTTCTTCCCCATCGTACTAAAACGAGGATTGAGACTAGGATAGTTAACACAAACCCAAGTCCAAAATAATACAGATATTTATTTTACAATAAAACTTAGCACATTGAAAATATAATTTAATTTGGATTGCTTCATTTAAGACCCTAATTTTATTCATCCAAAATGGGGAAGATTGGTGAAGTATTCTTGGGCAGCACTACTACAAAATATCTTTTAAATCTTTCAAGTCATTGTATTTGGCCTTCTTGATAGGCAGTGGACCCTGTAACAAAATAATAAATTGCAATAAGGCCTAGCAAGTTAAAATTGTTTAACAGTTAAATTAGGTTCTTTAAAATGTTCACTTACCATCATAAGATTTTTTCTGGCATTAGAAATTCATTTTCAGCACATACTGTTGAAGAATGGGTTTTTTTCTTTGGCAGGATTGAACATTTGTCCCACGCTGCATAGTAAGAACTCCTCAGCATCAATTTTTTGTTCATTACCATTGCCTTCCCTTGGAAATTTTAAGCTCCTTTATAGTCCTGGTAGCAAATGGGCATTTTTTCATATATAATGTGTCCAAGAATTTTGTCCACTGTCTACAGAATTGATTGTCAATACTCACAACTTTAAAGGGAAAAGGGTTCTTTCTAGCATTTTTCAAAAACTTCAATCCAATCTGAAGGAAGTTTCTGCCTTAGATTTTGTGTTGACAAGCCCCATATTCTTGTCGCATTCCATGTATGAATGGCCACGCACAGGGAATGTTACTTTGATGGAGTCAAGTTTCTTTGCTTCATATAACAAGATAATGTAAAAATCTTATCATTGTGAAGTTTTTGTTCTGGCCCGAGCAAGAGTCACAGAATATGTGAAGGTGTCTAATTTTTTTTCATCCAGATGTTCATAGACAAAATTGTGTAGGAAAGAAGAAAACATCATCACTCCCTTTCTTTCCTTCAGTCTCAGGATATAGGTAAAAAATACTTTTCGCACTAGACAACTCATGTATGTTAAAAGCATACATTGATAACTGCCGCTTGTAGTAGATGTCATTAGTGGTAATATTCGGCAATTGTAAATTCTTACCAAAGTCCATACTTATGGCATCATGTTCCACTGATTGCTTACATAATTGTTTGGCACGTGTTTTCCTTTTGTAGAACAACATCTGCTTTGATTTTGTGGAGTTTTGCTTCATTTTCAAGAGAAGTTATTTCCTTATTAATGTTAGCAACATCATCGGATTCTCTGTTATTTTTTAATTGTTTCTGTAGCCCTGTAATTTTGGCCGTTAGTTCATCGCACTTACTGCAAGTGTCAGTTCTGGGGTAGCCAAAACTGATGTTACAGTCACTGCAAAAACATTGTCTATATGTTTCATATGATACCTTTGCATTTGGATATTTTGTCTGAAACATTTGATGCATTTTCGAAACATTCAATTCTTCAGGTAGGTAGGTTTTGTTACTTTTGTGGAGGCTATAGTGCGATGATCTTCCTTTTAAATGATTTTATGTGATCACGTATAAGTTCTACAGTTTCATTAGATACTCTATGTGGCCTATTTAAATGTTTACCACGTTTGTCCTTTGGTGATGTGCCAGCAGATTTAAGACTCTTAACCAAGAACTCAACTTTGGCTTTGGAAATTCCGTGAATAGAAATGAATGCCTTACGACAAATGTTTTTCTTCTACTAACATGTTATCTTTCAATACTCGTACTTTATAGGCATAAGATGCTTGATTTTCTCTAGCATTTTCTACTCTAGGCCTTCTACGCTGAACAGGTATGACAGTTATTAACCCACATAAAATAGCTATTTTGTTCATCATGTGACCTCATAAGATTAAAGTCGGAGGGAATCTTATTCCGAGATGTCTCATTTACTCGTCTGAAACAGCCACGCAAACACTGACAGTCACTGCCCATTTTCATGGCTTTGAATTTTTAGCATTTTACTCACAGCCGACATCCTGCCATATTTTTTTCCGTTTTTTTTGAAAGCTGCTCGTTGGTTTGCTTTGTTGCAGCAAGGCATTGCACTTGAGGAATATCGTCCTCTCCACTATCCATGCCAATAACTTAAATATACAACAAGGCCTAAGCAATATATCTACAGTTATCTTGCTACTCACACAACTAATGTTTGGAGGTTATGTTGAATTTGCACTTGTTCTGGACACATTCACTAAAAAATTAGCCTACATCACATTTCCCTCTTTAGCTCAACTACAAACATAAAAACATAAGCTTACTATCTTCACTTGCAGAGGAACTTTACAATCATAACAGAGTGAACATGTTAACAGGATTAACTTTTAAAACAAAACACCACCAATCCAATCCAAGAAAGACAAAATAAACAGATCAGCTGATCCCACTCCCACAGTTCTCAGCTGGACTGAGCCTTTTTTTCCCCACAAAAGTAGGACTAAGCTCGTTCTTCCCCAGGACGTGGATTTTTCTTATTCTTATTACTAGGACTGAGCTTGTTTTTGCCCAAAATTGATGTATAGATATGTTTAACAATGTTCAATTTTATTATAAATAGAAAAAAACGTATTTTGAAAAAATGGACTGAGCCTGTTTTTCCCCTGACGTCTTCAAATATATTATCTACAAGATACAAGATCCAACTATTGGTTATCTGCGGTTTCGCACGCAATGTTCTGTTGAAAAACAGGACACTATATTCACGTATTTTTTTCTATGACATTATAAACACTCCTGCGTCACTCAAAGCTAGTCCAATCTTCTGATCCATTTTAGATTTAACTTTAAAGAACAGTGTTTTGGAACCGTTAAGTCGTAGAGTAAAACAGTTTTTATAAGATTCGAATTTCCCTCCAAATTTCATGATAATTTATTGAATTGCTCCGACGAATTCAGTAGCAATTGAACTATTTTATGCCAGTGTGGAGGAATCTTAAAGCCGAAGACAGTTGCAATTAATGATATAATGCATGCTGGGGTTCTGTGCTGTTTAAAGATAGAAGAAAGCTTAACCAGGAGTTTTATCTACAAAAATATATACCTGGTAAATGGAATTAATAAAATGTTGTAATGGTAGATTTGGGATTCAAAATATAGGTACTTCTGGGATTACGTATTGTGATCAGTCTTGGGAAAATCGTATTGTTAGTGGACAAATTTTTAACAATTGGCTGAGTGTTTGCGAATTGATCACTCGTGACTGGAACTTTTTCTTTTTCCGTCCGTCCGCACGATATCTTTAGAACGAACTGACCTACAGATTCGGGATTTTAAATGTAAATTCATTTATAGATCAAGTAGTTTTAATGTAAACAATAAAGAAGAAGTAACTAATATTTTGAGACTTTAAAAAGGGCGATGAATGTGAGGAAAATATGTAAGGTATTTCTCACAAATAATGAGATTTGTTTAAGTAGCTTCAACATGTGGGTTTAGCTCATCCATACTGCCTATCCATTCCCCCCTAACATTGCAAAAAATACATCCATAGCCCACCAAAATAAGTAGTCACTTCAACAAGGACCGACAAAAAAATCTCACTAGCACGCCTGTATAGCCACTGAATTGAACAGAGACACGCCCTGACATAAAAATGACCGCGATAGCGTGACGTCATCTTCCGTAACGTAAAACGAAAATTTTCCTCCCTTGCAAAACATACATCCATAGCCCACCAAAAGAAGTAGTCACTTCAAAAAGGAAATGATACTAATTCACATGAAAGTAGTTTTCAAGCTGCTAGTATTACTTGAAGGTAATAACTATCAAGGGCCCCTGCGGGTAGATCATAGTCTAAATAAGACAGAAGTATGCCAGACCGTAGGTTGAGTAATAGGGTTCGCTGAAGTTACGTTCAAAACTTTTAATCTTTACCTCACTTCATCTACGACATGTTGTACTGTGAAGGGCAGATAGACAATCATACAAAAATAAATTCTCAAACCGTCTGAGTAATAGGTTTTAATAACGCTCAGCCATGCCAAACATACAACATCATCGAATTCTTGTCTATCTAGAAATGGATTTTCATTTAAAATCCCGTCTATAGGTCAGTTCGTTAAGAAGTAAGCACTCCTGTCGATCAGTCCTACGACTGCCTTTCTATTATTTTTATCTTATAAAAAAAGGTAGGT
Source organism: Homalodisca vitripennis (assembly GCF_021130785.1). NCBI lineage: Eukaryota > Metazoa > Arthropoda > Insecta > Hemiptera > Cicadellidae > Homalodisca > Homalodisca vitripennis. The sequence goes on from NC_060211.1 coordinate 104,926,533, forward strand.
AGGTATTGGTGCTTACCAAAGTTATTCCCAGAGTTCAGTCCATTGTAGAATACAGTTTTTCTTAAATAATTAATTATCTTATTGATTGACATAAAACCCATAATTAAAACAGTGTGGTAGCCTAGTGAATGGTGTTTGTTATAGCAATATTTGTGCGGGGATTTGATTTGAATAACGGGTAAAATTAAGGCGTTTAACATGTGCCGCGGAATGAAATGATTAGATACTGTTGGCAACCTTGAAAAAATTAACGCCTGGATGTTCTGTGCTGTCTTCTGCTATCTATGTTGTTTAGTATGGTATGGCGGGGGAATTAGAAAAGGTTATGAGTTTGTGTTGTGGACTTTCATCATTTGTATAATACAGAATGGCGTTACTCTAATTATTTATTTTGATTATTTGTATCGTTATTATATAAATATTATTCTGGTGGTGAATGTTGTTTAAACAATTCCGTAAGTGATAAATCTGCTTTTCTTCTGTTTACCTGGGTCTTGGCAATGCTTTGTTCCAACATTTCCAAAAGTAGGCTAATAAGTTACAGATTTTCTGATCATGATATAGACCTAGAATAATAATTAAGTTTTTAAAGTAAAGATAAACAACATTTGTGGCAAATGCACGTTCTTTATCCATTCTAGAGTTCTGGGTTTACTTTGCACTCTGTTTCGAGATATACAAACTAGTGAATTGTAATAAGAATATAAGCATACTTCAGATCCAGTTTGTTACATCGATATTGGCAACATATATTACTTAATTATAACCATCAATATAACCAACCGATACTAATTTATTAATTTTATCAATTTATATCATCCCAGTCAATCCAACTGGAACTGATTAATTAATTTGGACAGTAAGCCTGTATTTAACATATCTATTTCAACTATATCGTAAACACTTTTACATATAATAAATGTAATATTTTGATATTAATAAGTGACTTTGTTGGATTCACTAACTTACATACTTTAGAAAACTTAATTGCTTTGAAAGGTGATAAAACCTATTTTTCTTGGGTTTAATATGTTGGTCCGGTACCGAAAAACCCATTATGTGAACAACCATAGTCACAGACATATGGAAGGCATATTTTGAGTTAGTGAACGTGGTTTTGTACGTTTACCATCAACTGTTGTAACAACTTTTTAGACCTGGCTTCTGGCTAATACTTAGACAGTCAAAAGCTCAGGGAGAGGTATTGGTACACCAGCAGATCTGCTTTTGTGAGTATTTGTACAAAAAAGAGATACGGTTTTCTGGAAATGATGCTTTCATCCACTTCTTGAAAGCGGTTAATCATTGCTACCCAGAAGAAAACATATAAATAAGTCAACAAATTTCCTATGCTCTGTTGTAAATCATTATTATGTTATTGTTTTGATATTATTATGAGCATTGAGGAGTGCCGATGGCGAGTGGTCTAAGACGTTGGACTTTGAGTCAGAGTTAGAGATAGTGCAGGTTCGAATCCTGTCTGTGACCGTTGCACTTTTTATCAGTACCATCGACCTTGTACTGTATCGCCTTTCCCCCTTATTCTGTTTGATAAGATCCTCGCACAGGTCAGTGGCCCATGAGGATGGCCAGAATAAGGCATAAAAGGAGATCGGCCTCTCCCTTAAAAAAAATTTATCCTATTTCCTGTTCTAATTGTTTGATCGTTATGGTTCCATTATAGTTTATGAGATTGTCACTGTATATATTAAATTCATTATTTAAATTTCAAACATGATTGTTATTATGACTATAGATATGTTGATATCGATTGATAGTTTAGTATTTGATACACAAATATTATGTATCAATGATTATACTAATCGAAATTAAAACCGGGTCTGCTTGTCATACTCTGCCCCGATCTAGCAGCCAGTATGGAATTTCGGCTTAGATGCCTACTCACAAATCATTTGTTAGACCATATGTTATACAAATATTATATTTAATTGGATAGTAATAGATCTTGTTTGGTTTATCACTATTTTTTCAAGTTTGGTTAATCAGTTTTCACGATTTGTATTTCATTTGTAATCTAGGCTTACTTTCTCTATAGCCTAATTTAAGTACTACAGCATGCCTTGATGTCTCTCTCTTTTTTTAAATCGGGATATAGGTTTTAGTATAGGGATATTGGTATACCAATTCACATATTATTAACAACAATTGTCTACATGATTTGTTCACAACAAAAAACAGCTGTGAATTTAATTTCAAAAGCCGCTTCTAAACGTTTTGTAGCAATTATTAAATACTTTGATAACTCTTATATAGTGTGTGTTTACAGGAGTCTGAGTTCTGCATACTGTAATGTATCAATATATATTGCTTTCTATTTTTGTTTTACAGTAGGCTTATTACTGTATACAATATTGTATAAGACATACATCTTTTTTTCCAAAAAAAGACATAAGAGATAAAGAGATTTTGTATAAGATTTTACCAAAACAACACTGTTATTCAAAACTGGTAGCTGGTAAGCCCAAATTATTTGTTTCAAATTTCGAGAATCTTGAGTCTCTACCGCTAATTTATCTTTAACTCACTAATTGAAATAACTTACCCAAGGCAAGTTAAGAAGCAAAATTTTGATTTAGATAGATAAACAGACAGTTTCTCTAATGTTGTAGTTAGGCTATTTAACCACATGCCAAGTTAACTGAAAAGACTTGACAAAAAATATTGGACTGTATTAAGAGAATTTGATTTTAGATGAATGCCTTTTATTAAGTCAGTATTTGAATGAGCCTTTAGTAAATATTCAGCTGATATCCACTACCACCTATCCCTAAATGTGTTTACATTATATTTTTTAAATAGCCTAGCCTGTTTTAAAGAGTTAAAGTCTAAGTCAAGTATCAGGGCATCATCCTTGATAGGGGTCTCACTGGGGATCCCATCTGGAAAGGGTTGTCGCAGGAAGGAAATTGTTCTTGATGCAATATAAATGCGTGATTGGAGGATTTGGGGACACAAGCCGAAGCTGTACTGTCTTTATGTCTCTATGATTAGATCTTTACTAATATTTGGGGGCTAGCATCTAAGGGATGGCTTAAAAATTTCGCATTACTGGAGCTTTTCCAAATGCACTGGATGCAGCTCTCAACTGCTGTTTCAACTTTACCTCCTTGGACATTCTTGTTGTAGCCAGGACTAGTGACTACTCTCTTAGCATTAGCATTTTTATTCAGAGGGATGCTTTGCACATGATCTCTGATCAGAAGCCTCAAAGATTTTCTTTTAAAAAACCTCTCTAGGGTCATAATATCTTCTCAGGATGTTTGATCTGAGCGAAAAGAAACATCTTACACCAACAGAGCTTCAATGGTGTACAGATGGTTTTAAAACAAAAAGTGGCACAGGCACTGGCATTGTGGGAGGGAGACCATGTAGGAAGCTGGTGGTCTCAATGGTTCCTTATCCCACAGTTTATCAGGCAGAAGTCACAGCCATTATGGAATGTGCTCTTGATAATCTTTGTCTGCGGTATAGGAGTAAGACAGTTAGCATATTCACAGATAGCCAGGTAATGTTGGACTCTTGTGTGTTCTACTCCAAACTTGTCCGGGATTGTTATCAAATCTGTGGTAGTCAACAATGTGGCTGTTTGTTGGGCTGCTGGTCATGAGGAGGTTTTTGGAAGTGTCTTGGCAAACCGGTGTCTGACATGGTGGAGTCTAAAATATTCTGTGTTGTTTCTAGATGTGAATCCTTTAGGGCTGTCCCGAAGTGGGTTCACACTGAACATGAGACACTGCATCCATGGCTGAGAATGGGTAGGTTAGTGTTGCAATCACTTTCTCAGGTTGTGGGTTTAGTTATGGGTCAAGGGCACCTGGGAACCATCTTTTCAGAGTTGATATCTTCCAGGAGGATATCCAAGAGGATATCACAATATGTCTGGAAATTGTGAGGAAATGAGGAAACTACTGAACACTTTGATTGTCCTACAATAGCAAGGGAGCGTTGCACCATCTTTGATAGTCTGGATAGGGATGGTAAATTTCCCTAGGAGGACCTGCTCATTTTTTTCAGTGGTTTATAAAACTGTTAATTGGCTGACCTCATGGTATACTTCTGGGCCGCGCAAAAGGCCCTTGAGACTTAAGTGCGTGGCAATAGATTACTCCTTAAAAGAAGAAGCCTAGCCTACTTGTTAGTCATTCTAAGGTTTTGACACAACCCATTCAGTATAAACTGGTCTATGATGAAGAGGAGATAACCAGATTATTATTTTCAAATGGTGTTATACTATGAAATTGTGCTTACCTACATAGTTTATTTGTTAGTTTTGTATTTTTTTAAATTGTGTATGTTATTGTCAGTAAATTTATTTCTTTGTGTGTACAATCTTCTGTAATTATCAAGCACAATAATGTTGTTACTGATGTTTGAAAACCTTCCTAAAGAGAGTTTGGCTGCAGTTGCATTTGGACCATCAAATCAAGCTAATAAAATATTGTCATATCAGCTAAAATAATCAAACAAAAGCTTTCTATATTTTATTAAAATAATTCATATGAATACATAATTTAAATCTTGTTTTATCAACAACAACCAAATAGAAATATCAAAAGAGGTGAAGGTAATTATTATTACACTAAACAAAACATCAATATGAATTAATCAGATCCAAAGTCCTATTGTTTCTCCTATTGTCTTATTGGAATATACATTCCTCATGGCTATAAAGGAAATGAGGACTCTCATCAGATCATTTTAATTCTATTATATAGAGACATTTTACTAGGGTTTCTGCAAAATTAGATGTTAAATCCCTTTTTTTTAGTGCAATTACAGGTTTTTTTGTTGTCTTTAGTCAAAATATGTTTGTTTTCATCTTTGACTGTCACCTTCATGTCCTCCTTACATGCATCACCTTTTGTTATTTTTTGAAAAAGATTTTGATCTTGAAACATTAAAAATCTAGTTTCACTGCTTTTTATAACATATTTATAAAATAATAATTAAGGAAATGATTGTTTTTAACAACCATTTTCAATAGTAATATTCAATTTGTATATACAATGTAAACAAATATAAAATTTAATCTGCCTTATTTTGTTTTATAGTGCTTAATATTTATTTCATGACTTAGTTTGATGCTAGGTATTGATATACACATATTTTTTAAATCAATGTTTTACTCAATTGTTTTTTTGGAAACCCTGTATGGAACTGCAGCTGGACCCTAATATCCTGCTTACATACTTGTAATTAATATTTTAATAAATTAATATGAAATACATCAATAAACGATATAAAATACTGCTGCTGTTTATTGTGTTTTATTTTTAAGGAAATATTGAAAACTGACTAGGTATAGTAGGCCTAGCAAGTTATTGGAGTAACACTTGTGAAAAGAGATGTTGTATTTGATTGTTATTCTTGTGGGAGTTACAACCATAAATTAGATATATATATATATATATATATATATATATATATATATATATATATATATATATATATATATATAGAATGAGGGAAGTTATTTAATAGGTCAATTTGAATTAAGTGCAGTATGAAACTAAACTTTAAGTAGGATGTACTTTTTCATTAGAATATTAGGTATGTAATAGCTTATTACGTAATTCTTTTAATTCATGTGTAAAGTTTACCCTTGTTAGTAGTAGCACATGGTTTTTATTACATGAATTATATTGTAACCAATATAGAGAATAACAAAATTATGTCCCTAATGTTATAAGTTATTGCAATAATATTCAAAGATTTATCACCAATGACTGGACATTATGAGTCAATGATATGAGTTAGTACTAATGATGGTGTAGTATTACTCTTTGTGTAATAATCAATTAATGTTTAAAAGTTAAAATATTTAGCAATTATAATAGTACCTAAACAATATATTATGTTATATTAATAGTTTCATACCCAAATCAATACAAGGCATGACATCAACATTAGTACAGATCATAACTGTCGCACAAGTACTTTTTGTAGACAAATAACTTTTATTCGTAGAATTAAGATAATTCAGCAATTATAGTGCTAAATAAAACCAATTCACAGAAAAATATTTTTGAGACCAGCAGTTTATATACTTATATTAGACTGGGCTTCAGTATGTTAATCAGACCAAACTAAAGTACACAGTCGATTAAATATGGTGTCACTTATATATTTTATGTCCTTAAGCAATAAAACTTATTGTACTAAATATCTAACATTTTAAATTTTTGTTGGTAAAACGATTGCCACTTTTCAAAGATGTTAAATATTGCATTTTACTTTTATTGTTTTAGAACATGGAGCAGCTTCAAAATGAAATAAGGATTTGTTGCAATTTATTGGATTCAAACAAAATAACAGAAAGAAAGGTAAATCATTTTAAGTCTTATTTTGTATAGAATATTTTACTGTTTCTTTTTGTACAATATAGAGTGCTGTGATGAGCGAATCCAAAATTCCAATCCTGGAAACAATATAAACTATCAAGCTGATTTTTGATTTCATACTGTTTAGAGCCATCCCAGAACAGTACCAATTACCTAGTTGTATAGTAGTTAATATGATAGATAATCTTTAATACCTCTCTAGATATATAAAAACCTTGAATGTGGTGACATGCTGATTTAGATTATTTCATAACAGTACAGGTAGGCAGGTGCATAGGAGTACACATATGAACTGTCAATATTTCTCTAGATGTAGTACTTACATAAATATTGACTGCATTGTTGTGCTGGTACTGATCACCCCAGAGCAGTACTAGTAGGTAGGTGCATAGGAGTAAACATATAAACCGTCAATAATTCTCTAGTTAGAGTACATACATAAATATTTACTGCAGTTACACACTGATACAGATCACCCCAGAGCAGTAATAGTAGGTAGGTGCATAGGAGTAAACATGAATCGTCAATACTGCTCTAGTTAGAGTACATACATAAATATTGACTGCAGTGACGTGCTGATACTGATCACAGAACAGTACTGGTAGGTAGGTGCATAAGAGTAAACATATGAACCGTCAATAATTCTCTAGTTAGAGTACAAACATAAATATCGACTGCAGTGACACGCTAATACAGATCACCCCAGAACAGTACTGGTAGGTAGGTGGATAGGAGTAAACATATGAACCGTCAATAATTCTCTAGTTAGAGTATATACATAAATATTGACTGCAGTAACACGCTGATACAGATCACCACAGAACAGTTAGTACTGGTAGGTAGGTGCTTAGGAGTAAACATATGAACCTCTATAATTCACTAGTTAGTGTACATACATAAATATTGACTGCAGTGACACGCTGATACAGATCACCACAGAACAGTTAGTACTGGTAGGTAGGTGCTTAGGAGTAAACATATGAACCTCTATAATTCACTAGTTAGAGTATATACATAAATATTGACTGCAGTAACACGCTGATACAGATCACCACAGAACAGTTAGTACTGGTAGGTAGGTGCTTAGGAGTAAACATATGAACCTCTATAATTCACTAGTTAGAGTATATACATAAATATTGACTGCAGTGACACGCTGATACAGATCACCACAGAACAGTTAGTACTGGTAGGTAGGTGCTTAGGAGTAAACATATGAACCTCTATAATTCACTAGTTAGAGTATATACATAAATATTGACTGCAGTGACACGCTGATACAGATAACCACAGAACAGTACTGGTAGGTAGGTGCTTAGGAGTAAACATATGAACCTCTATAATTCACTAGTTAGAGTATATACATAAATATTGACTGCAGTAACACGCTGATACAGATCACCACAGAACAGTTAGTACTGGTAGGTAGGTGCTTAGGAGTAAACATATGAACCTCTATAATTCACTAGTTAGAGTATATACATAAATATTGACTGCAGTGACACGCTGATACAGATCACCACAGAACAGTACTGGTAGGTAGGTGCTTAGGAGTAAACATATGAACCGTCTATAATTCACTAGTTAGTGTACATACATAAATATTGACTGCAGTGACACGCTGATACAGATCACCGCAGAACAGTTAGTACTGGTAGGTAGGTGCTTAGGAGTAAACATATGAACCGTCTATAATTCACTAATTAGTGTACATACATAAATATTGACTGCAGTGACACGCTGATACAGATCACCGCAGAACAGTTAGTACTGGTAGGTAGGTGCTTAGGAGTAAACATATGAACCGTCTATAATTCACTAATTAGTGTACATACATAAATATTGACTGCAGTGACACGCTGATACAGATCACCACAGAACAGTTAGTACTGGTAGGTAGGTGCTTAGGAGTAAACATATGAACCTCTATAATTCACTAGTTAGTGTACATACATAAATATTGACTGCAGTGACACGCTGATACAGATCACCACAGAACAGTACTGGTAGGTAGGTGCTTAGGAGTAAACATATGAACCTCTATAATTCACTAATTAGTGTACATACATAAATATTGACTGCAGTGACACGCTGATACAGAGCATCTTTGAGTGTACATAAACTCTTGTGACTCTTACTTAAAAACATACCTAGAATTATAAAATATATCTATTAGATTTGAATTAATGTCTATAGGTTAATATAATTTTCATTTATGTACATAAAATGCATAAAACAATCTTGCATCCTTTAACATGTAAAAATATAAAATTACTAGCCGTTACCCGCGACTTCGCACGCAAGTTTTTGTTGAAAAACTGGACAATATATCTATGTATTCTTTTTCTATGACATAATAAACAGTCTAGAGATAATCAATAGTCACTCAAAGCTATTCCAATCTCCTGATCCAATTTAGATTTAAGTTTAAAGAACAGAGGTTTGGGATCCTGAAGTCATAAAGTGAAACAGTTTTTATAAGATTATTATTTCCCTCCCACATTCCATTATAATTTATTGAAGTTCTTCTATGGCTTCAGTATCAATAAGAGTTAGCCTTTTTATCCCAATGACGAAAATGTATCGTACAACTAAAAGGTTGCTGCGGTCAATATGGGTCTGTTCTGGTTGTTTAAATTCATCCCTGGTGTTTTGGCAAAATAAGTCGCCCGCCATTATCTTTTTATTTTCATTAGCAATGTAAACAGATGTTTCAGAAAGTTTGTCGAATTATAGCTGTCAACAGCTGTTTAGTTCCAGTTTAATTTGAATTATGAAATGTTATGTTTTGTTCTTATCATAACATTTGAATGTAAACAAACAAATTTTCGACTTTATTTGGTGAAATGAATGTGTTATGGGTGGTAAAAAGTACTCTAAATGTTAATTCAGACCAAAAGCTATACCTGTTCCAAATTTCAGCACAATCCTTATAGCAGTTTCAGCGTGATTCGAGGACAAACCTCCAAACATTCACACTTTCGCATTTATAATATTAGTGGGATGACATCATGTAAAGACAACATGACATAACATTACTGGGTCTCAAGATCCCTCCAACATCATAAGTGTATTTAGAATTTGTAAAATTTTAGGCAATTCAGAAATATCTTCTTTTTGTTTATCCTGCAAGTTTTAAATTTTATACGGAATATCAGATTCATAATAAAGAAATTTAAAAAACTTATTTGCCATTTTATCATTACGTTTTTAGATTTAAGGACATGCTTTTTTAATTGTTGGTATGAAATGTACAACATTGAATGAATGATATGCAAAATGTGAGTTTAACTAATATTGGTTGCTAAAGAATATGCTTTTTACAGAAAAAGAGTAGCGATCTTCTAGAATACTTACAAAGAAAAGAGATTTTAACGTTACTTAATAAAAACTCAGAAAATAAAGAAGAGATAACATGGGATACTGTTCTGCTAGCGACTCATAGAGGATTGCTCAAGGTCTGTGTCGAGTTACATTACATATTACTACATTATATTTTTATTACATTTGTATTTATATTTTACTTATTTAATATTAGTAAAAAACAGGTGTTTATTTAACAACTTTCTAATTTTTAGATGAAAAATACAAAGAAAATTTGGTAATACAGGTGGTATGTTTTGTTTGTTATAGTAAATGTTGTATTTCTGATGGTTTTAAATATGTTTCATTATTTTAATGAATTATATTTTTACTTAAAGAAAATGAACAATTCTGCCAAAAAATTTCTGTTTTATAGCTACACTCTGATTGTTAAAATCTAGTAGAGGTTTTCTATTAGCAGTATAGGTGGCTGTTACGATTAATTACCACCAATCTTTCTGCTCAACAAAAACAGAAAAACTCCTAAAAATTCCCCCAAAAATTTAGTAAAACTCCCATGATTTTTCTAGACACGTTTTAAAAATTTCTCCACCAATAGTTCAGTGTTCAAAGACTTCAGATCCAGATAGCCCCACTATCCAGCAAGACAAATGAGCTCTGATTACGGGCCAGACCCATTCTCACAGTTTTAATGCACTGATTGTATGTGGACGGATAAAATTCTTTTATTGGTGATTATTGTTGGCATTGACATATGTTGCTATCTAGAGATGATGGTTGTTTTCTCTGATGTACAGCTTGTTTCAGAATTGTTTGAATTTGTTGCTGAATAAATCTTGGATACTAAAGTGTTTGTTGTATAGTTCTTTAAGAAATACTTGTTAACCCATGCGGGTTTACATTAATTTTATTGAACAAACGTACACTAAAACAAGATTATCATCTAGATTTGTGTGTCAAACAACAAATAAAAATAAATGAGGTGTTATAAATAAGAAGAAAATAGTCACATTGTTTCACCTAACCAATTTGAGGTACTAGAAACTAAAAATTCAAATAGTGGTTTTTGTGATAGTAATTCTGATATATCAGGTAATGGGGGTAAAATGTTTATATGTGCTGATAGTCATGGGCTAGACTTGGCAAGCATTTAATTCAAACACAAAGCATATAATGCAACAGGTTTTGTTAGACCTCTAGGACGGAGTCTTAAATGTAAAAAATATTGAAGAAGGAAACCTTCAGCAGGATGATGTGATTGTATTATTTAAATGTATATATTTAGACTTGTGACTTTCAATTTTGTGTAGACTTACATGACTCATGTATTTTAACATGACAAAAATTACGAGTTGGTGTCACTGTGTGATATTTAGTGGAGTTTCAGTTTATTGAGTTTTTAACCGCCAAGTATTTCAGCCTCAGGAGAGAGCTTCTACTGGACCGAAATATAAAGCTCATAATATATTATTCATACATATTATATTTATTTCGTCACCAAGTTGACAAGGAGATATGTGACTTCCCTACACCTTTTCTGGTTTTATAGCCATAATATTCATTGCCAATAATTTAATTTGTTTTTTAAGGAATCCGATCGAATCCGAAATGAAGAACTAAAAGGTTGCAACCAGGCTTCAAAATTGGAGGGCACAAAAGTTACCTTCTGTTCATTGATATCTACAATTGCAGCACGTGCCAATTCAGGTTAGATAATGATTTTAAAGCTGAATTCATTCCTAGAAGTGGTACAATGTAAACGGTTTAGGACTTTTCATACAATATGTATGTTTGTTCATATGTAGAAAATTAGTTTATGATAAAACAGAAATATATATATGTGTGTGTGTGTATATGCGTATCTAGGATGACTGATGGTAAAATCTGGAAGTTTTCGATACCTCCCAGATAAGCTGCGACCTGAGGGCACTCTCCCACAATATGTTACCTTGAATTTATAGATTATAAAATGGGCTTCCTGAATATATGTGTTTTACTTGAGAATAGGAATGTATTTTTACTATTTAAATAATGTTTATTGTATACCTATTTTAATATTTCATACCATGCCACCATGATGAAAAGGTATTAACATTTAAACCGATGTATACATATATGTACCTATGTTATATATGTACGTATACATATATATGTTACATATTTATAGAGTATATATTTACTGTATATACGACACAATTAATCTTTACATATAAAAAAAGTAATCATGTTTTTTAACAGTTAATTCGTTGATGTCCACGCACAGACGCGTCAGATGCATTATGCGACGATGAACAAATATAAACATAGAGAATATACACTTTTTGTTAAATATTTACAAAGCATGATGTTTTGTTACTTTTATTATCTAATTTTGAATTTTCATACACACAGTACAACATAAATATATATAAGTCATTGATAAATAACTTTTGTAACAATGTACAAACGCAGATTAAACAAATATAAATCAACAAATATTAATATATTTTGTTTGATGATTTTAATGTTATGTTGCTCCTTGTAACAAAGACTTTAATACAATATTAGACACACTTTAGGGTTACAGTTTAAGACAAACTTATACAGACATTAACATGGGATTTGATAGAGGAGGCATGGTATTGATAACTTTTCCACATAACAAATTTGTGATGGTTCATTGCCATTACTCGCCGTCCCTCTCGCTCGAAGCGTGGGAAATCTAGTAATGGGGCTGGCTTTAATTGTATTTCTCAATCCATACGTACGGGTTGCACGTAGTCTTTATTAAAAAAAAAAAAAACAGTAGCAGTCGTGGGACTGCCGATAGAAGTGAAAACGGAACTATTAAGTTGAGAGTAATTAACAATACGTTATAGTAGCAGTACATCTGTAATTGTAAATGTGACGCGTTTTTAATTTTCCAATTTTAAAATCCACGAAAAAATATGATCAAATAACTAGAAATATATTTTACCACGCTAGTAAGATAAATCTTATACCGTAATAATACTCATTTCATGATGAAGAGGTTAAATATTAAAAACATAATTAAAATCAATAATGCTAAATTTTAAATACAAATATTCAAAAATGTTTAAAAATATATTCGTTGTTTTCATTATTCATTTATAAGTGAGTAAACACCGAGTGAACAACAGTGAGTTGATCACCGTTGTAAATAATACAGTTATTGCTACGGATAAAGTATATAATTGCAATAACAATTAAACCCACAATATTTTTAAAACTAATAAATTAGTTAAATTAACTTGGTTCTTTCGTAAAGGTATTTTTATTGCACAATAAACTAATTTATTGAGTTAATACGGTATCAGTGAGCCAATGCGCCAACTACAGTTCCGGCAGAAACGTTCACTCATCACTTCATACGCTACTACAGGCTAAACTAAACTTCCAATAAAAAAATGATAAATTACAAAAAAAATATTCATCTATTTTCACACAACTTTCTCGCTGACAAATTTTGTCTGACCAAAAAATAAAAAAAATCCTCGCTTACTACTTTTTTCTTGTCATTGTAAACGCTATGTAAAATGTAAACAATAATCAAAATTATTTCGAAATTTTTTTAATATTTAAAAATGTAACCAATAGATTGCCAATATTAAGAGCTTTAATTTGACGCATCTTACAGAATTGTACGACATTGGCTTCACTTTTAAATCGCGAGAGGAAGCCGTAAAGGTCACTGATTTTCGCAGTCTGTCTGTTTTCATACTCCGCCGGGACAGTTTTAACACAGCGAGACTGACTTTTTCATGCAGGTTAGTAGTCCGCGGCCAAGTCTACGGTTAAAAAACACAGCGAGACTGACTTTTTCATGCAGGTTAGTATCATTAGCATGTCAGTGACGCGAACCGAGGATTTTACCCTCTACCAAAACGCTCAACGCGCCTAAAGAAGTTTTCACTTCAAAAATATGCTGCAAATTATATGTTGTACTGTCTGTCAGCTGTTATAGATAAATCATCATAACGATACTGAACTATGAGCATGGTTTGAGTACAGGTATAATTGCTATTTACCACAAGTAAAAATGTACCTTGAATATTGTAAATGCCTATACCATATATTTGAAATAAAATAAATTTACACTACATTGAAAAACTACCAACACTTTCATGTGTGAAAAAAAAATAGTTATAAGAAAAGTTGTAGAACCCAGAATTAGTAATATTGGATATTAGGATTTGTATACCTAACTAGTATGTGTATGTGTGTGTGTGTGTGTGTGTGTGCATGCAAATATTAACTTAAAAAAGTCACATTAATTTGTGTTGTTTTTTGAAATCAAAGTTAAGAATGAATATCATCCGTGTAGCCAGTGCCGTATTTATAATAATGACCTACCTGCTACTGGTTTGGACCTAGGGCAGTAGATTTCCAGGGGCAGCAACTTTGGATTCAGCAACGACCGGTGATTGAACATAATAAATCTCCGATAATTAGCAAAATACTACAGCTTTTGGTTGCGTGTTTAATTAATGTTACGTCTTCTTTTACATACTTATATTCGTGGTTTTCATAAAGTATATTAGATGTTGAGAAAAACTTTTAAGGCTGAGACTTTTTTTGGAAGATATTCTTTATATTGAGTTCTGAAGCTTTATGTTTTTGACTCATGTGGAATTTTGGGCAGCTACCACATTTACTTGGTTCATTTCTGTTTTTTTGGTGGATTTAATTATTTTGTAATTGTTATTCAAATTTTGACATGTCTTGGATACAGCCTACAATTAAATAATTATGTTTTCAGATTTTTAATTAATATTTTTAGTAAATGTTAAGTATGCTTATGGAATATTATAGAGATCAATGGGCGTGGCTTCCTTGGAGTGTTAAAAGAGTTAGCTGATCCAATGCAATATTAAGCACATATTTCATTAATATAAAATATCTCAAACAAATACTCTACCAAATAAATAAAACAAGATTCTTAAAAAAAAACTGACTGGAGAATGGTCGGTCCCAGATATAGGGTAGAGAAGAAACCAACAGGTTGATAGACTGAAATTTATGTAAATCCTGTGAGCATCCTAAATTTGCTAGTGTACTGATTGCGAGTGTGTGAGTGTTCTTATTTTCATTACTAAATTAACTGTTTCTAAACACACATACATTTATTTATGTATACTTGCTTGCATATAAATTCTACTTTACCTGGCAAACCATTTTATATCATTGTTATATAAAATTATATCAATTGCAAGTCTATTGGGCTCATTGTAAATAATTTCTTAATGCAGTTGATTTTCTTTACTGAGAGTACACCCTGTTCTCATATTGATAGGATATTATTTTCATACACTCCAAAGATTTGATTTACGCTATTGCCCTTGATGACATTTGTATAACAAAATCTTATTTTGTACATAAAATGATTTTGTTCCTACAATATTAAACACTGAAATTGTATCTGTATGTGTTTAAAACATACTAAACTATGATGTAATTCTGTGTTTAAAATTTATTATTTACTATAGTTGATTTGAAAGGATAACAGGATTTCAGAAATCTGTCACCGTTTAATGTATAGGTATAGAACACTGTATTTTGAGGATTGGAATCTTAGCTCTTCTTCAGTTGTCAAAATGTCACCAGCCTAGTCTCTTACCATCTGCCATGTGCATGGCATGTTTTTTTTTAGTATGCTTGTATTTTTAAGTTTATGGGTTGTGATTCTTCACATAGATATGAATCTTAGGTACATGCTTGACATTTTTGATGTACAACTTGTTCTGTTACTAAACTTGTGACTGGTGAGCCCTTTACTATATACTGATTTGATTTCCCCCTACATATTGCTTTTTTTAGACCTGAAGAAGAGGGTGGACTCCAATCCTCAAAATGTATGGTATTCTTTAGTGATGGAGAATGTATAGAATCATGATATCTTTTCAACGATGTAGTCTTTTTGAGTTTTCTCTGTCAGCTATAGCGGTGTACACATTACATCATATATTGTGTACCTAATATTGTACCCACAGTTTTCGTGTTCATTTTAATTTTTCTTTCAAAATAATTGACTTTAAAAATTTCAAATAGTCACTTCTGTTAAGGTCAGTATTACGACAACAATTAGGGAATAGCCCTGCTAAGATCACCTCTGACTATTTTGATTTGTTTTTGAAACTTGAAACAATAATAGACTACATAAGAATTATATAGACATTTTCAGTAACAAAACACATTTTTTTCTTCAGATTCATGCGTTTTCTTGGTAGCAGTTTTTGAAATTTCTTTTGAATAAAAACCAATGTTTGACAAAAATGTAATGTTCATTGCAACAGTACAGTACTGAACAAAATCCAAAACTTAGTGTTTACAAAATTACAAAATAAATTAACAAAGCTATATCTGATGATTTAGTGAATTGAGAGTGCATAAATTGAGCCTAATGTATATTGCAACTACTGTGTGTATATATTGGAACATTGTAAAAGAACTAAGGACAAACTGTTTTTATTACAGTAATGCTTTAAGACTATTACAAATATGGTAAATATTATTTTTACTGACTACCACACTAATTTCAAAAATTTCTTATTAATAGATTCTTTGGACTATTTTAAGAGGCACGTTATTTTGTTTCTAACGGAAACATTTTTACATTATTTTGGACATTTCAATATGGGAAGAATAAATCCAGGAAGAATCACTTTTTCAAAATATATTTATTAAAATCCTTAATCATCCTTCGGCTACAAAAGTAATTTTACCAGTAGTTGGATAGTAAATCGGTTTCATCTTATTCAATTATATTTTCAAAATTAAATTACACAAGTATTTGATATATATATGCATTTACCACACTGCTGGCGAGAGGCATTACTGAACAAACCCTGTGAAATGTTAATATGCTGCCTGATAATTCTATATCAAGAATGTTTCTCATTTGTCACCAGCTCTATGGGGCAGCAACATTACAGTCTGCACTGTGGCTGCAGGCATTCATTATCAAATCATCTGAAATGTTTATTTGTTACCTAACTCGAGGAATGTTTAACCTTCATTGTCAGCATATCGGGCAGATTTGGTAAAACCTAACATAATCGAATGGTTAATGGACTGAGAATTTAATTTAAAAGGTAGGCTATAAAGACTGAAAGAGCCATTTTCCTCGTATTCATTAATTTTCGTATCTGAATGATAAATATTTCTATATTCAAACAACTAAAACACAGTAAAAATAATAAAGTAATTATAAAAACAAGTGTCTCCTTAAAATTGAAAAATGGAAAGCTTAGGTTTTGAAGCAGTTTCTATGACATTTGGTAGTCTCTAGCATTTTGTATAAAGAATTATGAATGTCGGCTTGTCTTTTAATTATTTCAAAAAATTATAAGTTTGCAGTTTAAGAAGATTTAATTAATATTTCTGGAGATTCAAACACACTAAAACTTATCCACACTTACTCAAAATTGAATGTAGAATACAATGGTAATAATACAGTTTGAGAAATGTGTAGAAATTTCATAGTAATATAACAATTTTAGAGAAATGTTTTTGTTTTTATTAAAAAACAAAAATAATTTTCTATGGGTGTATGTGAGTAATTAAAACTTTTAACTTCAGTATTTGAGTCACATTTATGTTGTATTATCACCCACAAAAACTTTGAACACTAGGTCAAGGCCACCCAATTTATAATACATATGGGTTTTCTAACTATTTCATGCTAAAAAAATGACACATTTTACCCATAAAAACAACTAGTGCGCTGTATAACTTTTTTATATATATACACTCTTTCACCCTTGTCTTATGATTGAGTGTTTGGTTGGCAGGCATGAATGCATATTAAATCTTAGCTGTTATTACCGCATTGGTCATGGCAATGTAAACATCCAGGTTTAGTTAAAAAAAATGTTTACACAAGACAACTCAAAATATGTATGAGAGTGTAACTAACATTATATGGGCAAGGGACCCAAAAACAACTTAGTAGCAATTAGGACTCTGAAAGATTTGCTCAGATCTATTGAGAGTAGCAAGAAGGCAGGAAAGGCCTCAAAAGATAAAACTTGAAAGAGAAGAACATCCTGCTTATCAGAGTGTAATCTATTAAGTAAATAAATAAAAGTGCTGTGTTTTAGTAAATGATTTTTTTCCTAAAGTTGATTTTTCTCTAGAATTACTTGCAATATCTAATTGAAAATTTCACACAATATGTAGACCAACTTCTCACATAAGCTATTTTTTGTATAGACAAAAATATATTTGGAATGTATTTATAACAAAAAACAATTTCTAAAGTAATATTTCAAAACGAGTACCTACAGAAAAAAATCAGCCATTCAATATTACTGAATATTAAAAAAAACTCAGCAGATGGTTAGATATGTGGTGAAAATTTCAAACAAATATACCTAGTAGTTTCTAAGAAAATTTTCCTTACATTAACATTATAGAAATAGGTTAGGTGTTCTGAGTCCACTTAATTGGAGTGGTAGTTTGTAAATTCAATAAACTTATTTACTGAAAATATAAATAATTTTCATTATATTATACATGTCTAACACTCATACTTCAGAACATTAAGGTTTACCCATTTTTTAGGTTGATTCTTTCAAATATTTAGGCTGTCTATAAAGTAACAAAAATTCCAATACTGAATGTAAATATAAGTCTATATTAGTTAACAGACAAGTATCAGAAACATTTTTCATTTATATATCTCAAATAAATCAAATATTTCCCTTAATACAAATTCTTTTAACCTATGTAAAATTTCTCCAAAGCGTTTAAACGTGGATAAAAAAATCCTTGAGGCAAGTGTCACCCAAAGCTAGTCGGTTATTATTTTTACCAAACAATTGGTGGATCAAAAAGGGGTAGACTTTAATAAGCGGCCTACACTTGATATTCAGTTGTGTTAACGAATTGTTTGATGTTTTTATCAGAAGGCATAATTTGATATTACAATTTATTTGATTTAGCATATGATTTCACCTTATTACTTATAGCAGTTTTAATGTAATCAATAACTAATAATAGCAAGAAGTAACTAATATTTTGAGACTGATAATGGTGATGAATATGAGGAAAATATGTGAGATATTTAACACAATATCTCACATCTCAATATCATATCATCAATATTTCTTTTTTTATGTTAGTGTTAAATTTATGTTTTTAAAATTGTAATAAACAAGATTCTTCTTATTACGGTAATATATTGTAACTCTTATTGTGTACGATTTTTTTATATCAAAGTTGGATAATATATCGAACAATTAGACAAAGCAACAGAATAACGAGTGTAGGCCGCTTACAGTATTAAAGTCTCTCCCCAAAAAGTCCAATTTGATATAAGATATCTATATATATGAAAACTATGTTTGTTAATTGTTGTCAACAGAACTCCTTCCTACAGGATAGGTTTAGGAACACTTAGGCTATAGCCTAGTGCCAAGTAAGGTTTGGAAGGGTTTATAAAATACTAAATTTACAAACACTTTTTCATACTACAGGTAAACTTTAATACTACTTATTGGTTTTACTGTCATAAAAGGTATTGTTTCTAGCCTGCTATCAACAATATTTATGATAAGTTCACTAGGCCTGTAAAGAGCTTGGTCCTTCGTTTTCCACGATAAACATTTGTACACTTTTCAAATAGTTTTTTGGTAATATGCTAAGTTCATTATGTGACAACCACTGAAAGTCGGGGCATACTGTAGATGAAACATTCCCCTTAAGTAGTTGGGCCTTGAAAAAGAATATTTTCATGCCAACAGATGGAAATTTATTTGCACTTTTAGGGTACCTATACTTATAGAAACCACATGGAGCATTACCCAAAAACTTTGTCTGTAAACTAGAACCACAAATTTCACTTAAAACTCTTTCTGCAGTCTGTCGCATGGTTTCACCTTCTTGATGAATACCTTGAGGAAGTACCCAGGTGGACTTCTTTCCTATATTCTGCTTTACAATTAAAAGTAAACTTTCACTCAGTTTTCGGTTAGTAGATGAGACATCACACTTTATATCTTCTTGGGTAACACGCTTAGCTAAAGAGAACTTTTTTAATTCTTCATTACAACTATCCTCATATTCTTGAGCTGTCTGCAAGCTTACCTTATCACTGTCATAAAACGTTGCCTCATTCTTCATTTTTTCTGCAAGCAATTGATCCTTAATTTTTCTTATCTCGTGATCAGATTTGTAGCTGTTCTCATATTCCACATCTGAAATAGCTTTAGAATATTTTGTTTCAATATCATTCAATTCTCTAGTTATAATTGGTTTTCTTTCCAAACAAACAGAACTAACCAAATCCCATCGTTCTTTAGATGCAGAGTATAAACGGGAAGCTGTTAAATTTTTGTATTCAGGTGTTAAGCATCTTTTGGTAATTTTGCAAAACATTGTCAGCAAATTATAATGAAACTATTACATTCATTAATATTGTACCTAACCTCTAAAACTGTTACATAGATGGATGGATACTACACACAATACAGAACAGCAGTTTTGCTGACTGCACTGCTCTGCCTCTAACCTCTAAATCACAAATGTAAATATTCATTATTGAAAGTGCTTAAAATGGTGCAACCGGTAACATGACAAGTTACCGGTCATTAATACATAACATGTCAATGCTGGTCTAATACGTCAATCTTTTTAACCGGCAATCTAAAATTATTGTCAATGTATAATGTTTAAATATTACATTATAAAAATGATTATAAACTAAAAATAAATTTAAAAAAGAACTTTATATTTATATGAATTATGACAAAGAATTACAAATATAACTAAATATATGGAAAATAAATTACAGAGTCTGTTAAAAAGATAAAATTATGTAATAATAGTTTTACCAATTTAGTTATACAGAGAAAGGTGTATCTGTCTTATCTGTGTTAGTAAAGAGTGTTATTGAGTTCAACTCCGGTTTTAATAATAATTTTTTCATAGATGCTATGGACCTTCTTAAGAAATACGCGTTTCTGTTTTCAGCGGAAGCTCTTTTTTTACTGTTTTGTGTAGTTTAAATATAGGAAAAATTATCGCCCAAATACAGGAAAAATTACCGTCAAAATACGGAGGAAATGAAATTTTTGCTAATTTAGGAATTGCTTTTGTATTTTAATAGCAAATCGGTTCTATGGTTTAAATACTATTTCTCAACAACTAAATATCACGTGTGTTTGATGTTTAACCAAAAGTATATTTAGAAGCACATACTAACAATTCGATAGTACCGTCGTAGTCCGCACTGATGACCAAACGCAACTATATCTCCTAAAAAAATAGCCCATAAAATCCATTTAAAATGTTTGATATCTGAGTGGTAGTCGGTAAAAATCAATTTACCAAGCTGCAAAAAAAAAAAAAAAAAAAAAAAAAAAAAAAAAAAAAAAAAAAAAAAAAAAAAAAAAAAAAAAACAGCAGCAGTCGTGGGACTGCCGATAGAAGTGAAAACGGAACTATTAAGTTGAGAGTAATTAACAATACGTTATAGTAGCAGTACATCTGTAATTGTAAATGTGACGCGTTTTTTAATTTTCCAATTTTAAAATCCACGAAAAAATATTATCAAATAACTAGAAATCTATTTTACCACGCTAGTAAGATAAATCTTATACCGTAATAATACTCATTTCATGATGAAGAGGTTAAATATTAAAAACATAATTAAAATGAATAATGCTAAATTTTAAATACAAATATTCGTACAAATATTAAAAATGTTTAAAAATATATTCGTTGTTTTCATTATTCATTTATCTGTATAAAAATATGTTGTAATTGCTCAATATTAATAGTTAGTTAAACATAGAATACAAGTGAGTAAACACCGAGTGAACAACAGTGAGTTGATCACCGTTGTAAATAATACAGTTATTGCTACGGATAAAGTATATAATTGCAATAACAATTAAACCCACAATATTTTTAAAACTAATAAATTAGTTAAATTAACTTGGTTCTTTCGTAAAGGTATTTTTATTGCACAATAAACTAATTTATTGAGTTAATACGGTATCAGTGAGCCAATGCGCCAACTACAGTTCCGGCAGAAACGTTCACTCATCACTTCATACGCTACTACAGGCTAAACTAAACTTCCAATAAAAAAATGATAAATTACAAAAAAATATTCATCTATTTTCACACAACTTTCTCGCTAACAAATTTTGTCTGACCAAAAAATAAAAAAAATCCTCGCTTACTACTTTTTTCTTGTCATTGTAAACGCTATGTAAAATGTAAACAATAATCAAAATTATTTCGAAATTTTTTTAATATTTAAAAATGTAACCAATAGATTGCCAATATTAAGAGCTTTAATTTGACACATCTTACAGAATTGTACGACATTGGCTTCACTTTTAAATCGCGAGAGGAAGCCGTAAAGGTCACTGATTTTCGCAGTCTGTTTTCGTACTCCGCCGGGACAGTTTTAACACAGCGAGACTGACTTTTTCATGCAGGTTAGTAGTCCGCGGCCAAGTCTACGGTTAAAAAACACAGCGAGACTGACTTTTTCATGCAGGTTAGTATCATTAGCATGTCGGTGACGCGAACCAAGGATTTTACCCTCTACCAAAACGCTCAACGCGCCTAAAGAAGTTTTCACTTCAAAAAACAGCCAAAATTATTAGGATTCGGTGATACGGTATTTAAATTAGGAGTAACACAAGCTATGTTTACATTTGAAATTTTCAAAACCAACGTCCATACCCCAAAAAGAGTCATTTCGGGGCATGTAATAGATTTTAAAACGTGAGTTGTTGGGATTGGGAATGTGGAGTTAGAGGTACAACAAAGATTCTATTTCAATTTGCTTGGCCGTCCGTGGTCGATACAGATAATGGCACAGGTGGCCTACATTATTTTCAAAAATGGATTCTTTTTTATTTGCAGCATAATTAGTAATTTTAGTTATTATTTTTTATAATTAATTCGTATTGTTATTGTGTTCCTTTTAGAATTTAGTATTCATTTATTATATCCCTACTTTATAAGTAATATAATGCCATACCACGTGTCGCATAATATCTCTGAGGATACATGCAAACTTTCAAGTCTATATTACTTATTTTATTCATGAAATGCTGTGCTAAAAGACAGACAATCATGCAGAAAAGAAATTTTGACATCTTCCCAGCAAATAAATGAGAAAATGTGATAGCATATTGAGTATATAAACATTAATGAGGCTTAGTCAAATCCGACGGATGAACATGCACTATCACAGAAATTCGTTCTTATCTAAGTAGAATAGAACAACTTTATTGATCTCATAAGCATATACATGCATCAGATCTTGTCAATGATATTAATCATAAATACAATAACACTAAAGATAAAAAACAAAGGTGCATTTCATAGCATTAAAAATAAGTCAAAAACACAAGCAAATAACATCTAAAATAATAACAATGTTTATGCAAAATAAGTCAAACTGTACAAGCATAAAAACGTATCTAAAAAAGAAAATTCTTACACAAAGTCTGCAATAGCAACATTTGAGTCAAATCTTACACAACCTATAGAACGGGTTTGCAATCAACCAGTCATGCATTACTTTCTAATATCTAAAATAGTTAAAGACTTAAAAAACTATAGTAGAAATAGTTTTATGCAAAATTAAAATCTGTGGGTGAAATCTTTCCGGAGATGTCTTTTGGATAGAATTTACTCAGTTTTTTTTTTTTTACAAATTTAGATACTTTGTTATTATACGGAGGATACTCTGTTCCTATCTACTCCTTACGTGAAATCCGTAGCAGTGGCGCACCCAGAAATTTTCTCTGGAGGGTGTCCGGAATATCGTGAAGTCGGAGATATGGAAAACCCCTTAGACCTGCAGGGAGATCGGAGGATCCTTCCCCGTGAAATATTTGAAACGTTAGGTCTTAAAATCGTTATTTTCTCGTACTTCTGAACTGATAAAAGCAGGGCAAATATTAGGTCAGAGTGTATAAAGTTTACTGTAACACCGCTACCATTAATCACCAGGAAGCTTATACAGGGATAATTAAATCTTTTGCAAAACATACAGTTTATAAGAATTTTGTATTCAACTAAAAAAATGTAATCATGACATTTAAACATTATTGATCCAAATAGGTTAGTTTAAATCACATATCAAGACTAATGCTAAATCTTGATGTCTACTCTCGGATCAAAAAATATAAATATCCGAGTTTGAAAGTTGACTACAAACTAAGTAATATAGCTAAAGTAACGGGAGTTATATTAAAATTTACCTTGAGTTTTTACAAATAAATACAGTTTACTGACAATAACTTCTAGCTTTTATTTCGATAAATTTTAACGAAAAAATACAGGTTGTTGGTGGCTTTTAAACTAAACTGTGACTGAAAATGCATAGCTCGGAAACTTGTAATCCTATTAAGATCAAATTAATGTTGATGCAAATTAGATACATGTGTACTGCAATCGAGTATGTAATTTTAGAATAGTATGAATAGAATAGTAAAATAAAGTTGTTATTAAATTAACATCATTTTTCTTGTCTGAAAAGTCACAAAATTCAGCACTGGTCATATTATGGTGCTCTTAATTTAAATTTAAAGTTTAATTTTTAACACAGATTACATTAAGCAGGTTTTGTTAATACCGTGACGGGAAACTGGTCGTAGTGACAACGAATCACAGCTAACATAGTACAGAACTCATTAGCAACTCACCACTGTGACAACTAATCGCGGTAAGACTAATGCAAAAGATACTTTGTACCGGATACTCGCCTGTCTCGAGAGTGCAAGTTACCGCAAACCGGAAATATACTGTTCAGGTTACTGTTACAGGCACTTTTACGATACTTCACACGTTTATCGTTGTTCCTCTTACAAAGTACTCGGACTCGTTTAACAGCAAGTAACAGTAAATGAAATATGTACATGTACCATGTTACGAGCACTGTGTAACTTATGAGTCTAAATCAGGACGAGTACATTTTGAACTCGGTTACTGAACGTATCGGGTATAGGTAGAAGCCACAAAAAATAGTAGGGACTAACTTCACTTTCCTAGTTGCTGATTGACGGAGAATATGAAATATTTTCCGTTTTGAACAAAATTGAAGTATCGCACGTGCACTGTGCACTTTTTCGCCAGAAATGCAAGACACAGAAGCCTTTACTGTTGGCAAGGGTCATTTAAGATCGGCACTTTACCGACATCAGATCACGTTGGATGATCTGGCACGTGATCTGAGGTCGTTAAAGTACCGATCGGAAATGCCCTGGCCATTAGTGCGAGCTTCGGTCGCCAACCCCACTTCTGAAAAAAAAGAAAAACATCCCTACAGATAATAACCAAATTCGAGTTCAGATCACGTGAATGCACGTAAATTTTAACTAACTATGAAGCTGTCTGGAACTTGGCCGGTTAGTTACTGTAAATTAAACTTGGGGTAGGAGCAATTGTTATATTATGAATGCCTTACTGCGGTGAATTCTGCTAACTATTTGGTAAAATGTTGAGATAACTTGAGTGAGTGTTTGTCACTGTAGTCAAATTGTTAATTTCCTATACACCTATTTAATTTGTACTCGTATTTAGGATTTCTTTTCAATCTCAAAATTGTACATTTAATGTGTTGATTCTGTTGTTGTTATCAACTAAAAATGCCTCATAGCAAAGTCAAGTTTGATATCAGAGTAAGTGAGGAATTGACTAGATACAGGCTTTTGTTTTAACTTACAACATTGTCCTCTTGGAACGTGGAAAACGATGGAAAATGTCTGAAATCCTATTATAAATCCTAGAGAATAAAACTAACTTCAAGTTTCTGTACTACTCTAAATGTTATTTTATACAGTATCATACAGATATGTGATGCAATGTTTAAGAGGTTACATTTAAGATAAGTAATATAAAATTAATAGCTGTGCTTGAAATAAAATCACACTTTACAGAGTATATTAAAATTAATTTTAAACATTATTAAATAACATTGGAATTCCTCAATGATTTGTTCTAGGTGGGATCCAAAGATTAACAGTTGGGTCACTGTTGCAATGTGTGTTTAGTGTACTACAAGAAGTGTTTCTCCGCAAACATTTTGGCTATACATATCTTCAAGTTTTGCGATATCAGATTTTGACTACGCACAACTACTGTATGAATATTGGTGAAGAGCTCTGGAAAGGTAAAATGGTTCATAATATGCATAATTACATTCAAGTTAATAATAAATAGTGTTAAAATATAATTGATACTATATGTAAGCAAAATACAAACTTTTCAGAAGAGTAAGAGAAGTGCTAAAAATTGTATGTTTAAGATTTGTTATTATTGTAAAGTTATTAATACTGTATTGAATCAGTTTACCAGTATTATAATTTATATTTCAACATTTAATAAAAGAAAGTTCAATAAAATAACACTAACATGATTATATGTTAAAATTAAGGAAGTAGTAGGATTGTTAACAGATACATACATATATGAACCTGAATGAACACATAGACAATACACAACAAAATTAAACTATTATAAAGACATACGAGATTCAAGCTATTAAAGATGAATACAATTTAAAATACAAATGTAGTTATAAAGAAATTAAGAAATTCATGACATTTTGCTTATCTTTGAAAATAAACACATATCTACAATAGTTTAACATAATGACAAATCAATAGGAAATGTAATTGTGTTTTAATTTGACCAATTAATATTAAGACAAGTATGTTCTCAATGCAAACAAATCCTAATATTTTAAAGTATAATTCCATTTAAAATCTGTTTACTAATTATATTATCAATATTATATATATATATATATATATATATATATATATATATATATATATACATATATCACATTAAAAATTTTAAACAATATTATATTTACCTCTATTAACCTCCAAAAGTAAATAACAAGAAAGTTATTATATGTGAACCAAGTGAAGACGAAGTATGACTGATGACTTTGGAAGTGATATAGTTCTTAAATCAAGTAAAAGTATTTAGTACATGAGTGTTTAAACCAATTAATATGTTTTATGACATTGATATAGAATAGTGTTCAATTTGATTTTGAAACTATATTTTTTTAATTAATGAAAAACTTTTACATTACTCCCCATGTCAAGAATGAAGCTATCTGGAAAGAGAAGAGCAACAACTAAGTGTAACAAATAAATTATCTGCCTAGACAGCATTCGCTATCATTTCTCAATTCTGTAATATAATATGCAATTCAAGTGGAATCTGAGGGCAGTTATCATAATTTAAAAAGCTTTCTTTTAGAAAAATATTCCTATACTGTATCTTAATATGTTAATTTATTATGGATAGTGACAATTGAACCATTTTGGCAGAATAAACCACAATATGTACTGTCTGTTTTCATGTTACCAGCAAAATGAATAGTCAAAGTCAAAGTCAAAATATCTTTATTACATTATCTTCAAGATAAGTACAGTGTCATAAAGTTTATCTTAAGAGCTAATGCTGTGGTAACATTTTACATTTAGTTACAAATTAGAAGTTCTGTCAAAGAATTCGTTAACAGAATAGAAGGGCCGGTCTTGTAGCCAGATCTTTAGGCGCTGTCCAAAGAGTAGCTTGTCAGTTTTCTTCATTTCTTCTGGCAAGGCGTTCCACATCTTTGCCCCAGAGTAGCTTGTTTTCTTCTCTGTACAGCTGAGATGGTGTATAGGTAGGCAGTAGTTGTGAGCATGCCTGGTGTTGTGTTGGTGGGTTTGTGATCCATTGCTTGCTAGTTCGGGCATCTTGATATATACGTGTTTTATTGCCTCTAGGATGTACAAATTGTGTACTGTGAGGATCTTTAGCTCCTGGAAGGCTTTTCTACAAGATTCTCTGGATTGTAAGTTGCTCAGAATTCTGATTGCTCTTTTTTGGAGGACAAGGACACGTTGGAGATTTCTTGCTGTAGTACCACCCCAGACAGCAATTCCGTATTGTAGATGTGATTCGAAAAGGGCATGGTAGGCTATTTTAGCTGTTGTCATGTCACATAAAATTTTTATTCGTCTTATCACAAACAGCCCTGTGCTTAATTTGCTGCAAAGAGAGTCTATGTGTTCTGTCCATGATAGTTTGTCATCCAGAGTAACACCAAGATACTTGGTAGCTGTAGCTTCTTCCAGCTCAGGCAGTCTTCCAGTGTGCTCTTTTCGTCTCCCCAGGACTAGTTGCTTGGTTTTGTTTTCATTCACAACAAGGTCATTGTTGTGACAGTATTGAACTGCCATGCTTAGTGCAATATAACTGTCCACTTCCAGTTGTTCTGCCTTTGGTCTGCCAAGAAGTAGTACAGTGTCATCAGCGTACATTAGAGACTTGCAGTAACCTTGCATATGCTTAGGGAAGTCATTCGTGTAAAGGATAAACAGAACAGGCCCCAACACTGATCCTTGAGGGACTCCTCTTGTGATTGGCTTCAGTTTGGATCTAATTGATTTTGATTTGCCATTTGCTGAATGTGTTATTTCCACCAGTTGGCTTCTGTTGGTTAGATAGCTGGAGAACCATGATTTTGCACTTCCCTGTATTCCAAGAGCTGTTAATTTCCTTATGAGATAGTCATGATCCAGGCAGTCGAAGGCTTTGCTGTAGTCTAAGAGGATGGCAGTCGATGTGTTTCCCTCTTCTTCTTGGTCAAGTAGGAATTCCACTAAGCTGATCAGTGCTGTGTTAGTCGATTTCCCAGCCAGAAAGCCATGTTGATGTGGTGTCAAAAGCTGATGGAGTGTCAGGTGGTCAAAGAGTCTAGTCAAGACAATTTTCTCAATTATTTTAGAAAAAGTGGGTATCAATGAGATGGGGCGGTAGTTAGCTGCTTGTGTGGGAGAGTCCTTTTTGAATTTAGGGTATACTTTAGCAATTTTTAGTGCCGAAGGGAAGATACCAGAGTTAAAAGACTTATTGGTGATGTCTACCAGAGGGTCCACCAGTTCATTCTCACATATCTTTAGCAATCTAGAGGATATATCATCGTACCCTGCTGAGGATTTAGGCTGCAGTGATTTGATTATTTTGGAAACTTCTTGCCTGCAGGTTTGTGTCAGTATAAGATTTGGAAGGTCTGTTGAGGGGGCTGGTAAAGATTGTTGTTTGTCTATGTTTCCATTTTTCATAATTGTTTCTTCTGCTGTTGTGGTGAAAAAATTATTCAGATAGTCTGCTATTTCTGATGGGTCTGATGTATCCTGTCCATTGATGTCAATTTTGGTCAGCTGATTTATTTCTGTTTTAGTATTCCTTTCTGAGTTGATTATATGCCAAATGGTTTTTGATTTGTTATCAGCCTCAGCAATTTTAGTTATATTGGTGTCTTGCCTTATTTTTCGGAGCTGTAAGTCATATTCCTTTTTTAAAAGGAATGCTCTCCTCTTATGTTCCTCACTACCGCTTGTGTGGTATAAGTTTTGTGCTCTTAAAAACTGTTGTTTTAATTCTGCTGCAGTTGGATCATTGACTGGATGTTTTTTGTATCTTTGTTGCCTCGTAGTAATTAGTGGACATGTATAGTTTAGTGCCTGTTGAATGGTAGTGTTAAATTTATCATATGCATCATTTGGATTTGTTGTGTTATAGACATCAACCCAGTTTTCTTGTTTCAATGTGTTTTTTAAATTGAATAAATTTCTATTGGTCATATGTCTTTTTGTCATTAAAGTGGATGGTGAGTCCATTTTTATAGCAATTCTGCATATTTGTCCTGTATGGTCAGATATACAGGTGTCTATTACTTGAACATTCAGTTCCTCTGCCATTAAGTTGGTACAGACACAGTCAATTGATGTTTGAGATGTTGGTGTTTTAGAGATACATTGGGAAATAAAAGTGTTTTACTGTAACTTAACTTACCTGGTATCAATACTGACAAATTACTCACCATATTGTGGTATTTAGATGCAAATTATTGTGGATATGCATGTAAATGGTTGTTTTGTAATGCATGATAATGAAAAAATTGTGTTTTGAAATCGACCATGTGTAGTCCTTACATCATATAATTCCATAATGACCCCAAAACTAGTAGTTTTAGCTCCTGTACTGCCAGGGGTGCCCAGCCCCCCCAAGGGCAATGGCGCATGCCCCCCCCAATCCAAGTGTAATGCCCCCCCCCAAAGTACCCCAATACCCAACCCTTTAGTTTTTAACATTAGTCAGTGTATGACAATAAAATTCACATCTTACATTATAATCTTCCAAAGGACATCATTTACCTTTGGTCTTGTGAGGAATTCTTTCTGTTTTCATTATTGTAAAAAATATATACCACTGTTTATTATCTTTTTTAGAATAGAAATAAAGTATCTTTTTGAATTTTGATATAATTTTTGACACTAGCAGTGCACCCGTTCTTTGTACGGGAGGACTAAAAAGTAGTAAACAATTATTATAGTTTTTAATATTTATATGTTTATCAAAGTACTAGATTACATCAGGAATAGCTACATGACAAATATTTTAATAGGATATTAAAAGGTCAGTAAGGGAGGCTTTGCCTTTTAAATGTTAAGGTTACTTATAAAAAGTTGAATAATAATATCATTGATAATTCTTTATTGCAAAAGAATATTGCATAGCAACTTTGGTAAACATTCATACAATTTTGGAACGTTTATAAAAAGTTAGATTCCAGCCAAAAAACCAAAAAAAGGATTGAAAAAGAATTGAAGAACTGAAGGTTAAGGTTATCAAAGGTTAAGGCAATGAAATAATAGCACTTCAATCTTCAATGTATATGTCATTTTAAACACTTTTATTTATAAGTAATTATACTGTAGTTCCAATAGCAATTATAGTCACTAGTCTAGTATGTTGCTGTCATGAAAACAATGAGATACAATTTACAGCTGATCATACAATACAATCCAAATAGTACAACATATTATAATCCAAATAGTGTTGTAAATTTTATTTCATAAAACGGCATGTATTAAAAAGTTTAATAAATGTATTAATTTAATTTTGTTTCTATTATGGTGGAGGCATCATGTTTAACAATAACCAGAGTTTTCACAAGTGAATGGAATAAACATAGCTGTAAATTAATATATAATGTTGGCAAGTTTAGGTATTCTAAATTATTTTAAATTGGAACAGGTTGTTACTGATGTTGTGTTGTAGGTTGTATTTACTTTTACATTACAAGAGTAAATAACAAAAATCTAACAAAATGTATCATTAAATGGTTTGATTTTTGGAATAAAGATATCATCTGAACAAGTACATTTTGTAAATTCTATCTACTAATACCAATAACAATAACAATAACAACTTTTACAAAAAAGAAAAAAGTAATAAAACATTACAATAGTTACTTGATTACTGTGTGGTAAATAGGGTGTAAATTTGAAAGGTTGAAATTGGCTTCATTTGATACTTTTCTTAAATTTTTGACAAAAGAAGTTTTTTTCTTTGCACACTTGAAAGTGCAAACCTGTTGATGATTTCTTCATTTGAGATCTGTTTTAGAATTTCTTTCTCGCAAGAAAGAATGAGCAAGCTTGAAAGCCAACTATCCCCCATGGTGCTTCTTAGACGATTCTTAACTATCTTCAACCGACTCATAGTTCTCTCAGCAGAACAACTTGTGACTGGCAGAGACAACAGTATCCTATAAAGTATACTGAGATGAGGGAATCCTGATAGATTCAATAGGCACCTGTATGGTCTAATGAATCCTCTTTTCACCCAGTCGTCAACATTTTTCTTTTTCTTGAACTTGTCAGTCACTGTAACGTCCTCCTGTTCTTCATCTTCAACATGGTCAGAACTTAAACTATCCTTGGGGTTAGCAGTACTGGTTCTCTCTGATTTCTTCTTCTCAGACATGACATCAGAAATATCTATGTCCAAGTGAGTAGCTTTGTAAACATCAATGAAGATGTCTAGTTCATCTACAATTAATTCCTTGTCTAGATTGTAGTATTCAAAAAGATTCTCAATTGAAGATGGATTACATTTTAGGCCTTTTTTCTTATCATCTACCATCTTCAAAATTCCATCATGAGAAAAATATCCCATCTGCGACACCATAGCCAGAGAACTTTCTGGAAATCTGTCATTTAGCTGGTTGTAGAGAGATTCAAGATTCAAGATTCAAGATATTTTATTGTCATTAAGCACAATACATATTATGCAATAGACAAAGTCAACATATTATATAGCCTACTTTAATCTAATCTTTAGTCTAGGCACAGTTATAGGACAAAATACAGTATTGCCAGCTAGAACTAAATAACAATAATATAAATGTAAATAAAAACAATAAAATTACAATTAAATAATTTAAAAATCTATACATTATGTGCTAACAATCCTAATCTTAAATTAACAATGGATTAAAAAACTTAATGAGCTAATATCACAGGCTAGGTAATCTTCAACAGTGTAAAAAGCTTTATTTTTGAGCCACTTTGCAATGGTAACTTTAAAATTATTAAGTGTAACATTCCATGCCTTCTCTGGTAATTTATTAAATAATTTTATACTGAAAAATATCTGGCTGTTTTTGGTCTTTTTCGAGTCTGACTGGGGGTAGATCGAGTAAATACTTTTTTCTTGTGCAAGTGTGTATGAACATCTTGTCTATTTATGAAACTATTCAAATTTTCTTTTACATCAAGTAATGAGCAGTAGATGTATAAAACTTGGCAAGGTCATAATTTGAAGTTCTTTAAAAAAAGGTGAACAAGATTCTTGTTTAGAAACATTTTTTAAAATCCTAATAGCTTTTTTTTTGCCATAAAAATATTTTTTTGGCACTGGAAACTGTTTCCCCAAAGAGTCACACCATACCTCAAGTGTGAGTGGAAAAATGCATAATAAGCAGTTATCAACATCTCCTGAGTAACAGTATTCCTTAGTTTACATAATAGGTATATAACTCTAGATAGTTTAGTACATAAATAATTAACATGATGTTGCCAGCTTAATTTACTATCTAGGATAACACCCAATAACTTAACAGAATCATTACTGTATTTAGTATTATTGTGTAGAGATAATGTTTAAATATTCAGTTTTATTATGATTCACTGCCCAACCCATTTGCTTTAAACCATTCTAGAGCTAATTTAAATGAACATTCTTGATCAGATTTTAAGATTTGTGAGTCTTTATTACAGTTTAAAAGAGTAGTATCATCCGCGTACAAAACAGAATTACAAGGTAGGCTAGATGAAAAATCATTGATTGCAACAATAAACAGAAAAGGTCCCAAAACAGAGCCTTGGCGGAACTCCCAATTTCACTGTTCTGAAATTGGACTTGTTCTCCCCCTGGACAACCATCTGTTTCCTGTCAGATAAATAAGATGACAATAATTGTAATGCTTTATGTTTTATGCCATAACTAAACAACTTTTTTTAACAACAACTCATGATTAATACAGTCAAACGCTTTACTTAAAATCTATCAATGTTGCAGATGATATAATCTTTTTCTCAAAATTATTTAAAATGTTTTCCACAATTTTTTTCCTATTGCTTTCACAGTATTTGATTTTTTTTATAAATCCATATTGTTCTTTACAGAGCAAATTGTTTTGAGAAAAGAAATCATACAATTGGTCTTTTAAACAACACTCAAAAATCTTACTCAGTATGGGAACCAAAGAAATGGGACGGTAACTAGCAGGATCTGCCTTGCTGCCCTTCTTATATACTGGTACTAACTTTGGAACATTTCAGTGCTTTAGGAAAAATCCCCTCAGATAACATCCAGTTGAATAGAAATGTCAATGGTTTTTACTATGTAGGGTATAATATCCTTGATGATTTTATTAGAAAACCCAAAATAATCTTCACTTTTTGACCCACTCAACTTAGATACATATTTATAATTTCAAATTTCAGTTATTACATTTAATTGGGAATGTTTTACTAGCATTATTAAATCTAGATAAATAATTACTCAAAAGCTCAATAGCAGTGTCAAAATTATTTTGCTTCAAATGTGTAGTACTAACTATATTTATAAAATAATCATTAAAGTCATCAGGTTTTATTAATTCTTCAACGCTTTCTTTCTTACAATGAATTTCCCTTTTATTATACTCCAAGCAGCTTTACATTTATTTGGAGCTCTCATAATATATCTGTCAGTGGCTAATCGTTTTTTCTTCCTTAATTCTATTTTTATTACATCTTTTTTATTTCTATATACATTTTTTTTGTGTTCAGCTTCATTTTCTGTGCCTTTACTTATCTTGAATCTATCTATCATAAAACACTGTTACTATATTTCTAAGTTTATATAGTTCAGGTGTAAACCAGTCAACCTTTGGTCTATTTCTACTTTTGATTTTGACATCTTTAACAGGACAGCATTCTTTAAGTGAACTTGTTAATATTTGTATAAAAAAATCAAAAGCATCGTCAACAGTTTTGAAAAAAAGTAAGCTGCCACCAGTCAGTCTGATTCATTCTATGTTTCAAACCTTCAATGGCACCAAAAGACAGATCTCTCACTTTTCTTTTAAGAATATTTTTGTCTGGTACTGTATTTGAAAAATGCAACTCCATAAAACTCTGTGTATATACCAGCATGATCAGATACATTTGGTTCGATAACTTGACATTTTTACTTTGTTTTTTGCTTAAATTACTAACAACATTGTCAAGGCAAGCATCTTCTCTAGTTGTATATCAAAATTATGACAATACATATTAAATGATCTTAATAAATTCAAAAAAGTAAATTTTTTTAGAAGAATCTTTTCTTACATCTACATTAAAATCACCTGTTAGTATCACAGTTGCAAAATTTTTATTTAAATATATCATTAAAGACTCCAATAATCAAAGAAACTAAAAATATTACTCTTTTGGAGTACGGTAGATGGTAACTATAACAACATCAATCTCCTTTAAATATATAGCTGTTGCTTCCAAAACAAAGACAACACAAAAATTACTAATATCTACAGTTTTATATTGGATTTTCGACTTTACAAAGATTGAGCTGCCGCCCCTACAGAGTGGTTTCTCTCTACAGTAAATACTTGGCTAATTGATAACCATTTAGTATATATAAATCAGATTCTTCATAAAAATAAACCAGTGTTCATTAAGAGTTAGGATATTCACAGTCATAGCTATCTAAAAATAAGTCTAAAACATCTACCTTATTTTTTATACATTGAATGTTAAGATGAAAAAGAGTTAGGGGTTTGGATGAGTGCTGTCTGTTTGTTCTTCTATTCGATGACCGTGAAGAGGAGGCTGCACATTTTCCCGTCAAGGTTTCGACAGTAGGTTGTAACATGTCTTCCGTACTGGGTTCTCCTGCGCTGCTCGGGTCCATGGCCGAAGGAGGTCGAGTACTGTAACTTTTCACACGCCTCATCAATGTTTACTCCAGCCAGCCAGTCCTTGACCTTTGGCATTGAAATGCATACCGTGCTTCGTGTGCATGTCCTTTGTAAGCAACACTTGCTTCCACGAAAGACACATTGCCAAAACCATTGCTTAGTTTCTTTTAGCACTAAATTGGTTTTTTTCTTGTTTCCTTATTCACACAAGACCACTCAGCGAGATCGTACCTATTTGGTAGATCAACGAGAATTACCTTTTTTTCTTTCACACTTTTCTAATGTATTTGTTATGTTGTTAATTAAAACCTCCGCTTCGTTCCGTGCCACATCATTTGTTCCACACATAATAACTAGAAAATCTTCTTTGGAAACCACTTCACCATTGATATTGTCCATGTTTAAAATTTGTTCAGCTCGGCCACCTGGTCTTACAAAGCCAACAGAATTTAGAGAGTGTTTGTTATTTAAGTGCCATGCAAGATCCTTACCATGGCTATCAGAACAAATTAATATTTTCCCTTTTGGTTCTAGGTCTACTACATAGCCCACTTCATCATTATCATCATTGTCTTGACGTAAAACATCATAAATATTATTTGAGAAAATATTTTTTTCTGTAATTTCAACCTTTGTTTTTTTCTTATATTTTTCTTGGGGGTTTGTTTTCTTACATTTAGAAAAAATGCCTGTTCACTCAGGGTCTTAGTTGAAGTTTTCTCATGGGAATTACTTAGTCTGGCAGAAAGAATGTGGTTTGATGGAAGGCTAAGTCTATTTGACGAAAGTTTCTTTTTTACAACTGTAGCATATGTTTTCCTCAGATATTTTTCTCAAATTCCCACAATTTTATTTTCAAGTTTAACTATTTCCTCTACTTTCAGCAACAAGAGATGTTCCAACTGAACTTTTTTCATCTTTGTATTTCTGTATTTCTTCTTGGGCTTTAATGAGGTCTTCGTGTAGAGATTTAATAAGGAGGTCAGAATGTTGTAGTTGTTTGTTCCAGTAATTCATTTACATCTTTCATGTTCATGTCCAAAATTTCATCTTCATTACACTCACCACAGCTCCACTTTACTTTTGAACTCTTTATTTTCCCCATAGTCCTCAGCTGTAAGCTCGGTACACTTAAGATGAAACCATTTTGCACATTTGTCTTTGCATAAAACAGCTTTCACATTTTTTGTAACATTTTTTAAGCAAACTCCACATGAATGCTTTATTTGTTTACTTTTCATCCTTTAAATTTAAATAAAACAGAGTAAACAAAGTTTAGTAAAATAAATAAATAAATAAATAAATAAAAATAAATAATAAGTAAAGCTACTTTAATACAATTATTCAACTGAGAAAAGAATAACAAATTAAATAAAGAGTGCAAAAAGTTCAGTCACTGGGAGGGATTTGAACCATGTACCCAATGCTTGACAGTTCTCTACTCTAACCACTGAGCTATCCTCAGACGTACAATAACAAGTCAGATTAGAACTTAATAGCTGGTTTACATCAGCTATTTATCAGTTCCAGACACGTTTATTCAGTTTCACTGAAAATACCTTATCACACAGTAAAAATTAAACTAATTATAGTTAGAGTTATGTAGCCTAAACTGTTTGTTTTTATAAATTCTCTTGTTTTATTTTATTTATTACTTGAAAGCTTGGAGTTACAGTACTGCTTTCAATTAAATCTAGTTTGCCCTTTTCTTTTAAGGTTATACTAATGTGATCAATTTTTAATTGAAGAAAATATTATACTTTGAAATGTTTATATAGAATAAAAACTTTAGTTTCAGGTAATAATAATGTCTTTAAAATCTTGAATTCAAATAACTTTGCTCATTTGTACTTACGAAACACCCATAAATTCATATAAAATAACTGTTTAAAACACAAGCCAAAAACCACTGTATAACAGACGACAGGTAGCAGTCCTTACAGAGAGTCTAGAACGTTGAAATAAATATCAACCTTTACTTTCTTAATAGGGTCTTCTATGCATTCCTCAATTGCCAACTCGTCCATGAATCTTTTCCTTTTTCTGATTCGTTGTCTGGTGGGTAAAGAAATGTTGTGTTCTTCAGCAAAGGAAGTAATGCCACTTTCAATCTTTTCCCACGCTGAATCTTGGCGCATGAACGCCAGTTTTTCCTGTGTTTCTTTAATAACTTTTGGGACTATACTGTAATCAATGGTAGGTGACTGAAAACAAATTGTTATGGGAGACAATATTTTGAACAAAGAAGATGCTATGTATATTGTGCTTATATTTTCAAAATCTGTCATTTGCTTTAGGAGGCCTATTGCTTTGGCTTTGGTGTTGTTGTTAGAATTCTTGTCAGTCGACAAATCTTGCAATGTATCTCTTATTGTTTCAAAACAACTCACAATGGTTTGAAGGGCGTCAGCTTTACTCGACCAACGAGTAGTCTCTACTCTTTTTAAGCGTCTCTTGCTTCTTTTTTCTCCCTTTTCTAGATTTTCGAGCAAAAGGTGGTGTCTCCTGTGGCCTGACATGAAAACATACAAATCTTCCAAGAATGAAAACAAATTCCTCATTTGACAGCATATATCAAGGGACTGCTCTACAACAAGGGCGAACCTGTGAGAGCAGCACCATACATAAAAAGCTTTAGGGTTTTCTTTTGTGACTAGTGATTTGAGACCTTTGAACTGCCCTCTCATGTTCCCTGCACCGTCCATACTCTGGCCCACTATACCTTTGGGATCAAGGTTTAGGGCTGTTAAGCATTTCTTTAGCTCTCTAAACAACATTTCCCCGGATGTATCCCCACTTGTAAAAACCTTGACCAAGCGCTCTTTTGGTTTTACGTTTGATATTGTAGTTTGTTGTGTATCATCCATGTGCTCAATGTAGCGAACTATGATAGTGGTACATTCTTTTTTACTCACATCCTGGGTAGAGTCTAGTATAATCGAATAAATGTTGGTTAAATTCACACTTGTTACAATTTTATTAACTACCACGTCACTCATTGTATTGATAAGATCAAAAATATTCCTTTAACTCAAGAAATTAGATCCCAGTCTTACATTCTCAGCTCTTGCTCTATCAATTTTTTCAAGGTAAACTCTCGCATCTGGGCTATATTTTCCTATAAGTCTAAATAACCCTAACAGCTTTCCTTCTAAAACATCGTTTTTGCGAAAGGCAATCATTTCCTCACTCAAGTAACTACAACAATCAATGACAACTGACAGGACTTCTCAGTTTTGGTCAACTGCTCTGTTACATTGTTGAGCAAGGCTTGAATCTATTCTCTTTTGTGAGATCCATTGAATTCTGGCAACCTCTGCAGATATATGATTTTTGGAAGTCTCGTGGAGTAAAAAATCTCTTTCTCCTCTATGCTCTGTCCACCCTCTGTAGCCGGTTGTTCCCCATACAGACCGTTCAGTTGGAAGTGCAAATAGTGTGCAAGGCAAACAAAATACAGCGTCCTTTTTTTTATTGTACACTAGCCACTTCCTAGGTTTCACACTGTTATTGGGCAATATACAATTTTTCCACAGAGGATTAAATTTTCTTCCACCCGTTGAAGGAAATTCTATTGATGATAAGTCTTGATTTTCCAAATTTAGAGCCACATTTATGTCTTCAGGAGAGAGCTTGAGGTTAGCATATGAAGCTGGATCACTGTGATCTTCATTAGATGAAATATCCGAGTCTGGTTCATCTACATCACTTGTTCCAAAATTGTCAGGTTCCTGTTCTTCCAGTTCTTGGTTTGATCTACAAATATATACAAAATTTGTTTAGTCTGTGAGAAGTTATTAAGCCCTAAGCTAATAGGTTTTAAAATTCTCAAAAAATGGTAGGCCTATTGCCTATAACTTCCAACATATGCCTGAAGAAAATTAACCCTTCTATGCACGCCAATTCTATGCTCTACCCGTCGATAGATAAACAACCAAGAAGCTTCTGAACTCTAACGGGACTTTGGCGAACTACAACAATATTCAGACAGTGAAGAACGTCAAGAATGTTGTACACGGTTATATTTGTATTCAGTATTTGGGTCAAACTATTTGGGTACATAACTATTAGGCCTATGTTATAACCTAACCTAACTCCACAGAGTGCTGAACAGTACCAAAATACCTATAACAGTGAATACGGCAGAACCAAATCAGACTTTGGTTTGACTCGTTAGAATACAAGCTTGGGTAAGTTAGGCTATACCATACATTTTACAAGATATTATGTTTTTAGGTAGGTTGGATACATAAAGGCTTAGTATTCGTGTTAATCGTGTTTGCCTCTATAAAACAATATAACAGCCTGCGCCCTGCGCCCAGTCCTAGACATATTAAAATTTTGACTAAGTAAAAACCGTTTTTGCCCCTTAGGTTTACATTAGTTAGTTATTACAAAGTTAGGCCTACCTTTGTGTTTCTAGTTCAGAGTCTGTGACTTCTAGTAGTGGTAGAGTAATTGCATCAGTCTCGATCTCGCTGGTAGATTTA
Organism: Homalodisca vitripennis; assembly: GCF_021130785.1. Lineage (NCBI taxonomy): Eukaryota > Metazoa > Arthropoda > Insecta > Hemiptera > Cicadellidae > Homalodisca > Homalodisca vitripennis. The sequence goes on from NC_060211.1 coordinate 104,966,003, forward strand.
TCTTGGAAACTTTCTGATGTTGGCTCAAAAACATCTTCATCTTGGTCTTGGGTAGGCCTACTCGTCAAAGTATGAGGGATGTCATCCAGGGATGTAGATTGGCTTGGGCTTGGGTCTGGAACGTATTTTTGCCATGGGCCGTTGTCGACTTTTATTTCAACCACTTTATAATTGATTTTTAAATTGTTCTTAAACTTGTAACTATGTTTCTTCTTACAGTGATCCAACCATTTGTCTTTGCGATGGATCGTGTTGCACATCACTTCTAGGCATTTAAATTTGTACAACGTTTTTGCTCTCTTAGGCATCTTTAGTTTTAGTTATGAACAAATCACAAATCTACAACATAACATAAGACATACCATACGCATAACAAATACACGCACATTCAACCTTCATTAACGTCCGTATCCGAGCTTCTTCAAACGAGACAGTTTTGTTCTGTTGCAAAAACTCACGACTCACATTCACATCAGTACATCACTAACGGCTGTGATGTGACTGTGACAGACAAGACAGTGTTGCCAGTTGAGCCACTGCCAACCTAATCGCCCTAAACAAATAAAATATTTCTCTTAAGGATTTACACGGAGATCCTGGAGTTAGTTTAAACGGCGGAATAATATTTAGCTATGGCAATTTCGATCTTGAATCTTGATGATATGGTTAAATGATTAATCAGTACTTTTAACTTAACTGTTGAGTATAATTCTCATTTCTCTGGTTATCGTCATGGTTTAAAATGTTAACATAAAAAAAAATCATGCCCCCCAAAAAATTTTGATGGCGCAAATTGCACCATGCCCCCCCCTTCTGGGCACCCCTGTGTACTGCTACACTGTATCCTGACATTATTTAACTGTTAGGAGTTTATTTATGTTTTGGAACACAATTAATTTTTTTAGATGTTTGATATGAAGTCATATGAAGGTAAAACATGAATTGTGTGTAGAGTAAGTGCAAATCTCGTGTGTTATCTTTTTATAATTCACATATTTAAAAACATTCTTGTGTAAATTTAAAAAATTAGAAATATATGAAATTTTAATACAAAATAAGCATTACATTCAGAGAATTTGGATTGGATTGCATTTTAGGATTTTGTTGTAGTTAATTAACTTCAATCTTCAGTCTATTGTAATTATTCTCATTGTACCACTTTAAAAAAGTTGTATGCTATGTAACACAGCTTGCGGAAATGATAACTGTCCCCAAAAAGCCCAAATAAGTTGTAACTTGGTAAAAAGTTGAAAATTTATGTTGTAAATATCTCGGCTAAGTTTGTCAGCCAGCTTTGTACACCATTTAGTCCCAGTATGACAGCCATTCAAATTTAAAAAAAGTAGATAATCCTGTTATTTATAAAGCTAGAGAAAAAAATAAGGTGTTCTGGAATGCTAACAACATTTTCAAAACTTATTATAAACAACTTTGTTGTATCTCAAATGGTTTTCAACATATTGAGTACATATAAATCCCATAAGAATAGATTAATAATATTTCAGTCGTTATAAAATCTACCTACTTCTTCTGACTGAGCTGGAAGGACTATTTTACACATGGTTTATAACTGAGTCTGATTCATTAACAGTTTCTACTGTCAAACTCCAAGAGTAAACAAGTGTTATTTTTAGGTAGGTAGTTAGTATATTATAGTTTGAAAATTTGTTAAAAATAATATTACTTCAAACAATATTTTAAAGAATGTAGATATTCTTGTTGATTTTTCCAAAGTAGATTATATTGATAATCATCTTAATGACTTTTCAGATTTGTTCCAACTTCTCCAGCAGCTCTATCGAAATCCACCTCCAAAAGTTGACAAAGCAGTTATTATTGGAACCTTAAACTTTATCATTAAAAATGGAAGTTGTCACTCTTTCTTTGCTCTGGATGTTAAAAAAATGTAAGTTTAGTGTATTTTATATTTAAACTATTTGATCATTTATTGAAATGTAATCTTGCATACGCTATAAGCGTTTTGCTCACAAAATCAAGTTTTTAGCATTGGTTTTAACTGTAAATTATTAAAAATACTCATGGGGATAAGAATCATTATTCTTATGTGATTTGCAACAACTTTTGACCTTGTTCATATTTTATCCCATGTCAGGTTTCTAGATCAGCAGCCTATATGAAGTTTTAGGAAACACACAACAACATGAAAAGATATGAATAAATATGAAAAGTACTGTAATGTATAACTTATACTACACAAATTTGCTAATACAGTATTACTTATGTATGTATATATATATATATATATATATATATATATATATATATATATATATATATATATATTCTTTAGCTAGTTTAGTTAGATAGCTAAGCATTTAGTGAACAGTAAAATGATGGAATTTTATAATACTATTTATATTATTCCAACCTGATGTCTTTCACTCTTCTCATTTGCATTATTTTAAATCTGGTTTGATTTGTCCTTATACGACCAAACCTGCACATTCTATTCAGGAATTTAATAAGTTTACTTTTTGATTGAACTCTTGAAATGTGCAATTTATTTCCAGTGTATAATAATGGGAAATGAGCAGCACCTATAATTTTTAATTTTTTCTCATATTAATTTTAGGTTCCCAACTCTATGTGAGTGGATAAAGGCTGATATAAGAACACTTAATCTACAGGAGCACTTGGTCCAACTAGCTCTGACTGTGTGCCGGGTGGTAAGTAGTTTGTGAGTGACAGAGACTCTCACATAGGCCAACTTGTTCTGACTGTGTACTGGGTGGTAAGTAGTTTGTGAGTGACAGAGACTCTCACATAGACCAACTAGCTCTGACTGTGTGCCGGGTGATAAGTAGTTTGTGAGTGACATAGACTCTTACGTAGGCCAACTAGCTCTGACTGTGTACTGGGTGGTAAGTAGTTTGTGAGTGACAGAGACTCTCACATAGGCCAACTAGCTCTGACTGTGTACTGGGTGGTAAGTAGTTTGTGAGTGACAGAGACTCTCACATAGGCCAACTAGTTCTGACTGTGTACTGGGTGGTAAGTAGTTTGTGAGTGACAGAGACTCTCACATAGGCCAACTAGCTCTGACTGTGTACTGGGTGATAAGTAGTTTGTGAGTGACAGAGACTCTCACATAGGCCAACTAGCTCTGACTGTGTACTGGGTGGTAAGTAGTTTGTGAGTGACAGAGACTCTCACATAGGCCAACTAGTTCTGACTGTGTACTGGGTGGTAAGTAGTTTGTGAGTGACATAGACTCTCACATAGGCCAACTAGCTCTGACTGTGTACTGGGTGGTAAGTAGTTTGTGAGTGACAGAGACTCTCACATAGACCAACTAGCTCTGACTGTGTGCCGGGTGATAAGTAGTTTGTGAGTGACATAGACTCTTACATAGGCCAACTAGCTCTGACTGTGTACTGGGTGGTAAGTAGTTTGTGAGTGACATAGACTCTCACATAGGCCAACTAGCTCTGACTGTGTTTATAAAAACAGTACTACTCATTTTCAACAATAAGCTGTTTTATAAATCTGACGATGATATTTAATTTCGTCACAACTAACTGTGGCTTGTAACTTTTTGGCTATATTTTGATACCTGAAATAATTTTATGCAAATTTATGTGGTGAAAACTAGACGTCTCAAAGTTGACTTCATCTAACATTGTATCTAATTGTAGTAACAAATTTATCTTTATTCTGACAGTAATCATTTTGGATCAAGTAATTAGACATTAGATTTCTTGGTATATGAATTATATCAATTAGGCCGTATTAAAAGTATTTACAAATATAAATACATAAATAGAATGGGTACAATAAAATCAAACAAATTCCACTTTAATTATTTATATTTCTTACCTATAAAATTATTATCACTGTTTACACATTCTACAATTTCAGGAAGAATTTCCAGTATCTAAAAATAACTTGATTATGTAATAAGAATAATCTCAAAGATATAAATTGATTGCCTGTCTACTATAATAACCCGTATGCCTTGAGTTAGTTTACATTAAACATGATATGTTTTTGATGTTATTAAACCCACAATACAGAGTTATCTTTATATTAGACACTGAAGATTGAAGATGGCTTAGTGCCGAAACATGTGTATGTCAAATAAAATGTTTTAAAGAGGGTTTTAGTTGCCTATTTTTGATACTAATAGGATATATTTTGTAGAACATGTAATGTAATATATTTTTACAGTGAAACAGAAAGATTTATTTCATATACATTTTTCAGCTCCAGTTTGAATGCCGAATGGCCATATGCAAATTTGGAGAAGATGTCATGTCAGACTTTCGAAACATTTATGACCATAGAGCTGATGGAGTTTCAAAAAAGAAGGTAAAGGCATGTTTTCAGAACTGGATTGTTTTCCCAAAAGAAGTAGACGTCTGAAAATAAAGAACAAGAAAGAATCAGTAAATTTATCATTGACTATTTTACCTTTTATTTTCTATATTGTTATATTGTCAAATTATGATTAATAGCTGACAGTATAATTTTATAGTCAGAAGCCTCGTAATACAGTCATCATTAGTTAACTGTAATCATTCACAAACACATTGTTTTTACTTTATTGAATAATGCTTCTAGTACATTTTTATTTGTACATATTGAGGATAGATTCACGTTTCCTACTTGTCTTATGAAACTGTTGAATACCTAGGATCTGTTGCTGGACTGGTTTGTGCTACAAGTGCGAGTCCACCACCCTGGAGGAGCGCAGCGAGGCTCAGACGCAGCACACGCTGGACAGTGGGATGTCTGGACACGACAGCTGGGCTGGATGTATCAGCTAGTGATAGCTGAAGTCAAGGCAGTACAACGCCACAGGACCATCAGACATTTGCGGCCAAGCTTTGTCACACTTGCAGTCGCAGTTTGCAAACAGGTAAAGCTCATTCTAGTTCTGATCGGTTATGTTGGGTTTTCAATAATTCTGATTGTTAAAAAAATAATTAATAGATTATAATCTGCATTATTGAACTTTAATTTAAAGTGCTATAGATTTGTGACATTCAAAGGTAGGACTTTTGGAAGACACAGTACAAAATTGAAAATAGCAAATAAACCGATACAACAAAGTATTGTAGAATCCGATAGAACACAACAAAAGTTTTACAAATCAATCCAATAAAGTTACTTCATCACATGTGTTACTATGTTACATGATAAAGTATCATATATTTGTTTACTCAGTTTGTTTACAAGTTAGTTTATTTTGCCATTTTCTGATTGCCATCATGGTTACCATCAATGTGAAAGTTTTAGACTTTTATTTGTCTTTAATTTGACTTTTGACTTTAAGTTTAGTTAAGTTTTTCCTTGGACTAAGCGGAAGCTATGTACCAAGTTCCAAGTATCTAGGACCTTACTATCAAGAGCTGTTGTACAGACAGACAGGCAACAACATGATTTTAACCCTCCATCAGGCGCTTAAAATTAGAAACACCATCAGGCGCTCACGGAGGTTTCCTCCAGGTTAGCGAATATAATGGATATCATAGTCGTTTAAACTGTTTTCATTTGTTTAAATATTCATACTGATTTAATTACAATATAATATATTCATTTTTAGAAATTAAATAAAAAATTACTCTCTTATGTAATGAATTTTCTAAATAAGAAATTCAAAATTTAAAAAAATGTTATTGTATAATAACAACATGATTTATTTTAAGGAATAATACAATTAATTGTAAAAATGTTTAACCTACTGTAATAATATATGGAAATTAACTTAGTTTTTAACTTCTTACAAAAACAACTTACTTAAATTCTTGAGATATTATACAATTGTAATGTCAATTATTACTCTAAAATCAAAATTTATTCTTTACTAAAAATTTTTTTAAACACTACACAAAGTTTAAAAAAATATTCCTTCTGGTTCTTATAACGACGATGTTCACACCATAAACAGTACTGAAATGTTCCCTAGCACACTGGTACTGTACTGACAAGTCTCTCGTCTTCATTCTCCATTTCACAAAATTCAAATAAAATATATTGTAAAACTTCAAAAGAAACCATCACAGGTCACACATTTAGGCGCACACGGATTATTACTCCATAAAAACTAAACACTATAAGGCGCTCACGGAGATTTCGTCCAAGCACTACAAACACAACATCGGGCGCTCACGGAGGAATCGTCCAGTCTCGCACGGAAGTAGACCTCATACTGACAGATTTTGACAAAGATAAGTGGGAGGCTATTGTTTCGCTTCCCCGAAAGATGCTCGTGAAGTACACTGCGGGAAACGACTGCCAACATCAGAAAAGTAGTACTATTTTTTAATAATAAAAAATACACGGAGGAAAACTCCGTTTAGCACCCGATGTAGGGTTACCTATGCTTTGTTGGGTACTTAATAAAATTATTTTTTATGTATGTTATCTACCATAATTGTTGTTGTAGGATTGGTTGCCTTAAATGATTCAATACTACAATACAGTTGTAATGTTTTACATTTAACTTATAAATAATCAAACTTAGTGTATCTAGAAGAAAACTTACATCTATATATAATATTGTGAATTGTAGTTTTCATTGTAAGGAACCACATGATTTTAAAATTAGATTAGGTTTCAATACAATATCTTTTTAAAAATATCATAAAGACATCTCTAATAACCTTTTTACAGATTTTTGTAATTGATTCAAGAGAAATGCTCGATATGAGCATGATATCAAACTTAAATGACACCTCTATGATGGAAGGAAATCCGACAAAGAGAATCAAACTGGAGACTGGAGTCCAAGCCATCCTCGACAAACTGGTCATGACTCAGCAACAGGATATGTGGCCTTGGTAAGTCTACTCCTCTCACAACTCATTTTACACTTATCAGTTTACTTCTTTGTAAATTGTTTATAGAAATTTCAGAATATCTGTCAATCAAATCTTTATTATTACATAAAAGTTATAGCATAGATACATGAAAAACTTTAAATAAAGACCCTGCAAATGTGCTTTTAATTAATGCTGTTCAGCCTCATCGATGATTTGTCTTTAATTACATCAGCTGAGTTAATCTATAGCCTTTTTAAGGGACTCTTCAGATTTGGAAACAGAAAGAATTCTGCATGGTCCAAGTCTGGTTTCAGGATTGGGAATGACAATCCTAGTGTTATTGAATGATTGTGAATTGAACATCGTAGAATGGATAGGCACATTGTCATGGTGCTGCACCCACTCCCCTATCTTGCCATAGATCAGGTCTCATCCTTCTTACGGTCTCATGTAAATGTTTGAAAGTTTCAAGATTACTAAAAAAATGTCTCATTTATGGAAGAAATTCATGGTGGACAATGTTCTTCTAGTCAAAAAATGTTCTTATAGTATTACAATGACAAAAACTTTGGGTTTGACTTGACACATTTATTTTTAGTATCCCATTGTGATTGCATCTTGGACCTTTGTTCCATACCATACCTTTAAAGTTACATCTCCTTCTCAGCAGAGACACTTTACAAAAAGTTCTCATAATTTTTTCAGTTAAAAAAAGGAATAATGAAAAGACTTACTAATTGTATTGAAACAAATTAGATCCGCTTATTTTTCTTATTTCCAATCAATTTCTAGATATGGTTTGATATTTTATGGAAACTGCACCAGGGTAGATGAAATTATATATATATATTCATTTTGCAGAAAAAGTTATCAGTATCTTATGTGGTGTTAGTTTTTTGGAACATTGTAAACCTTTATTTATAAACTTAAAAATTCAAACTATTTTCAGTTTATGCATATATGACTTAGTTTTTTATGCTTTTCTTGATCCTAACAATATTAAGTTTGCTGATCATAGCTATAATATTAGGCAAGTAGGCTTACTACAATCAATTTCTGCAGACTAGATAAAACAATTAATCGTTACGTGGTGGTTTCACTAAAAATTTACAATAAATTATGTCATTTTATAAATATATACCCTGATAAAGTTTTTTACAATAGATTTTATAATTATTGTCTACGGAACAACCCTTTTTATTCTGTTGCCGAGTATTTTTTTTTTATCCCATATTAATTTATAGTTAAAGTTAACTTAGGATATTTTTTGTAGTATTTATGTATGTGTTTATTTTTTGACTTGGCTACTAGCTGTAAACTGACTTTGTCGATGAGTGCAAAAACTTAATAGGGCAATAAATATTATTACTATTATTATTTCAAAAATAGCCAATTGTATGATAACGTTCACTCTAACAATACATTGTCAGTGTGTGTTGTCATCCTGAATGTGTGTCATAGCCAATTGTATGATAACGTTCACTCTAACAATACATTGTCAGTGTGTGTTGTCATCCTGAATGTGTGTCATAGCCAATTGTATGATAACGTTCACTCTAACAATACACTGTCAGTGTGTGTTGTCATCCTGAATGTGTGTCATAGCCAATTGTATGATAACGTTCACTCTAACAATACATTGTCAGTGTGTGTTGTCATCCTGAATGTGTGTCATGTTCTAATGATACCTGTTCTTTTGATCTTTAAGACCTCACATGACAGCACAATCGATTAATACATTCATTCCTGAAAGGTTTAGCAACATATGAAATGTTTATGAAAAAGTTTAGTCTAGCTTAAAGCGAAACTTGACACAAATTTTGATTGTATTAATCATTATGAAGTAATCAAGTACGAAAAATGTTAATTTAATTTCAGTAGCTAGCTTTACTAAATTATTCAGCTCACAATGTCCTACACATTTTTATTCCTAAGGTATTTAATTTAATTTTTATGTTCAGTTTGGGTCCTATAAAAATAATTCTGCAATGAGGAAATCTTCAGTGATATAAAAACGGAAACTAGAATAGAGTCTAAGATACAATCTCGATCAATATTGTCAAACAGGTTGTAACTGTAGTAAACAAATTTAATTATTCAAGATCTGTTCCTATAAAGATTCTGAACCTTTGAATCGTAGATTATAAAAATGCTTTATTCAGTTACATAATGTATATAAAAATTAAAGTCTTAAAGTAAACTAATAACTAGATATGCATTTTTTTTAATAATTTGAGTTGTATTTGATAAAATATACTTAAACATTTGGTGACCAACCACCTTTAATACTATATTAAATTGCATTTATAACTTTTCTAGTAATAATTAAACACTATCATGGACATTCATTTTAAAAGACAATTTATTGTTGTTCAGTGATCTATAATTTTATTATATGTGTTTTGTGATAATTAATGTTGAGTGACCATTTATAATTCTCCTTTTTTCATTAAAAAAACTATATAAAATAGTATGTTAATGTTTTTGTCAATGTATTCAGGTTATCCTTACTCTCAGCTCTATCTAACAAACACCCAGAACTGATCGGTGAGACGGATGTTACATCTCTCCTCCAGTTTTGTGCTGAGCAACTTCAGACCTGCAAGGATAATACCACTATGGAAAGTTTATACAGGTACTATTTCCTTCTTTTACTATGCTTTATACCTTATTTCAGACATTGTAATCATCAATTTAATAAATAAAATACTAATACCATATTACATTATTGTTACAGAAATATCAAATATTATATATAAAATGCATTTGCAACTATTCTAACCTCTTGTATTGGATATTCTATTTGATCCAACATTGATGAAAACATTAAACCTCTCTAACTGGTAATAAAGTTTTAAAAATGTATCTATTGGAGCACAATTTATACATATTTTACTTACAAACCACATTATAAATATGCTTAAATACAAACATAATACAATTATATAATTTAAAAGAGGTAGGAAATTATTAGTATTATTTTATGGTAGAAGAGATTGTACTTGGTGTTTGCACCCTCTGTTTAGTTTTCCTAAGCTGTTTGGTCACAACATGATCTCATTGCACCATTCCAGTTTCTTTAGCAGTTTGTGAAATAGTCGACAAATCATTTATACTGTGCAGTGTTAGAAGGTACAATTATATCGCTTTGGTTTTTATGTTATCTAGATTGAAACGTAACAATGAGGGGAATTTAATGTTCTTTTAAAGTTTCTTTTGTTTTATGCCATACAAAGTTTTACAATCAAGCTTCCTATTTATTATATTGTATTTTTAAATTATAGACTACCTAAAAAATAAATAATGTGTAAAATAACACGTTCTAGGCCTTAAAGTTAAAATAACATGTTATAGTTTCGTTTTATAGTTCACAACAGGAAATTTCCCTGTGATTGCTACATCTGTGTAACCCAGTGGTCCCAGATATGATGAGACTCAAAGTGTCTTTGAATCAAGAATCTGTAAAAAATTGGATAAGAATTGCAGAAATACAAGTGATCCATAGAATAAAATCTAAGTTTCTTTTAGACATAAAAAACTGCTTTAAATGTTTAGAGAACATTAGATTGAAATCTATCTGTAATAACACTAAAATACTGTTGTTATTTTAATGCTGCAGCACCCAATTCCATAAAAAATAGAGAGGAATTTGTTTTATTGTAAAACTTATTTGTAAAAATAACTACCACAGTTTATTTATTCTGATGAATTAACTAGAAAGAAATGTACACACAAATATTGTATGCACATTTTATGAATTAGAACAGCCCACATCAAAATAGTTGATACATTTGAGGCGGTATTGCTATATCGCTGCTGACCACCACCTGTTTCCAGGTTTGGGGCAGATCAGAAATTTTGCATGTAAAACTGGCTGTAGTGTTGGTGCGGAGAGTAAAGGGGGGATTAAAATACAATGGCTAACGTAGGACCATTTTGGTGCAGCCAGCTCTAGTGTAAGTTTAGTTGAAAATTGACCGATTTTGATACTGATATTTAGGTGGAATTTAAATTCTTGCACTTTAAGTTTGACCAATTATTATCATCCTACTACAAAAATGGTCAAAACACTGATACACAATGGACTTTAATAAAATAATGAACATCTTGAAAACAACGCCTCCAAAGTTTTCATGAATGTGATACAAATGTTCCAGGTGCTGCAATGCTCTGCTGTACGTTGAGATCAAGAAGGACTCTAATTTGTTAGACACGAACAAGTTAATTGAATTGTGGAGTAGTATTTGGGAAACATGTTTGAGGTAATATTCACTTTTATTATGTCTAATTTTGTGATATTCTTTTTTAAGAAGTGAGGAAGTACTAGAATTTCTTGTAGTTAAAGTTAATCTTTTTTAATAAAAAAGTCTCAAAGACTAAGTTATCATCCTGAAATATCCACACCCACTTAAGTATTAAAGGAATGAGTGTTAAACACATTCACTGCGGATGACAAAATTACCAGCGACAGAAAATGCAGGAATTTTTGTTGTTTTTTTACTTACCCAAAACGGAGTCAGGATAGCCAAAAGGGTTGTCCAAGGTATCCCAGAAGCTTCGTTGGCCGGAACGGGTGACGTCATGTCCGTGCCGAGTCTGCTCGTCATCCGCACCGGGTGCCGGTCCCCATGTTGTATGTGCTCGCAGCGCACTAGGTTTCGGCACAAACACTCGTGAATTACACGTATATAGTACATGAATGACACGTAGATAGTACATCAATTACACGTATTGGGGTGTGGTGGCCCACTGGGGGTGGGGGACGCCGCCTTCACCGTCCCTAGAACTGTTCGAACTCGACTCATTGTCTTCATCAGATGAAAAATTATCGTCAATAACATTATCGTCTTCCTCCATTATGAGTACATACACTTACACAGTCAACAGACACTATAATCCACTCTCACAATATCGCAAAGCATACACAACAAACGAAAATGGCGAACCGACGACGAATCGCACCAACTGACTCACCAAAACAGACACACCTCGCTATGAGTGTTACAGCCTTCCCAGGCAACTGCTCAGCTCACACTGAGGCAATATGAAAGCAGCTGCCGTATGCCGAGCTCGCTCGTCCACTGCCCGGCGCACCATGTTCGCATGATGAGCATGCTCGTCACCCGCAGTGAATGTGTTAATGGGAGAATGAGGTGTGTTATAAGTAAATAATGGCCCAATAACAAATGACATCCAGTGATGGGAGTTCTACAGCTGTTTTGTGATGTCTGGACTAAAAGGGAACCTAAATAGCAATTAACACAATAACTCACCATAGTTGAGCGCAAGTCTGTTACATCTCCAGGTTTTGAAGTTGTACACTTTTACTGATTTTTGCTTACTTTTAGAAGATCAATTTTACTATGTGTCAGGTTTTCATTACATTAGACTAGGCTTGCCAGCTGCACATTCTTATAGACCCTTCCTGTATAAGTTGTCCTCCGATCTTGAACATTCTTGGCGATGAGCTGTAGAATTAATGGGGAGGTACATTAGTTTTTTCAGAGATCCTCTACAAATTTGTATTGTACTTCCCTATGTTTTCATATTATAGTGTTTGTTATATTGATCCATTTAATTTAACTTCCTGTATTCACAATTATTCTATTTCTATTTCATTATCCCTGGCCTTCACATTCCTTTTCAGTTTTAAACAAACATAGCACCTGTGCAGTTATTATTATCAGGGATCAGTACATCAAAAATTTAATTTTTAACTTTATAAATAACATAGTAGAGCATAAACTTTATGGAAAGATTAACACATTTGCTTACGCTATTGCTCCTGTCTTATTCCAATACAGATACATAGATTCTTGGAGAATTTGTTATTCACGTTGTCTTATTAGTAAAGCAAAGGCACCCTACTGAAATATGCAAGTTAATTTCAATATAACAAAATATGTAGTTAAACTGTGATTTTGTAACTTTTTAATACGTTTTCCAATTAAATAACACTCCACTTCTCTTAATTTAGTAACCTGTCCATTCCATTCAATTAGAAAGTAACCTGTCCATTCCATTCAATTAGAAAGTAAAGCAGCTCAAATACTTAGGTATATCATTAGATCCAAAATTTATTTTAGAAACCAACATTAATAATTTATATACAAAGGGGTACCCAAAAGAAACCAGAATTATTTTTTAAAAGCTATGTATTTCCAAACTTTTTATAAAAAAAATTTGATCTCCTTCAAAATACTCTCTATTAGATTTATGTTGGGTTAAATTTCACCAATAAATTATTTTTCAGTTACAAATGAAGGAACCCTCTCATTGAATGTAGTATTAAATGAAAGAGAGCATAACAATATTATCAAATTATAGTACTTACAAATCTGAAATTTTACAATTAATTGTTCTATTACAGAACTATAGGACTGAACTTGTGTGAAGAATGGTCCCATCTCCTGGTCCAACAACTGATCCTGGATACCAAACAGGTACCTGTAGACAAGCTGCTGGAATTGTACATCTCTGGAGCCATCCACAGGTCAAGGCATAGTATGGACACACTGCGTTGTTTGTCAACAACGTTCTGCCTTACTGAACGCCTCAGTGCAAAGGTAAGTCATACAACTTTGTTGTTACGAGGGTCGTCCAGAAAGTAAAGAACGTTTTGTTATAAGTCAATAAAAACAAAAGATAAGAGCATGAAAATTTATTTATAAATACTTATAAACTTACTCTATTTTTCTACAAAATCGCCGGAACTGTCAAGGCACTTGTTGTAGCGTGGCACCAGTTTTTCTATACCGACGTTATACTGTTCTGCCGCCAAGGAATGAAGCCACGTTTTTACTCCTTCTTTGAGGTCTTCGTCACCCAAAAAGTTTTTTCCGCCTAAAAACACTTTCAACTTTGGAAACAAGTGATAGTCACTCGGAGCCAGATCTGGACTATACGGAGGGTGTCCGAAGATTTGCCATTTGAAAGAATTGTGTTCTGCTTTGGTTCGTGCACTGCAATGAGGCCGAGCATTGTCGTGGATCAGCACCACTTTCTACGACAGCATTCCGCGTCGTTTGTTCTGAATAGCGCGGCGAAGCCGATGCAAGGTCTCGATGTAGTTGATTGTTTCCCCTCTCGGCATGAACTCCACATGGATTAGGCCTTTTCGGTCCCAAAAAACTGTTGCCATCAATTTCCTGGTGTTCAAATTTGGTTTTTCTTTCCTGTTTTTTGTTGATGAATTTGAGTGATGCCATTCCATTGACTGGGGCTTTGTCACCGTAAACTGCCTTAATTTGCCTATAAATTTCAATAGGTCGAACATTCTGTGCATTCAGAAACCGTATCACACTACGCAGTTCACACTTGGCGGGATTTTCAATTAACGCCGCCATTTTAAACTTTCACAGGAGACGCAAACGTGACCTCACGGTACCGCTACTCAGCTCACACTGAGGCAGAAGGTGTGGCTAACGAACAAGCTATCTACCGCGGTGGTGGGTGAACTGCGCCGCCCGTGATGCGCAATCGTTCTTTACTTTCTGGACGACCCTCGTAGTTAACGCTCTATCTGCCTAGTGAAGACTTTCACATTTCTGTAACTGACTGCCGTCTGACTGTGTACATGCTCTCACTCTTGTATTTGTTATAGTGTGAAATATGAACTTATGAACACTTTAATGGAGACAAAATATTGAAGAACAATAAAATTATAAATGTTAGAAAATAAAATAGTGTTATGTACATTTTTCTAATTTGTTAACATTCTCACCATGATGTTGTCGACCAGAGCAATACAACTTTGATTTTGTTGTGCTATCTTGGAGTGTTTGTTTGGTTGCCAGATAGTGTACATATATATTTTTAAATTTTTTTCTGCATGATAAAATTATCATGATGTATTACTGTAACATTTTTAAATAGTGCTAAAGTGAACAGAAAATTATATGTTTATAGTTGTTTTAAAATTTTTATAATATACACTTTTTCAGTTTTATGTGTATACCATTACATTTTTGTGCTTTTAAATAGCAAAAAATATTATACTCTCTAGAAGCTACATACTAATGACTAGATAATGGCTGATGTATATTTTTTAATTTTCTGAATATTTCTACATTTTTAACCCTCTAACAGGCAACCAACGAATCTTCCGTTGATTACTTTGTGTCTCAATCGACTGGCATCAGTGGAGATTGTGTTGATTTGCAGTGCTCGCTCTTGTCACACATTATATTACTGTTTGGGTGATTATCAACATGATTTATATACCACTGGAAACAGGAAGTAATGCTGAACATTGTAATAATGCCTTCTTTATTTCTCTATGTCAACTGTGGTGTCACAGTTAATACAAAAGTGATTTTCTTTATAGTGCTTCACCATCTATATCCGGTTGAGTACTGTGACAATGGTGTCGTTTATTTTAATTTTCTAAGATAAAATTGCATTAATTGAAATGGTTTGATAACCAGTTAAATGTTATTAAAATGATTTGTGTTTATATTTACATGTTAGTTATAAGCTTCCCTAGACTATTGCTAGTGAAACAAAATATTAGTTTTATTAGGCATTTATGTATTTCTATTTCTATTTTAAGTCTACAAAGAAGTAAATAATATATCTTACAACTTTTTATAGGTTTCTAAACTTTAACAATGTCTCAAGATTGTTGTGACAAGTCTGATGAACTATGCCAAAGTGTTTGTGCTATTAGCCATCTTAGAATTTTAAATTTATTTACCCAATTGTATTCCCTAGGTACAACTTACTCTTTATCATTTGATCACAATTGAAATTTTAAATTTGGACTTATGAACAAAAATTGTAATATGTATTTTATGATCTTTATTATATATCATATTGTTCTCTAGTTCATTATGAACAAAATAATACGAAATATATAGGTAGGTTAACAGTAAATAAAGAATTCTTAAAAATGTTATAAAAGTAGTATGCAAATCACGCAAAAACATCTGCCAAA
The DNA here is from genome assembly GCF_021130785.1 of Homalodisca vitripennis. Taxonomy (NCBI): domain Eukaryota; kingdom Metazoa; phylum Arthropoda; class Insecta; order Hemiptera; family Cicadellidae; genus Homalodisca; species Homalodisca vitripennis. The sequence goes on from NC_060211.1 coordinate 104,981,723, forward strand.
CATACTGCCAGTTAAAGCACAATCACCTCCAAATTTTGCAGTTTTCTCAGCGACTTTAAACAGACACTAAAGTAATTTATTTTTGTCAAAACAGAAATTTCAATTTATTTTTTAAAACAATCATAGACGAGTACAACTTGATTAGATTATTTTACATCTCTAGTTGCCTTTTTTAATAGTAACTTTGCACAAAGCATGAAAATGGTCTGCTGTAAAAAAGAAAAATGACAGCCATAAATGAAATAAAGTTAACTCTTGACATTTCATATAAAATTAATTGTGAAATTGTTCAAATTTTTAACTCCCTTAAACTTAAAACAATTAACCATTGAAAATGAACTAATAACCGAATCTGACTGTTCCTAGCAATGTAAAATTCTCCAAGAATGGATTTTACCCAGCCGAGAAGAATCTATACAAGATGACTGGAACTCTCTTCTTCCATGCACTGACTTGATAGCTAAATTATTGTTAGCACTCTCGATAAAGAACAAACTTTATGAAGTAACAAATAATTCACCCGTATCGTCCATGGATGATTTTGAGAAACACTACATCACTACTTCTTTTGAGGATGGGCTGTTGGTTGAAAGAAAATGTGCAAAACCAACATCAACAGAGGATGCCCCAAAACAACTTGGTGAGCATTTTGTACTTTAACTATGACTATAACTATTACTATAACTTTAACTGTACTTTTTTTTTTTGTGTACTTTAAAGTGGTTGATTCTCAACATCATCATAGTTATGTGATAGTATTAGGTTTGCTTGTTAGATAATTGATAACCGAAAGTATGCCTTGTCCCATGTATATATTTGGTTATAACTAATTTAATCTTGGATAAGTAAATGGTTTTATGAAATGTTAAATTATAAAAGTGTCATCTGTCCTCATACACTTTTCTCTGTTAAAATTTTGGAATATAAAAAGACAATTTTACAGTTTTTTTTTAATTAATGAATTTTGCTTAAAATGTGGAATAAACAGTGGATGAGAAAATATATATAGACTCCATAATATGTCTTAGCCATAAAGATTGAGTGAGAGGCTGCATCATTTTGTAAATACAATAAGGACACAATTAGTGTAAAACCCCTATTAAACTCTAAATTTCTCAGTTTAACTGTTTATGTTGTTAATAAATTAACCCTTCAATACGAGGTCTGTCCAAAAAGTACCCGACCACCGACCAGTAGGCAGCCGCGGCGTATCCGACTGGCTCGAACCGGTTATTGGAGGGGAGGGGCGAACCTACTCCTTCCCATATTAGGCATTGAATACGATCCGGTCACTCAGTGAGTCACAGCACTCTGTTCCGTACAGTACTGACGTGTGTGTGCGTCGCATTTCAATATGACTGAACGTGTTGAGCAGCGCATTTGCATTAAATTTTGCCAAAAACTTGGCCATTCAGCATCAGAGACGATTACTATGATATGGAAAGTTTATGGTGACGTGTCTATGGGTGATACACAAATAAAAGAGTGGTTAGGCGGTTTAAAAATGGCCGCATATCAGTGGAGAGTGATAACCTATCTAGCAGGCCTTCAACGGCCAGAAACACTGAAAATGTTGAACGTGTTCGTGCAGCAATTAATGAAAACCGTCGATTGACTATCCGAGAGCTGGAAGAAGATTTAGGAATACCAAAATTGTCAGTTTGTAAAATTTTACACGAAGATTTAAAAATGAACCGTGTTTCGGCAAAATTTGTTCCTCGGCTGCTGACAGAAGACCAAAAGAACTGTTGACTTGATATCACACAGGACAATCTGGATTTGATAAAAAGTGACCCAGGGCTATTTAAAAAGTTATTACTGGTGATTAGTCATGGGTTTATGGCTACGACCCTGAAACAAAGGCTCAATCTTGACAGTGGAAAACTCGCGAAGAGCAACAGCTGATAAAAGCAAGACAAAGTCGAAGCAATGTCAAGACAATGCTGACAGTTTTTTTTTTGACCAGGACGGCGTTGTTTATCACGAATATGCTCCAAGAGGTCAGACAGTGAATAAGGAGTATTATCTTGAGGTCCTAAGGCGGCTACGAGATGCAGTGCGAAGGAAACAACCTGAACTGTGGACAAGCCGTGACTGGATCCTGCACCACGATAATGCGCCAGCTCATTCCTCAAATCTTTTTCAGCGTTTTTTGGTCAAACACGACATCAACCAACCGAAAGCCTCCCTACAGTCCTGACATAGCTCCTTGTGACTTCTGGCTATTTCCGAAATTAAAAATTCCTTTTAAAGGAAAAAGATTTGACGATGTTGAACAAATAAAACAAAATGCGACGAAGGACCTGTTAGCCATTCCGTAAAATGAATTTAAGGAGTGTTTCCGGAAGTGGGAGGAGCATTGGAATAAGGTAGTGGCTTGTGGAGGGGAGTACTTTTAAAGGGACCAGATTGCCGTTGCCGCAGAGTAACGTCAGTTCATGCCAGATGTCAAGGTCAGACACTTTTTGGACACACCTCGTATGGTTTCAAGTGTCTGTCTGGACAGCAAACTCATCGCGCTGGCTGAGGTGGTTTCATGAATGCCACGTGTAGACCATATTTCTCTGCTATTTTTTGGTGACAGTCGGAACTATTTCAAGCAGTTATTTATTTCACTAGATAGGGGACAAATACTTCTATCTTTTTGTCATTATTATCGGTTTCCATATTTTCCTGCACTAAAGGTTTAATGAGATATAGACACATTCAAAGATGCAATTTAATAATTAACACTGGTTATTTAGTAAATAATGAGAGTACTAATAATTAAATTCAAAATGTTTTGTTTAGTATTGCAGGACAATGAACTGCTAGAACATATGCTAACTGTACTGACAAGGGAACATTTTGTGACCAAAGAAAAGTCTACACCAGGAACCAGCGCTGCTGTTCACATGTTCACTGTACACTCTGGTCTTCTGTTTCATGTGATAACTATGGCACAACAGTGGGGCCTCTCACTGGATGATAGGTAAACACTGATTCACAAACTACTTATAAATTTCATTTTCAGTTTGTGATTGGAAAACTAACTATACATTATATACTTTTAGTTCGGTAGATTGAAATATTTTTGATTATGAGATGGAGTCAGAGTTTCTGGAATATTGTTGTTACATATATTCAGGCAGGGACAAGGGGAAATTTCTCTACTTACATTTGGTAGTATTCCTGGTAAAAGTGTTTAGTAAACATTCTTTACATTACTTCCATTGAATACGTGTAGTTTTCTGACAAAAGCCTGTGTTTACTCATTACATTTTTTAATTTTCTTAATCTTAATTTTTGGTTTAAGCGTCATTAAGAAATGTCTCACCACCCATTATTTTTTCAAGGTTTCTTAAATAACCATTATTACATTACTATGAGAATAGACATATATTAAGTTTTACCATTCTTCAGGCTGTGCTTACTATTGTTCAACTCTGTTAACATAATATTTTTAATATCCACTTGAAACACTCGCCATGTAATGTAAAGCTACCACACTATTAATTACAAGTTCAATCTAGCTCTATAAAATATATTTAAAAAAACTTCATATAAATATGATTTTTTGTTAGTTTCTGTTACAAAGAGTAAAAGTGTAACAAAATATAATAGCACATGTTCTTTTCAGTATTTTTCTGTGTTTCACATTATATTGAGTATAGGGCCTGTCTAAAAACTATTTATCTGGTGATAGGCTATTAATTTTTAAATTCTGCATAAAATTGTAATGGGATTTTAGGAATGCTCTTTTAATGTGACTGTTTTAACCATCCCAGAAATAGAGAAAGTGACTGTAACTCAAAATATTCAAACGATTACTGATTGTGAGATTATAAGAAAAGAAAACAATAGCGTTAATTATTTAAAATTCAACCCTAACAACATTTTTGTATCTAATTCTATTAAGAAGTATCTGCAGATCGAAATAAAAAAATAAGTGTTTTAAACAGTGTTTGATCATTCATAAAGTCTATTAATTATACTGAAAACACAATGTATTTTTTTTAGTATTGGTAGTTAAAATTTAAAATGTCCAATTTCACTTGAAATAATGCTCAACTTTGAACTGCAACTATTTCTGAACAAATAATTGAGGTTCTCCTTTGAAAATATTGCGTTATGGATTGGTAATTTTATAAGTTATTTTAAAGCAATATATCTCAAAATCATTGCTATATTCTGTGTATTCTGGTAATCCTTTCACAAGTACATTCAATTAAAATGCTAACATTTGCAATCATCTCAGTTAGAAAAGCTGTTACATCATGTTTCAAGAACTACCTGTCCTCTTCTTCAGGTATCAGAACCTAAGAGATGGGATTAATTATGCATTTAAAATTGAAACTTGGTGATCAACATGTCAAAGTCAAACTTGATTACAGGAAAAAGTTGTTAATTGAGAATTAATTATATGGCTAAAATTCTAGTACAAGTCTGGAGAAACAGGAACCATGCATCTAGCAAGTTTTTAAATCCCTATTTAATTTATGTTCTTCAAACACATTGATCGTAATTAGAACTTGATATGATGTAGTGTTAATAAGACAATAGAATACATTGATGGAAAGTATGAAGAGGAGTTTATTAATACTTGAGAACTGTGCTAAAACTTGATACTCACTTGACTGCACATGCATATCCAATGTAATTGTTTTGAATTGGTGGTTATAAAAATACTGTTTTTGTTTTAGATTAGAAACTTATTTATACGAATCGTGTAATGCGGTGGCAGCAGCTGTTGAGAGCGTTCTCACTAGAAAAACTGAGATCCCTGTAATAACTGGTGTATTAGAACGCTTGGTTAGCCTTTTCCAGCTGTTTTCAACTAATGATATTCCCATATGCCGTAACCTAGTCAAACGTCTTGGCACAGATTACATCATCCAGGCTTGTAGTAAACTCACTGTTGTGTCACAACGAACCCATCAACCTACAAGTAAGTGAAATAATAATCTAGATTAATCTATTATATATCATTATCAATACTATTGAATCAGATTTCCTTCAAATCGTGACCTTTACCCATTTCTTAGATTAGCATGCTTTGTAGGAATCTCTTGATTTAGCAGTTCTATGGGCTTTACTGAATAACTTGTGCTTGAAATATCTTATGAGTTAAATGCTTTCTTTTGGATCTATAGAGTTCCAAAATTAGTTTTTTTAAATACTGTTTTTGTTGCTATAACATAACTATTTATTGGAACACTACAAAATTCGAATACCTGGAATTGGAATCAGTTTTTATGCAATCAGTTTTATGTTGAATAAAAAAATTGAGAATGTTTTCTCAAAAGTGAGATTTGCTGCAACTTTTAAGAAGCAAAAATTAGAATAAAATTAGTTTTGATCAAGAATATGAAAAATATTAGTTTAGTATTTAATTTTTGAGCTATTGCAAACTATTTTGGAGGAGATTTGATTTGAAATTGTAAGCTCTTGGCCGAGTGGTGAATTTCTATGATACATGTAGAAAACACTTAGAGCTAAAGTTCATTGTTGCTTCATCTACCTCATTGATTGACCACACATTGCATTTTCTTACTGTAACAAACAATTTGACTGGATATACAAGTAAAAAAATAAATGTATTATATTTCTATTGTTTCAGGTATTGCAATATCAATTCCATTTTTCTTATTTTAGTCTATTGAGTATCATGAACTTGTTCAACTCTTGTCTTGTATGAATAAAATTCAGTAATATGAACGTGGTTTTTCTTTAGTTTTAATCACTATATTATGAATATATTTGTTTTGCTTTCAGTTAATGTTAATTGGCACACTGTTGCCAGACATTCAGTCAGTAAAAAATTTTCTTTATTACTGTGTCATCAACATTCTTAGCACAATAACTATATGAAGAGCTTGAGTAATTGTAATAGATTAAAGTATTCATGTAGTCCTGACGCTGTCCATATGGTAGTACTCACAATTGGAATGGGTTTTATTGTTTTGTTGTTTAGGGTTCAAATACACAGATAGCGATGTGAAACTATCAAACAAACGTTAACATGATACAGATCAGATCACGCTTGTGCATTTTATTCCATTCATTGTTTTCGATACTTCATGTCACGTCCATATTTGTCCTCCAAGGACAAGGATACAATTTTGGAAACTTTTAATAATATATATTGATAGTGTAAGCAAATCCTGTTTAACAGGTACACCCAGTCTCCTTAATTTTTAAGCAAACTCTGTATTCATTTTTGAAAGAACTTGGTCCTAGCAAGAGGAATATGACTACCTCTTATAAATATCCGCAAGGGTAGTTGTAGGGTTATCGTACAAAACTTGGCTCTGAAGATCCGGAATTAGCGAAGTGGATACCCTGGCCACTATGAGATATTTGACTCTCCATGTCAAGCCTGCAGTCTGAGGCTGTCTCAACATTATTTTTTATCAATTCCAGAATGTACATCGTGTGTGTATAAAAACAAAATATTACGTTCTCTTAATAAATAAACAGGGAATGTGGAAATGAAACAGAACAAAAATCTCCACACTAAGCTAAGTTTCCACACTTAGATGGTTGTTCATCGCACAATATGCTTAAATGTTGTAAAAATCCACAAATTCCGCTTTTGTCAAAATTCTACAACAAAAATGTAAATTTCTCTTCTGCCTTTAATTAAACAAAGGTCTAGCCCAAACTTAAAGATGAAAGCTTTAGCTTAAAAATGTACTTATTTGATACATAAAACCAGTAAATAGACCCCTCATGTATTCAATGTCAACAGTTTCAAGTTTATTGAAAAGGGTGATTTAAAAAGATTAATGGGTCATTGTGATTAGCATAGCTTTACAATAGTTAGACAGTAGAGGTTTATAGAAGGAAAAGAAAGTAATCTTTAGCAGTCATAAGTTTATTGAATTTATTATTGATTGGACTGTCAGGCGACATAACCTTATTTTACACAATATTAAAGAAACTTAAGTGTCATAGGAAAGTCAAAAACAAAGACAAGAAAAATTCTACGTTAGGAGAATTCTCTTGTCACAACAGCTTACCTCACTGTGCAAAACAATCAATCTACATTGGTAGACCTTCCTAAAAATTCATGAGACCTACATGGAACAAAAGTTGAAAATGGAGAAGACTAGTGGTCTAACAATAAAACAATTTTATATTGTAGACAAATATCTCAAATAAAATTATATAATGATGACTGACGTATTGTATCAATCTACATTTGGTAGACCTTCCTAAAAATTCATGAGAGCTACATGAAACAAAAGTTGAAAATGGAGAAGACTAGTGGTTTAACAATAAAACAATTTTATATTGTAGACAAATATCTCAATTAGAAATTCTATAATGATGACTGACTTGTTGGAAAACGCCATGTGTAGTACAAATAATATTAGTTTCTTGATTTACGATAGACCTAATTTTTAATGTCATTACAATTCTCTTTCAATTGTTATGTAATTTGTATATCTGTGATACACAAATTATTACTACAGGTTAAAGGATTTTGTTTTTATAATGCATATTTTTATTTTAGGTGATTTTGATTTTGATGAAATGGACACTGCTTCACCAGTTAATTCAGGTTAGTTGGTATTGGAATTTGTTTGAAGTCTGTATATTTAAAATACAGTTTTGTAACTTTATTTTTTCAGCTGGTACTTGGATGAATTGTAAGTGGAACCCTCCTCAAAAAAAAAAAAAAAAAAAAAAAACTTCAGCAAACCATTGGAGTGCCTGTTTTTTGAAATTAAAGCTAGTCATCAATATTTCAGAATAGTGTATTACATGTTATATTTACCATAAAGTAGTGTAGTATTTATAAATAATATATCTTATTATATAATTGTAAAATTAAGTTTTCATCAAAATCTAAATTGTTTGCAGTTAAAACTATCAAACATTTAGTTATTGTTATTAAATTGAGAGAACTTTCACAAACTTACATTTATTCAAAATATTGCTTACAAAAACTAAAACACTATAAATATTATTTTTTTTTTAAAGCACTACTGGAGATGTCCCAATGATTTATTGTTTTTTTAAATGATTATGAATAAATACTGCCAGTCAATTCCTGCAACAGCGCTCCTGAAACTAGGATAATCAAAGTATAAAAGTTTAATTTAATTTATTAGTATCTTTCTTCTGCAGATTAAGAGTAAAAAGGGCCATGTAGCTCTAGCTTTGTCTGTATAAACAAATAAACGATTTGTCATGTAATTTTTTAAGATTACTGTATCATATCATAAGTAGGACTAGTGAGAATATATGTTTTTGCCTTCACAATTGCACCTAATTGTTGCCCAGAGTTTTGACTGAAGTGAAGTGATAAATGACTCTATTATAGGTGAAGTTAGAACTATGAAGTCCTTTACCGCACATCACTGTGACTGTGACATGTTTTCATTTATGATCACTTCCTCTAACAACATTAAATATTTTGCAGTGTTGATACTATATCCTGCTTGCCTACAGCTCTTTTTGCATATAAACTGTATTAAAATTAGAAAAATCTCGGTGGTAAAAACAAGTTGTCTAAAGGTTTTATCCTTAAGTTATAACAATTGTTTACATTCAGCTATATAAAATACTGTATAAAAAATTGTATTTACCTGGCATAGTAAAAATAAATGTTTATATTTTTAGATGAAACTTCACCGTTTGACAAAGAAAGTATTTTTGGATGGTCCCAAGTCCAACTGCAAGCCTACAGAGTGATGCTGGAGTACTGGAAGTGGGGTTCGGGAGATCTTATGTCCAGATGGCTGAAGTTGCCTGTGTCTAACAACAAGGACATCAGCTCGTCCTGTGCCTTACAGATGGTACTGTGTCTGTCTGCTGCTAAGCATAATCAATCAAAATTATACGTTTAAAACTATTGCACAACATGTACATGTTGTGCTGTTTCTTGGCATTAAAACAATCGTTCTATTAGTACACTACTTTTAATAATTCGACACAGTTTTCATTGTAACATAGAAGATTGGTATCTTTAGTTTACTGAGAACATATGAAAGTAAATACATTGCACTACTGTATTTATGCAGTACACTGTGTATTTATATTTCTACTGTAATATAACTATATGTATTGTATGAGTTTAACACCAATTACAGGCTCTAAACCGTGTATAAAAAAAACTTAAGCCAAAAATACTAAAAATAACATAACACTATAAAAGATGAACACAAGAAAACTAACAATCAAATATATATATATCCAGTATTGTAACTTTTTGGTCACAATGGAAAATAAGATGTGGATCCAGTTCATTATCGACCAGTTGAGACATATACCGATAACAAAAAAGAAAGCAGCACCTTGTGTGGTTTTGTTTTTCTAAAGAAGATCCCTAACGGAGCTGGGTCCCGGCGAACTCTCTCACATGCTAAATATCTGCCTCTGAAATAATTTTTAACTCATTGAGTAGTATTCACCCATGTATTCGAGTAAAAGAAAAATATTTTGTGTGTCATTACGGATTATGATAGCCAAAAATATGGAGAAAAACACAGTTTTCTGTTTAAAATTTAAGCTTTCTCCACTTTAATTCATCATTATTTCAAAAGTAAAGTCAGTACAAACAATTCTTATACCTCTTTTGTTGTCTCTTGAAGAATGACATACCAAAAATTGAGAGTTCTAAATAATAATTTAATAATTAATAATAAATAATTAATAATTTAAGGGGTAATTAATTTTTTTGTAAACCCTTATGAAATCAATTATTAATTATTATTTTGAGATTTTTAGAATACTGTATGATACTAAACATTCTGCATGTGAATACTGATTTGGATTTATACTTATTAGACTTGTATTTATTTATGGCAATATTTTGTACTAAATGTCTTTACTTGTGAATGTGGGTGCACATCAAACAAGGTACAGTCACAACACTGAATTGTAGACATGCTGCATTTAGCCTGACCTGCCACTGTGCTGTGAGTGTGGTATAATATGCCATAATAATAAAACACACCTACTTATCATGTATGTCACCCCTACAGCTGGGATGGAAAGAATTTTTGCCTGTTTGATTTGGCAACGACGAATATTAGTCGACGAATTAGACAAGTACAGTTATTTAAATTTGAGGTATTTAAGATCATATAACTTGCAAATTATATACGGCAGTCTTCAGTTTTTATTACACTTTAGTTTAGGTTATTAAAACTCAACACATGCTTTGATAATCTTCCCTTATTAACATAGTGTGGTAGCAATCAATAAGCACTACTGTAAATATATGATTTGATTTAGTTCATAGGAACACTACTAGGGACATTAATTTATTAGTTTAAAACTGTCAGGTGTCGTGTAGTCAGTCAGCTGATCAAAACATTTAAATACGGGTTTGAAAATTGAATGCAGAAGAGGTTTTGCTCTCGAAACATGTTTGGTAGTAAAGAGGTTGATTATGATTTTTAGTAAGAAAATTGAGATTTTTTTCTTTTAATAACACTTTTTTAAATTAAATTATTTTTTCATATAGGTTAGAAAACTTGCATACAACTTTATACAATATTTTATTTGAAGGGGTGGTGTTATCTTAGTTATAAGATGCATTTTACCACTTTTGACTGATTTGTTATTTGCATTTACAGGCATTTAATGCCGCCAAACTGGTTTGTTCTATGCCTTCTGTTGAAGAGGATGTATTGGAAGAGTTGCTGAATACCCTTCAAAGTCTTTGTCGCAAGTGGCATGCTAGTGATATAGCAATTATTGCCATCATTAATATTTTTAAGGGTAAGTGTATCATTAATCCCATAATTGATGATATTTGATTGTATTAAATATTTTCATCCTTACAAATTAATGAATGTATTCAATTATTTAATATTAAGCAATGTGCCTACAAAGCGGTCTTCGTTCTTGGTAGTCCTCTAGTAAATGTATGTGTGTATATACTAGTGTTCCAAGAGTTTCCACCCCCTTGACTTTAACTTTAAAGCGGTTGAGAGTGTTCAAATCTCCTTGAAGAATATGTAATAAACCAGAATGTTAGGTTTGGGACATCTCAAACGATTTGAATGAGATAACCCATCAATTAATATTTCAAAGGTTTTCATAAAACCAAAACAACAACTCAAAAAAAAATAATTACTGACAACTCAAACCAAATTGGGTAACTTTTGAGCGAAGTTAAAATTTTAACTTAAGTTAGACACTGATGGATATATTCACTGATAGAGATTATTCTTCTTTTATCTAGACTTTTAAAACGAGGTGTCACACATTGAGTTGCTGTTGAACATATTACCTGCTTCCAACAAAACTATGTACAAATAAGGCAATTATTTTATAATTATTGTACTTTAAAACTAAAATATCTGCTTTACAACAGTATGTAATTATCTTAATTAAATTAAATTACATTACGTAAACGAGCTAAAGTGATACTTGGAAAAACAAAAACTCATAAAGGATTAACAAAGATTTTTAGGTTCTTAATGTCAATTTCTCTTATTATTTGAACAATGTTCTATTACTATTGAATTAATTTCCAAGTGATTATATTCTAGTGTAAATGTACAAAAAAGATTAATTTGACCTTGTAATGCTTCTGTTTAGATATGCCTCACCATATACACTGGTCTGAGGATTGTCAGGCGAACTAAATGGTTCAGTTTTACCTTGTAATGCTTCTGTTTAGATATGCCTCACCATATACACAGGTCTGAGGATTGTCAGATGAACTACATAGTTCAGTTTACCTTGTAATGCTTCTGTTTAGATATGCCTCACCATATACACAGGTCTGAGGATTGTCAGGTGAACTACATAGTTCAGTTTTACCTTGTAATGCTTCTGTTTAGATATGTGCCACCACATACACAGGTCTGAGGATTGTCTGGCGAACTACATAGTTCAGTTTTACCTTGTAATGCTTCTGTTTAGATATGTGCCACCACATACACAGGTCTGAGGATTGTCAGGTGAACTACATAGTTCAGTTTTACCTTGAAATGCTTCTGTTTAGATATGCCTCACCATATACACAGGTCTCAGGATTGTCAGGCGAACTACATAGTTCAATTTTACCTTGAAATGCTTCTGTTTAGATATGCCTCACCATATACACAGGTTTGAGGATTGTTGGCAGGTGAACTACATAGTTCAATTTTACCTTTTAATTCCTCTGTTTAGGTATGTGCCACCACATTTACAGGTTTTAGGATTGTTATGTAAACTACATAGTTCAGTTTACCTTGTAATGCTTCTGTTTAGATATGTGCCACCATATACATAGGTCAGAGGATTGTCAAGCGAACTACATTGTTCTGATTACTGGTGTACTGAAATTTGTAAAGAAGAGAAAATATGGACCACATGTGTCCACTCAGTTTGTGGAGCTTCTTGGTCTTATTGCAGTGGTTAGTATAGAAATTGATGGTTGTTTGAATATTTAGGAATACGTTTAAGTAGGATAAGGTAGATTTAATCTCCAACCCTATATTTGATGTGGCCACATCATCTTGTGATTTATTTTTGCCTCTGTATCTGACATTCATCGCCAATTAAACAATATTTATGAATAATTTAAACAATATTGTTGATTGATGTGGGCAGAGGGCATTTCAGTCTGTAGTGTTTAATGCACACATACTTACTCAAATAATTAGCAACTTTCCTATTGGGAAGCAGTAACAAAATTATTAAAATTATAAAAATACTTAAAATGTCTACTGTACAGTAACATTTCTTTTTTTATAACTGATTGAATGAATTTTCTGATTTGTGAGGTGGTCAATTATTTGTATTAAATTATATTAAATAAATAAGCTGAAATAAAACCTTGTAAACATACAACTCCTAGAGGGGGCTTAAATTTGAAAAAGTACTTTATGTTCTTAATGTCGGTTTCCCTGATTATTTGAATAGTGTTTTATTACTATTCAATTTATTTCCTAGTGATTATATTATAAAAGATATGTCCAAAAAGTGAGCTTAGTTTCTATTCCTATATGCGGCACCACTGCTATCACAGTTCCGTTCATGCGCAACAGTTATTATGATTGAAGGAGAAGAAACGTTCGCCATTTTGAGATTGCTGCTGCCAATGTGTGCTTTGTTGTGCTTCTTTATAATGTCAGCGTTAATTGAAAATTCCGCCACAATGATCACATCTGTGATTCTTTTTCCTACACGCATGAAATCTTTCCTTGGTGGTCAACACTTCGACAAAGATGATGAACTGAAAGAACATTTTACCACATGGTTGAAACACTGGTGGCCACCTTCTCTGAAGATGGCATAAAAAAACCTTATGCCAGTTGATTACGTGTGCCCACATAATTCTGGAAGATTGTAGAAAAGTAGTTTTAAGAATTGCAGATTTTTGTACAATAAATATTTTTTCTGTATCTGTACCCGTTTTTTTATATATAACCAAACGGAACTAACTTTGTAAACATACCTCGTATTTATAAATCTATTAAAAAAGGACTGAAAATGTTAGTTTTACCTTGTAATGGTTCTGTTTAGATATGTGCCCTCACATACACAGGTATGAGGATTGTCAGATGAACTACATAGTTCAGTTTACCTCGCAATGTTTCTGTTTAGATATGTGCCACCATATACACACGTCTGAGGATTGTCAGGCGAACTACATAGTTCAGTTTACCTTGCAATGCTTCTGTTTAGATATGTGCCACCATATACACACGTCTGAGGATTGTCAGGCGAACTACATAGTTCAGTTTACCTTGCAATGCTTCTGTTTAGATATGTGCCACCACATACACAGGTCTGAGGATTGTCAGGCGAACTACATAGTTCAGTTTACCTTGCAATGCTTCTGTTTAGATATGTGCCACCATATACACACGTCTGAGGATTGTCAGGCGAACTACATAGTTCAGTTTACCTTGCAATGCTTCTGTTTAGATATGTGCCACCATATACACAGGTCTGAGGATTGTCAGGCGAACTACATAGTTCAGTTTACCTTGCAATGCTTCTGTTTAGATATGTGCCACCATATACACACGTCTGAGGATTGTCAGGTGAACTACATAGTTCAGTTTACCTTGCAATGCTTCTGTTTAGATATGTGCCACCATATACACACGTCTGAGGATTGTCAGGTGAACTACATAGTTCAGTTTACCTTGCAATGCTTCTGTTTAGATATGTGCCACCATATACACACGTCTGAGGATTGTCAGGTGAACTACATAGTTCAGTTTACCTTGCAATGCTTCTGTTTAGATATGTGCCACCATATACACAGGTCTGAGGATTGTCAGGTGAACTACATAGTTCAGTTTACCTTGCAATGCTTCTGTTTAGATATGTGCCACCATATACACACGTCTGAGGATTGTCAGGTGAACTACATAGTTCAGTTTACCTTGCAATGCTTCTGTTTAGATATGTGCCACCATATACACACGTCTGAGGATTGTCAGGTGAACTACATAGTTCAGTTTACCTTGCAATGCTTCTGTTTAGATATGTGCCACCATATACACACGTCTGAGGATTGTCAGGCGAACTACATAGTTCAGTTTTACCTTGCAATGCTTCTGTTTAGATATGTGCCACCACATACACAGGTCTGAGGATTGTCAGGCGAACTACATAGTTCAGTTTACCTTGCAATGCTTCTGTTTAGATATGTGCCACCACATACACAGGTCTGAGGATTGTCAGGTGAACTACATAGTTCAGTTTACCTTGCAATGCTTCTGTTTAGATATGTGCCACCATATACACACGTCTGAGGATTGTCAGGCGAACTACATAGTTCAGTTTACCTTGCAATGCTTCTGTTTAGATATGTGCCACCACATACACAGGTCTGAGGATTGTCAGGTGAACTACATAGTTCAGTTTACCTTGCAATGCTTCTGTTTAGATATGTGCCACCACATACACAGGTCTGAGGATTGTCAGGCGAACTACATTGTTCAGTTTACCTTGCAATGCTTCTGTTTAGATATATGCCACCACATACACAGGTCTGAGGATTGTCAGGTGAACTACATAGTTCAGTTTACCTTGCAATGCTTCTGTTTAGATATGTGCCACCACATACACAGGTCTGAGGATTGTCAGGTGAACTACATAGTTCAGTTTACCTTGCAATGCTTCTGTTTAGATATGTGCCACCACATACACAGGTCTGAGGATTGTCAGGTGAACTACATAGTTCAGTTTACCTTGTAATGCTTCTGTTTAGATATGCCTCACCATATACACAGGTCTGAGGATTGTCAGGTGAACTACATAGTTCAGTTTACCTTGCAATGCTTCTGTTTAGATATGTGCCACCACATACACAGGTCTGAGGATTGTCAGGTGAACTACATAGTTCAGTTTACCTTGCAATGCTTCTGTTTAGATATGTACCACCACATACACAGGTCTGAGGATTGTCAGGCGAACTACATAGTTCAGTTTACCTTGCAATGCTTCTGTTTAGATATGTGCCACCACATACACAGGTCTGAGGATTGTCAGGTGAACTATATAGTTCAGTTTACCTTGTAATGCTTTTGTTTAGATATGTGCCACCACATACACAGGTCTGAGGATTGTCAGGTGAACTACATAGTTCAGTTTACCTTGCAATGCTTCTGTTTAGATATGTGCCACCACATACACAGGTCTGAGGATTGTCAGGTGAACTACATAGTTCAGTTTACCTTGCAATGCTTCTGTTTAGATATGTGCCACCACATACACAGGTCTGAGGATTGTCAGGTGAACTACATAGTTCAGTTTTACCTTGTAATGCTTCTGTTTAGATATGTGCCACCACATACACAGGTCTGAGGATTGTCAGGCGAACTACATAGTTCAGTTTACCTCGCAATGTTTCTGTTTAGATATGTGCCACCACATACACAGGTCTGAGGATTGTCAGGCGAACTGCATAGTTCAGTTTACCTTGTAATGCTTCTATTTAGATATGTGCCACCACATACACAGGTCTGAGGATTGTCAGGCGAACTACATAGTTCTCGTTATTAATGTGCTCAAGCGGGTAAAGAAGAGAAAGTATGGATCACATGTAGCTACACAGTTTGTGGAGCTCCTTGGTTTTATTGCATTGGTTAGTATAGAATTCCATCGACATTTGAATATCACTCTATGACTAAGTTACAGTGGTATAAGATAGACTTAATTTTTTAACCCAGAATCTGATGTGGCCACATCTTCTTGTGATTTATTTTTGTTTTTGTGTCTGACGTGCATCGCCAAGTAAACAACTATTATGAATGAATGAAACAATATTTTTGGTAATTGTGGAAATAGGGCATTTCAATGTTTTGGTTTAGTTTGTACAAAATACTACAAATAATTATCAACTGAAATATTTGCGAAACAGTAAAATAATTATTAAAAGTTTAAAATGAAATAACAAAATGCCTACTATACAGTACCATTTGTTTTTTTTTTTTTATTTGGAATGATAAATGATTGAATGAATTTGCTTATTGGTCAGGTGGACAAGGCAGCCAACTGGAGCACAAGAGTTACAGACGATGGTTCTGTTCGACCTCTGGCGCATGAGCTCCTCTTTTTTATTACCTCACCCTTCTATCAGGTTGGTGCAGTGCATGATTTGAATGTGTCTTGTCAAAATTAAGAATTATTATTTTAGTATCCATTTGTGTCATTTACAGATTAAATATTTGGATCATTTCTGAGAATAAGTATTACAATAACACGTTTTTTATGTCTCTCTAATGTTATCTATTTATATATAATTATTGTAAAATTTCGTTACCGTATAGAAGGTAAAATTAAATTGAAAATTAAATTACTTTCATGTACGACCAATAAGGTAATGAAATGAGGAATAAATTAGAATGAGAAAATACTTTTACTATGTACAGAAATAATTTCTATAATCGTAAACATTGTAATGAAATATTTTAAATTTTATCCCTCCTATGTATTTGTGCACTTTTACAATAATTTTATTTATCTCTGTAACCCTCTACAGATCACAAGTGCTCATGTTACTACACTTTCAATAAGTTCATTTTTCTGATTTACTGCCACTCTTACATCCACTGTGTTGACTTAGAGCTAAGTTATGGACATCACCAAGCACAGGAATCACTATATTCACTAGATACTCTTAACCGTCACTTAAGTTTATATTATTCCTATGGCCAAGAAACAAACTACTGCCTCTGGCCATATGTTAATTCCTCTTATGACTTCCTAATTTATAAATAACAGTTAAATGACATGGAATAAGGTACAAGAATATTCTCTTAACCCTTTGACATTGTTTGACATTATATGGACACGCTGTTATAACCTCATTATGTGGTTTGATGTGCATATAACATACAATGACAACCCGTCATGTGGTTCTATCTTGTGACCAGTTCTTTAATTACTCTGAATAAGTATCTATAACATGTAGACAAAAAAGTAACATATTTTCTTCTTGTTTTTCATTCTGGTTGTTTTATTTTGCTCAAATAATCAATGTCCAACAGGCTTCTGTCAGCTGATTGCTGTCATAAACTAATAAGTAAACAAAACAGTGATATTGTCCTACCAGGCCATATTTCTTATATTATTTACGTGAGTAAAGTTCATTTTTCTTTTGAAAAGTGTTTGATATTTTGATATGGTATTTCAAAGCTATAATAAGTTTTTACAATTTTAGCTCAGAACAGTGGAATTGATCGTTGGATAGACAGTGTGTCTTTGTTGTCTGACAATAATAAGTAAGTTTAAGCATACAATAACATAATTACTATATTAAATTGATTTTAAGTTTTATTTTGAGTTTTTGAGCAAGGAATCTTGAGTTCAGATAAAATTAGCTAAGCTATTGAGTTCAACTAAACCTTTGTGTATGTATATTAGCTTTATTCCACCGAATATTTAACAAAGATATCTATTCAAGAATCGATCAACGGCATTCAACATTGTAATCTGTGTAGATCTACCGCGTATTTAATTATCAGCTGATTGACAGTATACAAATTACCAATGGCTAAAACATATCAGAAACCTAACGGTGTTTCTGATATACTGTAAATGTTCAAAACTGTAAATACATAAAATTATGATGGGACTTTTGTAAACAATAGTTCAGTAGTCAGTATTTTTAATATTTGTATTGGTGCAGTGTTGTGAGTGTACTGCGTTTATTAACAGATAACAGCTGATAGGTAATAGGATTTTGGACATTTGCCATTGTTAAATGCTACAAAATGTATAACACTACAGATCTGTAATCCAATGTCTTCCTCAGGTGAATAACCAACTTAACACTTAACTGCAATATAGCTTAAAATAACAACTCATACTAGAGCTGCTTGGAGTCTAGTCTAGGCGTTGTCACTGCACAGGATACAAAATGTATAACACTACAGATCTGTAATACAATGTCTTCCTCAGGTGAATAACCAACTTAACACTTAACTGCAATATAGCTTAAAATAACAACTCATACTAGAGCTGCTTGGAGTCTAGTCTAGGCGTTGTCACTGCACAGGATACAAAATGTATAACACTACAGATCTGTAATCCAATGTCTTCCTCAGGTGAATAACCGACTTAACACTTAACTAAAATATAGCTTAAAATAACAACTCATACTAGAGCTGCTTGGAGTCTAGTCTAGGCATTGTCACTGCACAGGATACAAAATGTATAACACTACAGATCTGTAATACAATGTCTTCCTCAGGTGAATAACCAACTTAACACTTAACTGCAATATAGCTTAAAATAACAACTCATACTAGAGCTGCTTGGAGTCCAGTCCAGGCGTTGTCACTGAACAGGATACAAATTGTGCTTCGAGTCCAGTCCAGGCGTTGTCACTGCACAGGATGCAAATCGTACTTAGAGTCCAGTCCAGGCGTTGTCACTGCACGGGATGCAGATCGCGCTTGGAGTTCATTCCAGGCGTTGTCACTGCACAGGATGCAAATCATACTTGGAGTCCAGTCCAGGCGTTGTCACTGCACAGGACGCAAATCGGGAGCACAAATCACAAGCACAAGAAGTCAACCTGACAATCACGCATATTACAAATTTCAAAATGAGTGTTGTACATTTTGTAACAGAATTATGGTAAATGTTTGAAGTACATTTATACTTTATACTTATAAAGTATAAATTTTATTACCATTTATACTTTTCATCGTCAATAACAAACTTGAAGTGATCTGATAGATGTTATGCAAATTACTGATCGAAAAAAGATAATTTTTTATCCTATAAGTAATGAAACTCTGTAACCTAATTTACAAATTATTGTACAAACTTTTGTAAATAATATCTTGTGTGCAAGTAGTATTTTCTTTGTAAGAATTGAATTGTGTGATTGTATGAAAACATGCTGCTTATTGTATTGCCTACTTATGAAAATGAAATCAAGCTGGTACAGTAGCACCTGAATGCACTGTTAAAATCAGTCTATTGTATGAAATAATTTTTCATGTAAGAATTGAAATTTAAAACTTCTTAGCAGAAATGTAATTTGTTTAATAGGTAATAAACAAAGTTATCGTCAGTCAAATGTAAAAGACGTGTTGTTTTGTTATGAATAAAAATTCATTTAATCAAACATCTATTCACTTTCTGTTTACTTAATTTACACCGTTTTGTTTAGAATAAAATTTTCTTCAAGTTTTATTAAAAAAAGTGATTTGTTTCTTGGTGAAATAAAAAATTATTGTTGCCCAAAGATGAAGAATTGTTTTTTTTTTTTTTTACTTCAGTTTTTGCATTTAAAACTGGTTTTCTCAAAAACTACTTAATTTACAGTTCTGGGACCTGTTTTTTTTTTCAATTTATAAGGTCAAAAACCATAAGAAACAATAGAATTCGCCCCTTAATCTACCTTAACCAGAATTTCAGGAAGACCTTGTTTTACATAGTGAGCTGAAATTTGGGTGAAATCTTTTGCTAGCTGTAATTCGCTAACAAAGCATTTCCGAACCCATCTATTATATAAAAATGAAACTGTTCGTGTGTAACAGCATCACTCACAAACGGCTGGACGGATTCGCCTAATTTTTTTTAAAATTTGTTCGTCTTGATCTGTAGAAGGTTATAGGATACTTTTTATCCCTTTCCCGATTCAGGATTCCGCCCCACTGGTTACAGAAATACCCGTAAGAAATGCATTGCAGCAAACATATGTTATTAAGTGAAAGAGTCTTTTCAAATTTTTAATCAGCTGTTCTTTGTAAACATATATAATGCGACAAAAAATATATTTATATATAATTTAATTACTACACTTATAGTTTTAAAGCATAGAGTAAGCTTAAGAGAAACGACAAATTTTGTTTAAACTGTTTCTGCAATCACTGTTAAACATAGACTTTACTATCCAGATAATACAATTCAAATTTGACGTAAAAATTCACCTTTAACTGCAATATTTATTTAATATAAACCATGCTCATGCTTGATCAGAAGAGCAATGCAGATATCATAATTACTATCTTACGTTGGCTACAAATATAAAGAATGTTATAAAATCAACCTTAGTTGTTTTTTTTTGACAGAAGTATCAGGAATGTGGTACATACCTTCATAATGCGCCCAAGAAGCTCACGAAGGAACGACTATCAATTATCTCAGCAATGTTTAGAATGTGATAGAAAATGAATAAGTGAATATAGTGTACTGTTTTCAACGGGAAATTGCGTGCGAAACCGCGGGAAACTTATTGAAATGCGCAGCGAAGCGCGCCGGGTCCGCTAGTTGTTAATAAAGTGTAAACACTTTTAAACGTTTTCATTATGTTTAAATGTAGAATAAGCTCCTACAACAATCTCCGCTTTTTAATATCTTCGTGAATCACTCTGTACATTTAAAAAATTGTCTGTTACTGATAAAATTATTTTAAATAAGAACTCACCATCTTGCACAGGCCTCAGCCCATATGACGTTATTTTTACTATTGTATTTTTGGAATTATAATTATTGTATTATATTGAAAATAAAGAGTAATTTGATTTTATTTGTGATTTATATTTGTGGAATGACTGCTGCCTGTATGTGCAGATTCCAACATGTAATTGTTGTTCACTGCACAATTTTTGTATTTGTATAAATATTTTCTCCATAAAATAGTAAATTATGTTTACATTTTAATATTTTTATATTATAACGGGATGGTTTGAAAATTTTCAAACATTTTAAGCTTAAAATACGTATAATAAGTTATATAAATTTATGCTCATATTTTTGCAGATTAAAAGCACATCTTTTAGAAGCTAATAATGATGTAATATAATACATCAAATTAAATTAGAAGGTAGGGAATATGACTTTGTTCTTAAAATTTGGCTGTTTCTGTGAACCTCTGCAATAAAGTGATATTCATGGATTATTTTTTAAACTTATCAGACAGTCTCCAAAGGTTTAAGGATGACTGAAATCAGACTGGTGGTGATTCTGTTTAAATCATACTTAGGTTAAAAAAAGGCTATTAGGATTTGAAATTCTAGCATTAGGAATTGATGTTATAAGATTTGGAAGTGGTTTTAAGATTATAAATTTCTGGATTTGGCTATCACTAGTTATAGTTATAGATACTATATCTAGACTTTCCAGCATTTATCAGTAAAGCAGAGCTATGCGATCTGACATAATTATATCATTACGGAGTCATTTGCATGCAGTAGCATTGAGCTGTACAAGTCAGTTTAAGTCAAATGATCAAGAGAGGGTTAAGCACTCCATATAATTTTGTCTTTGATCTAAACATTGTGCCAAATATTTCAAGACATTTACTCTTTGTAATGAAGTTCTATTTAAAATTAGCCTATTATTCTAAACACAGAGATGGATGGTTTAGGTTTAAGGTAGAGACAATATACCATTCATATATATTCGTTACTCTTTTTTTAGGTTCGAATAGCAGCCTGCAGAATGATTTGGACACTGTTTTCAACTTCATGCCAGCAGCAAATATTCAATGACTTGTTGGCTGCTGTGAATGAAATATTTCTCATTCAGGTAAATTGTTTTCTTTAAGTGAACTATTATTGTATAATTAAGTAAACCTTATAACATAGAGGAATTAAATGTATGTTATACATAAATTAAAATACTATTTTTAGTATGAAATAATGTACAGGGGGATTTACTGGTAGATGAAGAGTTAGATGAAGGTGTCTCTCGCACCGCTACAGCTCTACATTGTCTAAGCGTCATCAGCGTTTTCACTTCAAAATGGCGTTGCAAAGCTCTTTTCAACATATTTTACATCACTGTCCAGAAGAATCTTAATACAGGTGAGCTACACAAGTACTTAATATCCAAACAAGAAAAATTAGTTTATAAAGATTAAATTTAAGTTAAGTTATTATGTCCAATATTTGTTAAGAGTTTCAAAAGTAGTAGATAAGTAATATACACTGTGCAAAGAAGCAGAAGAATTAGTGGAACCTATTTTGCCCTATCTAAATTTAGGAAAAAATTCCTAGGAACGTATTTTCTCAACCTCAAGGACATTAGAGAACAGAAGTCCTCAAATTTGATTGGCTTCTGTAAAAGTCTCAGGAGGGCTTAAACATAAGTAAGGGAGGCGCAAAGGTTCTTTTAGGACTTCGTGTGGAGGCTATTGTCTCTTTCTCTCTAGACAAACAAAATATATCTATATATTTGTCATATTTTGGACCGTTTATCATAATTATTAATTCAACCTTCTTTCTTTCTCTCTTTAATAAAGAAGGTTGGTACATTTAATAATTAAACTCTTAATTCTTACATTACTCTAACTTAAATTGCTCATATTTCATATTTTCTTTTTAATAATTAGTGGAAGTTAAATTATTAAATATATCAACCTTTTTTTTAAGAAAGATTTTATATATATAAACACATACATACACTCAATTATATCTTTTGGTTTTGAAAACTCCCTTTATGGAGGAGCTTCTATTAACAATCTGGGTTCTATTTTAAAACTACAAAAAAGCTATACATATAATTCTTAATCCTAGTCCAAGAACACCAATTAAACAACACTTTGTGTCATTAAACATAATGACAGTGTATGGTCTTTTTGTTTATCAAACTAAGCATAAACTTTGTTTGTGCTATCTGCATAAGATGAATTAAAACATTTAAGACTGGTGGTTGACAATCATGATTACAGCACTAGAAGTAGGGGAGATGTTGCATTACATCCCCACATATTAGTAATATATTAAAAATAAAACAAAATAAATCTTCTCAAAATTGTATAACAAAGTACTAAAGGATATTACAATAGTGCTTTATGAATCAGAATTTTTTTAAAGTGAAGGATTTTCTTTTTAAGAGACTACAAAGCCTGTATTCATTAGAAGAGGTTTAATAAATACTTCAATTTTTAAGCAAACATTGTACTTGTTAGATATATTTTCCTGATACGTGTCTATTTAAAGATACTGTTGAATGAAGAGAGTTTGTATTGATTTGAGTTGAAAACATCTTGTTGTATTATACAAGAAA
Source organism: Homalodisca vitripennis (assembly GCF_021130785.1). Taxonomy (NCBI): domain Eukaryota; kingdom Metazoa; phylum Arthropoda; class Insecta; order Hemiptera; family Cicadellidae; genus Homalodisca; species Homalodisca vitripennis. The sequence continues at coordinate 105,005,141 of NC_060211.1, forward strand.
GTTATGCTTGTTCACCCATTCAGTTTTAGTAAAGAAAGTGCTGACAACAATAGCCAAACATGAGGATATTGAGCAATTGAGTGAGTTCATACAGCCTGCTCTGCCGCTAATCTTGTGGCACTGGCACGAGAAGTCGAACAGCCTGCAGAGTTTCCCCTGGGCACTGCTGGGTTACACCTCGGATGCACAGTTCTACTCTGCCCAGCTACAAGTGATCCTGCCCGTGCTGATATACAGGAGAGATTCTACCTCACTGCAACATATAGCTGCTGTAACGGGCCAGCCTATCTCTGTTCTCATTGAGGTTTGCTACTTCATTATTAATATAAGTCCAAGTACGTAACAGACAACTGTATGATAACCTCACCTTGTCAATCAGTTCTAAAACTGTGCTGCACTACATATATTTCACACCGCATGTTTCAAAAATATCTAACAAAGACACACAGATTAAATAAATAAAACATAAAGTATACTAATATTGTATGGTACCCACACACATTTATGCCTATCGCAATGCAACCAAACCGATGGCTTAGCTATGGATTCATCATTGTCAAGGATTTTATCTGATATATATATCGCAGTTACCCACAAGTTCTCTCGAAAGGTTAAGAAAACATGCAACAATACTCATCTGTAACATGTACAGGACTCGTGTGAGGCCCTAATTATAAATTTAATGTTTTAACAACACTGAAAGTAATAAAAAATTGTATAATGGTGATATTTCACTTTAATATTTCATTTCATATGATTGTTAGTCATGTAACTCAGGTTTAGTTTATAACTTGTGTCCAGGAAAAAAATAAGTTAGAAAAAGAACAAGATTTTTTAATGGTCATGTTTAATTTTGTTCTGTGTATTACACAACACTGTGTTAACTAAATGCTTTATTGTTGTTATTACAGGCCTCCTATTCACAACTTTTGGGCAGTGTTTTACCTCGTTTTGCTGATGACAATCAACAGGAAACTGCAACTGTAATAATATCAACTATTGAACAATATCTTGGTAAGACATCCGTCCATAGTCAAACTGATTTAATTTTTACATTTTGATATAACAAGGGGGAGAGGTACCCTTTTTGAGCCTTACCCTGTCCATTCTCATGGACCACTGGCCTGTGCGATGATCTTATCAAACAGGAAATAAAGGGGAGTGTCGATACAGGACAAGGTCGCCGGTACTGATAAAAAGTGCTTCGGTCACAGACAGGATTTGAACCTGCGCTATCTCTAACTTAGACTTAAAGTCCAACCGACGTCTTAGACCGCTTGGCCATCGGCACTCCCACAGTTTCTGCATATCTTCGTGAATCACTCTGTATTGGAAAATTGTTCATTTTCAGAAGTATTGATTTATAAGCTGTCTTAAAGAGGGGTTTTTTTACACATTATAAAGACAGCATGAAGCAGAAAAATTTATTATGTTCCATCTAATATGTAACTTTTATAGCCAAGATTAATACTTTATTTTTCTTACAAATGAATTTTTTTATTCACCTAACTTATTGTAAATTACAACAAATACATAAAATTAAAATAATGTATTAATAATAACATGGAAGTGGGATGTGGGTAACATTATGTAGGGCCTGGAACGTACCGTTAATTCTTAGATTTTTAAAGGGTCTCCTGAAAGTGATTTTCACTAATTAAAACAACATAATTGATATTGATAGTTGAATTTACATCAGATAATAAAATCAGGTCAACCTTGTGCATAAAAAATTTATAAAATTTGATTCTTACATATTTTAATTGTGATGCACCACTTAAGTGAAAACTGAGTTTGTAGGAGGAGCCTCCTTTTACTAGCTAGGAGTAGCGACATTACTGCTCAGGTGGGATGAGAGGGAATGTATGAGTGAAAAAGCTCTTTATTTTTACAGGTGAAGTTAGGTCCATTAGATCCATAAGGAAACGGTTTTACAGAGAGTTGTGTTGTTCCATCTCTAACAGTAAAATGCATAAGTCTCAGTTAGGTTAAAAAATGTTATAATTTAATTCATCAAACTATCGAGAGGTTTTAACTCTGAAAGGGTGTATCTTTGGAAAATATTTCACAGAACAAAAAACTATCTTGACATCAGGAATCAAAAGTTTGTTACAAGAGTCCTGTGTAATATGTGTTTACCTATTGCTAGAACATCTTAAACTCAAGAAACCTTAAGTTCTCTAACAGGCAACCTTGATAAATCAGATTATTTTTTATGCAAACCTAATCTGTTACATCAAATACAGTTTTATTTAGATATACTGATCTATAAAATTTTATCATTTTAGACTAGCAGTTTGTACTTTATTAGCGTGATTTGGTGATATATTTGTAGAAAAAATATAAAAAAGTATCTGTGCAGTTCCTTCTAAAAATTTTAGTAGTAGAATATCTTGTTTTAATGTTGGTTTTAAAAATTACTCTTGCATTTAACTTCCATCTTTACTTACAGATTCATATCAAAGTTGTTTTATATTCTGAAAATATCTTAAACAATATGATCTCTCACATTTACAATACAATTTTATAAAGAAACTGGATTTTCAGATTTTGTTTACTCTGTTGTGTTAAAGTTTTGTATTTTAGTAAAAAGCATTGGTGTATTTTATGTTTGTTTTTCAGGTGATGAAAAAGTCAAATCTCTCTTAGTGGCAAAAATGACAGATGTGATAGCCTGTGTCATTTCAAATTTGCATGATCCAGAAAATTGTAAAAGTTTGTTTGGAGGAGAACTCCCAGAACTTCCTGAATGTACAAAATTGATGTTCCCAGCAAAGCTAGTACTTGGTGGCATCCAATATATCCAGGTACAAAAAGACATTTGATGCATGATGAGATAAATAATGTTCGAGGGGTTTCCAGAAAGTAACAGATGTTTAGGACTAGTTCAACAGTGGGCGGACTAGACCAACCACTTGGGGTAAAAAGCTTCCTACACTCTATACGCTTTGAGATGTGGTAGCGGGTGGTCTGTATCTCCTACTTTTCTCACTGTGAGTGTTAAAAAGTGTGCTGCAATTCAAAATCCAGCCACTTGTGCACTCCATTCAGTGATTAGGTTTTTGTTGGCAAAAAATCAACAAATTGAATTAAATCCATTGCCAACATTCTGATGCTTATAGGAATGGAATAAAATTAGTGAAAATAGAGTGAGGGAGTAATAAAAAAATCCACCTCCCAAGTAGTGATATTTTTTATTGAAGCACACATTTGACAAGATAGTAGCTTGTATGCTACAAAAGCCGGATGCGTCTTTAGTGTGGGAACAGTTTTTCATCAAGATAGTTGCTCTAGCCCTTCCCACCACCACAGAGGCTAAAACATATGTTACTTTCTGGACAGCCCTTATATTTACACAAGCATAACTGATTTCTTAGAGATAGTAAGAGATCAAATAGGAATTCACAAGCAAACCTTAATCTCACTATTGTGACTTTGGTCTGTGTAAAATAATCTATCACTTAGGAATGTTGGAGAGGAAGAGGAATGTGCAATCCCACCTCTGTGATGTTGCTTTGCTTACCAACTAAGCCCTGTCCAAGTAGAGGTTAACACCAATGTCAGTGTAGTTAGTTATTGTCAAGTATTTTATTAATTGATTCTTAATGAGCTTTCCCTAGACTAACATCACAGTTTTGATATGACAGTTGGTCCTGTTCTCAAATACATAATAGAACTTCAAATATTTATGACAGAATAAAAACAGATGAAATGAGAGTTGCAAGAGATGTAAAAATGTAGAATCTAATTATTGACAATGTAATTAAGTAAAGTGAAAATAAACTGTGGTGGTGAGCATTCAGATTGTAGCAAAATTGTGCCAGACTAGTTCCACAGTTTTTCAAAATGGAACAAAAAACAAAGATTTTTTTACATTCTAGAAATGACAGCAATGAATTACAGGTACATCATTATGTTTTTCAATTAAAATTTACCATTATGACATTGTGAATTTCTATTATTTAACAGATGGTCAGTACTAGTACTTTAAGTAATAATTACTGGTTTAAGATTTAGATATTGTTTTTGGTTTGTAGTTTGGTATTGGTTAGTGAAATTTACTTGTGAAAAAAAAAAAACAATTGAATCTTCAATCCTCAATATCTTCCTCCTTGTATAGTGTTCTGCTCCATTTATTACACAAAACAGTTTATTTATTCATTCTTGATATTGTCAAATTACTCGTACAAATTGTATGGTAAAGATTTATATTTTCCATATTTCAGATTTCTTATTTCTTGTCCAGTTTTTACAATATTGTCTGTTTAGTACAGTAGTAGGAATATTTAGTACAGTTGTTTATTAAGCCAATGTTTGTGCACAATAAACTGTGGTAAGTCAGGTAAAAACTTAATTCAGCTGTTTCAGGAGAACTCTCCAAATAGTGATGTACCTCTTTGGATTTACCTATCACAGGAGAAGCCTCGCCTTATCCAGAAAGTGCTCTTGAAACTTTATACAAAAGTTCAAAAAGCAAAGTTAATGGAATTCAAGTAAGTTAAAACTTCACAAACATGGCAATAATATAATCGTTTGTAGGCAACATGACAGCACATCATTTAATAAAAGATTAGGTATAGTTAAGGTTATGCAGCAATTTTTGTTTGGAAAATATATTTTTAAATTCATAGCCACATGGAATAACTAGTTAATGAGGCATTTAAAGTAGAAAATTTAGGTAGTTTTATAATCAGACTTAAATGAAAACGGCTTACTGTAAAAAATGAATTATTACAGTGTGCCATATCTGAGTTATAGCTTCAGACAGTGGCATTTAAAAAAATCATTTATGGCTTTAAAAGTTGTACTATTTAAAATTACATATAATTTAAGAAAACGGCATGGTGTTTATACATTTTTATCTTTTTTGAATTTAATTTTAATTAATAAATAATACATGGCACCCTCCAGTCATATGTTACCTTCACATACTGTAAAAATGTCATATTCTTATTTCTAACGGTTTTTTCTTTTAGTCTGATTACAAGGTTTCAAAATTCAGCTTCAAATTATTACTATACCTTGTGCAAAAACAAAATATCACACAACAGAATTTTGTATCTCTAAGAGAGCATTATTTTTTAATACTTGGGTCAAGTCAAGACCAGACAATAATAGAGGCCGTAGTCCTGGTTCTGTGACGTCACAAGACCTGTCTAACCGCTCCACTTTATTTAAATAGGAATAAGCGAGCGCTCGACCTTATAATTGTTAATATATAGTTTTTCTTAGTAATTACTAGAGCATCCTGCGACATAACTAACAATGTTAACTATCAAACTAAAGAGTTTGTACTAGACAACCAATAACGGATGATCCACACTTATAATCAATCAGCTGTAATAAATAGGTGAGGAGTATATGGACGGCTAGATGAATAGTGTGACGTAGCCACTGGTGATGGGGGGCAGCACTTCAGCCCGTATTATAGTCTGACCTTGATTGAGTACTCACCAAACCCTGTTAAAAGCTATCTTTAAACATGCTGCCTTTTAGTAACATGTAACAAAAATCAAACTTGTTACTAATTATTATTTCTGGATAGTTATGGATACTGTTGTTGATACATAGGTTGCTGTTTCTTCACCATTTTGTGACGTTGTGTGACATGCTGGTGGCAGTGGTGGCCAAGCCTCGGTATCATCTGTCTCGTTACACTGTGTACTGGATAACGAGAGTGTTGCTACACCTTGCTCCAGGAGACATGGGCATGGCCACAGTGTGCTACCTGCACAGATTTCTGTCCACAGTGTTGTCTTCTCACCCTCAACTTGTGGACTCTCTGCTACCTCGCATCACGACAACCCTAGTTCCTCTTGCCAGTCGCACATCTCCTGTCGGTAAGTTATAGTATGGAGGTGAGATGATTCAATCAAGTTAAATATTTGTAAGAATTTATTTATCCTTTAAATCGTAATTCATGAATAATGAGTGATTCGTTGGTAGGTGGTTCGTAGCTGGACAATTTTATGGCGATGAACTATATTTTAATTGGGTTTATAGTATTTTTAGTCTATTGGTGCTTTAATAGTCAAAATAAATCTTGTTTGTAGTCTTTTAATTTTTTTATTTGGATGATAAGAGTTATTTGGACATTCACAAATGTCTGAACCCTACTTTTTTTGTATTTGCCTATTGTAATCAAATATTTTCCATTTTTTATATTTTACATTTAATACAATAAATTAACATCTGTTTTTCATTGTAACAGAATCAAACTTCATAAATTTATTTATTAGTTTAATTTGTAAGTAAAATATTTATGTACAATATAAAATATGATGAATTAACTATATAATTTTTCTACTATATATAATGTACTAAGAAAACTTTTCAATACTTATCTTTGCATAAAACCGTATTCTGGTTTATAAATACATTTTCATCTATATACTTAAAAATACATGCTGGGGTACCAGTAATGTAGGAGCATAACAGGCAAGCAAAGTTCTGGGGAGGTGAGGATGATGTCTGAGTCATTCTAAATATAGTGTGTGCAGCTCAGGTAAAGGGATAACACTTTCTGGCCATTGTTTGGTCTGAATCCGGCAGCATCTTCCTCAAATTAATTGCTTCATTGTAATTGTGCTGCACTGACGTGGACACAAACACACTATATCTTCAGTGTCAAGTTGTTTAGGTCACAACTTTCACTTAAACTTTCTGATAAATACAGATTTAATTGGTATAGTAAAAAATTATCCATATCGAACAGCACATAACATAACATGAACTGATACTGTAAAATACAAAATCAGTTACTAATATTATTATATTTAGCTTAGGAAAACAGTAAATCAGTAGTGCTACTTAACAGAGGGTGAAATAAGCTGAGTGGTTCATCAAAATAGGACTGCAATTTGTAGAATATTTATGAAAGCTTTCAAGAAAGACACATTTGACTAGTAGAGATGATTAACAATCTACCAGGCAATATTATAACTATTAGGAGATAGATTTAAAAGCAGATCTACTTTTCCGATCTGAGCTCATCAAGCTCGATCACTACATGAGGAGATATCTTGTTAGTGATCCACAATGGCAATACGTTAAAATAAAATGCAAAGGTACAATCTATATCAGTTAAAACTATCCTTGCAGGGAAGAAGGTGCTAGAGGTGTTGGAGCTTTTGTTGGTGACACATGCCAACACACTTGTGACTGTGGCAACACTGGAGCCACTGCCAAGTGATCCGATGTTTGCTACTATGTCTGAGAAGTATCAGAAGCAGCGCTACGCCACGCCCCTATCTACCTCTTTGCATGCTGAGATACAACACGTGCTCAACACCAGCCAACACGGCACAGCTTACCACGAGGGTCTTAGTCATCTAAGAAGAAAAGTAAGTTTGTGGTTGTTGATTAGTAAACAAAATTAGATATTCCAACTGTCATTATTTGAGATTTATTTGGAAAAATGAGAAAGTTTTGAAAGTGGAAAATCTACTATTATTTTTTTCTATAGAGTATGATAGAAAATCATTATTTATTACATCAAAATTATAGAAAACATTATTACCAACAATAATTTTATTACAATAATTAATTACTGAGATTGTTTCAGAGTGGGGTGCCATAATACCAAGATATATTACTAGATAGTTGCATACATGCCATATTTTTCCTTAGCCTTGACCAATTATATACTAGAGTAAGCTGACTGAGCAGAACTGTTTTCTGTTGTCTCATACATATGGCAGTGCAACCCAGTAGTCTTTATACGCTGAAGTTCTCAAGTTTCCTTTGAGTATTGTTATTTAAGAATCTTCAGCATAGCGTATGGGTAAGGCTACGTGCGGCTTTCTAAGTGAGACTGGGTTTGATTCCCAGAGAGGTCATACAAATTTGCAAATAAGTTTTGATCTTGTTTTATAAAAACCGTTTAGTATGATAAATTAAAGTGCAATTGGCATAGACAACACACCTTAAAAATAGGGAGAGGAAAATTGTACTCACCTTGAATTCCCTGTTTTATTCAACATCTTAACAGCATCTGCTAACTTCAAGTACTTTAATTCACTGGTGAATGCTTCACTATGTGTTTATCCAACATGCCATACTTATTTTATTCATTTATTTATTATTTAATAACGTTGAATTGAGTTCTTCAAATTTCTTAACCCTTAAAGCACAGCATACGGATATGTCTGCATCATCAGAATTGCTCTAATCTTGGCATACGGACATATCTGTATTTAACATGTGTTCATTCAAATTCAAAAAATTAGTGCTACGCTTGTGCAGCATTGCATAAAGAAACTTATCACTCTTGGGAAGTAAACTGGAATGCTTGTTACTTAGACAACAAATCAGTATCCAGTGTTATTATCTGTGCTGCTTTTTATGTTGACATGTGGCATGTTATGTGGATATAGGGTGAGCAGACCACTCGTCTGCGATGTATAGTGGCTAAACCAAAAAACTTACCTTCTTTTTTTAATGAAAACCCCTGTATTTGAACCTCAAAGAATTCAATAGATTAGCAGTGTTGTTTATTTGCTGATAGATTGCTCTTAATTGACATTTTTACTGTGTCGACCTCAACATTAAATGACTGGCTTTAGCCTATTATATAATTTTAACTCCAATTAAATAAAAAAATGAAGATTATTTCTCATATAATCCTTTTATCTGACTTTGTTAAACGTTTTGCTTTAAAAATATATAATGATATAAACAAAACAAGTGATACATTTAAATAACCTAGTTTTGGGCTCATTTTTTATAAATTAACAGGAACATCATACATTGCAAGATGAAACAAAACGCAAGATGTAAGGAAATATTTGATTAGTCAAAGATATAAATAAAAGTTCTATCAATTTTATTGTGCTATCAGCTGGGGCAAATTACGCATACAACGGAAATTAGAGGTCTATTCAGAATTGTCCACTAATAAATATTAACGTTCCAATTTTCTTACTCAGCATACTCTTCAGAAGAGATAGGCCTCAAAGACATAAATGAAGCAATTATTTTTGTATAACATTTGTCTAATTGGACCTTAGACTGATAAAACTTTCCATTCCATTGATAATACAGGTTACCAGAACAGTATATCACTACGGATAATGTTTAGACAATAGACAATATTCTTTATTTACATATTCATAGAGAATAGTAACAGTGTCCTTAAAACTAACAATATTAATAATATTATTTATTATTATTTTATTGTTTATTTGTATACAATAAATTGGTCTTACTCTTCTTCAGATCTTCTGGTAAATAGTTCCACAGCTTCATACCCATGTATGATGGCTTATCCTCAAACAGGGCAATTCGATGCACAGGAAGATGAAAGTTTTCTGCCCTTCGAGTGTTGTAATGATGGATGTCACGACCTCTTGGTAGTCCATTATTGTGAACAAAGGTAACTGCCTCCAGAATATAGAGAGCCGTGACCGTCAATATTGATAAGTTGACAAAGAATGGACGACAACTGTCTCTCTGTTGTAAGCCAGTTAGTGCTCTTACTGCCTTTTTCTGAATTACTAAGATGCGATGTAGGTTGCCTATTGAAGAGTTTCCCCATACTAATATACCATAACGGAGATGAGATTCTAAAAGAGCATGATATGCTATTTTAGCCGTGGCAGTGTCTGTAATTTTTGTTAATCTTCTTATGACATAGATCCCAGTATTTAGTTTCTTACACAAACTGTCAACATGAGCTGTCCAGCTGAGATCCTTATCTATTGTCACTCCCAGGTACTTTGCTTCTGAAGCCACCCGAACATTCGGCAGGTGAGCTGTTTGTTCCTTTTTGCTGCCCATAATTATCTGCTGGGTTTTAGTTTCATTTACCACTAGATTGTTATTGTGGCAATACTGTACAGCCATATTCATAGCAATATATGACTGGATCTCTAAATGTTGTATAGATTTTTCAGACAGAAGCAGAACAGTATCATCAGCATACATCAGGGTTGTGGCAAATTCTTCCAAATATTTAGGCAGGTCGTTGGTAAAAAGTGTAAATAGGACAGGCCCCAGGACACATCCCTGTGGAACACCTCTTAAAACTAGTAGTGGGCAGGATCTAATTCGCTGAACTTTATTATGTTGGGCATATTTAATTTCAACCACCTGTTCTCTATTGGTCAAGTAGCTCTCCAGCCATTCTGCTGCAGTGCCTTGTACACCTAAGGACGATAGTTTGGTCAGGAGTTGTTCATGGTCAAGCGTGTCAAAGGCTTTACTTAAGTCAAGTAGTATTGCAGTAGTTGTGTTTTTCACTTCTATTTGGTCTATTATATATTTAATGAAGCTAATTAGAGCAGTTGATGTTGATTTGTTTTTTGTGAATCCATGCTGTTGTTCTGTAAGAAGATTATTAAGTCTGAAGAAGTCGAGAGAGTACAACTTTTTCAAACACCTTTGAAAAGGTTGAAATAAGTGAGATTGGCCGGTAGTTTGTAGCTTCAGACTGATCGCCTTGCTTAAAAGAAAGAAGTTAATTTTGTGCTTAATCTGAGAAAATTTCGGACCATGAACGAAAACAAGAATCCGAAAGTGATGCCAATTAAGGAGAAAGCAAAAGCAACACCTCTAATAAATGCTACAGTTCTTAAAGGTGAATACAAAAGCGATATTGTGGTATGAATTTTAGATGAATTTGCACAATCTTGAAGAACTCACAGATGTTCCAAGAATGCTCAAAGACTAATTGAATTGTTTGGGTGGGAATAGTTCATTGACCCATCAGACCTGAGATTGTAGCCCTGACCTGTTACCCACTGACTACCACTTGTTCCTGCTAATCATCCAAATGTAATGACGATACACAGAATGGAGTATAGATGTAGGATTTTGAGAAAAAGGAAACTGTCTGCTAATAATGTAATGTGATTCCAATTGTTTATTTCGTAAAGAGCTACACTCAACTTTTAATTAAAACTAGTATTATTATTTATAAGTATTAAAATATCTACAATATTGGTTTATTTTATTTCAGTTGTCGGAAAATAAAGTTGAACTAGCTGATCTCTACAAAGATTTACAAAACTCAAGAGGATTTTCAGAAGATTGTGAGCAAAGTATTTTGCATCAGTTGATTTGTTTGCTCATACAGATCACATCAGGCTCTGATCCAAAGGTATTTCAAAGAAAATATTCTGTTTCTTAAAGCATGATAGGTGACTGATTAATTTAAATTAAAAAAAAACCAAATAAGAAATGCAAGAGATAAAATTAAATGCAAATTTACAAATAAATTCAGACACAGGTGTAGTTTGCACTTTGCATTAATCTAATCCGTGACTGGTACACATGTACCTCTGTATTCTCTGTTGTTTTTCACTGTACATTCATGAGCAATGATTCAGTTTAAAGCTTTAACCTAAAATTAAAACAATCTTATTTTTTTTAAAGAGATATGCTAATTTAGGGAAATTCTTGTTAACTCAACAAGATAATGTATATACTGATTGTGACAATAATCGATTCATATGGTTGATCGTACAGTGACCATATTACGATCATATTTTTTTGTTTCTGTTACGTTTGTTTTTTGGTAAACAGGAGGGCAAGTACTTGTACAGGATGACATACTATAATTAGTAACTACACATAATATTTAAACATTTTTAATTCTAATAAATATAAAAGAATATGAATTATTACATATGAATAAATTAATAAAATTAACAAGTAACGCATTATAGATTAGAATATAGAATATTCTTTGTTATACTAGGAATATATTACATTGTATTACGATAGTCAATAATGACTATTGTAATAACATAGTAACAACATATTTTGTGTGTTGAAATATAATAGTTTCATCCAAGTATTTGAATAGTTTATACATTAACTGTTAGTCATCTGTCACTTATGTGATACATTGGCTGTACAAAAATTTGCTAAATAAAATATTGTATTTCAAAATTTGTGAGATAGTGCTAAGAGTACATAAGGTTATTTTTATGTCTTATACAAATGCTGATGTTACAGGTTATACATCTTTATAATTCTTTTTATAAGTCAAATGGACTTAAAAATGTATAAACTAAGAACTGTCATCAATTTTAATTCTTAAAATAAAGGTTTACCTAACATCTATTTCTTTCTAACATTTGCTTTTATGCTCTTTTTTTATTTAAAAATTATTATTATTGTATAAAGATTTTCAATACAATAAATGAGCCATCGAATTATAGTAAAGAACAATAGGGTGGAAACAGCAGAGGAAATGATTGATAATAGTATACTCAACATTGAATACTCAAGCATACTAGCAGCAGAAACTGTAGCAAGTAAGTGTGTGTGGTGTGACAGGCCAGCTACGAGGCTGCGTGTTGCCTGGGAGAGTTTGGGCCAGCAGACCTCACCACACTTGGCCTCAAGCCTGAGACTTCAGCCTCATCAACTCAACCCCAGGATGTGTTCTTGGAGTGTGTGGTGAGACATCTGTACCTGTGTCTCTTCGACTCCGATGTTGCAGTGATCCAAGCTGCTTCTGATGCCCTCTATTCATTGTTCAACAGTTTCCACCACCAACTGACAAGTAAGCTTCAAACTGTTCTACTTTTTGTTGAAATATTATACCAAAACATAGTTTTTGAGATGTATGTGTACCCTTACCCATTTTAGAACAAGATGGTCAATCTTTACCAGAATTGCCAAAAAAAAGGTCAGAAAGAAGAATACTGTCACTTTACATTTTCCTATGATCAATGAAATATTTTAAACATAGTATTAATTTATATTTCTTATAGTAAATAATCTAGTTGAGAGAACTAATCTTTTGATGTAATATTTTTTATGGCTTTGGCTTGTCAAATATTAAGTTTTCAAGTTAGCACTGTAATATTTCATTAACCAACTGAGGGTGAAAGGCACAGCGTGTGTCCTACCGCTCATCAGACCAGAGGCCAAAAGGCACAAATAGTGTGCTATCAGTTCTGTTTTTAGCAATGACTATTGGTATTTCTTGACATTTCTAATACAATGCGTTTGGATTCCCTCAACTAGGGTTGGAGTTTTAGTGTTTTGACAGTAATACATAAACATCTGGTAGAATAAGCTCATATGTTCTGTTATATTAGTTTTAATTGAATCGTTGGTTAGTTTTCATTGATTAGTTGGTCAATACAGATCTATAGTAAGCTGTATTTTTTTAGTTCAGTTTCAATTAGTGTTTGGGTTTTATTGAGTGCTTTATGTTTTGAGACAGTGTGCATGAAGTTGAAACACAACTTGTTTGTTATTATTCCTGACATATTCATGTCACAGCGTTCTGTTATTTGTTTATTTTTACCTAGATTATAGTTATGTGTTAATTCATATTGCAGATCTTGAAACAAAGTGTTACTGATTTCTTGTATCACTGAATGATGGCCAATGTCTGGAAAAATCATGTTTCTTTCATAATAGAATTGTGTTTATATTTTCTAGATATGCTAACGGAAGAACAGTCTGAACTGTTTTATCCGTTTGTCAGCTCAGCGAAGAAGCAGAAGAAGTTAGTCAGTGTCAATGAAAGAGAACTGGAGGACCTAATGTCAATGTTCTGCCCTGACGAGGTGTTCTCACATAGACAGTGGGTTATAAGGATCATGTCCGCCATCTTACATTCTGCTCAGTTAGGATATCTCACACCAGTTTGTAATTTTAAGGTACCTGCAACACAGATTTGTGATTTGGTGTTTCTAAATATTTAAATTTAAACATTATTTCCAAATAATGCTTAGCTTACATTTTTGTCGTACAGTGATATTATATTGAGCCTGATTCTTCAACGTTGTATAGCAAGACTGGACAGTTTCAGCCACACCCAAGCATTAGAACATACCCAGTTCATGTTGGGTTTACCTCCTCTCATAAGTACAGTACAACACAAGTGAGAACAAACACGACTAGTATGCAACGTTTGCTGTGCAACAATCCCAAGCCCATCCCCCAGACCCTTATGAAAGCGCTGAATTCAATAATATGCTGTCAGGTTTCACTACATGATTCTCCTGGGCGTAGACATGCAGCAAATGTGTTGAAACTTAAATTACGCAATCAACTAAGTGAATTTAGATATACTGGGTTTCCAAGTCTCCCTCCTTCCCACATTGATTTTGGAATGGTTGAAAATGCTCAATTCTCCTTTGAGGATAACATCACTTGAAAATGTTTTTCATAAATTTAAAAATTACCTCCCTCTCCCTAAAAATTGTGAACTTTAGAGATCCATAAGTGAAATTTATCCAATATAGTGCCCCATTACAGTTCAAATTTTACCATTAAAAAGTGTTTGTTCAAACAGTAGTAATATTAGTTAAAGCAATCAGAAATTGGTTTTCTTGGTCATTTATTTTGTTGTTTATTTAGTGTGTGATAAATAAATTCCATTTAACATTTTATAGTTGCCAGCTACTTTCTTTGGGACTTGTGTATATGTCATTGATGCAGTAACAAATTAAGTATTTATAGTATAAAATGTTTATAATTTATTCCCTTTGATGAATTTTATCTTGTCCAAGAGCAAGTGAACAAAAAAGTCAGTATGAAGATTTAAATTCATAATTTGTTATTGTTACTTTGTCCTCCATTTCTTATATTGTGGGGTATTTTATTTGTATAAAAACATTCGAAATAACTGTAATTATGTACAATATTATTTACTTGTTTATCGTTTAAAATAATAATTTTTTGGCATTTTTCTAATATTATTATCTTTTGAAGTGCTTAAAAGTTTGTTCCTTACTTCCAGGAGGACTTCTGCAATGAACTATTTCCCATGGCCATTGACCTCGTGCTCTCTACCCTAAAGAAGAGGTCATGTACTGATTTATTTATTGACCAAATTAATGAGTTTTTCGCTCGTCACGCAAATACTGATTCCTCAGGTACATAATAATCATTGTTGGAGTTTTGTGCTTATATGCAATACGTGAAGGATTTTATTTGAGACAAGTGTTATGAAACTTCACTTTTTGTAATTTATTTGTATGAATGTTTACTTTTTATTTTATTTTAAAACTTTGAACTTTTATCTGCAGAATGCAACTGAACTTATACTAGAAAATGATATTATGTTTGATTTTTAGGAAACCACAGTAACACAGTACACTGCAGATACATGAATAAGGTTTTTAAGTAGCATATAGCTGCTTCAAGGTTATACTATTTAGCAAGTATAGTTACAGGGTAGCACCTCAGTATAGCTTTGGCAACTTGACATGTCAGTCATTTAGTTCTGTTTGTGATAAATGCTATTTTTGAATTCAAGGGGCTATTGTTAATTTTTTTCTTTTAATGGAACAAAATGGAAGGCTAAACAATTAAAAATAAAAAAACAGCGCAAACGTACCATATTTAATTTTAAAACGTAATTTTTCTTTGGGTTTTGAGAAAGTTAGACTTGTAATTTATCTATCTTTGGGTTAGGTGATTTTTAAAATGACTAAATCTGAATTAGTTTAACTCTACTAATATTGTGATCTATGTTGGGTTTTTATTGTGGTATTTTTTAAATTTTAACACAAGTTTTCCCCCCATTTTAAACCTTGTGAGCATTTTAAAAGACTACCTTAAATAAACAATTAAAATAAAAGAAAAATTATTTTGGTTTAGTTTTTTATGATTGTTATAGTATCAGTTTTAATTGATTTCAAATGGAACGGCTGTTTAAGAAAAAACAGAAAGATATATACATTTTGGTGAAAATTGGAACCTTGATTATTTTTATTATTGTTTCAGTGGAGGTTTATGGTAGTCGAGATTCTGTATGTACCATGCTGAAAGTTGTACATGTTGTCAGAAAGTATACAGAACAGCAAAGGTAAGAATAATAATAATAATGTTTTATTACTGATATGTTTTAAGTACAAAAACACTAATAGTTTGAATTATGTCTAAAAATATCACTATTATAATAGCAGATACACATTTTTAGCTTTTTTACCCACCCAGTTCATCAGCAAGTTTACCAATTAATACAGTATTTAAAATTTATATAGATTTTGTTCTTTCAATAAAATAAAAATAAAGTAGGTAAATTTACATCAGTTTTACATTTCTGTTACAAATTAAACCCTATATATACTTTAAAAACATCATTCTTTATTAAAATTTAAAATGAATAGTGGATTTGTTATATAATTGATCATAAGAAGTCAAATTGATTTGGATTATAGCAGGGAGGACTCAATTCTGATAATCAATACTTTGATAAGAATAAGAATAAGAATTCGTTTACTGATACTTGAGGATTCTTAATATCACGGCTTATTTCACTTGAGTCTGATACCAATATTTTTATAGCATTTTATAATAAAATAAAAGAATAAAATAAAGAAAAGTATTTAAAATATGTATAATATCAGGACTAGTAATATTTTGAAGCAGAACCTGAAATCTAATCTCAAAATGAGTTAGTGTTGTAATTTACGTATGGAAAAACAAGATAGACAGTAATCACTCTAGTTTTTAAATAATATTTTGATCACAGTTCATATTTTATGCATTTATAAAAACGCACATTGCCAAATATTCACGGGTAACAGTTAATCGGTAGTACGCAAATTACTGATTGCTAAAACGTGATATTACCATTATTGCCACAATATATTCTTCTTCTTAGTAACAAATAACACGGAAATCAGATTCGAGTCGGAGTTAAGAATTGAGACCACAATTAATGAAATGAGAAATGAGAAAGTTTATTATCTTTAAACATAAAATATGCAATCGACAAAGTCATTCTATGCTAAAGCTTAAATCCCACTATTATATATTGTGTACATTAACAAACTTGTCTAGCGGGCTTAGTCAATGTTACAGGTAACAATTATTACATTCTTTCATCAACCAGGCTTAGCTCTAATTTAGCTAAAATTTAAAAATTTAACAACGATATAACAGAAAAATTTACAAAAGGATAAATTGTAATAGATAAATTATTTACAATTAAATAAATAAACAGGGGGTACTACACTAATTTTAAAATCTTAAGGTACTAATATCACAGGCCAAATAACTTTGTACAGAGTCAAACGCTTTATCTTTGAGCCAATGTTCTAAAACTGCCTTAAATCTTTTTAATGTTACATGTCATGCCTCTTGAGGCAGTTTATTGAACATCTTTAATTTCATAATACAGCGACTACTTCTAGTTTTTTCTAATTTTATTGGTAACATTTCTATCATATGGTTTTTCCTAGTAGGATATCTGTGAACTTCTTGTCTAACCCTGAGTGTTTGTAGATTTTCTTTAACATCAACCAAGCAACAGTAAATGTATAGGCTAGGTAGAGTCATCATCTGTAGTTCTTTAAAAAGAGGTCCACAGGACTCTATTTCTGGGACATTTTTTATTACCCTTAGGGCTCTCTTTTGCCATATGAAAACCTTTTGAGAACCACAGCTATTACCCCATAGTGTAATGCCATATCTAAGATGAGAATGGAAAAAGGCATAATAGGTAGTAATTAGCATATTCGTTGTCACAGAATTCAAAAGCTTACGTAAAAGAAATGTGACTCTATTTTTTTGTTATCATACTGGAAGCAGCCCATCACTAATAATTAGTATAATAGTAAAAATGTTATAATAAATACATTGTATTCCTACCTATTATATATATATATATATATATATATATATATATATATATATATAATTTAACAATCAAGTTGATAGTGACTTTTTGTTTCAGAAAAATTAATTACCTCAGTATTTCCAGAGCAGCTATTTTCTGTTCAGCTTATTTTACTGCAGTGATGTATGGAGAGTTATGGGCAAGCGAATATAACAGGTATACACTCTATCAATTCTGATCGAGCATTTCAACTTAATGTGATATGATAAAGGTATAGAAGTTATCTAATCAATTACTCAATGTGAAAATTATCTGAGTAGAATAATCAGTGTGATATTTTTATATTTTAACATCAGTTTAACGTTAAACATATGGCCAGTTCATATGTAATATTGTTCTCTATGTTTTCTGGTTTTTTCTTACTTATTCATTTATAGACTCAGTTGTACCTTGTAGTTTTAATACGTGAGATAACATATTTTAACCCATTTGAGACTAAATGATGGGCTCAGCCCATCAGTTCACATTACACAAAGACTGGACAGGCCGTGTCCATCAAAAAAGGAAATGGAAATTCCAAGGCAAGTTTTTTTGTAGTGTAAGCTTTATTGTCTTTGGACTTGTAGCAGTAGATGGAGAGATTGGAAGTAGTTAACCAAAGTAAGGGAAAAACATGATTCTGTAGACAATATTTGATTTGAAATTCATATATCCTATGTTTATGTCCTTGTTGTAACATGTCTATTCGGAGACGAGAGAGCCGCAGTACACAAATTACTGATTGCTAAAACATTGTTTTGTGTTTCAAAACCATAGATAGATAACTTAATTAATAAATTATCGTAGTTTATAAATAATAATATTTGCTTGCAGTTCAAATTTTCTTTCTTTACATATGTGCATCACTGCGAATCTGTTGCGTCTGTTCACTGATGAGAGCGATCAACGTTACACAAACTACCACTCGCTGAAACGTGTTTTTGTGTATATTGTCTATGAAAAGACATAGATCTTTATTCTATGGCATAGATAGATAATCTAAGTGACGCTTTACTGTAGTTTTGTAAATAATATTTTGATTGCATTTCATACTTTCTGTATGTATTTTATATATCATTTGTGAAAATTTTGTCTCAATTTCATTCATAATAATATTATGTGACATTTCATGGTTACCAATTATTGTGTCTTCTAATTCATCTTCCCTGTGTTCACTACAACTTTCATAACCCAAAAATATTACTGATGGATATAGAGAAATGTGTAAATATATGCATATATTTTTATATATAGTATAGTAAGTTCATAACATTTATATACTATTATTCACTGCGAAGCTCATCTGTTTCTACTTTAAACCATAGAAAATATTTAGTCCTTGGAACCAATAAACACAGTAATTTTTCAGACTTGAATGGGTTAAATAACTGAACAGTTAGGCTATATAAGAGAAAGACACTAGAGTAACAAAAAATTCACTCCCATTAGGGATTTTAATGAAGAAAATAGTTTGATTGTCATGATAGCTAATAATTAACACAAAATATTACTCCTCACTGAAATAAGTATGTATGTGAATTATTTTGTTTAGTGATCGAGGAGATCTAGACGTGGAAGGTTTGACTCAGCTTGAGTACATTGAGGAGAAAGACTGTGAAAATGGACAGATTCTACAAAATTTACTAAGAGAGGTAAAACCGCAATAAACAATTTTATTGTAACAAATTCTTGTCTTAATATTTAAGAAATAGATATAAATGTTTGTTTGAATTTAATTTGAAATACATTTATGAATGCCAGGCTTACACGAAGATTGGAGAGCCGGACGCAGTGTATGGGTGTGGTAACTCTCACCTACGAGACTGGCAGACACAGATTCTACACTACCAGTACGAGGGCAGGTGGCGCAGTGTGGTGGAGGCTTGTGACATGCAGCTGGCCCTGGATCCCACACTTCAGCTGCAAGGTTGGAATTATCATTTGACATTTAACACTTCCTTATCCTTTATCGAAGGTCTGCCGACAACACAACATTTTGACTACCATCCTTGTCGGAGTTGTTCCGTTGTAACTCTTTCACCATCTGTTCTATTATTAGCAAGTGCATATGTAGTTGTTGATAACAGCGATAAATTCCATAGTCATTCTGTGTTTTCTTTGTAATTCAATATACCAATGTTGGCTTGCAATGTTTGTTTACATCTACAAACATTACATCAGCTAAGCCGTATCTGATGATAAAAAAATTACTTTGTAATGGGCAAAATGAAAAAATATCAACAAAAGATTGTATTGTTGTATCTAGTGATAGATCAGTATGGGGTAGAAGGTGAGAAATTTTTTGTGAAATACGTAAAAGAAAACTAGGTTTACACTGTGCACTGTTTTAAATAAGATCATTACCAATGAATTCAGTAGATATCTTGTGCTTAGTTGTTAAAAAGTTATATAGTGCTAATACATCTCTGTAATAGCATTTACAGTTGCAATTGTAACAACAATAATTACAAAAAATACAGTGCATACTGTTTCTCTCATTCCTTGCCTAATTCCTTTCAGTACTGTGGTATGCTATTTCCAAATAAATGGATTGGAAACAGTTCATAATGTTTTCAACTGTGTCTACTTTAGAGAGTACATAACATGTTTTGTGGCAGGTCTACAGAATGCACTGCACCACTGTGGCCTGTACCATCTAGCGGGTAGGGTGTCAGAGAGACAGAACTACGAGGCTAGCTGGCGGCTGGGACAATGGGAGCTGGTGGAGCCGGAGACTCACAGCCATGACAGCCTGGTGTACTGCGGACTACGATCTCTGCGTGGTGGCGACACTGCCCGGGCTCTGCAGGCTGTCCGTCAGGCTCGCTCACTGGTCATACAGGGGCTCGCACACACAAGTCTCGAGGCTGCCACCAATGTCTATACTCCACTGGCCAAGCTGCGATCTCTACAGGTTAGCGTCAAAATAAACAAAGCAATCAAAACAATAATACATCAGATTATGCAATAGACATATGAAGGAATCCAACTTAAAACTGCACTGTTATTATTTTACTCATTTGTTGTGTAAAGGGTTGTTACATGAGTAGTTATGTTGTACTGAGGACCTGACAGGTTCCTCTTAAAATCATGTTGTCTATCCATCATTGCAATAACTCTTGATAGAAAGGTCATATAGACTTGACATTTGCTAGGTGGGTTCATTGTGATCCAAAAGAGAAATCTTGATTTTGGGATCAAAAGATCAGAGATAAAACAAATAAAATGTTAAAACTTTACATAAGTCTTATGGTTAAACATAATGGTAACGAGAAAATCGCAAATAAATAAATTTGTAAACATGGTAGTGTCTAATGTTGTGGCACATACACCACCCAATGCTCTTGTAACCTTTGGTTGTAATCATGTTATATGTGGAGTGTGGACAATGTTATATAAATATAGTATACTATGTTAAATATATTTATGTCACAATATTTTATTATATATTTAGGTAATATCCTGTCACTGCAGTTGGAAAGTCTGATCCAAGGATACAAAATTCTGTTATTTTATTGTTGTAGTTCTTTACAAATAAAAGACTTAGTTCCTCAGGTAATCTATCTTTAACTTTTAAAATGATTGTCTAACTCGATTTAGAACAGTGATTTGATGTTCAGATTTTCCACTAGTCAGAGTTTAGTCATAAAAAGCCATTTAGTTTAATTAATGTAGAATGACCCAAATTTGGTTTATTTATTGAGCCTCATAAAGCAAAATTAATTAAGTTTGCATTAAAAGTTTTTTCAAATAAGGTATTTTTTATTCACTCTTTGAGTGCCACAACCATTACTTCCAGTCATAGTTGTAGGATTGTCATAATGTAATATCAATATTTAATATCACACAACACACTGGTAATTTATGTTCTTAAAATCGTCAAATTATTAACTCCATGGCACTCAAAGGATGAAAGTGTATGTATCTTGAGAAAATCTGTGATAATTAGAAAGCATATTTCTGTTATAGTTGTGTTTCTTTATGTTCATGAATATTTATTGTTCAATTACTGTACATATTATATTTTTAATATTTACCTTCTTCTGGGAATGTTATCAGGACCGTGTAGGTTTCTAACAATGGAAATATTCATAAGTTTTTTAGATGTCCTTCACCAAATATTGTATATGTTTTTATTTCAACAAATTAAAGAGTTTTTTAATTTTTAATTTATTTTTTTAGGAGATAGAGGACTTTGCAACTCTAGACTTCATGTCAGTCGCCAAGAAGTGGGAGGAACAAGATAAGATTGGGTGGAAAAAATTCACTCAATTTGAAAGTATTTTGGCACAGAGAATTACCATGTTAAGAATTAGAGAAAATTTAAATCCGGTAAGTAAGGAACCTTTTTATTCTGAACTATATATTAATATTTTTTTTTCTTAATGGTATTTATACATCATTACAACAGTCGATCTTCAATAATTCATAAGTACTAATAATATAATTTGAACTATCCACAAAATCATTGTAACTCCACTATACATTTATGTAACAAAAATATCAAAAGATAGAATACATATTGCAGCGGAGAGTCATTGGTACTATCCTGACTGCCCTTAGGTCAGTCAGTACATGACTAGTATCAGTGATTTTTGATATAAGTAAGTATTTCTATACTAAGTATTTGAGTGTTTTAAATATGTTGAAATATATTTTCTAAAACTGTAATGCCCAACCTGTTTTAGTTCTTTAGCAGTCTTATTTTCTTAAAATTAATCTAAAATAGGCTTGTTGTTTAAAAACTGTCATGTTTACTATTGCAACAGCATTAGTTGTACAATATTAATTGTTTAATATTCTGTTTGAGTGTTGATTTTGAAACTTTATTCATACATTACAAAAAACTTTTTTACTGTATTATTTACAAAATACCTAGGTTCTCTTTGGTTTTACAAACATCCAAGATATGGTGTAGACAATGTTCGTCTGTTTGTACAATGGGTATTCAGTAAGAGGGAGGGAGGAGAGGGGATGACTCTTTGCATGTGAACACGTGTTTCATCGGTTCTTACTTTTATCTCTAATTTCACGTGCTTTTTCTACACAGTTTTTATTTAGTTATATCAGTTTTTAAAGCATTTCCTTCCACTTTGTGTGAGTGTAATAGTTGCAGGTAAACTGGCCGGAGAGTTTTATGTGCGTCCTATGTTTTTTACCAAATATCTTTATTAAACATCCTTTGTATTTTATTTAAGAATTGTTTGATGCCAATGTTAATGATACGTTCTAAGACGTTTTATCAAAAAAGAATATCAATGTTATGATACATAGGGCTATATGTATATCACTATGACCTTGCCTATTACACATGAAAGTGTTCGACGGCAATAAAGGGTTCTTATTTTACTATTTTATTATGTACATATTTGGTAACAATCAAAAGCTCTTATACTCTAAATACGTCTTTGATGAATTAGAAATACGCCCAACTACAGTCCCAGAGTCGGGTCTAAAACTGCAATGTTATTGTTACAAGAGTATTTTTGTTTCGTTTAAAACGGCTGATTATTAAAATACATGTCCTGATCAGACAGTTATTGTCAATCCATTAACCAACTTAATATCAGCTGAATGGTTATAATATAACATCCAATGAACAACGTAACATTAAGTCATTATTATGGTTTATACTTGTATATTGCTACTATTGTTGTTTTATTAAACATTGCTGCAGAGGTTTAATGATGAAATTGTGCAGGAGACATGCGCCAAGGTAATGTTGAGAGCCACTGAAGCAGCAAGAGAGGAAGGCCTGTTCACAGTCGCTCACAGCTGGCTGATGTCTCTGTCCCACCTGCGAGAGTTGTCACCCTTACAGTCTCTGTCTATCCAACTGCTCCAGGCCCAACTATACTGGGACAAGCAAGAGGCCGACACTGCCAGGTTCTGCTTTCTTCTTATATCATATTTTAAAAGCAATGGGGCAGTAGCAAAGTGAAATTTATTTTAGTTCTTAGTCTTATTGCTTTCCACACTGAGGCCAAAATATTCCAAGAACTTAGTTGTAAAAGTAATGTTTTGACTCAGTGTGAACTGGGAAACTTAGATGTTAGTTACATTTTCTTCTCAGGAGTTCTTTGTCAATGTTATGGTGCCTTACATCTTCAGTTGGGGTTGCCACAGGATTACCTGTCCATAGAAAAGGCGGCTTTCAGTCTTAAAATGCCTTCCAAATCAAAAGTCAGTTTGTCATCAAAATATGCCCTGCCAGTCGTACAGATCACACTGGGTATCTCCACTTAACCAAGATAATAAAGAAACCATCAAGAATTGGAAATGAACCAAGGATGAGAATGGACGTTACTAACTCTGGATAGACACAAAGCTGGTGTTTGTCACCTGGACAGGTAAAAAGCTGACAGGGTCACACTGGAGAAATGTTATACCATTAGGGTGAAGATTTTTGCCTGAAGTTCTCCCATGCCATGATCAACATTTAACCCCTTAATTACCACACCTCCATGTTAACACGGGCAATCCCAATTTGCGTTCAACTGCCACACCCATGTTATCACATGCCACACAGCTGCTTCTCTACAAGACACCTGGTAGTTGCAAGATGATACACATGGGCCTCTAGTAGTGTTTATTTGAACTACTACAAATCCACAGTAGTGTTGTTTAATTGCTACTACATTCTGACAATCAGTTTAAGAAACTATCATGAAAGCACATGGTGAAGTTTTACTTGAACATAAGAATTAGAACGTTGTTGTTTTCTAGTTTTTTTCAATTGCATTTTTGAAGTTGCTATTGTATTTTTTTTCCTATTTGTATTGTAGTTTAGTTGGCAGAAATTATTTGTAATTAAGGACATTTTATCAATTTTATATTTGCCTAGATGCGTTGTGAGTTAGGTATTCAGCAGTGTGTATATTTTCTAAAAATGATGGTGATCAGTATGTGGCATCGAACAATTTACTAACCACAATCTGGCATGACAAACAGGATCCTGGGAGCAGTTTAGTAAATGATGTTGGTGAAGTTGAACATTGTGGTCGAGGAACACGCAACATATATGCTGACAGTAGAGCAGTTCTATATGTTCCTCCTCTTTAGATGTCAAAAAACATAAGAAAAGATTAAGCATGCACAGATAAATATACACTGGTTAACTCTCCAAAGTCACTTACAACAGAACTCTATACTTTGACAACAGAACAAGTTGTATGTCAACAAAAGTCAATCATTATGAGTACCTGAGAGCTCATAGCCGTCAGAAGGACAGAACATAAGGCTGGACAATAGAGCTGCACTACACAATCAGTGCTGTTCACACCATAGAAGGTGAGACTCTGTCAATGAGGAAAAACTTAATGTTGGCATGTGGCAAATCTGAAAAAAAAACTGGAGAGTGAATAGTTGTGAAGGCAATATGCAGAAGCTTTGTTTTTGTCTTGATCCTACGTTCATAACCAAATTTTGTTGGTAAAATTCCCTCAAGTTCAAAAACAAGTTGAAAATCCAACATCATATCTTTGTACCTATTTGCACTCTTACTATACTTGATAAGTTCCCGTACAGATCAGTATCCATCAAGGAATGCATAAAAATAAGGCTAATAAAGAAATCAGTCTCTTTGTATAAAAATATTTGAATGAAAACACAACATTAACTAACTGGTTGTTATCTAATAACCTTTAAGGATAAAAATGTAAAGCTTACATACGTAATATTGTTCGTAATGTTTGAAAGAATTATGTAATGAAACTATCAAATTTTGTTATTTAGATACCACCTGCGACGCCTGCTCGGCCATCTGAAAGACACAGAACTATCAGCGTTATATGCTAGAGCTCTGCAAACCTATGGGGCCTGGGTAGCTCACACCAGAACAGAACATGCTCAGCAGATACTGGACAAATATCTCATCCCAGTAAGTTTTCCTATCGCTGTTACAAAGTATTAGCATTTACATTGTCAGTTAACAATGAGATTGAGAAATCTATTAAGGTAAATTTGTATACATATTTTTATATTAATATGAAGATTTTTGGATGAATACCTACAGTACATACCAATTCTATACATTGTGTAAAAATATTCCTGTGAAAATATATGTTAATATTACATATTAACATATATTTTCACAGTTATATGATAGAAAACTAATGTAATTAAAAGACTAATTTATCTTTAAACTAATTGACATAGTTTTTAAGACAGCTTTGACTGAGAAAGTGAGTGTTGTGGGGTTATGTTCCCTTGCAGTTAGGCCTCCGTGTTGTAACTAAAGTAATTTGTACTTTCAATCACTTTTAACATATACCCTTATGAAACACAAAAATTACTTTCAACATGCTATAAGACTGTATAATATCAATAACATAATTTTGTTACATATTGCTCTTTAGTATTTTACAGTAGAATTTAAAAAATAATAAAGCTCTATCTGTATTTTTAAATACATAATAAATAAAAATGTTGCTAAATCTCAAGCATTGCTTAGGAAAACAATTAACTATGGCTAACATGTCTCTCAATTTAGTTGTCTTATCGAAAAATAAAAGTAAAAATGGTTTTTAACGAAGACTTCTTTTAATAGTTGTAATATACTCTAAAACTTTATTCTATTTCCAAGATGTTTAATGCTGTTTTTCCAACAATTAATAAAAGTAGTACTTGTTAGGTTTATGGTGGTCCTACTCTTTTGTCCACAGGCAGTTGACATCTCCGATAATGAGTTCAGACTTGTGTCAGCCTTCACTCTTGCCCGGTACGCAGACAGTGAGTACCAGACATTGCTAAACTACATCAAGTCCTCAGTATACACAAGCAAGATGAAGAGCATATCGGAGTCGCTGACTAGTGCTCAGAAACTGTCTAAGGCTGTTGAAGTCACCAAGAAGTCCACAGATATCGACAGGCAGACAAGGATAGATCTACAAAAGTCCATCAACATGCATGACAAACAAAGCAAGATTGACCAGACCGAAGTGGAAAATGCACAAAAGGAGCTTGACAATTTTCTCATTTTGGCCATCAGGTACACATTTTCAATAAATAAAGTGTTATTATGAAGTAGAGAGAAAATTGTCCATGTATTGTTTCATATATTCAAGTAGAAGTTTGTTGTGGAGAAAATTCCTCTTCCTGTGGTAAGCACCACTACTGATGAAAGTGCAGAAGCTCTCTGGCCTTATTTCTGTTACTGGCATTGACAGTTGCAGGTTGTTACTGGAAAAGAACTTAAAGTAAATGAAAAATGTCACTGGGAGTTGGAACACAGATGTTAAAGACACTTTTAGAAAACCATTGCTGCACAAAGTGTACTAAGTATTGGTGCAAGCTTTAGAAATTGAAGGAAAGGTGTTGCCAATATATCATTGTCAGCAGCAGGTGTCTCTGTTAAGCACGGGTCACACTAGGCTGATTGTAAGCCGCTGGCTATCAGCGGCTGGCAGTAGCGCCAGCAAGCAGCGGCTGGCAACCCGGTCACATTTCGCTTTTAAGTCGCCTGGTTCTAGTTCTAGTCAGCGTGTCGTCTGTGGGTCCACACGAGTAATTAAGCGATTATTAAGGATGTGTGTGAAGGAGCTTTGTGAGAAAATGCTCAACCGCAAGAAGAGACGTTGGTTGAGTAGACCTTGGATTATGAGAAGAGAAGAATTAGGAGCATCTGCAAGACTTCTCCAAAAGTTACAAGAAGAGGACCCAGAAACATACAGAAATGTTTTACGAATGTCAGCTCCTAAATTCCAAGAATTTCTGGAATTAGTTGAACCGTTGATTAAAAAACAAAATACCAAGTTCAGACAGGCGCTTCCGTGTAAGATCAAGTTGGAAATTACCTTACGGTATCTCGCAACTGGAGATAGTTTTAGGTCTCTAGCGTTGTTGTTTAGAGTGCCGCACAATTCGATCTCTGCCACTGACAGCTCCATGCCAGAATACTTCCGCTGTTGGAAACCACACAAGCTTTGGCTTGTATACCTCGTTTGCACCAGCACCACTTTTTATAGATTTTTTTATCTTACTCAGTTCTTTTCTGTAGGTGTCGCGTAAACTCTTAATCTTCTTTTTCAAGAGTTCAACTGTCGCAGTCATCCCAGCATTCATTACGTTTTCCAACAGTTTATTGTAGGCTGTCTCTTTGACATTCCTATTAAGGTAATACTGTGATGAAACGTCCCATAAGCACGGATAATTTTGAAATAAATTCAAAAATTCAATGACCTGCTTCCCCGACCACTTCAACTCAGCCATTTTTTACACTATAAATTAACAGTTACCTACGAAACAGCAGTAGCCAAACGAACCCAATGAACAAAACAAAGGATGGAAACACAAAACCACGTGTAGTTTACTCGCCGCTGACACGCTACTGGGGTGGTCAGATTGCGCTGCAAGCTGGCGCCAGCTTGTGCGAATGAATCACGTGACCTGCTAGTTGCCGCTACCTGCGACCAAAAGTTGAACATGTCCAACTTCGCCAGCCGCTGACAAATACTCGCCGGCTAGTAGCACCAGCTGCGGGTTCTGTGGTCACATCAAGCTGGTAGTAGCGGCTTCCTTTAATTCGCGGCTGCAATCAGCCTAGTGTGACCCGTGCTTTAGACCCCAACCATCTAAATTTCTATTATATTTTACACAATGTTCTGCATTGAAAATAAATTTTGTTAGATAATTTTGACTAAAAGAAATTCTGAAGGCATTTTTCGTTTCTTTACTAAACATTTATACCACTGGAATTCTGCATTTTCTTATTTTTTTACATTTATTGTTTTTCTTACCTCAGAGGTTTTAAATAATGACATTTAAAAAATGCAGAATTTGATTTTGGTACTCTTTTGTCAAGATGTTATTTCAACATTTTACTACTTTTTAATATTTAACAAATGATTAGCAGTTTATGAACAATTTAGATTTGCACTAATTTATAGAAAAACATGATTAGTGTTTATCATGGTTGAATTTTTAAAACCCAAGTTTAAGTAATTTTGTTATTGTTTTTAGTAATTGTATTTTGAATTTTAAAGCAAGCACGCAACATAACATTTCATGCAGTGTATGTAAGTATTCCTGTACACAATTTATTTTAAAGTACTTTTTAAAATGGCTGAGAAATGTACTCATTGAATCTTAAGTGATGGTAGTTTTCTTTCTAGGCATTATATGATGAGCTTGGAGATTGGAGAGTCTGACAATCTAAGTATTTTCCGTGTTGTCTCATTGTGGTTGAACAATAACGAGCACGATGAGCTGCAAGAGGAGTTGTCAAGGCACATCAACAAAGTGCCAACGTTCAAGGTGTTGCCTGTGCTGCCCCAGCTGGTGGCAAGGATCACGGAGAACACGGGAGAGTTGTCCATGTCCTTGTTGCACAATCTAATTGGTAATGTATTCGACACATTTATCTAACTGTACGCAGATGTTACAATATATTACTATTGTTAATTAATGTCTTAATTGTACTGTGAACTATCAATAGTTTTAATAGTTACAAAATAGGTATCTTGTTTTTTTATATTCAGATCTTTTTCAAAGACAAAATTGTATTTTTTCTATTCTGCTGATGTCTAAACCCTAGTAATTAATATGAGGAGCACATTATTTTCTTTATTTGTCATTGTATAGTAATTTTGTTTATTCAAATATCTTAGAAGGCATGCTTTATATCTCCATGCATTACATTGAAACTACTTTAACTTATATCAGTCATCTTGCTGGCAATGACAAATTTATACAGAAATGTCTTACAAGGAAGAAAAAAATTGTTATAAACTTACTTAACCCTGCAACTGGCTTTAAGTGATTATCAACTCATTAACTACGTTTTCAAATGGCACTGATCTATTTTTGACGCATTAACTATGTTATAATATTATCTCTCAGCAAGTCTATTTTTAATTTGTTTGAACTAAAACATATGTAAATTTAAGGGTAAAGATCTGAGGTTTCATATTATACCATAAAACATTCTATAGTTACATTAAATTTGTAATTAAAAAATGTTGTTCACATTTCCAATTGTGATTTGTTCACATAATTTCAGAGCATGCAAAAATTACTGTATATTTGTTCCAATTTCCTGTTAAGAATTTATGGTCTGTGTGTCGTTATTGAAAAGGGTGTATCGTTGGCTTTCAGAAACATTGTTTCAATAGCCTGTAAGCAAATAAACGTTTATACAATAGTTGTTTGAAAAGTTTATGTTTTATAAAATCCCAAAATGCCTAATGCGTCGAAAATAGCTTCATTAAAGTTTATTTATGTTTTTTTTTATTGCCTGGAAGTAGAGAAACTCATATCAAAACATAGAAGAAATTCTCTAAGCAACAGTATTACCACTGAAGACGTTAGTTGTCAACAATAGTGTATTGTTTGCTATTTATTTGTATCTTTTAGATTTTTCATTGTTTAATGTGTAATATAAACAAATGTTTGTGTAGTGTTCTATAAAATAGTGAAGTGAAAAATGTAGAAGATTGTGTAAGGTTTGAGTGAATTAATTCCAATTTTTGTGGAACTGCAGGTTAGCCAATGTTCATATAGGTTCACAATATTTGTATTTTTTAGTAAATAATTTATCATACATTTCACAATGAGTGTTAATTTGAATAGTAGTGGCATTAGGAATGTACTGGACAGTATATTTTGTATTTATTAAAATAAATTTTACATTGGCTGTAAAGGTGCACTATACATTGGAAAACATTTTATTTTTACTACCTTTTTATGTTATTCAATTTATTTTTAAAAGTAAAATTCAAATTGTTTAATATTTAATTCTTTTGTAGTAAACTACATCTATTTCTAAAAACACTGATATTTTTGTTTTCTGTATCTTGAAAAATAGATGAGCAGGGATTAAAATAAAAATCCTTACAAAATCACAAAAAGTGCCTGTCATTTTGGGAAAAAATTGTGTCCAGCTCCTGGACCTTTAAACCTTCATTTACTAGAACTTGTTAACAGATTTCAGAGAAGTTCTGAGATAACAATTATTGACAAATCTTGCCAACAAGAAGCATAAGATACTTAGCTAGATTTAGTTACCGACATACTGTATAACCATTGACTGTGTGACCTGTTGTAGAGAGGTGCGCCAAGGACCATCCTCACCATGTATTACCTCTGTTACTGGCTCTGGCCAACTCATACAAGGACCAGGACTACTGTCAGTCTTCACTCCAGGGGGTCTCCAAGCCCGAGGTGAGTACACTGCATTAGAACCCCTCAAACTTGATCAGTACTAGAGAATATAACCTGTACAATGACAGAGTGGCTGCCACCCGACCAAGAAAATTTCAAATTCTAGGAGTTAAGTCTTACGACAGCATTAGATTCCAGATGCTGCACTAAAAGGAAGGTGGACAGGAGCTAAACTCAACATTCACATTAAGTCAACCCTGCCCACCATAGTTACATTATGCATATTAATTTCATTCCTGTATTTGCAACTAAACCACAATAATATAATGTTGCTCAGTTAAAATTTGTTTGAATAACTATAACCCTAAAATTTAAAATTTTAAAATGACTGAATTAGCTAAATAAGTGAAAGAGTAATGATTGAGAACTTTTCAGGAGGTTTTGAGCAGTGTTATGCATAATGAAAGGTTGTATACTTATTAAATATGGTACCTTAAAGTCAGTGTCAGCTATGGTATATGAATTCTTGAATTTACCTTTTTAATGTCTATATATTGTAACAGGTGAAATTACGACATTTAAATATTCAAACAACACCACAGACATTGAAGTTTGATCGTTATTTAAATACCGACTTGGAACAATATGACTCAGCCAACAGGGGATTACAACGCATGTTAAAAAGCGGTTTATAAAACTGATCGTAAGCAAGTAGCACAACCAACGAGGGGCAGCACACTTAGAAAATCGATCGTGAGCAAATTAGCACAACCAACGTGGGACCTCGATCTTATGCAATATCCATTCTCAATTTTAATATCATTCCAAATCAATTAGTTCCCTTTTTTTATATATGCTATTGCTCCAGAAAATGTTAATTTTTAATTTTTTTTCCTTCAAGAGTGGTATATTTTCAAAAGTGTATTTTATTTTCAGACAAGAGTTGTGGCTGCTCAACACATGCTCAACAAGATGAAACAGAAGACCAACTTGAAGACATTAATTAGAGACATGCAAGTAGTTTCTGAGGCTTATATCAGTCTGGCAAACTTCCCTCACACACCTGATAAATCGTGCAAAGGTAATTTAATTTCCACTGTAGGTAAAATACAACCTAGAATGTCATTAACACATTCTCTGCGGCAAGAGTCACCGGTGACTTTAGTACACTTTTAGTTCAGAACTTATTGGGTTTCACCAAACCTACTGTATTTGTGGAATGTACATTTTAGTGTTTTACCGATTTAATTGAGATAGAGAGAAGTATATTTTACAATTATTACAATAAAGAGTATTATTAGTACGAGTCACCGTGCTGCACAGATGGCTCATGCTGCACATGAACTAGACTGCTTGCACAGTTATTTCTTATGAGTGATTCTTTTCCATGATTCATTCATACACCGTTGTTTCCCTTGTTCATGTCATTTCAACTGATGTCATTGTCTGCTAGGTTATTGCATCAGCTTCCAAATTAAAGGGTAGATCTTTTCATTTGTTATATTTTTAAGGTTCATTCAATAATTCAATGTTGGTCTAATTGAATATAACCAGTTTTTAGCATAAGTCTGGTAGTTGCCTCAACTACATTTAAAGCGCTATAGCGCTGACGTACGCTACATTCCACTATCTCCATGAGTCTCTCTGGTGACTCACGTCATAATATGAGACAGATAACCAAATTTATCAACACAGCGAATATGTTAATAATCTTTTACCAAGTATAAAAGGATAACCAAAAGTAACTAGAATAGGTACTCCTGGGGACGGAGCATCCATAGTATGTAGTTCTCTCGCTATGTGTGCATGGCACAGCTCATTGGCAGTTCAGCTCAATAAATGTTCATGTTAGTTCACGTGTTGATTTAGTTGCAAATCCCTGTTTCAGTGTTTAAGATACCTAAGAGTGAGCCAATAACGAAACTGAAGAGCATGGAGCATATTCTGTGCCCTACAGCTCATTGGCAGTTCAGCTCAATAAATGTTCATGTTAGTTCACGTGTTGATTTAGTTGCAAATCCCTGTTTCAGTGTTTAAGATACCTAAGAGTGAGCCAATAACGAAACTGAAGAGCATGGAGCATATTCTGTGCCCTACAGCTCATTGGCAGTTCAGCTCAATAAATGTTCATGTTAGTTCACGTGTTGATTTAGTTGCAAATCCCTGTTTCAGTGTTTAAGATACCTAAGAGTGAGCCAATAACGAAACTGAAGAGCATGGAGCATATTCTGTGCCCTACAGCGACATTGGCAGTTCAGCTCAATAAATGTTCATGTTAGTTCACGTGTTGATTTAGTTGCAAATCCCTGTTTCAGTGTTTAAGATACCTAAGAGTGAGCCAATAACGAAACTGAAGAGCATGGAGCATATTCTGTGCCCTACAGTGACATTGGCTGTTCAGCTCAATAAATGTTCATGTTAGTTCACGTGTTGATTTAGTTGCAAATCCCTGTTTCAGTGTTTAAGATACCTAAGAGTGAGCCAATAACGAAACTGAAGAGCATGGAGCATATTCTGTGCCCTACAGCTCATTGGCAGTTCAGCTCAATAAATGTTCATGTTAGTTCACGTGTTGATTTAGTTGCAAATCCCTGTTTCAGTGTTTAAGATACCTAAGAGTGAGCCAATAACGAAACTGAAGAGCATGGAGCATATTCTGTGCCCTACAGTGACATTGGCTGTTCAGCTCAATAAATGTTCATGTTAGTTCACGTGTTGATTTAGTTGCAAATCCCTGTTTCAGTGTTTAAGATACCTAAGAGTGAGCCAATAACGAAACTGAAGAGCATGGAGCATATTCTGTGCCCTACAGTGACATTGGCTGTTCAGCTCAATAAATGTTCATGTTAGTTCACGTGTTGATTTAGTTGCAAATCCCTGTTTCAGTGTTTAAGATACCTAAGAGTGAGCCAATAACGAAACTGAAGAGCATGGAGCATATTCTGTGCCCTACAGTGACATTGGCTGTTCAGCTCAATAAATGTTCATGTTAGTTCATGTGTTGATTTAGTTGCAAATCCCTGTTTCAGTGTTTAAGATACCTAAGAGTGAGCCAATAACGAAACTGAAGAGCATGGAGCATATTCTGTGCCCTACAGTGACATTGGCTGTTCAGCTCAATAAATGTTCATGTTAGTTCATGTGTTGATTTAGTTGCAAATCCCTGTTTCAGTGTTTAAGATACCTAAGAGTGAGCCAATAACGAAACTGAAGAGCATGGAGCATATTCTGTGCCCTGCAGTGACATTGGCTGTTCAGCTCAATAAATGTTCATGTTAGTTCATGTGTTGATTTAGTTGCAAATCCCTGTTTCAGTGTTTAAGATACCTAAGAGTGAGCCAATAACGAAACTGAAGAGCATGGAGCATATTCTGTGCCCTACAGCGACATTGGCTGTCAAGAAGTCTGGAAATTACGAAGACGTGTTAGGTAAGTGAGAGAGCTCAAGAGAGTCGTTCATATTACGTGTAAGTACGTAGTATGTATATATGTATGTAGTGTGATATTTTCCAAATTAGTGTCTACAATAGTGCACAATTTAGATCTCGGAGTCAATTGCTAGTCCCACTCAGTATTAGATGGTTTGGTATTTGTTCTGCTTCCATATCAAACAATTTGATTATCAGCAGCTGATGTTTTCCTTTCTTGGGCGGAGAGCTTTATAAAAAATAAACTGTTATTATTGCATAATAATTTAAAAAATGAATGTTGTAAAGGTTTTGTTGTTCTTATGTATTTTACATGCTAAATACATTACAATAAGTTTTCCTTTTAGAAAGAATAAATCTTTCCATGTATTTCATCTTTTTAATATATAGTTTTGTATGATTTAAAATTTATGACTTTAATACAAGATTCATATTTTAATATTTGAAATTTTTGTGTGAAAACTTATTAAAAAAAGTAAACTTAAGTACTAAGTAAGTACTACTAAAGAACTTACTTAAGTAAGTATTATTTTTTTAAGTGAAATTGACAAATAGTTGTCCTTTGATAAATATTTTTTTTAAATAACATAACTTATATGAAATGTCTCGTATTAATTCTGTAGAATTTTTCTTTACAGATGTTCTTCGTTTACTACATCCCTTATGGATTCAAGAACATTTCTATTAACATTTTAAAAAGTTATCAACTCTCTGCTATCCTACTAAAGCCCATTTATAACTTCCACATGTGCAGGCAATTGAAATGACAAATTTGAAGATCGTTCTTCCTATAAACAGTATACAATCAATATAGTCAATTGGATATACAATTAACTTTATCATTTAGTAGCAGATTCTAAAAACTGTACTCAGGTTGAGATTATGTACAAGAATGTCAAATTTATGTGACTGCTATATTTTCCAATACAATTATTTTCTATGTTACCCTCAAAGAATGTTACAATTTATAACTGCGGCAATAATTTCTTTACATATTATTGTGTTAACAGGTATTCAAGGATTTGTTGAAACGTACTATTCTGTTGGTGGTATCAATGTGCCAAAAAAGATAGAGTGCATTTGTACAGATGGTAGAAAAAGACCACAACTTGTAAAGGTAATATTTTATTTTAACTATAGTAATTTTTGGGAATTATAATAGCAAGATTTATAAAATTATCAACCCTTAATAAATGTCTTTATTTCTCTCTGGCATGCAATTAGTTTGAAATAAATCTTAAAGTTTTATTTGAATTAAAATTTCTAAACTTATAAGAAATAAAAATTATAAATGATTGAAAGACTTGTATTTTTTACAAATTAACATCAATAAGAAAAAAATCATCTTAGTTCCCAATATACTGAAAACAAAAAATATAATCATAATTTTAAAGAAACAAACTTGAAATCCCAATTAAAGTCATCCTACAGCTGTAAAAAATCTTCGTATGTGACATTTAACATGCAATTTTTGCGCACAGTTCTCAAGAATTGCATTCTCATCCTCCCCACATGAAAAATACCATCAAACACACCAGTGTACAGTGCAAAGTGGCATTCGATTGCTATGACAACCAGTTTCGGATCGATAACCGGCAAACAAGAATATAAAATAGAATGCAGCTGTTGTCTGACGTTTAGTTAACATTCTAATACTTTTTTAATTACAATTCACAATGGATTACAAAATCTTTGATTGCGAAATTTGTCCTCATATATGTGTGTATTCATTTTTCTGCAGATCTCATGTAATTGTGTCAGAAGGGTTAAGATTACATAAGTATTAGACAGTTTGGAATGTTATTAAAATTAGTTTTCATATATTAAAAGAACAGTTGACTTAGCTAATACATTACAATAATGTCTAGTGGGATTAAAATATTTTAACATGTCAGTTTCTTGCCTTACCAATATTATCAATAAAATGAAGACAATATTTTTTGTTATCAGGGTAATGATGATCTGAGACAGGATGCTGTAATGCAACAAGTGTTTACAATAATGAACTCACTCCTCCTTGAAAACAAAGAAACTCTAACCAGAAGACTGCTCATCAGGACATACAAGGTGTGTTTTCTTAGTTTTGGTCGTTGCACTAGTATAGAGTGGCTGAATTTATATTTTTAAATTTATTGTGTTAGTTTTTAAATAAAAAACATTGGCTCCATATTTTTCTTTGTCCAGAAAAAGTATTATTTGTTTTATTTTGTTGAATCAAACCATATTAAAACCCTTTGGCTAATTTTTGCTAAGTAATTTTTTACGAGTTTATCCCAAAATGATCAGGTTTCTTCAGCCCTCGTAAGTGCTAGTGGGCAGTGTAACATTAGCACAAAACAACAGACTCAAGATGTCAACTAGCATAGAGGGTGAACAGTTTGTCTCCCAAACCTTGAAGAGATTTTGATATGAATGACTCATCCATTCCTCCAAAATGTGGCTATCTGTTTTTCGGAATAGCAAATATTGTTATCAATCCAATTTAAATAATATATTTTTACTATAGAAATATTCTTAGTACTTCTACCATATATGTTTTAATATGTAATATACTTTATTGTAATTACATAGAAGTAATTAATGTAAGTGTAATTGTATTTTTTATAGTGTAAAACACATCTAAAGTTTGTACGCCACCTGTACGCTAAACCTCGTTACAATATTGACTTGTTATCATGAGGTGCAGCCATGAATTTAGATAACATCCGATGTCACTCAATAAAAAGTTCAGAACATCCGATGTCACTCAATAAAAAGTTTAGAGTGAGTGTCAATTATCTTTGTGTTGTACAGGTGGTACCCCTGTCTCAGCGTAGTGGTGTGATCGAATGGTGTAGCAATACTATACCTCTGGCCATCTACCTCGTCGGGGGTGAAGGAGTGACGGGGGCACACACACGTTACAGAAAGGAGGATTGGTCTCCTAAAGTGTGCCGGCAGAAAATTATGGTGAGTTTTGTTGAAATTTTGAATTAATTACATCAGTTATGCTGGCTAGAATACACAACTCACTAACTTTTATATTGGCATTTTGTGCAATGAATGAGACACACAGTAGACAGAATTATTGGATTATATATTTGTAATTTTCTGATTTAATGATGATTTTCTCTTGTTTGTGGTTCAATAATGTCTCTCAGGTTTAATGAATTTGCTATTCATATTTTGTCTTGAAAGAAAAAAGCTAAAACTTATATATGCTTTGTGTTGTTGAAATATTTTTTACAAAAGTTAATTTTTATAATAATTTTATTAATTTATTTTTTGAAATGTATGTGTACAATACAACACATACAAACAATGTATGAGTCACCTTTTTATGTAATATTCTTGGTTTATCGTTTTGTTCTTTGTGTTGGGATTTTTTTTAGATAAATCAATCGTCTGACAAGTGGATAAAAATGTGAAACCTGCGTCAGCGAACCATGTGCAGACTTTCACAGTGACAGTGTCTGACAGTTGATTTTAAGTCAATAAAACTAAAAATTATCATTTTATATTCTTTAATATTTTTGATACCATTCCATTGTGACCGCCACCAAAACTGTGTAACTGACAATCGATATTATTTCGTTAGAAAATTTACTCTATGGATTTCAGGAAAACCCAGATTGTATGCTTATACAGTGCACATTAGCTCTTGGATCCTAGACTACAATGATTGTGCATATCTGAAATAGTTTTCATTTTTTGATGTAACAGTTTTTGTTCTAAAAATACTGCAATATTGGTAGGTAATACTGCGTATAATTTCTATGTATTTATAATTGTGGCTCACAATAGTGTAAACTCTATAGCAGGGAGTTTTTTTAATTTGTGATTATAAGTGGTTTTTAGGGCATTTAGGCATATATCAACTGACATTAAATTGGAAAACATTTCACTTAACTATTGTTTTATTCCAAACAGATGATTTTGTATGTTAAATAAGTTTAAAATATTGTATGAAGCAATACAGTATAATAAGTACATTTTTAACTTGGTAATAAACTAATTGGTAATTTCCAATAGTAATTTTGCCAAAATGGCTTCAAAAATAAAATATTTTTTCTATTACCATAATTATCTTGCATTCTACGTTATTCGTAATACGTTATTATAGCACTATTATTTATACTCCTAAAACTTGTGTAGCTAAATGAACGTAAATGGCCCTACTTTTATTAATGATACTGCTTATAGAGAAGTGTAGGATTAGTACTGAAGATC
This sequence comes from Homalodisca vitripennis, assembly GCF_021130785.1. Taxonomy (NCBI): domain Eukaryota; kingdom Metazoa; phylum Arthropoda; class Insecta; order Hemiptera; family Cicadellidae; genus Homalodisca; species Homalodisca vitripennis. The sequence continues at coordinate 105,043,451 of NC_060211.1, forward strand.
AATACCATCGTGCTATTTGTCAACTTTGCTTGCTGCGTATACCAATTTTATTCAGAAATGTTTTCCTTAATGTATGAATTAAGTAATCCCAATATTTATTTAAATGTTTTGTTTATAAAATGTTTCTACAAACAGGTATTAGACCAAAACCACGAGGGTTAGGATTTGGTCTAATTTCAACCTGTATATAGTTTTACTTAAAAAAAGGGCATAATTGTGTTTTAGGATGCAGCCAAGAGTAGTAATGGAAAGAAGCTGGCAGTTTTCAAAGAAGTGTGTGCTCACTTTAAACCAGTTTTCCGTAATTTCTTCTTTGAAAATTTCCAGAATCCAGGAATCTGGTTTGAGAGGAAATTAGCTTACACTCACAGGTAAGTGATAATGTACTGGTCTAGAATTTAGTTACTACAGTTCTAATATAACTACATCCCTTCATACTAAATAAATATTTAGAATATTGTACTCATAGTACAGATGAGATTGACCTGGAAGAAGTCAAACTGGAGATTTGAAATTGTAATTAGAATTCAGTATTATCCATAAAGAAGTCAGGCATGAGGGATGACAAATCGTAAGATGTCAAACAGAATGGTAAGTTCAGTATTGTAATGAGAAGTTCAATAGCAAGAAGAAGTCAAATGTAGAGTCAAATTAGAAGAGACCTCAAGTTGTTGGAAGTCATACTGTAAGGAGATATATTCAGGAGAAGGTTGTGTTTTCCCTAGTATTAATAGCTTCTAATCTCTTAAAATATAAAAATTAGATACGCAACACTTGATTGGTAACAATACAAGTAATTTATCTTATTTCTTGTTCATTCTAATTTCCAATAGTTGATCTGTTAGCGATTGATGTTGAATCAACATAGAATTCCAAAGGCCACTAATTTTAAAAGATTAAAAAAAGACACTTGGATGTTTTATTTTTGTAGGGTAGTATTATTTTTATGAAGTTAATGTTACGTGTTAGGGTTTTGTTTATTATTATAAACAGGTAACTTGGGTATTACAGAGATAATGTAGATTCTTAAACACTGTCAGTTTGCCCAGTTACTACACATTAATTACTCTCTTCTTAAGAGGTTATATTGTATGCTTTAAGCTTAATTGGTAATATATAATAAAGCAGTGTTTGATATTGCAGTGTTGCTACCTCCTCTATGGTTGGCTACATCATGGGCCTTGGTGACCGACATATTTGTAATATTCTCATTGACCAGCGGACAGCTGAAGTCATTCATATTGACTTTGGTAAGTTCATCAATTAAATAAATATGTTGAGTCCGTAATTTTGGAGTTGTAAATAAGATGCAAGTTCCTGATCTACATTATATGCCTTCTAGAAAACATTCTTCTGTGTTTCCCTGTGAACTCTGAATTAGTAATAATTCTAGATCAAGTTGAGGGACTCATTAAAAACAATGTTTCCCTGAGCATTTCTACAGTGCAGAATAATTTACTGAGAGAATTTGGGTGGAAGGATTTACTCCTTAGATAAGCAAATAGTGCAAATGAATTCTTTTAGAAAACATTAAAATATTTAGAACACAGAAGCTTATTTATAATAAATTATTTTGTATCTTTATCCAATTTTATAACCAGACAAAGTAGTATCTTGATACACTTAAATAACAATCACCAGATACATAAATAAATAGAAAGTAATGATTTCACAATATCACGACGAGAGGTGTGGCAAAGCTGTTTCTCGAATCTTCCTAATTTTCAAATAAGTTTATTTGCGGACGATCAAGGTGTTGTCACACTTTCTATACAAAAACGTAGATTGATACAAAATAATTACCAGTTTTTTAAATAATATTTTGCTCACAACTTATATTTGTAGTTGTGCTTATATAGATATATTTCCAATATACCCATTGGATATATATATATATATATATAATAATTTCAATAAACATTGAATCATAATAAGTACTTGCTCTGTCCAGATCTCTCACTTGCCAGGTGAGTGTGCTACCACTTCACCACAGAACCCTTACTTTTTGTGATTCAATTATTTTGTATTGGTCGTAATAGATTTTGAATGGAGGGTGGTTTTGAGGTACATGATGCGGCTTGAAAAACCGATAACTGTCCTAAAAAGCCCAAACAAGTTGAAACTTGGAACAATCATTTTATTCATCTTATAAATGATTCGGCTAAGTTCATTGGCCAGATGGGTATGCCATTTAATTTCAATACAGCTTTACTTTAAAAAATTTACAACCTATTCTTTATTAACCTGGAGTAAAACTGTTATGGAATGCTTATATCATTTCGTAAACCTTTTGTTGTAAACTTATTTTATATCTTGGATAGTTTTCGAGATATTGAATACATGTATATCCCATGAGAATAAATTAATATTTCAGCTGTCGCAAAATCTCGACTGAGTTAGGACTATTTTTATTTAAACTGCATTACATAAAATGTTGTACCAAATTTTGGAAATTATTAATTGACATTATGAATGCCAAAGGAGAATTACTTTAAAAGCACAATCAGAGCTACAAAATCTCTGTCAGATCTGACACAGCATCTGAGGATATATGACCTATTAGCCACAATCGCAGCAGACTCATGGCAAAGTGCAATTATAATATATAAATACAAGCTGTAAGCAAAATATTATTTAAAAAACTATGGTAATTATTTTTTTATCAATCTACGTTTTTGTATCGAAAGTTTGACAATACCTTAATCGTCCGCAAACAAACATATTTGAAGGTTAGGTGGATTCGAGATTCAGCTTTGCCACACCTCTAGTCGTGATATTGTGAAATCATGACTTTCTATTTATTTATGTATCTGGGATTGATTTTAAGTGTATCAAGGTAAGAAACATATGATCTGAAAAAAATCATTTCATATTTTTAACCATCCTGTTCGACCTAACTATAGTAAGTTGCTTAGAGGATATTACGTTAGACAGCCTAATGTGCTACTTGTGTTTAAACTTGAGGGTAACACATCTACCAAAATTGAAATAAATAGATGGATTACAGTCACCTGCCCATCCTCGAAGCAGTGACTACTGGATCCTCCTGCAGTTACCATCCTTCTCTAGAATTATCAAGTAATATAAATAAAACCCTCTACTAAAGGATTCAACCGAGCCAATTCACTAGTTCGAAGTGTATAAATTTGGTTTTTATTTTTATTAATCAGTTACATTAATTTAATTCTATGTGTGTTTAAGGTATTGCGTTTGAGCAGGGGCGCACTCTAGTTACAGCTGAGACTGTCCCGTTTCGCCTTACAAGAGACATTATTGATGGAATGGGTGTCTCAGGTGTTGAAGGAGTATTTAGGAGGTGAGATAGATATAATTCTGGAATCTCTATTAAGAAAGATAATAGACAATGTACATCAAACGTATTTACAGCGAGGAGTATGTCAGGGAACATTAGTAATATCCATTAAAATATCAGATGTAACTTAATGTTTAACTCGTTGTTTTCAGTTAAGTTATGTAACAAATTTATTAGAATACACTGATTAGATAATTGTAGAGTTTTTTATTTATATAAATTACTAGTGTACAACTTCTTAATAATGCAAACCCAAAAAGTTCAAAATATACATATATATATATATATATATATATATATATATATATATATATATATATATATATATATATATATATATATATATATATACAGGGTGTTCTGAAAAAAGGTGCCCATAAGTCAGGGCGTGATTCCTCACATCAAAATAAGAAAAAAAGGTCTAATTAACATAGGTCCGAAAATGCTTAGTTACCAAGTTATACAGGGTGAAAGATTTCGTCTGAATTTCAGTTCCCCTGCTGCAACGAAGCCCTACGGGTATTTGTTGGCTGTTAATTAAGATGTACAATTTAGCGTACTTTATGTAAAATGAACTGAAAAATTGAATAAAAACCGTTTCCAGACCTGTAGCTACAGTAATTTTTAAGATATGTGACGAAATACGCGAAACTTGGTCCCGAAAAACAAGTTACATTTAGGTTTGAAGCAGATTTACTATGTTAAATGTACAATAAACACAAAATATTTTTTCACGGTACTTGTAGAAAATTTAATTTCGAAGAGAAAGATGTAAAATAAGTCTATAATAGACAAACGCAAACTTTAAAAAATAATCCTTAATTACATACAAAACGCATGAAAAATAGACAAAATCTGTTAAGCTCTCTACAAATGTAATATTGAAATTAAAACAGCTGTTTTATTAAAACAAATTAATGAGTTACTATTATTTTTTATCAAGTAAATATATTTAACAATCATACATTATCATACATAAAAAAGTTATCTGAATTATCATTCAACAAAAAAGTTACACTTGTCCTAAAAAACTAACCACGTCACAGTAGATGTTCAAAATGTTTCCCCTCATTCAAAATACAAGCATCCAGCCGTCTTCTCATAGACTGCCGAACTCTTTCGAAGATCCCAGGTGTCTCACGTATCCTTTGAATCCCTTTAACAATCCTTATTCGCAACTCTTCTATGGTATCCACAGGCGAGTCGTAGACAAGCGTCTTTAAATGTCCCCATAAGAAAAAGTCTAGAGGATTGAGGTCAGGTGACCTTGCAGGCCATGCTACTGGGGCTCCTCGACCAATCCATCTGTTTGGATATGCTTCATTTAAAAATTCTCTTACTTGTAATGTGTAATGAGCTGGAGCTCCATCCTGCATGAACCACATGTTGTTGCGTGTGTATAGTGGCACATCTTCGAGTAACTCATTCAGATTAGTCGTCAAGAAATGTAAATAATTTTCACCATTGAGCGTATCAGATAAAAAACTAATAAAAATTTTATCACCCAGAATAGCAGCCCATACGTTTATAGAAAACTGATATTGGTGACGGTTCTCTGAAATAGCACGTGGATTTTCAATTGCCCACATGTGAGTATTGTGGGTGTTAAGAATAGCCATTCTTGAAAATTTTGCTTCATCAGTAAAGATAACGTAATTTAAAAAATGTGGATTTCTGCACCTTTGGATAAGCCATTGGCATAGCTGAACACGAGGAAAGTAATCTCGAGGCAAAAGAGCCTGGACCCTTTGATAGTGATAAGAATGCAACTGCTGCTCGTGTAAAATCTTCCAGACAATTGAATTACTAACACCGAAATCCAAGGCTAGTTCTCTAGTACTTCTTCCAGGATGATTCTCTATTTCGTCCAACACGCCCTCCTCCAATTCAGCTGTACACGTTGTACGTGGCCGTCCTGATCTACCAACTTTTCCAGATTTAAAGGTTCCCGTCTCGCTTAGCCTTCTATGAATGGAAGAAAACATTTTATGAGTCGGTAACTGTCTATGAGGAAAATGTTCCTGATAGAGTCGTCTAGCCTGACGACTGTTGCAATGTGCAAGACCGTACATTAAATGCATGTCTGCCATTTCACCATTAGTGTACATAATATTCATATTACCTGCCATGATGAATAAGATATTATTAGCTATCAAAAATTAACTTCAACGGCACTCGCACTAACTTGTATTAAAGTACAGATCTACACACGCACTTAATGAGCAATGGAAAAATAGCTGCTTGTAATGTTTATTTAAATTATTATAAACAATGTTACATTGTTAAAACATATGTTTTAAATAGAAATTATTTTGTTTCTCAAATCAAATATTTTAATAAAACAGCTGTTTTAATTTCAATATTACATTTGTAGAGAGCTTAACAGATTTTGTCTATTTTTCATGCGTTTTGTGTGTAATTAAGGATTATTTTTTAAAGTTTGCGTTTGTCTATTATAGACTTATTTTACATCTTTCTCTTCGAAATTAAATTTTCTACAAGTACCGTGAAAAAATATTTTGTGTTTATTGTACATTTAACATAGTAAATCTGCTTCAAACCTAAATGTAACTTGTTTTTCGGGACCAAGTTTCGCGTATTTCGTCACATATCTTAAAAATTACTATAGCTACAGGTCTGGAAACGGTTTTATTCAATTTTTCAGTTCATTTTACATAAAGTACGCTAAATTGTACATCTTAATTAACAGCCAACAAATACCCGTAGGGCTTCGTTGCAGCAGGGGAACTGAAATTCAGACGAAATCTTTCACCCTGTATAACTTGGTAACTAAGCATTTTCGGACCTATGTTAATTAGACCTTTTTTTCTTATTTTGATGTGAGGAATCACGCCCTGACTTATGGGCACCTTTTTTCAGAACACCCTGTATATATATATATATAAAATTATAAACATTAGAATACAAACACAGAATGGCTGTTTGTGCAGCAGAAATATTTATCTGCAAGACTATGACTATTCAACACATAAATAAAATAATGTAAAATTAATGACGTTTACTGAGCTCTTGTATTCTTATACTATGAAATTACCATAGTTAGTTTTTTCATAGTACTTAATCAGTAGAGAAAAAGGATAACATTTAGATTTACATTATTGGTACGTGTTTATAACATTGCTATGAATATTGTAGAGTATTAAAAATGGAACACAACATTGTTTTGTTATATCTTATAAGCCGTGTAAAAAAAACATATTGTACCATAAGTGGATAAACTATAACACTATATAACAAACTATAGCAGAGAGAGAGAGAGAGAGAGAGAGAGAGAGAGAGAGAGAGAGAGAGCTTTATTTCAAAATCACAAAGACCTGAAATGGCGTTACAAATTAATACAATTAATTACAACAATTTTCTTGCTTCACAAATCAATTTCGGTTTTGAATCCATGATTAGTGATGAAAGTGTTGCCAGTTCAAAAACTCATTCACACTGTAGAAAGGGTTTTCAAGAAGCCACCTGGTGAGATGAAGCTTTAGCGTTCTGGGGTTCTCACTCTTGATGACTTGAGGCAGGATGTTGTAGAATTTTGCCCCTGCATATGATGGTTTTTTTTCAAAAAGTGTCCGATGATGAGCAGGAAGGCTAAAGTTTTGGGCATTTCTGGTATTATACCCATGCAGGTCTTGATGTCGAGTCTGCTGATTTGAGGTCGCCAGGACGATGACTTCGTAGATGTAGAAACCCACAACTGTCATCAACTTCAGCTCCTTGAAATGTCCTCTGCAGCTGTCTCTCCATCCCAGCCCAGATAACAGCCTCACTGCTTTCTTCTGAAGAACGAGCACACGTTCTAAGTTGTGTTGGGAAGATGCACCCCACGCCATTATACCATACCTCATATTGCTCTCAAAAAGGGCATGGTAGGCAGTTAAAACTGCTTCAGGCGTGCTAACTGCTTGCGTTCTTCTGAGGGCGAATAGGGCACTGCTGAGTTTCTTGCAGAGAGAATCTATGTGGTCCTGCCAGTTCAGCGAGTCATCAATGATTACTCCAAGATGTTTTGTCGCTCTTACCGCCTGGAAGTCAGGCAAAGCTGAGACTTCTTGTTTCTTGCTTCCAAAGATGATTTGGGTAGTCTTTGATTCATTGAAGACTAAGTCATTGCTCTGGCAGTATTCAATGGCAAGGTTTACAGCTATAAAAGAATTTACTTCAAGGGTTTCTAAAGATTTGTGCGCTGTTAACAAAACCGAATCGTCAGCATACATAACTGTGTGGCTTAAAGGCTCAACGTACTGAGGCAGGTCATTCGTATATAAAATGAAAAGAATCGGGCCAAGGACCGACCCTTGTGGAACACCTCTTTTCACTGGTAGGAGGCTAGACCTAGTCTTAGTCTCAAGACCATTCACCATCTGTCTGATCTCCACAAGCTGCTCACGATCACTGAGGTAACTCTTAAACCACTTCATTGGATCATCCCGAAAACCAAGAAATCTCAGTTTATCAAGTATTAGGTCATGGCCGAGACAATCAAAGGCCTTACTCAAGTCCATAAACATACCAATGACATTTTTGCCTTCATCCATGCTATCCACTATGTGTTCTACCATGTCAACAAGAGCTGTCTGAGTTGATTTCTTGTGAAGGAAGCCATGTTGACTCGTTGTCAAGATATTGTTGTTGTTAAGGTGCTCAAAGATTCTTATCAGGACAATCTTTTCTATAATCTTTGAAAATGTTGAAATGAGCGATATCGGCCTATAATTTTCAACACTGTGTTTGCTTCCGTTCTTATGCAGTGGAATGACTTTGGCGAATTTCATTTTCTTGGGAAACTCTCCACTTTGTAGGGACAGATTGGTAACATGTACTAGTGGGAGAAGCAACTCACTTTTACAGACCTTTACAATGCTTGATGATATCTCATCTAAACCAGCAGATGGTTTTACTTTCAGGCCATTTAGGACATCGCTAAGTTCTTTTGGAGAAGTCGGCTTGAGTACTAAAAGTGGAGATTGGATGTAAAGAGGTGTGTTTTGAGTTGCGGGTGATGGACCTCCAGAGGATCTCGAAGGACCTTTATTTAGTGTTTTTTCTGCTATGGTGGCAAAATGCTCATTAAAATAGTTAGATATTAAAGTCGGGTCTTCTACAATATTTCCAGAAATTTTGAGATGATCCAGATTTCCTGCTGATTTTGTCTTTTTCAGGTGTCTCTCATTGTTGATAGTGTTCCAAATGGCTTTGGATTTGTTTGTGGAGTTATTAATATGCTGAGCACTGAAGTTGCGTCTGATAGATTTCAGTTTGTTATCGTAGGTTCTTTTGTGCTGGGCAGCAGTTTGTTTGTCTTCTTCTTTTCCACTCATGATAAATTTTTCTTCAGCCTCAAGAAACTGTTGTTTGAGTGCTCTTGCTTCTGCATCACAGAGTGGTATAGTCTTAAAGTTGTTATTAATTCTCGATTTTTTTAGGGGACAAACCTTATCTAGAGCTGCTGTAATAATCGAAAGAAAATTATTGTAAGCTTCGTTGGCATCTTCTGTTTTGAATACAGTGTCCCAATTTTCTTCCGCCAGGCAGTGTTTTAGGTTGTTGAGGCTACGATTATTGAGATGTCGTCTGACTGACGATGATGAAGTTTTCTTTCTAACTGGAAGGTTTAGTTTGCATAATTGGCCAGTATGGTCAGAAATGCCAGTGTTGAGAATCTCCACATCCATGTTCTGAATATTTCCACTGTCAACACATACGGCGTCAATTGAAGAGCGTGTATTCTGCGTGACTCTTGTTGGTGGTAGGGGTAACCTTTCCATGTTATATGAAAGTAAAAGCTCATTCAGCAGACTGCCTTCAGGAGTTTGCTTCAACAAGTCGATGTTAATATCACCAATCATCACCTTTATGCAGTTTTGAGATGGGAGTGTATCTAGCACATTCGTGATGACTTGAAGGGCTTGCGTGATAGCTTGGTTGCTGTTGGTGGGGGGTCTATATATTCCCAGTATGAATACACTAAATTTTTTAGTAAGTTGGACTGTAACTGCAGACATTTCACATACCAAAGGGATGCTGTGATGTTCAATGTTTATTCCATGTATTTCGCTATCCAATGTTTTGTGCTTAAAGATGGCTACTCCACCCTTTATATTGTCCTCCCTGCAAAAAGAAGAAACCAACTCATAGTTGATTAAACGAGTGTTACACATTTTGTCAAAGTTTTGGCCGTGCTCTGTAATTACAACTACATGGGGATTCAGAGAATAGAGAAGGTGATTGAAGCGGTCTATTTTGTTACTTATTCGGTCAGCATTTTGGTGGAAGATGACCAAGGATTTTGTGGTTTGGAAGTCTGATCTGATCCCAACCTCACAGTTGTTATGATGATCCATTGTCACTTGTCTGCCCATTTCCGGAGTAGAAGACTTTGGTTGTGGAATATCCTGGAAGGATATGTCACTTTCTTCCGCCCCTTCTTCTTGTAACTCATTTCTAAAAAAGAAGTTTGTCTGAACACCTGACTGCCTCCTCCTGTTGTTCTCGGCTGCAATTCAATTGTCCTTTGGCTAGTTTCCCCTGTCGATGGTGGTTGAGAGAGTTTTTCTGTTGGGGTTTGACTGATTCCCCCTGTCACTTTTGAATGCAGCTCAATTGTCGTTTGGCTGGTTTCCCCTGTCAATGGTGGTTGAGACAGTTCTTCTGTCGGGGTTTGGGTGATTCCCACTGAAAGTTCTGATTGGAGCTTAGTTGTCAAGTGGCCGTTTTTTTCTGTCCTCAGTTTACTCTTAGCCATTTGAAGGGAGACACTGAAAAAATTGTTCTTTTTCAGGTGGCTAAAATTATTGTTTGGTTGAGGAATAAGTTTGTATGATTTTATGTTAGCTGTCTTTTTTACTGGGGTATTTTGTTTGGCTTTACATTCACCAGCCTGGAATTGCTGCAGAATTGAATTAAGAGTACGTTCCATATCATTTTGTTTATTTTTAATGTTTCCTAGTTCAATCAGAAGTGATGGGGATGTTAAAAGGGAGTCTGGTTGCTCCAGGGAGTTAGTACATGGGGTTAATGTGTTTAAGACTGGTGTGTTATTGAATGTTTGGGTTTCCTTTTCACAAAAAGTTTGTGAGTTTGTCAACTGATTTGATACATTCTTTAAATCACTTAACTGTTTAGTCAATGCCCGATTTGTTTTTTCCAGACTATTTATTTTATCTAAATGTTGATTCAGCAGTTGGTTTTGGTTTTGTTCGTACTCTTCATAAAACTGCTGCAGTTCAAACTTGGCATGTTTACTTTTATCCAGTTGGTTAGAAGCATCTACTAACTGTTCATAGAGTCTCTCTATTTGGTTTAAGTGTTTTTCTTCATTTGTTGACATTGCCTCAATTTTAGATTCCAAACTAGTTAAATTGGCACTTAAGACAATTTTATCCTGATTTAACTTATAAATCTCTTCTTTGAGCTTCTGATTTTCCTGCAGTAAAGCATTTCCAGCTTCTGCTGCTAGTGTTAGTGAAGTTTCTAAATCAGCTTCTTCTAGCTTGTCATGATTTTGAATTCTGGTTTTTACTTCATCCAGATTAGTTTCAGGCTCTGAAAATTGGTGGTATGGAGATTGAAATGTTGCCAGCTGCCTATTTGGTGAGAGCTGTTGGGGATTATGTCTACTTTGATTATTTAGTTCTACTTCCTTTAAACCCTCATTCCCAGCTGGTTTACATTTAGGACATTTCCAATCATCTATTTCAACTTTTGTAATTTTTTTGAATTGTTTGTCTGACCAATTCAGACATTTGGAGTGAAACCATAATTTACAGGTACCTGTGCAGAAAATTCCTTGGTATTTTACACCTATACCACATACTCCGCATGGAAATTTAGACATCTTTGATTTATTTTTAGACAATAACAATTTAAAATTCAAATTATTCTTGTCCAAGAGTCAGAATGTCAAATAATGTATAGAAAGAAATACACTTCAATAATTGGCAGTTGGCAAGTGCAGTGATAGCTGGGTGTCGCAGTGTGCTGACAGTGCTGACACGGCTAGGTCAGTGCCCCAGTTACATGTGGCCAAGCAGCTGTGCGGTGGACTAGTTAGCTGTTAGCTTGTGAGTTGTCTATGACGTCACTCTGTTTCGTCAGATATTGTCGTGAGTTGGAAGAGTTGTGGCGTCACTTGCTGACGTACAGGTTGTGTCTTTTAATATTCCATATATGTATGTGAATAATAGAAATTGAAATTATCTAGTTTCTCAATGTTTAATGAAGAAACTATGGTTTAATATGATCAAAACTACAGTGTTATTATGTCATAAAATAATCTTCTTGAAAATGCGTCAGTTACTTGTGTTTTTATATTTTCTTGAAAATTCAGTTTTCTTTGATATTTATATAAGTGTGTTTTTATTTAAAGGAGAGATAAATTAATAAACTGTTTTTATCCAATTTTTCACATATAGCAAATATATGTTTCTCTATAACATTGTGAATGTAAACAATTTCTGTGTTTTTATCTGAACTACACAAATAATATTGCTGGTAAAAAGTAGTCTCAGTTTGCACCCAATCCTGGGAAGTAGGCATACAGTAACAGTCGCCAGTGACCTTGACCATTGAGCCATTCAGGATGGCAAGATAACAGCTGCAGTCTGTTCAAAGTTAAAGCTGTTTGACATTTGTCTGGTAATAATCTAGTGAGGCTGTTCCTGTTTCCAAGTTACTACATGAATCAGACTAGTGTTTCACTTCCTGTTCAGCCACTAATTAATTAATCAACAAATATTAATTAAAACAATTTTTATTTTTACTTATATCTCACTTGTAATTTTGGATATGATAAAAAATATAGTGTATTATACTTTTCATCTCATAGAGTGCTTCATTGTTTTAAAAAACTCCAATTAAAACTATGCTTAAAAATGTGCTTTGACCATGCCAAAACTGTAAGTATTTTTATCTCTAATACTTTCTTTACTGATAAAAAATAATTGAAAACCTGATACTTGTGCCGAGTTATGGTGTCTATTAAACTGTAGTTACCCACTTAAAAGCTATCCCAATTACATATTTAGCACCTAATCATAAATCAAAACTGACACTGAAATCACCAACACTGATCACCATGTATGGTATGTCAACACCCAGAGTACAGTTCTTGGACAATTTGACAATGTTTTAGCATGTGGTGTCTTTTGATCTTGAGAGAAAAGCAAAGAGACAGAAGAAACATCCTCTGTCATGACTTTTAAATTCTTCAACTTTCATTTGATTTGAGTCTATGCAGTTTACATTTAATTTATGATACAGTAAGAATGTTTTTTAATTGTAATAATACAAAACTTTAAGCCAATTGATAAAAATTGGCGAATCATACCATTTTGTAAGTGGTAATAATTTGAATTTGTGAACGCTATAATAAATTAAACTTCAGTGGCTCAATGTCACTTTATTTTTAAAATACAATTTTTAGAAAAATATTTCTGGAATGTTTTGTTTACTTTGAGTGTGGGTAATACATTACACTACGGATTATTAAAAGGTTAATACCTTTTAAACCTCAGTTTGTGAGTAATGTAACAAAAACTGTAAAAATTTAAGAATGCTGTGGTATTACTCACTTTAAACAATGTGCACTCCTGGACAAAAACTTTGTAACAATTATGTTTTCATTTATTTAGAAAATGTAATAGCTAAAAATCAGATACAAACCTTGTCTTGTTTATTTAATCTTCAGATTATACTAGGAAATTAATAAGAGTTATAATTTTGTTCAAAAGTATATTTTAATAGAAAAGGGTAAAAAAAGAGCTGATATAACTATTAGTTTTAAACCAAATTAAAATTCATCGCTATGTTTATCTCTAGTAGCTAACAGTCTTTTTAGTATCTGGTGTGTCTACCCCATGTGCGGATTACTTCCTGGAGCCTTTTCTTCAGGTGTCTTCCACCCCTATTCTAAGTGTTGTAGTTGGAGGATATTTCTCTGATTTCACACTATTCCAGATATGCCCAATAGGGACGAGGTTGGTGTTCTTAGTTGGCTAATCCATTGAGCTTATTCTGACGTCCCTAAGATAACTTCGTACAAGTGCTGCTCTATGTTGTTAAGCACTATCGTACATGCATTTGAAATTAGTGCTAAAAAAAGGAGCCAACTGAACTATATTTTCTTCTAGTATATCTTTTACACTTGTTCGAGGTAGCAGTGCTGGTCTAGGAAGTATGATTATGTGTTAGCGTCATATTGTATACCACACCAGAATATAACTGAGTCCCTATAAAAGGCACTCTGGGGGAGAAGCGCAGACTTGAACACATATTTCACCACAGCTTCTTTATAAACCTCTTGTTCATCTGGTAAAGATAGACTTACTCAAGTCTCGTTTGAGTAGAATGTTTTTTCAGCCATTCTCAAGCCAGTTGACATGATTGGGGGCAAATGTAAGTCGATTACATGCAGTGAGAAGAGGACCTGTAGCAGGCCTTCTATTCTTCAAATCCACTTTTCTGAGGTTTTTACTGGCGTTACGCCTAGGAATAGTTGCATTACGTACCTGCTTGATCAAACCTTGTAGCTCAGTAGTGGTAGCTGGTCTCCTGTGAAGTGTTCACTAGAAAACAATCATCAGTTCTGTCTTTCTACTGTGGAAAGGTGCGCTCCAGAAGTCCTAGCACCTGTACTTTACTCAGCAATAGTAAGATGACTATGCACATCCATTGTATTCTTTATCTGTATAATATTCTGTCATGATAATGAAATCAACTATTCTAATATAGGTTAAGTACTCTATCACTCAAAGCTAACCAGAATATTGAGAAACTATTAATAAAAAAAGAAAATTCAAACCTGTATAAACATTTATTATAAATAATATATATTATATATATGTGATTCAGTATTAAGCCATTTTCCATTTACAGTTTAAATTGGTTATTACATTATACTCTAAAGATGGCCTATTGCCGAATTTGTGTCTACAATATAATAAATGTTTAACAAGCATTTCAGTTTCCTTTTAAATTAATTACAAATATAAACCAACATTGTGGAGATAATAATATATAAGAAATTGTGTTAGTTAAAAATTAGGAGAGGGACAGAGTTTAAAGTTTAAACAGTAGGTAAGGTAAGAAAAGATAAAGAAAGAAGATAACATACATTTGTTCATTACATTATCTTTATCTGTGTCTGTTCAAATCATTTCTTTTATGTAAATCTTTACCAGTACCTTAATAAGAGCAAGTTTTGAGTATGTTGTGAAACTTTTGTCCAGGAGTGTATTTCGAAAGAACAATTTTTGTGATAAGTATTGAATGTTTATGTTTAGAAAATGTTTGTTTATTTTAATGTTTAAAAACAATACTATTAGCAAATAATTATATGATAAAGAGTTGGCCTGTACAGGAGCTGTGAGAAGACGGTGGTGGTGTTGAGGGAATGCCAGTCCACCATCGTCACTATCCTCGAGGTGCTGCTGTATGATCCTCTGTACGTCTGGACCATGACTCCGGCCAAGGCTATGGCCAAACAGTCAAATTCTGCCACTGCAAGGTCACTTCAGTCACAGCCCTCACAAGCCTCTGAGGGTCAGGTGAACAAGCTGGCGGAGAGAGCTCTGCTGAGGCTGAAGCAGAAACTCCAAGGTATCGAGGAAGGCAGCAATACCAGTGTCGAGGGCCAAGTGTCCAAGCTGATCCAAGAGGCCACAAACCCTGCCAACCTGAGCCGGCTGTTCCATGGCTGGCAGGCACATGTTTAAATAGCCCCCATTCATCACTTTTTGAAGTGTTAAAGTTCCTATTGAGTAACTGACATGTACACGTACGTTACATTTGATCAGATTAATGTAATATTGAAATTAGTTACAAACATTATTTTAAGCTATGTTACTTTAAGTATACAATTGAGTTTTTAAAACGTGCCTTGAAAACATTTCTAAACTGGAGCCTGATTTTAAAAGATCTTCTATTTATGTGTATGTATTATGTATTAATTGTAACTGCTACAGTTAGAAACTATGTTATGTTATTTTTTACTGTATCCTTAATTTTATTGGTAAGGTTTAATACATTAAACTTGTTATTATTACACTTTAAAATGGGTTTACTTTTAAAACATGGTACTAAAATTCATTTTTACAAGAATAATCAATTACTCATACATACTTAAGAAGAGCATCAAAAATATTTTATGTACCTGTGATACGATTATTAATATTCTTTACTAACTTTCAATAAATCTTATACAAATCTTATATTAACTATTGATTTTAGTAACCAAAATATTTTTTACACAAAAATGTTCCATAATCCTATAGATAGTTACATTTTGCACAAGAAAGTGTCATTACAAATTATTTAATTTTAACCAACATCCTTAATAACGTCTTCTCCTTATTTTTATCTAAAGTGACACTTTTTTATATTAATTTGTGGAACTTATTTTCACCAAAGGCTGTGAATATTTGTCCTGTATCTGTGACTCAGTGTATCTAATATTGCAATTGTACATTTCTAAGGTCATGACATTACTTACGATTCGCTTCAAATGTGATGATTTAGAATATCTTATTGTATTGTATTTAATAGCGAATTACATTTGAACAAAGACCATCTTCTTGTTCTTGATACTTTGGAGAAATTGGTAGCATGAAACCACCACAAGTTATAACAATAATACTAGTTTAATTATTTAGGAACAAAAACACTTAACCTTCACACATAATTTATTTATAATTTTACTCAAACTAAAACATTTGTTAGTGAAAATAAGATAATAATATATATTAATAAAAAATGTTTACTTTTGTATTGTTTGTAAATAGATTGTAATATTTTGCTATTGATATCTGTTCTTAATAAATATTGATTAAAATGTTATACTTTTCTTAGTTTTTTCCTTCTTGTATAGTCCTGATTTTGTTCTATAAATCAAACAGAACCATTAAATTGAAGTGTTAGCAGCATTTTGGGTGGCACTTAAGGAGGACCTGTTAAGTTTAAATCAAAATAGATTAGCTTAGATTAAAAGGGGGCTATAAAGGACTTATAGTACCTGCGTTGGATTCGATATTAAAATGAGTCCATTCAGCCTCTGCCCCTTTTAGGTAACTCTTTTACATTTCAGTCAATCCCAGCTCTCAAAAAATAAATTGTTGAAGATTAAATTTCACTAAATTTCTTTATTCAATGTATCAAGTTCTATTTGTAAATCCAATATAAATTTTGAATGTGAGATTTCATTTAAAATACAGTTCAATTAGCTAACTTTGTTTATCGAGTTCTGTTATTCAGGAAAAATAAATTTCAGTCTGATATTTTCACCTGCAAATTTATTTGAATTCTTTTGTAATAATATAGGAGTAAAAACATTACAAAATATCTTGAATTAATAAACAAAATATTAAATTAATGATAAATTAAATGATAAAATGTATAACTCAAGACCCTGCAAGTATTTTGATGCCGATGTCATACAGCCGCACTTCACATTAATGGTAGACGTGTATCCCACTAGGGATATGAGTCGTTATTAACATAGTACAGATAGGACTGCATGGCTATACAGCTGAGGGAGGTCTGCTTGGCAGCACGGCTCAGAGAGAACTATTCGCCCCATACGTCATTTTGTCTCCTGTAGCGTACAAATGGTTCCTGAATTGACCTTATCCAATAATAAGGGAAATGACCTGTATCAGAAGACCTTTGCTTAGTTTCATCAGCCAATGAGCCTCTTGCCAAATGATTTCCCAGAGAAACTCTGCTACTGATGACAGCACTTATCTCTAATTTTGAAATAGCTTGGTAGGCAATTTACTTGCTATATCACAAGCAGTCCAAGAAATTGCTTCTTCAAGCCATTTCTCACCAATTCGTCAGCGAGTTCATTGCCCTTAAAATCAGCATGTCCAGGAAACCAGCTAAAATATGTTAGGAAAAAAACTTAGAGCATTCAAATACCAGCTTTGAAGAAAATCTGTAAATTTAAGGGCCGCAAGATTGGCCTGGGCTGCCATTTTGTTCTGGGTTAAGATAGAAAGCTCTAGTTTCCATTGTTCTTCTTTTATCAAAACCTTACAAAATGCTTTTGGGGATTTTTCACTTGAAGAAGAGGGTAGATTTCAATCCTTGAAATGTAGTGTTGTACTTTTTTGTAACATTTAACGATACCAAATGTTTGAAATCTTATTATCCTTTCAAATCATTGAGGTGGGAGTACTGTTTAACAACGTTGAAAGCAACAAAGGAGTCAACAATAGGTATACCGCTTTCAAAAAGACTCTGGCTGATTTGAGTTCAGGCAGGGTGGGGTAAATACCCCTCCACGATGTGATGCTGCCTCTCACAGTATCCCCCACTCCACGCTCTATTGGATCATCTGAATGATCCGGCTCAGTCAGTATCTTTCACTGCTGCGATTCACTCAGTTGACCCGGTTAGTACAGAGTCACTAAACCTTCACACTAGAGCGTTACCAGTTATCGTGTTGACCGAATAATATGAATGAATGAGTGACTGAATGGAATGGCCAACTGATCGAAAGGATCCGCTCGCAAAAAAATTGAACGAATAGAAGAAGAAACATCATATTGTACAGTGAATGCATAGATATATAACAATAAATGTACTGTTTCAGAAATCTAGTAAATGTAAATATATCTATTAAAAATGTAATTTTAAGTTGTTGGATTCATTAGTAAATGTTTTGAATGTTGATACTTATGAACATTGGACTTGGTTTATTGATATGCCTTTGATTTATCATAAGTGAGGTTATTCCCTTATAAATTATTTAAATAAATTTATAAAAATCAAACAGAAACATTGCTCGTTAGAAAATAATTTATTTTTATAAATAACTACATATTTTAGTCATCTAACCGATTAAGTTCCCACCACTTTTCATAATACCCAGGCTCCCTACTACTTCCTTCAAGTTATACGATTACGGTTATATTCTTAATCGGTTAGCAGTGAACGAAAGGAATCTTTGAACGATTGTGTTCACCTAGTGTAACCTAACACATAGAATCTATAGTTTTATTTAGTTCCATATGATGATAAGCTATTTTTTCTGGATAAGGGTCTTAAAATGAACTTAATTCTAATATTAAAGGTATTAAAGATTCTTAAAAATAATAACTTATGTCTGATTAGAAAAAAAATCAAATTTATTCAGTTGTCAGGAAAAAGTAAACGAAACGTTCGAGGTAAACGGGTTTTTTGAAAAACTCTGATCCGGATCACTCGTTCACCTGATGACTCGTTCAAATTGAACGGGTCGAGACCAAACGACACATTTCTACTTGCCACTGCCACTGCGCTACTAACCTCAAAAAATGCTAGCACCCTGGATACGCCCATGGCTACATTAGTCAGTTAAATTAATATTTTATGCTTGGACTGCAACACTTGTATAGGCCTTACTTACTTACTTACTGCCGGGGCGTAACAAATCTCAGTCGATTCTTTGCCTCGTCTATGAGCCTACATAGCCTTGTATAGGCCTACATACAAAAATATAATATATAAATAGAATAGGTAAGTAGATGCAGTGAGACGACGTGAGCGAGACATGATCCACACAGCTGATAAACAAAGACAAGAAGATGCTGGTCGCACTCCCCACCACTGCTTGCCATAACCCCCCGACAGAGGGGGGCACCTCTTTCGCGGTGCTGCTCAGATATTTGCTTCTACCCAGGTTTCTTTGCAAGTGGTTTATATAGTCGTTCCTTGTTTTTGTTTGTTATAATAAGGACCTGTATCACTAGCAAACATCACAATTTCACAGTGTTACTGAATGATATTGGGTGAAGGTTAAATACAAGACTAGTCCGAGGACAGATCTCTGTGACACTCCTCTGCCCACTGGTAGTTGTTCGGATTTTGCTTTTGTTACTGTGTTTTTTTGTAGTATGAATAAGTTGTTGATAGGATCAATATCGTATTATATATTTTGAAATTGACAACACAGATTAAAACAGGAAACCAGAACATCCTATTTCCAGTGATCTAAGGAGAGTACTACAATGCAAGAGTGCACTGAAATCAAATCTTGTCATAAACTTTTAACATTGACATTTGTTCTTTTATACTCCATGTCTACACATTCACATTTTTTTTCACGTGTTCACACATTCACCCTTTGACCGCCGTGAGCCACTATAGTGGCTCGCCGTATGCGGTACCTTGAGCGCCGCGGGCCACTATAGTGGCTCTGTGAATTACGCCTTTGTCCTTATAGTTTAAACATAATATATATTTAAATATATTTATATCAACTTTGAATTGTATTGCTCTGCTTCATTTCAACTATAAAATATTGATATTTACTTGTTTCTATAGTAACAAGTGTATCTTCACCCTACAGCGGAATTTTTGAAATTTTACCTAAATTACATTATTTTATGCAATTTCTGTGGAATATATTTGTAACTTTTAGTATATGCTCAAAACATTACGTACTTTTAGGTTAAAAACGTTATTTGAGCCCAAGTTACTTATTCAGTGTGTTTTTGGACCTCAAACTTAAGTTTTTGTTTTTTTTTTAACTACGACAGGCATACATACTACTAAACAAATGTAAAAAAAAATAAAACTGTAATTTATTACATCAACTGAAAGTACATCTCTTCCCCTCAAAAACAAAACCAAAACTAAAAGGCTAGCTCAAAATTTACGAAAGTTATGTAATTTAATATGTGACCAAGCAAAAACGGGTGATTTTGCCGTGGCGGTATTCGATCCGTGTGGTGCTCAAACGTCTGGCGGTCTAGCAAACAACGGCGCGCGGGAGAGGCGGCGCACTAAGGGTTAAGTAAAAATCCAAAATAAACAAATAAATTTGAATTTGTCATTGCTGCCACCTATAATAAACATTAGATAATACTACTTGTCATTCTTATTTACATTACACTACAACAGCTGATATTTATTCATGCAAATACAAAATACTAAGACACAACATAGCACGTGATTTGATCTGCTGTCAGGAGTACTGTCTATATTTACAGTGAACAATTTTCTGTAACTTATTTTCAATAGTATTTGTGGGTGGTTTTCTGAATAAAATTATGCCAACGTTTTATTCTTATATCTAAGTAATGTACACACCAAGTTTTGTCCAAATCTATCCACTAGCTTTTATATGATTGAGTATCAAACATTTTCACATTTATAGCATTAATAGGATAATAAAACATATGACAAATGAATTAATTTCTCTTTTATTTAAATTCAAAACAACAAATCATCATGTATAAAAAGTACTGTATTAAAAAACTGTTGACGCTAACAACAATCCAAAATCAACATATTTAAGCAAGTTTACATCCTTGCTAAAAACTGTAAATTTCCTTACTGTGTAGAAAATACAATCATGTTAACCGAATGCATTCTTAAGTAACAAGTTCAGAAGTAAATGGCTCTCAAATATTTCTTTGGCTGATCTTACAATGGCATAAGTCAGTCTTCCCATTTGGGTAATCTAAACATTGCCCACCGTTGTATACAACTTATTGATTTCTTAATGAAATGCACGTTTTACTCACAATACTGTCTATGAATATTTCTTTTCAGAATCATAATTTCTATAATATAATGCTATCGTTCACCATTTCTGTTTAACTTATACAATACAGAAACATAACTTCTGATAAAGTCTGTATTACAGCATATCAACAAAAATGCTAATCCTGTTCTTAAAATAAACATGTCAGAAAGACATACTTAATTTTTAAAATGAATGAAAAGTAATTATCACTAAAATAATGGCAGACTTCAATGTACATCAACATTGCATGTATTTTAGAAAAAAGTTGTACTATTGGACATTTACTTTTCACTGTCAAATTGTAATGGAAATTTATTACGAATATTCAAATTTACCATTTAACTATGTGTGAAAACTTTTTTAAGTGCAAAAATTAATGAAAATTAAATTTACAATATAAGTTTTTTAGGTCAGTACCGTAGAAAATGTGTTTCTTGATACTATAGTACAGTGCAGTAAAGTAAAAACAATTATTCTGAGCTGTATTTAAAAAATCATACCATATAGAATCAATCAAATCCAAACAACCATCATATTACTTGAGGAATTAAATGACTTGATTATGTCCATACTTAATGTATTAAATATAAGACAAATTTTCTTATTTTTAACCCTTTAAGCGTCATGAAAAATTAGACCTGATCTTTGATAAAGTTACAATTTTTTTTAATTTCAAATGTGTAAAGTTAAATTTTTTTTCGTTTCTGTATGTCAAAATAGAGTTATTTAACGGTGAATAAAATTTGTTCAGCCCTTTTTGGATTTCCTAGGCTAATGTTTAACTTTTGATAATATTGTAGAATAGCAGTGTAGTTGTCACCAATATTTTTTTATTTATTCAGTAAGTATGGGAATGAAACCCAGTTTTATAGATAAACATATACTATATTACAAACCAATAAAATTAGAAAAATACAAAAGTAGACAAAGAGTGTTTATTTGGTGGCGGGCTGTCACAACTGACATTCCGCGAGTCTCCCGCAAGCCACTGTTATCGCGTGGACTTTGAACCTTCTTATCGCTCGGCAACCTGTAGGACAGCCTTGCGGGGCTTGAATTATGTTTCTTGCTTTCTGATAACATCCTTATGACCGTAGTAAAATATGAAAAAGTTTGGGGTTGACCAAGTAATTGCTCAAAATTACCGAATCTTTAAATTCCGAATCGTCTGGATTCACCATTCACATGAATAATGGTAAAAAACACTAAATAAATACTGGAAACTGCTGTATATAATACGAATAATTTACTTTAAAAAGAATAGGACACAACAGAAAATTAGCGATAACCAAAATACATATGCGTGTACCGGACGCTTCCCACTAACTAACTGGCTAGATGCCTTGACGGGAGCTCCCGTCAATGACTTTGTGAATACCGTGGGGCCACGCCCGCTAGACAGTGTTTGGCCAATTAGAAGCAAATGCCACTCCCATTGTAACAGAATTCGAGGCGGGGCAACCCGTCTGTATGTCGCATGACTACTAGAACCATCTAGCAGCAAAATATTCAACTAACATAGCAGTAAGAAAATAAAGAATGCAAAAACGCGGATCCACGGCAATGACGTTTTGAGCTTGTAGTGGCCCTCCGCGGATCCGCGTCAATAACGCTGGAAAGGTTAATATCATACATAATCCATTAAGTCAGAAAGGATTTTTATTTGTTACAACTTAGGCAAATATTTGATCTCCAGCTCTAACTAATAAGCTTTGTAACTTAAATTCATGATTAATAATAATAAGTGCACTGTGTTGTGCAATTTTGTTACACAACAATACAACATCTTGACATTTTATTCAAATTTAGCATTTACAACCTGTTTAACAAAATTAAAAAAAACATTAAATCCAAATGGAAATTTCTTTTACGAACTTTTATTACTTTGCATTGTACTTAATAGCTGTTGAACCTGAAGTTAGCATTATCGCATTGATTAAGGTCCTTATGCTGGAATCACCAGTTTCAGAACACGTAATTTTATTATTGAAATAATGCTTTGTTTCAATATTAGTGTTAATTACAACACGTTAAAAATGTTTGAGCTTTAGATCAAGGTCTTTTAATGCAGTGTATAGAAGTATAAGATACATTAAAATATATTTGCTCATTATCCTACAAATATTTAGTTTGAGAGTAGAAGGAGAGAGATGATATGAAAGAAGTTTCATATTCAATAGTATATTACTTGAGTTAGTGGTAAACCTTGGCTGATGAATGAGCCAATGGGATTTCAGTACAATTTCATCCACAATAAGCCGATTTTTTTCAAAATATAAGCTCAAAAAGGTACTTATGGTTATAGAGAAATGTAAATAATATTCAAATTTAATAGGATTTTACAAAAACAATCAATATAAAAAATAACAAAAAAGCAACACATTAATGTCTTTTTACTGTTTATATTTATTCAAATTGAGCATAAAATAATACTGTTCTATAAGTGAATCTTGAATAGAACAATAAAATTAAGTTAAGTTGAGGACAAACATAAAAAAACACACTCAAATCTGACACATCCCTCTCAATCATTGCTGTCACTACTATACAAATATTTGTGATGTATTTTATTACATTTTTTGCCTATTTTACTCTCTAAACATATTCAATTTTTACACTTTTAAAACAGAACATAGTAGGGATTGTAGAATGTTTGTTGGTGTTGACACACATTCTATTTTTGTGTACAAGCCTGTCAGCGCACACGACGAGTAACGTTTTGTTAATGTTTAACATACTCATTCAGTTATTACCCCTGAAATTGTATGACTTCAATTTACAATCTGTTTTACTAGTCTCATCAATGCAGTCATCTGGATAGAAAAAGTAATAAAATTACACTGTAAAAACACTACAACCCAAATAATTTATTTAAAACAGAGTTTAAACAGTTTAATATTACCCCTATCATTAGAACTTCAAATAAAAACGAGCACTTACTTAAGCCTAACACTAAACGGAGAAAAACAAATAAGAGAAATCTGGTGTATATTAACTAAAATGTTACAAATATTATGTGGCCAAACAGGTCTTTCAATTTTAAAAAAGTCCTACCTTTGAATCAATCCTTATATAATCCAGCTATGCACAATACCTTTTAAATGAAGATTATAGCACTGGTATAATAGAAAATAACATAGAGGTATTTAAAATTTGTAATAAATTATTTATTTTCAACAACTTAGAAAACTTTTACTTATATAAGGCTCTTAAACAAGAAATTGATTCGGTACAGTAACCATATAGTTTTTAATAAAATAATTGATTTTCAAGCCAGGCAGACATGCCCATTTCTGATAACAGATAACTCCTGCAGGAGGAGCCCAAGGTCATGAACACAAAGTTCAACAAGTGAACTGGAGCTGGGCTTCAACAAGGAACATGTCAATCAGTGAACATGTTCGGCCAAATACTTAAATTTAAGTTACATGTAATATATTTTCACTGTGTTTAGTGTAATTTTAAATCCATTACGACTTCTAGCTGACTGAGATATTCAGCTTGTATCTTAGTTATTGAAAACTAGGTAAACATGTTGGAACACTGCATTAAAACTTTGTTACAGCTTTTACAACTGGATTAAACTAAAGGCAAAATCAGTGAACAAAAGAAAATAGTCCATAATGAACTGGTTGGACATACATCTGCACATTAAGTCTATTAGTTTGTTCTGTTCCAATGGTTTTGTTCAAATAATTGGTTGTCATGAAGAAAAATTAAAATCTTTGTTTTAGTTATTTATAAGAGGTTTTAGTAGTAAGTGTTGAGTTTTAACTCATCTTGAAATATAGTAGTGTTTTTGGGCCATGCAATAAATAATTCTTTCATCTCAAAAAATCTTTGGGAGAATGTCCAAACTGAGAGACTAACTTGTATTGTTTCAATTTGCAATCTTGTGTATTACACCCAACGCCTTACTTAACGTAAACATTCATACTAATATTTTTTTTTATATTAAACCTAAAGTTTGTAAAAATTAATTACACGACTAGGGACTTTTCACTTAAATCACTTGGTGTTTAGACCAGTCCTAGCAACAATACTTTAATAACAATTCAATTAGCCATCCAAGCAATTTAAAGATTGTTCATACAATAGGAGGTACGTCACTGCAACAAGTTTATGTTAATGCTTTTTCCAAAACTGTACAATCTTCTTGTTTTGTTGCTATAACAATCACAATCGTAAAGCTATTTTCTTATTTCATGTAACACACAACAATTCACACAACGTAACAGTCTTTGAGCAATTATGGCAAGTTTTGAGGCCAGAACACCTTAGGTATGTCCGACCCAAAGAACATTTTAGTATTGTTCGCGATCGCCTCGTATCGCTTCAGTTCCAGATACTGTGTGGTGAGCAGCAGAGCGTTTGCTTCTGCTTGAGTCTTCATTTGGTAGAAATCTGCATCTGCTCGACTCCTCTGTGTTGCAACGTGCATAGCATCTGCAAAATATATTGCCATTAAAATGTGAAACTCCATACATGGGAAACTATATGTACTGTTTAAACTTTGATATCACCAGTGAAATACTATCCAAAGACACTGCTAAAGCTCCCTACTTTGTTTACAATCCTTCCACATGTTGTAAAACAATTGGGAATAGTCAATATTATAAAACCTATTTATAGCTGAGTTCATAAAATCAAAACTCCTTCTCTATGCCATACAATACGTACTACATGATTCCAAGGTACTTTTCCCTTTTTTTAATAAACATAAAATTGAAGTTAACCTTGCTAATCTTTAACGATTTCATAATTTATTACTTTACGTGTACCCTGTAAAATTTGTCATGTGACTTAAGCAGTTTGTATTGTAAACAATTAATACAACCTAGAATTTACTAAGCAATAACAACTAAAATCACACTTAACTCATTGGCATGTTGCTTTTTAATGGTGTTTTAACACGTAGGAATCCCTATATTTTCATAGCTTGGATATGTTTTTACAAACAACCTGCAATAGCTTGAATTCTATGTGAAATTACACCTTGGAAAATTGTTTCAGAATCAGAATTTTTTGTATTCCTCACTATGACCAAGTGATAAGAAAATCTAAAATTGTCAAATCTTTTAAAATTGATTCTTAAATATTTAATCATAGTAACTTATTTTTTTAAACTAAGTATGATTTAAACAAAATCATCAACAATCCAATTTCTGTAATTCTTAAATCTTTACAGACTGTCTGATAATAAAGGAGTAATCAGAAAATGCCATTGTTTTGTAAGGCATTTGCAGAGGTTTAGAAACATAGCTATATTTAAGAACAGTCATATCCCCTACATTCTCCTTTGATTTGATAGATTATAATATAAGCTTCCAAAATATATGCCTTTAGTCTGAAAACATTGAGCATAAATTTAAATCTCCTATTACACATATTTTAAACTTGAAATGTTTTTAAAATTTCAATCCGTCCCTAGTTATGATAAAAAATATTAAAATATAAACATAACATATTTAACTGTGGAAAATATAAATACAACTCAAGATGCTGGCATGTGCACATAGATGCAGCAAACATAAACATTGAAAATAGAAATTGCAAGCCATATTTAATTTTCAAAAGCATTAGAATTTGTTAATTATATTGTCTATCTACCGACTGTCGATTGGTTATTTGTGGACGAATGCTGATAGGTAGTTTTCAAACACAAAGTACAATAAAAACCCATTTTAGCGTACAGTAATTTGCATAGTGCCTATCACCTGTCGTCCACGAATATATGCGCCAGATTCATGGTGATGCATGATATATGATATTTATTTATATATATATATATAAATACAGAACTGCAAACAAAATATTACTAAACTACAATAATTTGTTAAGTACGTTATCTATAAACAGGTTCTCATACAGGTACAACAATATCACGTTTACGCAATCGGTAATATTGTTCTTGTGTATTGTAAATTCTCTGTGACACCATTCTCATCTTGACGATGATGTAATAAAGATATTTTGACTTTGAATATGTGTATTGCCGATCAGTTGCCGTCCACAAATAAAACAGCAGATATGGTGCTGCAAGACATAAATATAGAAGTTATTAACTACAAGCAAAATATTATTTACAAAAGTACAACAATTAATTAATTATGTTATGTTGTTTTAACAGTTTTGAAAACACAAAGACTGGATTGTCGGATCCCTTCCAACAATTCTCGATTCCAAATCTTTATTGAATATTTGGTGGATTCAGATTCGACGCATCGTTACAATGATGTACATAAAAAGTTATAGCTTCCTATGCTAAATATGAATTCTACTGCTAAGGAACATGCCATTTTACACTACTCCGACATCAGCTGTGAGTGTCCTCCCACGATTTGCCAAAATAAAAAGTTGGCTACAATAAAAGAAATGTATTATTTTGCGCAGTCATGCCAACCAGAATCATTAAATATAAGATGAATAAGATTAGATAGAGTTCATAGCCTGTTCAGAGTACAGTACAACTATTGAGTCAAATTCTAATGGCGAGACTATCTTGTTACGGTGTGATTGTGGTATTGACTTTTCCTGTATTTTACTCTTGTAATAGTTTACGGATGAATTAAAAGTAAAAGTATATTTTGAGATCAGAAGAATAAAAAAGTGGCAAGGGATTTTGTACATATCCAGTTATATAATGATACCTATTTCAGCACAAGCGGAGAAGTCCTTGTAACGGTCTCAAACTGGTTAATAGTATTTCAAGAGGTGTAAAAACAGATGGTAAACATTCAAGCTACAAATATCTGTTCCTCATTGTTCAACTGTAGTCCGAACTATACTCGGGCTCCGTATTCAATGCATTAATAGTATTTCAAGAGGTGTAAAAACAGATGGTAAACATTCAAGCTACAAATATCTGTTCCTCATTGTTCAACTGTAGCTACAGTGTTAGTCCACTACTGCAAACTAAAGTAGCAAAGGTGTTAGTATTTTCAACAAAATTAATTTGAATTAGTAATCATATACAATATGAATATTGTAAAAAAAATCTAAAATTACATGAATATGACGTCATTCAGTGTACAAACATTCTGAATAGACTTTTGAATTGGAAACAATAGAGCAATCTTAACCAAAATAGTATCAGTCTTAATACAATATTAATCTGACTTTTAGATATATTTTCCTTTTTTATTCTAATACATCCTGAAAACATACTACTTATAGAATAGAATAAATAGCACTAAAAGGATTAAAACTGTTCATATTCATGAAACTGAATCACATCAGATTGTTACCTTCTATTTCAGACATTTTCTGAAGAGATTCTTTCTCCATGATTTTTTGGTCAAACTGTATCTTGGATACTTGAGACACCTTCTCCGCCTCTATAATGGCCTTCTTACGTTCAGTCTCAGCATCCTTCTCAACTACTTTCTGGTGCTGGATGGAAATTAACAGCTTTGTCTTTTCTGCCTCCCTACGCACATTGAGGATGTTACAATTTTAAGGAATTGAAAGAAAGTCTAAATTAATATGTACTTAGATTGTAGAAACCCATAGTGCCCATGTATCAAACATGAAGTAGACTTTGCAAAGTACCTAAAGATTCAAACATATCTGTTTAGAACAGGCACATCAGTTAGCATTAAAATTGATAAAGTACTCTTTTGTTTAAACAATGTATTCATTATGAATTATATACTAACATTATATTTTATTTCTGAATTATTTTTCTGCTTGAAATCTTTTTTTAATCTATTTAAATTATTAATATTGACTACACAATTATTAAAACAGTGAAATATGTTAAATTAATAAATTTATATTTATCTATCAATGAATAGGTCACTCGTCAATGATACATTCTTACATTTCTAACAGACCAAACTGATTTTTTTAACAGATCATTTAATCAAGAAAATTAATTGCACTGGCTGCAAATTTCTATAAAAACACAAATTCTTTAATTATACTTCCTTTTGAAATAAGAAAAACAAAATAAAGCATGATAATAATGAAGATACAGATAGAAAAATGAATTTATAAAAATTGTGAGGTACCCTTGGGAGTGACAAGATCAGATATATGTGTGTGTGTGTGTGTGTGTGTGTGTGTGTGTGTGTGTGTGTGTGTGTGTGTGTGTGTGTGTGTGTGTGTGTGTGTCTGTGTGTTTCTTGTGAGCTTAAACATTCGCCTACTGGACTAAAAAAGGTTGACATAACTTTTATAAAATCATAACACTTACCACTATAATAGTTTTTTATATTAAATGTTGTACATTAGAGACTACTGAATATTTTCCTTAACTGAAAAATGTAAACTATAAAAACAGAAGTAGTATGAATTTTTTTGAATAAATCTGTGAATACACATTTAATTTTAGAATTTAAAAAATCGTCTGATAGACCCAATATCAGAAAGATAAGAACAACTAAAACATTTGTTAAAAGTAACAGAATAAATGTTTCTTAATAAGCAGTAATTAGGTATGAGGTATTTAATTTGATTAAAAATTTAAAAAAGATAAAAAAGTTGACTTTAAATCCATTAAATCATTATTTTTACTTGCAAGTCTTTATTTATTTATTTATTTTCACCTGCAAGGGAGTTATTTAAATCATAGGATAAGTGGTGGTTTAGCTAACTTTTAAAATAAAATTCAAGTACAATTACCACTAATTCGAAAAAGCATTAATTAAATTCCAATATAGCTTTTTATGCTAAATATTAAGAGTTACTTCACAACATTTTCTTTTGAACATTCATGGATGTGCCTGTATAAAAAATCAAAGTATTAATTAACCAGTAACTGAGTCAAGTATGATTGATCACGTAGGTATGGATGTCCACAAATGGACATGACTTGACGTGGCACTAATATGACATGTGAAATGTGTCAATCCTTTAAAAATTTAGTATAATGTTTTAAAATTCAGTAACTCCTGTTTTTTCTTTTTTTCTTATTTTTTGTAATTCACATACGCTATATGTCTATAAAAAATCGTATAAAAAAGTTTAATATTTTTACATTAATTCATAGTTTTTCCGGATTGCTTCAGGAATTTTAGGTTTTGTGACTCGCACTGAGTGTACTTGAAGTCCAGGAGCCATTTCATTGAGATCACGTTGGAGAGCAGTCTTCAAGTTCTCATCAATTTGGTCGAACAAGTCAATGTACACCTGCAACATTGAAAATGGTTTTATATTATTGTACATCATATAATTATGCATTCTAGTATTGGGTCTTTGATGCTATTCTTTAGCATCAGTTTAAACCCATCTTTATCTACTTAAATCCTTTCAGCCTTACAGACTGACTTTTAAAAATAGAATTATGTATATTAGTTTTAAAAAACCTAAAATTACTCAATACAGAATTTTAATATTTTAAGAATCTAACAAAATTTTAGTTATGAAACTTTATGCTACCAATGATAGTTCCATTTCCTAAAATTTCAGTCCATGTAAAACAGTTAATATAGCATTAGGATTAATGTGAAAGTCGAGTTTAGCTTCAGTTCACCTTCCTCTTAGTGCAGCGTCTTGAATCTGATTCTGTTCAGGCTTGACTCCTGGAATCTGGAGTCGTGTTCATCTGAAGAGATCCAAAAAAGTAGGTCAAAATGGACTCTTTACATCGTTTTGACGCCACAGACACCCAGACTACAAAATATAGTGAAAAGATATTCTCATTGTCTCATCAAGTGCACAATTGAGTGCATTACGACGTTTTAGACACAATCGATTAGTAAAGTGGAGCAACCTAGATTTTTGACACATAACGTTTTTCCAGATTCCAGGAGTCAAGTTTATGAAAGTGTCAGACCCCAGACGCTGCATCAAGAGTAAGGTGAATTTTTGTTGTAAATAGCAAACTCTGTGAGACTAATAATTAAGAATTTGTTAATATTTATATCTGTTGTTAGATATATTTTGGTTTCATTTATTTGTTGTATTGCTGTTTGTTTATCTTTATATTATGTTGTCTATAATGTTTAAGGTATGTTGTATATTTTTAACAAATTGCTGCTAACACCATATTTACTGTTTTGAAGTGAGCAAGTTGTGGCTTTATTATGTATACATAATATACTGTTTTCCTAATTTTGTTAAAGATTAAATTAAAACTTTTTTTGAAGGATGTTAAAAATGTGATATCAGTAAGCCACTGTATTTGTAAGAAAAGTGACATTGTCTATTGCATTGTCATTAATGCTACAGACAATTAAGAATTCTTGATTCAATTTATTGAGATATAGTACACTAAACTTTGTGAGGTGTGTAAACGTACCTCATGAAGTGAGTGACTGCTGCAGAACTGGTTTAACTCATGATGAACCTTGTTGAAAATCAAGGTTTTGTCATAATCAGCAGTGTAGTTCCTCACAATGTCATAAACTGAAAATTAAAACAAACTAAAATTATAAACAGTGCTATAGTTAAACTTGTTGATAATACGGTATATTTATATTTTATTTGAACAGTATATTTTCTGGAAAAAATATAGTGCACTTATAAGCTACGTGAATAACAAACAGCAGAAATAACCATGTAGAAGAAATGTCTGTTTTAGCATAATTATTGTCAGTCATACATCATGTAATGTACATAATGTAGATAAACCTATATCTTTATAATGAAAAAGATATGATGTAAGACACTTGAAGCAGGCGTATATTTTCTAACAGGCCTGATGGTACAACAAATTCACATAGTGGCCACTCAAAACCTCTTTTCAAATTCACGGGTTTCTCTCAATTTTTCCAGTTTAAAATTCCCGATTCTTTTGTCTATGTTTGTATCTGCAGGAAATGCCACAAAGCTGCGGAGTTAGCAAATTTCGTCACTAGCGATAATCAAGAAAATCGGTGATGATTAATCGCTTATTACATATTTTAAGCTCCTTAGTTTTTATCTATGTGTCTTTCAATGTGTCAACATAACATTGTATATATCTAAGAACTTTCCTTTTTGTGATGTTTGGAAAATACATGTATCCAATCTGGAAAAAATAAAGGAAACAAACCATTATTAACAGAGTGCTACCGTGGGACAACTTGCAGTCCAGCATCACGGGTCAGACGTCTGTGGTGCATGAACTTTTGGTACGAGACTTTGTTGGTACACTAGGTAAATTTGGTACAATCAACAAATAAACTAAATCCTCTCATCTGAACACTATTTTTAACTTTGACAATTTGGGAAAAACAAGCCCAAGAATGCCATGCTACATCAAAGTAATTCACAGAGATTCAGGAAATGAATATACATATTATTAAAACTACAAGTCATGTATCTTCTACATCCTCTTTCTAAATCATAGAAACGTTAGCTTATAAAATGAGCTTCCAGAATATATTCCATTTAAGTAAAAATAAATGGCTATATATTTATAGAGAATCTATTTATGTACAACTATACAAAGTATGATATATAGATAAAATAAAATTTGTGATTGTCTACTGCTGAGCAGTTAACGTCCACGCATAAAACCAGCAGACACACTGGTGTTGATAAATATACAGGGTGAGTCAGAAATATGGTAACATATTTTAAGACGTGATTTTAGAGCTAAAAATAAGAAAAAAATGTTATGTAAAGGTAGGTCCGGAAACGCTCCATTACTGAGTAATGGCTGGCGAAAGATTTTGCTTTGTTTTCAGTTCACCTGGTGAAATTAAGTGATTCTTAAAGGTTGTGTTCTTACTTTTTAACTCAAATAAGATGGATTTATAAGGAAAGTCACCTGAAAAATCAAATAAAACCACTCTAGAGGTTGTAGTGTGATCGGTTTTTGAGAAAAAGTATGAAATTTGCCAAAAATCTAATAACCTAAATACCATTTTAAATGTTTGAACTCGAATAACATTGTTAAATGACCAATAAACAAATTGTTTTTCCTAATACAGATTGTAGAGAATTTAATTCTGAAAACAACCATAATAAACAAAGTTAACTAAATGTGTAAAAAAGTTATGATATTGACTCCTCACTTATCACACTACACAGCAAACTTTTGCTGTTTTATAATAAGGAATGAGTATCTGATCGGTAACAGCTGGTGAAAAATAAACATTTTTAGTTCAAAATTTTATTTTTAAATACAATAAACATCTACAATCGCTTTTAGTCTGAAGATTACCAGAAGATTAAAAAGGATGCTCTAAATGACCTCCATTGTTCAAAATGCACGCGTTCAGACGTCTTCTCATCAAGTTTCGGACCCGTTCAAAAAATCCAGGTGTCTGCTTAATGGTTTCTATTCCATTAGACATGTTTAATCGGAGTTCTTCAATGGTATCTATAGGGGAAGAGTAAACTAATCTTTTTAAATGTCCCCAAAGGTAAAAGAAGTCCAAAGGATTTAAGTCCGGTGATCTTGCTGGCCATGAAACTGGTCCACCTCGGCCTATCGATTGATTTGTGAAACTCTCATTTAGGTGTCCACGAACAGCCAGAGAGTAGTGCGCAGGTACCCCGTCATGCATAAACCACATGTTTTGGCGCAAATGCAGAGGTACATCATCAAGCAGATTAGGTAGCTCGTCTCTTAAAAAGTTCAAGTACACCACGCCATTAAGCCTGGGAGGAAGCAGGAATACGACAAAATCATCGGCTAAGATTCCAACCCAAACATTTCCTGAAAACCGATGTTGTGGGCGATTAGGTTTGATACCATGAGGATTTCTGTCTGCCCAAATGTGGTTGTTATGGAAGTTAATGATAGCTGTTCTTGTAAAGTGAGCCTCGTTGGTAAACAAAATTGTATTCAAAAAGTTTGGATCAGCATATTTTAACAGAAGCCATCGACAAAAACAACATGGGGAGCGTAGTCTTGTGGCAAAAGAGTTGCTGGAACATGGAGTTGCTTGGACATGCTGGAAGTGGTATGGGTGTAACTGGTACTCGTGTAGTATTCTCCGAATACTAGATTGGCTGAGATTGAACTATAGTGACAATTCTCTAGTGCTCTTTTCAGGATAATCAGAAATTTTATTAAGAACCAACTCTTCTAATTCAACAGTCCTACATGATCGTGCGATGCCTGCATTACTATGCTCCGAAGATTTCAAAGAACCTGTTTCAGATAGGCGTTGATGAACAGTGGCAAAAATCTTGCGCTATGACACCTGCGGTTAGGAAAGTTCTCTTGCTAGACAGACGTCTTGCTGAAGTACTATTGCAGCGTCCCAAACCATACATTAAAATGCATGTCTGCTAAATCAGAGTTTGAATACACATGAATATTACCTTCCATTTTTAATAAATGAAACACACAACACAAAATCACTAATAAAATGGAGGGAAATAACCGGTTAAAATACTTAACACAAGCACATAGTATCTTTACAGTTTGTTGTTTTGTTCAACAATGAGGTGACATATGTCATCTAATAATAAATGCCAAGCTGATTATTTATTATTTAAAAATGTTTAAACAGTTGTTGTTTAAATAAATAATTATTACCAGCTGTTACCAATCAGATACTCATTCCTTATTATAAAACAGCAAAAAATTGCTGTGTAGTGTATTACGTGAGGAGTCAATTTCATAACTTTTTTACACATTTTGTTAACTTTGTTTATTATGGTTGTTTTCAGAATTAAATTCTCTACAATCTGTATTAGGAAAAACAATTTGTTTATTGATCATTTAACAATGTTATTCGAGTTCAAACATTTAAAATGGTATTTTGTTATTAGATTTTTGGCAAATTTCATACTGTTTCGCAAAAACTGATCACATTACAACCTCTAGAGTGGTTTTATTTGATTTTTCAGGTGACTTTCCTTATATATCCATCTTATTTGAGATAAAAAGTAAGAACAAAACTGTAGTGTATTTAGTGTGAGAAGTACTAAGTTGGTAGGTATCCATAGTGATATTTAATGTCTGCACCAGTGATGTTGGCAGTATGTATTGTCAGGCGATGTAACATACGATGTGGTCTAAAAGAATAAAGAATGCTCATAGGCTGCTCTCCTGTGACGTCACATCACGCCACTACCCTACAAACCAACGGTCCAAGCTGGCCAGCCAGCAGTCCACCCAGAGTCCACCACCAGACACCGTCATGTAACCTCCGCGTCCCGTCCGTTCCTTACGAGCGGTCCTAGAGCAATGTTACTCTAAATGTGTAGTTTAATTATTCTTTCCCGACCCATAGAGAGTACAGTGTCGACCCGCATACATTACAGTGGCGACGAGGAAAACAACTGCAACAGTGGAACGTCGTTACAGTGGCGACGAGGAAAACAACTGCAACAGTGAATTACAGTGATTTAGTGCGGAAGGGCAACAAGCGTAATGAACACGTGCAAATAAAACGAATGTGCAGGGGACATTCGGGACATTGAAACAGTGAATTACAGTGATATAGTGCGGAAGGGCAACTATCGTAATGAACACGTGCAAATAACCGCGAAATGTGCAAGGACATTCCGGACATTCCAACGGTCGGGAGTAGTAAGGTACGCCGATCGATATAAAACTATTCTTGGTTGTAAGCAGCGCACAAGCTGATTTTAATCGTTGCAATTAATGCCGTTAGACGATTATTTTTTACCGGGGACATTTTAAACAGTTATTACGGAGTGTACAAGAAAACAAAATGGCAACTATCGGGTCTATGGGTTATTTTTATAGTGCGGAAGAATCGTGGCAGTCTTATATAGAGAGATTTGAGTTTTTTATTGATTGTAATGATATCGATAATTCAAAGAAACTAAGCACTTTGTTGACAGTTATGGGTGTAAGGACCTATACGTTACTGAAAGACTTAATTACACCAGACAAACCGTCTGACAAGTCGTACAAGGAAATTGTGGACACTATAGCGAAATCATCTGCATCCCAAGCCTTCTTTTATCACGGAAAGATTTAAATTTAGTAGGCGGAATCAATTGGATCATTGAAACGGTTAGCGATTATATTGTGCATTTAAAACAGTTATCTAAGTATTGTGAATTTGGTGATAAATTGCCAGACTACTTAAGGGACAGATTAGTCGCGGGTCTGCGAGACCAACAGATACAGAAAAGACTTCTCGGGGAGGAGAACCTCACTTATGAAAAGCCGTGCAACTAGCTACTGCAATGGAATTTGCTGAGAAGGGGCGGCCCAGATGACAACTGCAGGAGGACGTATTCACCGGATGCAGAGCAGCGGGTCGATACCGAAAAGGACACAGGCGGCGAGCATCGCAGCGAGACGGTCATCGGACGGCGGGAAGGCGCTGGGAGACATCACCTGCTATTGTTGCGGCAAGCGAGGATCACACACAGCATCGCAATGTCGGTTTCGTGAGTACACGTGTAATCATTGTAAAAAGAAGGGACACCTTGAAAGAGGTTTGTAGATCGAAAAATTATGTTAACAAACCTAATGAGAACAAACCAAATGTTTTTACAAATAGGTCTAGGAGCTTTCAGCTAAAGGGAAACAGTTTTACAGCAATAAAAAGCAATATGTTTATAAAGGTAGGCAGCACTATGTAGAGGAAAGTAAAGAATCAGCAGAGTCCGGTTCAGATAATCACTGGAAAACATAAAGACAATGACGATGTGTATGACATTTCCAATCTATTTACGGTTAAAGAAATAGAAACTAAGATTAATAAAATTGAGCCAATAACGGTACAGTTATTAGTGGAAAGTAAGGAAATTGTATTTGAAGTCGATAGTGGAGCTTGTGTTTCAGTTATGTCAGAAAAAGATTGTAAGACCTAAGTTAGGAAATATAAACATGTATCCAACTAGCTTAGTATTAAGTTCATATACACATGAAAAGATCAGGCCTTTAGGGTAAGGTTATGGTCAATGTACAACATAAAGGTAAAGAGAAACAATTAGCTTTATACATCGTAGCTAATGGGGCTAATCCCTTGTTAGGGCGTGATTGGATGCAAGCATTAGATTTAACAGTTAGAGTGCCTGAGTAATGTAAACAATGTACAGTCAGCCGATCGCACGAGCATGGTGGGGGTTGTGCCAACTGCAGGCGGCAGCGCGGCAGACGCATGCACGCCTGTCAGTGGAAGCCACACACACCTGTAGAGGTAAAACAAACAAACATCTGTCAATCCGTCTGTTGTCAACAACAACAAACAAGTAGAATTACTGTACAATGAGTTTCCAAATGTATTTACGGATAAGTTGGGATGTTTCAAGGGTGCACAGTTAAATTAAAGTTAAAAGAAAATGTAGTACCAAAATACTTTAAACCTAGGACGTTACCTTTTACACTTAAAGAAAAAGTAGAAGCCGAGCTGACTAGACTAGAACAAGAGAACGTTATTTCACCAGTAGATACCAGTGAATGGGGGACTCCCATTGTACCAATTATTAAGGCTAATGGGAAAATAAGAATTTGTGGGGATTATAAAATAACTGTAAATCCTTTCTTGGAGGTAGACCGACACCCGTTACCGAAAATTGAAGAAATATTTGCCAGCCTACAAAACGGAGAAAAATTCTCTAAAATAAGATTTATCTTCAGCTTATCAGCAGCTTAAACTAGATGTAGATAGTCAAACGTATTGTACAATTAGCACACACAAAGGATTGTATGCTTACAATCGCCTATGTTTTGGTATCAGTTCAGCACCGGGAATATTCCAGAGAATAATAGAACGAACATTACAAGGTATCCCGGGGGTAACTGTATTTTTAGATGACATTCTAGTAACAGGTAAAAAACAATGAGGAAAACACATGCATAGACTTAGACTAGTGTGTCAAAGACTTGAAGACAATGGTTCACAGTGAGCAAGAACAAATGTAAATTTTTCTGTGACAGTTTAGAATATTTAGGTTTTGTTATCAGTAAACAAGGGTTGCATACCGCACCTAGTAAGGTTGAAGCAATTGTCAAGGCACCTGAACCTCAAAATGT
The DNA here is from genome assembly GCF_021130785.1 of Homalodisca vitripennis. Lineage (NCBI taxonomy): Eukaryota > Metazoa > Arthropoda > Insecta > Hemiptera > Cicadellidae > Homalodisca > Homalodisca vitripennis. Next base: position 105,081,137 of record NC_060211.1, read on the forward strand.
GACACAGCTTAAAGCCTTCCTTGGTCTTGTTAATTACTATTCACGTTTCATTCCTAGGATATCCACTATTTTAACCCCAATGTATCAGTTGTTAAGAAAGGATACCGATTTTTGTATTTAATTTAGCATGTAAGAAGGCACTACAAGAGATTAAGCAAAAGTTAATCTCTGCTGAAGTTTTAGCGCATTTATGATCCTGCATTACCACTAGTGGTAGCCAGTGATGCTAGTCCATATGGCATTGCATCAGTTTTGAGTCAGATTCAATACGACGGGTACAGAAAGACCTATATCATTCGCAAGTAGAGTGTTAAATAGCGATGAGAAAAAAACTATTCACAAATAGATAAGGAAGCATTAAGCATTGTATTTGGTGTTAAGAAATTTAGTCAATATTTATATGGTACACAGTTTTTGTTAAAGACTGATCATAAGCCTTTAGTGGCTATTTTTGGACCAAAGAAAGGGTTACCTGCTTTCGCAGCCAGTAGGTTACAACGATACGCTTTGTTTTTAAGTGGTTTCCAATATGAGATTGTGTATGTTAAGTCCCAAAAACCATGGCAATGCCGATGGTTTATCTAGATTACCTGTAAATAGTGAGATTAAAGATGAAATCTCGGATGATGACCTTAATATTAATGTCATAGGTACCTATTTGCAGTGTTTAGCTGAAAATGACATACCATTAAGCTATGTAGACATAAAAAGAGAATCAATGGTAGATAGTGAAATCAAAAAGGTAATATCCTATGTAGAATTAGGTTGGCCTATTGTAACTGAACCAGATCTAAAGCCATTTGAAATTAGACAGTCGGAATTAACCTTGGAGCAAGGAATCCTAATGTGGGGGTACAGGGTGGTAATACCTAAAAGGTTCAGAATAAACATTCTGAACGAATTGCATACTTCACACATAGGTATTGTTCGCATGAAGGCATTAGCCCGTGCATATGTATGGTGGCCTAATATCGACCGGGGACATAGAACAACTAGCTAACAGCTGTGCAGCCTGTTTGGAGGAAACGAGCAAAACCGCCCAAGGCTTTCCTGCATCATTGGAATGTTCCGGAACGAGTTTGGTCTCGAATTCATATTGATTTTTTTTGGACCTTTTCAGTCCAAGTTATTTTTGGTGGTAAAGATGCGTACTCTAAGTGGCCAGAGGTGTTGCCCGTTGCTTCAACGGCAGCTGTTCACACGATTGTGAAATTAAGGGAATTATTTAGTAGGTATGGTATTGTAGACCACATAGTGTCCGACAACGAACCACCTTTTACCAGTCAAGAGTTTAAAGAATTTTTGATGTCAAATGGTATCAAACACACGTTTTCACCACCATACCACCCAGAGAAACCAATGGTTTGGCAGAACGGTCAGTCAGAACTATTAAAAATAAATTGAAAACAGCTCTTCATAATTCCAAGGATTTAGAATTAGCTTTGAGTAACTTCCTGTTCACTTATAGAAATACAGTGCATTCTACTACCAATCTATCGCCAGCTCAATTAATGTTGGGCAGATCGCTAAAGTCTAGGTTAGATTTAATTCGCCCAAAATGTTAAAGCAATAATGTCAGATAATCAAGAAAAACAACGATTGTACTATAGGCGGTAGTAAAACTAGACAGTTAGCTATTGGACAACCAATCATAGCCAGAGATTACAGAGAGGTAGAAATAAATGGATACCAGGTGTGATAGGTTTGCACGATTAGGACCAGTCACGTATTTAGTTGAACTGAATACGGGCATGAGGTGGAAACGACATATCGACCAGTTGGTAGGTTTACAGTGTAGTCCGGAAATGTCTGAGTTGACAACAATGCCTAGACTCCCAGACGCAAGCGTGGCAACAGAGCACACGCAGGAAACGATCGATATAACAGTCGCGGGACAGAGCGAGCGCAAGGTCGCCAGTACTTTTAGCAACGACCTTGCCCCCCTCTCCCGCAAAACCATAACAATAACAGAAACGCTCAGGGGCAAAGCCCCAGCCCACGTACAAATGTAAACAATAACAGTTCCAGCGTTTCACACCAAACAAATGACACCTGTTAGACGATACCCACTAAGGGATCGTAAACCTTTAGTCAAAATGGACTTGTAAATACAACCCAATTGTGACTTGTATATAATTAATATTGTTTAAGCATTATTATTATCGATTTGTTAATTGTGTTCATTCAATGTGTTATTAATTGCTATATTCTGATTTATTGGTTTTGATTGAAGTGTTTGTGATTTGTGTTAAATGATTATATTGAGTTTGTATTTTGTTCTCTATAATCTATACTTACAAAAATAAAAGAGTATAATGTCAATTTTCTTATTCATTGTAATTGATTTAAAATTGGAGAATTGGTTAAAACAAATTGTAATTGATAAATTTCTAAAATTGTAGGGGACTTATGTATTTAAGGGGGAGGATTGTAGTGTATTTAGTGTGAGAAGTACTAAGTTGGTAGGTATCCATAGTGAATATTTAATGTCTGCACCAGTGATGTTGGCAGTATGTATTGTCAGGCGATGTAACATACGATGTGGTCTAAAAGAATAAAGAATGCTCATAGGCTGCTCTCCTGTGACGTCACATCACGCCACTACCCTACAACCAACGGTCCAAGCTGGCCAGCCAGCAGTCCACCCAGAGTCCACCACCAGACACCGTCATGTAACCTCCGCGTCCCGTCCGTTCCTTACGAGCGGTCCTAGAGCAATGTTACTCTAAATGTGTAGTTTAATATATTCTTCCCGACCCATAGAGAGTACAGTGTCGACCCGCATACATTACAAAAACCTTTCAGAATCACTTAATTTCACCAGGTGAACTGAAAACAAAGCAAAATCTTTCGCCAGCCATTGCTCAGTAATGGAGCGTTTCCGGACCTACCTTTATATAAAATTTTTTTCTTATTTTTAGCTCTACAATCACGTCTTAAAATATGTTACCATATTTCTGACTCACCCTGTAGACATAACAAATATTTCAATTAGAACTTCTATTAAAATATTATTTATACTTCAATTAAATATTTTATTAGTTTGGTTATCTATCTACATTTTTCATACAGGAATTAAAATAATGGTTGTTAATAATCGCCAGTTTGTGTACTGCAGATCAGTTGTTGTCTGTGAATGGACTGATTTACATTCCACACATCACTAGATGTAATATTGTAAAATCTTAACTTTCCAAGTTTATTTTAAGCACTTCTGTTGGTATCGGAATTGAGTAAAAGGAGCCGTGGTATCATATCGGAATCGATCCATACCTGGTAAAAATTCAAACATAATCGAATGTTTCCCAAAGCTCGAAATGCATGCATAATTAATTCATGTTTTTCCAGATTATCCTTGTTGGTGGGAGTCCAGGTTAGAGATCCGAGAAAGTATCATTCTTTAAAATATATCCCACTACTGTATTTAGAATTTAAAATTTAATACTTACCACTGTCTCTGTTAAGAATATTAACGACCTCAATTCTATCAAAGTATATCATAACTCCTCCACTGGTACCACAAGGAACATTTTTCACCTCATCTGTTTGTAGTGTTACCTGCAACAGTTAAATGGATATAATTGACTCAAATAATCTCAAAATTCTTTAAATAAAAATAAATAATATACCAAAAAGCAAACAGTTAGTACAATTTGTAAATAAATATATAGTACCTTAATCTTGTTGCTTATAAAATTATTTAAATACAAAATTGTATTTTACATAGATTTAGGAGAACATTATAGGCCTATCTTCCAAATAATGTTGAAATTGCTCTTTATTTAAAAGTGTATATTACACGGCTAGATTTTTTTCTTAAAAGGGTAGCAAGATTTCAGACATTTACCATTGTTATGTTACAAAAATAGGACACTATTTTTTGAGGATTGGAATCTACTTTCTTCTTCAGATTAAAAAAAAAACTAAACTGTTGGAAAATTCCCATTATTTCTTCATACTAGTGATTCAAGTTTTTTAAATAATGTTTTTTTTAATGTAAATTCAATATTATTTTTAATAATAGGTACATGTTTTAAAAAAGATATTTTTAAACATGGTCTATTTAAAAATTAAAAACAAAAATAAATATTTTGTATACGGTTTGAGTTTGGTTCTAATTTGTAAGATAAAACAAAGGATAAACTAATGTATTAACTATATTAATGTTGTCCATTACAATGTATGATCTGTTGCCTACTGCAGACTTTTTTTGTCCTTAGGATCAACAAATAAAATTATACTTTTAAATTATTTTCTAGAAATCTTTAAGTGTTATATTAATAACAGGAAGCAAACATAAACTATTCAGTTGTCATACTTGTTTAACAAATGTTTACTTATGATGTTATATAATTGGTTGTATCTATGCATGTTGTCACTCTGAGATAGGACAAAGTAGTCTTCTCACATAAAAGCTTTTATTTATGACATTTTCACAATCAGCTATATTGTGCTCTTTAAAAATAAGTTTTCTAAAATGTAGTCTTAGTTGAAATAACTTGATTTTGAATAATTTTATTTTTAAGTCCTAACTGTAATGACAATAACCTTAACTTTATCCAAGCATTAATTTGAATTGTAACTTTTTTCATGGTTATCAGGACATTTAAAAATATTTCTGATGAATGACATTCAATTGTGACACGACTTTGGTTGCAAAAAGTAAGGCCCCACAAGACTGGGTAGAGGGACCAAATACCCGGTGCCTGGGCCTAGGAGAGTGCCGCAGCTTTAGAGAGAACCCACCGCTAGGCCTAATAATAGAACAAACAACTAAAATTACAGATTTTTTAAATGTAATCCTAGATAAGAGCTTTTATTATTTAATTAAAGTCTCCGGTAACATAAAAATTATAACATTGTGAAACAGAGTAAGTTACTCTTATATTTATATTAATGATCTTCTAGATATTGACTTTCACTCCTCTATATTTGTATATGCTGATGACACGGCTTTGGTGTGTTCATCTTGCAGCAGAGCCTCTCTCAAGACAAAGATTGACAGGGAATTGGTGAGGGTGTAAGAATGGTTGATTACCAACAGGTTGTTAATTAATATATCAAAGACTAAATGTATTCTATCCTTTGATAGCAACAAGCCTGTCTGACTTGCAGAATATGTTTAATTAGTTCTGCCATAGCCATCAATGCTTGTATGGCTGTACATGTTCAAATATAGAAATAGTCGACAATGTAAAATATTTAGGAATGTATGTTGACTCCCAGTTAAAGTGGGGATTCCACGTAACGTACCTGACAAAGAAACTGAGGAAAATCAATTATGCGTTGTACCACATGAAACAGTTTTTGAGTAGCGAATTATTAATACAGTTATACATGTCATGGTTCGAGAGCACAATGAGATATGGGATCGTACACTATGATGGTACCTGGTTGCAGGCTGTGGCAATGAGTCAGAGACATGCTTTGCGAACGATATTTGATCTTCGGCGTACGGACAGAGCTAGTTTACTTGTTCACTGATAACCAAATCCTAACTTTCAAACAAGTGTATTAATTAAACGTATTGATGTATGTTTATAGACACTTGCAGAATTATCCCATTAAAATGACGTACAGGGAAACAAGAACTGCTCAATTAACATTTGAGAGTGCTCAATTAACGTTTTCATCACTGGAAAATCTACAGAGAAACGTAACCTTACAACATCTGATAAAATGAGGTTCTTATTTGTTTCTAGGCTGAGTGCTCGAACTGAGTGTGAAGACCTGAAAACATTTCTGGATAGCTGTTAAAGCGGGGTGATTACACGGTAGAAAAGCTTAATTCAAAACATCCTGAGTTATATTCATCATTTAAAGTTGGCATTCCATCCAATTACTACAGTGACATATACTCACCTGATTTTTGGCCAGAGAATGTATTCTTCTCAAGATTTATAAACAAAGTAAGAAAGACTAGATCTACCGAATTTTTAAACCGGGAGAATGGTCTAGCCCAAAAAGTTTCTTAACAAGTAGGCCTAGATCAAACCTTAAATTAGGTCAATGGAAAGTAGTTGACCCATATAAATATCAGTGTAGGCCCACAGCTTACCCTGAAAAAAAAATTAGTACGACTGCTTGGTTCCTATGCCTACCATAAACCAAGAGTTAGCTAAAATTTTCTTCATAAATATACAAGGTTTAAGGGGAAAATGCGAAGAACTGGAACTCCTGTTATGTCAAAACAAATACTTTGTTGCATGCCTTGCAGAACATTTGCTAAATACAGATGAAATTGAACTATGGGTACCTGAAGGCTTTTCTCTGGGCAGCAGTTTTTGTCGCAGTGTTCATATTGGCGGAGGGGTAAACATATATGTTGCTAATAACCATATTTTTAAGGAAATTGACCTGAAGAATTTCTGCAATGAACTCCATTTTGAAGTTACTGGTGTAGAACTCACAGAATTCAATCTGATTGTGGTGTCCCTTTATAGATCACCAGATGGTAGTACAGAAATATTTCTGCAGTCATTGGAGAAACTTTTAATCTTTCTCTTTCGATTAAAGTGCAAGTTAATCTTGTGTGGAGATGTAAATGCTCATTTTGACGTTACTACTAATAAAGCTACAGTAGAAAGATTTCTAAATGTATTAAGGCAATTTGACATATATTGCACAAACAACAAGCCTACACGTGGAAATTCATGCTTTGAAACCACATGAATATATTACAGAAGTCATACGACCATCTTTTTATCTGATCATGATGCCTTACATTTTGAGTTTTCGGTGAGTAAGCCTATTTCTTACACACATGATAGGCCTAGTCAATTAAAAACCGTTAGATTGATTACTCCCAAGAACATAAGTTACTTTATGCAACTCCTCGAAGAGGAACAGTGGTGCCAGTCTTTTTCACCTGATTTAACAGCTAGTAACTGCTTTGAAAATTTTTTCGAACGGTTTTTGACCTTATTTGAGACTAGTTTTCCACTCAAGAAGGCTAAAAGATTAAAAGCTAGTACAGCTAATATGAGTTTTAAAAAAGGTTCTGTTTCAACTGGTTGGTATTCACCGGAGCTAGCAGCAATGAAGAACCAAATACTACTTTGTAAAGACATGTGTAATAAATATAGCAACGATCAGCTCTTGCTATTATTTAAGAACCTGAAAAGACACTACAGACTTGCACTACAAGCAGCTAAAATACAGAAAAATTAAGAAATAATTGAACATTCTTACAACAAATGTAAAGCGGCCTGGAATATCATAAATAAAACAGCTAAACGCAGTCCAGTCAACAATCTTGGTAGCAGCATCTAGCCTGATGACTTCAACAACTATTTCATCACTGCTGTAGAAGATATAAGTTCAAAAGTCAAAGCTTCCCCAGAGAGTGCAGTGCAGTGTCTTAAAAGTGTAAATTTGGTGTCAGCCAATTCGTGTTGTGTCTTTTCACCAGTTAGCTCGAATGAGGTGTTTAACATAATAATCTCGTTAAAAAATTCTTCATCCAGAATTCTGTCCAGTGACTTAATAAAAAAGGTTGCTTCGGTAATTATTGAACCATTAACTTATTTTTTTAATAGATATATAAATGATGGTGTTTTTCCAAATAGTTTAAAGTTTTCTAGAGTGGTACCTATCTTTAAAAAGGGTAATCCAGATATACCCAGTAGTTACCGTCCGATCTCTTGTATCTCAGTCATAGGGAAAGTCTTAGAAAAAATTCTTAAAATACCAATTTGTAAATATTTTGAGTCTTCTGGTTTGTTTAATGATAGTCAGTATGGTTATCGTCCTGGTAGATCAACTACACATGCCATTGATGGCTTAATTAATCAACTTTTACTGACCTTAGAGAGTAAAATCGCTGCCCAGGTCACCTTATGTGACCTGAGTAAAGCATTTGACACAGTCAACCATGTAATTTTATTGAGTAAGTTGGGGTATTATGGTTTCTATGGCAAAGATTTGGAAATTTTGAAGTCGACCACAATGGCAGTTTGTCTGAAGTTTTAGAATTTAAGTTAGGAGTACCTCAGGGGTCTGTTTTAGGGCCTATACTCTTTCTAGTTTTAATTAATGACCTAAGCAATAATTTGTCCTGTTACTCTACAATATATGCAGATGATACAACATTGTTATCTTATCATAATGATGTGGATCAGCTAAAAATAATTTCAGAAAAGACATTGTTAGAGGCAACTTATTGGTTTGAAACTAATGGACTATTCCTAAATAAAGAAAAAGCGCAGCATCTGTTGGTAACCTTAAAAACAGAAGATCTCTTAGATTCATTAAGTACAGTGAAGCTTTTAGGTGTAAATATTGATTCTAATCTGTCATGGAAAACTCATATAGCCTATATTTGTAAGAGATTGTCTAGAGTAATTTATTTACTTGCAAACCTTAAAAATAAAGTGTCTCCAAGATATTTAAGAATGGCCTATTTTTCATTTTTGAAAGTATTATAAGATATTGTTTAATTGTGTGGGGTAATGGAATAGGCATTCAAAAGGTTCTTATTGTACAAAAAAAGCTATACGAATCATAACTGGCTCTAATCCACGTGATCACTGTCAACCTCTTTTTAGGCAATTACACATTTTAACTGTTGTAAATTTGTATATTTTTGATGTATTAATAATGGTAATAAAGAAAAATTGCATCTTTATACACAAAGAAATGCCATACACTCTCATAATACACCAAACCAAGAAAGAATTGAGCTGCCTAGATTAAGACTTTCAAAATCAATGAATTACCATAAAAACATGGGAATAAGGCTTTTCAATAAGTTACGGTACCAGTTTCTTGGAAAAATTTAAACCATCATAAATTTTCAGAGAGATTACATGAATGGCTTGTAAATAATCCACTGTACAACCTAGAAGAATATTTTAAATTTAATTTTAACACTTAGTCTAGATTGTGTATAGGCTAGTGAGTAATATTGCTTAATAGGATTAAGTTTTTAAAACACTATTGTGACAAATTAGTCAACTAATAGTTTCTAGTATTGACGATGTCTATTGCTTGTTATGTGACTTGCCGAAGGATAAATAAATGTCTTTATTTATTGTCTTTATTTCTCGATATACCAAATTATTTTAAAGAAATTGCCAGACATCAGTTTTCCTATGTTGGCCTAAAAATGTTTAATAAATTGGTTGAGAGATATGGCAATGGTATATATTTTGAATGAAAGCCTAAATTTAAGATGAAATGCTTAACATTTATAATAGAGAATGTATAAAGTTTATATCGGGAGTAAATCTGGAATTTTACCTGTTTTCTGTCTTTGTTGTTGATATATTTATTTATTTTTATTCATTTCCATGTGTAAAAAATGTGTGTATATTTATATTAGATCATTATTATTATTATTGTTAAAGCCGTTTGATTCTCTTTAAAATTATATGTACTGTTATTGTCATTATTTTAATTTATTGCTGTTATTTGTTGATTTGTTTCTATGTTTATACCTTGTTACTTGCTTATATAATTCATCTCTTGTTATTTGTATACATATGTGTATATGTAAGTGTGTATATGTATGTAGATTTACATGCATATATACAAACATTGTTATTAGTGAATATAAGTTAAGTATCTATTTATGCATGTTAGTTGTTAGCAGTAGCAAATTGGAAAAAATAGTGGGCTCAATTAATTTATATTATAATTAGTTTACTATAGTAAGATTCAAACATATTTATACAGATAACTGGAAGAATGCATTTATCTCGGATGTCTATTTGTATTGTTTAAATGGAATAATTAATTGTGAATAACTTGTGCATGGAGAAGATCTAAAAGAACTATTACAAGTAAAGGAATGACTGTCAAAATACGTACTTTAGTAAGTCAACTTTACTTCCCGCACGCGCCATTATAGGGGCATTGGGAATGTACGGTACAGAATGCATGTAGTGATAGAAATATAAATTGCATGTAATTTTAATGTGTTGCATATATTCAACTTTTGTTATTCTCAGAATAAAGATCTTTTGAACTTGAACTCTGATTGGCGAGTGGATCAAAATATAAAGCTAGGCTATGTGGAGTTGGTATATCAGGAGACAGATCACACAAATCACAGTGCATGGATTGACTGATCTTAGAATTTTATCAATTGAATCCAAACTGGCTAGAAGCATTAGTTTTGACTATATCATTCAAACATTTGTTCAAAAACTATGGAAAAGTGTTGATTTAACTGTAGTCTGATAGTCTTTTCATTACACTGTCTCTAGTTAACTTAGTAGCTACAAAATTAGTTTTGGGTTTTTCACTTAATGTATTGCTAGGCTAGCCATGATACATTTAATAAAAAAAATACTATTCTTTCAACATATTGTCAACAGTTTACACTTACTAAAAACAACTTAAACCAATTTGTTTAGAAAAATTTCAGTGTGTAGTCCTAATTTTTATTTAATATGTTTAATAACAAAACAACATATTGTATTTTTTTTGTTACGACAATGCAAAATTAATAACTTAGCGAAAAAATAAACTGTTAGGCTATAAAAAACAAAGCAGTAATGTGCTTTGGAATTTTTTATTTAATTCTCAAGTTCATGCCTACTTTCTTCCACAATATAATGGTAAAAGTAGTTACAATTTTGATATACTATACGTACTGTATTTATAATAGGCTATTTGTACAATATTTTTCTCTTATTTTTGTAATGTGATTTTGTTTTGTGTTTCGCCCTTTCTAGAATCTTCAAACAATGTTAAGGTTGTAGTTTCAGGTGTGAACAGTATAAAGAATGTATTTTCCTTAGCTGAGACACCAATATTTGGTCAAGATAAAAACTGTAGTAATTTCACAAAAACTATAATTATTTTTAACTTTTTGAGTACCTAATTAGTAAGTACACTAATTTTAGTACAGCGTAAATAGTCTTTAGGTAAAAAATAGATTACAAAATGTGGGGGGCTCTTGCGAGTATTTACCTGGGCCCCGCCACAGTTCTCATTGGCCCTGCATAAATGCTTAAGAACCTGCTGGGCTAACAGCCATATTCATATTGATTTTATGTTCATAAGAACAATATCAATCACTTTTACATCCTCATTTTTTATCATAGAGTTATGAGACCTTTTAAAGATATGTTTACTGTGTATTCAAATACTTTTTAGTTTTTTCGATATTGTTATTACTTCTTCATGGTATACTTTTTAACTTTTAATTAATTTGTTGTTGGAGTATAAGAAACGTATACACTTTACAAACAAGAGTATTATTATGAATTTACTTCTTACTGTACTTTTACATTTTTCAACCTGTAATTTATTATTTCACTATATTTTATTATATTTAACTAACCATTCTTTAGAAAATTGTACTGTTAGTAAACATAATTTCATATATCATATTTCATGATTTGTGTATATATAATATTCTATAAAGTCAAAAATTATATAATGGTTTTAATATATTAAAAAAAGTTTAGCTGAAACCTTATTTTATAAAGTTATAAAAAAACTACTTAAGAAACCTTTGTTTAAAAAAATCTACATGTTTTGAAATGTAAACAATTATTTAAGTAAATTTCAAGAAAACATAAACATTATTTAAGTAAATTTTAAGAAAACATAAAACAATGTCTCTCATTACAAATAAGTCAGAATTTGAAGATAAAATGTCAAATAGAAAGATTAAGCTAAACCGATTATTTATTTTGTTAGATAACAAAAAATTACTATATTGTGTAGATGAGCAAGAATGTTTGGTTGGTATTCTTGAGCTAGATGATGAAGAAGTTTGGATCAATAACCACTTAATGGACTATCCAATCACTTAATCTGATCAATAATGTAAGGACTTGAGTCAACTACGTTGTTACAGTAACAAAGGAACACGAACACTGTTTAACACAATCATAACAACCATTGATTTATACTGTAGTGATAATGATTACGTTTAATCAATTTATAATTCATTATTATGTTGTTCCATCACCTTTCCTAACTCCTAAAACCATTATTTTACAACTTAGTATCACATGCCAGATTTTAGTTTTTTAGAATAAACCTAACATAAAAAAAATAATTTGAGTCCAAAATGTGTACTTTATAGAAATTAAAATTAGGACTAACATCCTTAAAACAGTTGTGCATTAATTTTTATTCAACAAAGAATATATTTCATACAGTAGAACTGTGTGAATTTTAGTTATGGTTTCTGTTCCAAAATAAATTAAGCACTTACGAAATATTGAATCTAGAATGACAGATAGTCAAGATTATCTAAATCTTAATGAGTACCTATGCAAGTATTATAACTTCTACACATCAACACAGGTCGTAAAACATACTATTGAACATAGTAAAGATATTGAATACCTCTGTGACAGGAAAGGTTGAACAATTCTCTCTCATAGACTATTAAAATTAATTTAAAAATTAGTCAGTGAAATGTTAACTCTTTTTATTTTTAACTTATAGCAATAACATTGAGGTATACACTTTTTACACAAAAAAATAAATTTAATTTTCTATTTTTACTGTGCTAGTGACTATAGGGCTCTAGTGGCTGGTAATCAGACAATAATTGTACGAGGGCTGTTCAGAAAGTAACCTCCGGTTGGTCACAGTGCGGGTAGTGGAGGGGAGTAGCGCGCCATCTGTGCATTCACGCACTAAGCAGGTCAGTCGGCATCAAGCTGTAGTCGAGTGAACATCGTACCTGCGCTAGTTTAGTTTTTGTGGCAGTTTGAAATGTGTGCTGCAATAGAAAATACCGCCAAATGTGAAGTGCGTGCTGTTATACGGTTTTTTACAGCCAAAGGATACTCTGCAGCAGCTATTCATCGTGAGCTTTGTGCCGTGTACGGACCACAAGTTATGAGTGAAGGAGTTGTCCGTGAATGGGTACGTTTATTTAAAAGTGGACGAGAAAACGTTCATGATGAAGAGAGGAGTGGTAGACCATCCTTGGTGACTGACGAACTCGTTCAGACAGTTGATGCAAAAGTTCGTGAAAATCGACGTTTCACAATGGCGAAGTTGTCTACTGATTTTCCACAGATTTCTAAGACTCTTTTGTACGAGACAGTGACAGCAAGATTGGGTTACCGTAAGTTATGTGCACGATGGGTGCCCAAAATTCTTACCGACCACCACAAAACTCAAAGAATGGCCTCTGCATTAGACTTTCTGTCACGTTATGCGGACGAAGGAGAACCATTGTTAAACAGAATCGTGACCGGTGACGAAACCTGGATTAAGTACGTAAACCCTGAGACAAAAGAACAATCAAAGATGTGGGCACATTCAGATTCGCCTACCAAACCAAAAAAAGCCCGGCAAGATTTTTCTGCCAGAAAAACTGATGGCAACGGTGTTTTGGGATGCCAAAGGGGTGTTGTTGGTTGAATTCATGGAACGTGGGACGACCATTAATCAAGACGTGTACTGTGAAACACTAAAAACATTACGACGGGCTATACAGAACAAACGCCGTGGTATGCTGACTTCCGGTATCGTTTTTTTGCACGATAACGCCCGTCCTCACTCTGCTTGCAGAACAACAGCCCTTCTTAAGTCCTTCAAGTGGGACGTTTTCAACCATCCACCTTACAGCCCAGATCTGGCGCCAAGCGACTATCACCTCTTCATGCATATGAAGAAATGGCTCGGGTCCCAGCGGTTTGATGACGACGAAGAGCTCAAAGATGCGGTCACCGGCTGGCTCAAGGCACAGGCGGGTGATTTTTATGCAGAAGGAATTTCAAAGCTTGTGAAGAGATACGATAAGTGCCTCAATCGTGATGGAGACTATGTCGAAAAATAGTGCAAAGATGTAGTTGTAAGATGTATATATTAAAATATTTTTACTTAACTTGGTGTATTTTTTTCAATCGACCGGAGGTTACTTTCTGAACAGCCCTCGTATTAACTAGAGTGACCCATAGGGTACAAATAAACAGACAGCATCACGACGCTATCAAATAGATGTTAAAATATGGAATAAAATTAAAAGAGCGCAACGTGATTTGTGTATTTTATTTCATATGTTCACTACATTTAGTATTTCGTGTCGCATCACGTTGCATCGCTGTTGCACAAAAGGGCACAATTATTGATCATAACAATAGGAGTTACTTACCTGAACAGATCTGTAAGTAGTAATGAAAGGCACCATCATGTGGAACCCCGGAGGGCTAGTGTGGGACAAAAGTGCTCCTCCCTAAAATAACAAACATGTGTATTTAAAATTTTGCAATGAAACAATACTTAATGAAAAGTCTTTACAACTACTAGTTTCTAGAAGTGACAGTGTTGCTTAAAAAAAACTAATCATAATAACACTATTAACACTCTGATAGATATTTGCAAAAGAATATGTTCCTCCCCCTAACTTCCTCCTGTTCATTAAGTTATAAAAAACAATCAAATACTTTTTATATGTCTATCATGTCAGGTCCATTAGTTTTTGAAATGGTTAAAAGATTTTGCTTGTCTCACTATTTTATAATGGCTACCTTAAGCTTTTTTTGATAAGTTCGCCCCTCTTTAATTTAGCCTGAATGACCTCTTGTTAGCTTGTCGAGTCCCACACGTATTTGTTTGGTTATAAACAGTAAACTTTTTTTCAAAAAAGCTCTAGCAATCTAGCAGACAGTCGCACTGTGTACGTGCCGTTTTGATTAAATCTGAATGCCACGCCTCGCATTGTAATACAAAACTTTCATAAAAGAATAGCACTGGTTTTTTATTGATTTTTCACGAAACAAGCAATTTAATTTACTTCCCAACGGACATAAATCAATACATTTACACATTCACAGCATTCTTGTGAATTATAATGTACACAATAAATTAAAATAAGATATTCCTGTATGCCACGTTTAGCATAATTCTGATTGTACGGACATATCTGTATGCTGTGCCTTAAAAGAGATTTCCTTAACTCCAAGAATTCCTGAGTCATCATGAAAGCATTTGTCTAATAAAATCTATTTAGTATTAGTGAAATTATGCTACTTTATTTAAGTAACTGAAACATGTGAAAGATAATTTTACAATCGGAGTATAAATTAGTTTCAACTGAAGTGTAAAAATACTTACTCTGTAGTAGACGCCAACATGGCCTTCTTCTAGTTTATGTACTGAGAAGTTTATGAGGACAACAAACGCCAGCACTAACACCGCAGATATTGCAATCATATCCATCCTAAAATTTTTTAAATATACATTATAATTTATATAATACACTCTCCTATCGTACATACTATTTACAGAAAGATAAAGTTAACAAAATTCATTGGCCTAATAGAAATTTGACTCATATAATTAAAAATGCAGTAATCTAAATATTTACTGTTTCATCATATTGATTGGGTGAATTCAAATGCAGTATAGAAGAAACAATTAATTTGAAATTAGGTTTTTTGAAGTCAAGTTAATTCATTGTTGTTAAGTTTTTGTTTATCTGTTTTTTTAAACATTCAAGAATACAAGAATGAGTTCTGATTGTTTTTTCTAATATTCTTAACTAATTAATTAAGTACATTATATGTAGTAAACAAACACTACATTTAGTTTTCGGTACTTTGGGATTATACCGACCACACCCAGACATGAATGGTTATTCGACATTTTGCTTCTACTGATTACTAGATTAGAATAGAACAATATTTCGTCAATATAAAACAGGAATTGTCTTATCGCAAACCCCTCCCCATCCTCAGACAGAGGTAAAAGTCGAGCGGTCTAGTAGATAACGTGATTGCAAAGTCTCGCCGCCCATTCAGCTGGAGCGTCGCTTTGTTGTACTTCCGTGTTTTACCTCTACATTTCTCCAAACACAAAAATTCAACAAAAACAAACATTACCAAACTAAAACTAAACTCTTTATTGAAAAAACACTCAAAACTTGTTTTTATTCTTGATCACATTCCGCCACCCAAAATGCGAGTGCCTCCGGCCATCAGCGCGGGCTTCGGCAGCACCCCGAAGCCCGCGCTGATGTCAAGGAAAGAAAAACATCCCTCGAGATAGTACCTATCAGTAAAATATCAAATTCTAGAGGGGCTGATCAGAAATATAAATTGAATTGAAACAATTATGTACCGTGCAAATCATGTGATGCCGCGCGGCCTGCCGTAATCGGGATTCTCGAGAAAGATAAGATAACAGCGACAACAATACCGATCACAATACCTGGAAATGCTTGTAAGTTTGTAATTTTGTAATTAAAGAGTTGTTTTTTTCGTTCTATCATGTTTATTTCTATAAATTTATGTTTTTGTGTTCTTCATACTGGTGTGGTCGGTATAATCCCAAAGTACCTAGTTTTCTATAAATGTTTAACTTCTGAATACTTGGCATTTATCATACAATACAGTTTTTTTTGTACAGTGAGCTTATTGTTGGGTAAAAGCTGATCTTGGATTGGTTCCATAAGTGTTAAGATGAGAATAGATCAATTTGATAAATTTTTCAAGCTGATAAGTGGAATTGTTAACTGCTTCGATCTCTTTACATGTATACATTTTCCTGATCCTACAGGATCGAAACGACTGTTACCTGGTCTAGTAGCAATATTGTACTAAGATTCTTATGCTGTTGATACATACATGGGAAAACTTCAGTGGTTTTCACTGAATCATAATTGAATTTTTCTACTTCACATTTGTGTAGCTGATCTACAAGTCTCTTTATAACATACCCATCATCTAATTTGACTAAATAGTGAAGTCGAACTAGTTTCTCAGGGGGGTGACCACATTTCCATACAGAAGCACCATTATAGCTTCGAGGCTGAACTCTTTTCACCTGCATAAAATATTTTGCTGTAATTTAACTATCAGATTTGTTCATAACACATTCATGATTTTTCACAATTACCATCATGCACCCGATCGGATACACACCAGGCTTTCATAAAGCACGTCATGTACCTGTTGAAGTGCACATTGCTGTCCATTTCCTTAAAGTGTTTTTATTGTTTGCCTTGCTACGTTTATTTTTAAATTATGATCCTATGCTTAACCCTCCAACTGCTCTTAGTACTTTCCTTAAATGCTAAGCCGTTTTTTTTTCAGTTTTGCAAGCCTTTTCTCTAAAATCTGTAAAAAATTAGTTTTTTACTGCAAAAAACGTATTTGGTATCATTTTGTTCACAATGATAACAGGTAACTAGAATAAATATTTTCATTTAAATTTTTTACAGTAAATAAGGAATTTTGTTTGTTTTTTGCATGTTAGAAAGGGGAAGAGGAGTATCTGGAAAATACAGTATATGTATTTCAAATTTCAAGATATCCTAAAGGTCACAAATTTAGTCTAGTTTCAGAAAATGTACAGTTTTGTATGAGTCTTTGGGTAAATAAATTAGTTTCAGCGCAAAAACAAAGTAGTACAAGAAGCGTGGGTTTCGTGATAAAAAAACTCAAATTTATAAAAATGTTTATAAATTGTAAACCAAACTATATTTTGTACCATTTTATTTATAATAAACTATAGTAATATATATTGTGAGAAAACCTAAGGTTTTTATTTTTATAGTTAGAATACCATAATTGTTATAATAGATTGCTAAAAAAAGGGAGTACACAAAGAAATATTGAAAATCCATTTTGAAATAATTTTTTGTGCCTAATTGCAAAGTCTACATACTTTTCTCAGTAAAATGTATTCAAATGACAAAAAAAGATTACGGGTTTGTAGTATAAAAAACTGAGTCTACTTATCATAACTCTAACATGTTGTACCTGTCATTTCCATGTTAATTTGTATATATATATATATATATATATATATATATATATATATATATATATATATATATTTTACTTTACTTAATAACTATGGATTTTGTTGATGACAATGGTTCTGTTCAGCATAGCCTAATTCAAAAGATAGTGTTTACTTTTTATATTTTGTTGAGGTTAAATTTCTTACATTAGGCCAATATTGTGGATAAAAAAAATGTAAATAGTACTCAACAAAAAATCAAATCTTTAATGATATCTTATATTAATATTCATTATTACGCAGATGTGTAAACTAATTCTAAATCAATGTACTATTACATTAAAACATTAATATTGCAGAACTAACCTAAAAACAATATCAACCAACCATTACTTCAAACCATCCACCACAAAATGAAATCAACACGACTGACGACACTCAGATCGTCATTCGTCCTATCAACCAACCCTAGACGCAAAGACATTGCAAAGACCAACTACTTCACGAACTTGAAGAAGTTCTACTCTTATTGGTATTCAAAATAATGTTATGAAAAAGTAATGTTTTGCCAGATGAGTTCGAAACTAGTTCTTTGGCTCTAAAATATGTGTTTTAATACTGAATTTTTACTTTGATTCTCTTTCTTACCTAATGGAATATAATTAATTAAAAACATGTAAAATGTTAACTGCTACCTTATAATCTATCAAAATGAAAGAACACCAATCCCAATCCCAAAGTTGATTAGAAATGCTTTTAATTTAATAACTTCTAAAATAATATAAAAGTAATTTCAATTGATAATATTTAGCAGTATCAGTGATAAAAACGGTGCGGCCTCATAGCGCCACAGCTCACAGCGCCACAACAAATGTGTGGCGCTATGAGCTGTGGCGCTGTGAGCACTCCGGCCAAATGTGTGGCGCTATGACCTGTGGCGCTATGAGCTGTGGCGCTGTGAGCATGGATCCGATTATTTATTCGGTTGTGTTGGCGCTGTGAGCACTCGACCAAATCTGTGGCGCTGTGAGCCTGGATACGATTATTTATTCGGTTGTGTTGGCGCTGTGAGCACTCGGGCCAATTCTGTGGCGCTATGAGCCAGTCTCTACTTTCTGGTGTTACATAGCGCCACAACCTCCTATTGGTTCAAATTTATTAAATAACTAGCTGACTCGGTGAACTTCGTTTCACTTACCTCTTGGCCATGTCGCTACCTTTGTTAACATATTTACATATGTACTTTATCAATTTGACAGAGTTACAAAATTCCACATTGATGTGAGTTTCAAAAGTTTTGGACAATATTGGCGAGTACGGCACAATCCAACGATTATCTACATCAAAATTTTGTCCTTTTATCTTCACAATTACAGATCGCCCACCGTCCTCAACTGATTGCCGACGATACAACGGGTAACCATCATTTCCCGAGATGGTTTCAGCAATCAATGCTCTAGGGTATCGCTTAGAACACTTGCCGTCGACCATACAGGGGGATTTGTTGTTGAAAACTCCGCAAGGTCCATGTATCATATGTTTACTTACTACTGCATGCAATTTTGGGTCAAGTGTTTCATCTGGAATCTCGGCTGAAATTATGGAATCAATGTCTTCTGGCCTTAATTTACCAACTAACCAAACTAATATGTGCGCATGTGGCAGACCAAGCTTTTGCTACTCAACAGAGTACATCCAACAACGTACTTGGCCACACACACGATGCTTTATAATGAAATTCATTAAAGATTTTAATTTTTGCTTAAACACTCTGGCAGTGATGTCATGCCTATCAATTGGTGTTTGGCCGTGTAGCAATTCTTTCTTAATTTCCATCCATTGTGGGTTACAGGTGAATGTAATAAATAGGTCTGGATGGCCATATTTTCTAACATACGACATCGCATCTTGCGCGTATTCGTGTATGTGGCGCGGACTTCCAATGTAAGTGGGCGTAAAAATTGTAATTTTTTCCACATTTTCTGCATTTGCAACGGCATTAATAGCATCACGAATCTGTATGAATAAAAATTCATACAGCTGACTTTTTTGTTAGTTTCAGCACCTGGAATCAGAAATGATAAACATTGACATTTTTGAATACATTAAAATAATATAACACATTTATTGTCAAATTATCATCATTATCATATCGGAAAAAAGGCAATCAATACAGGTAATCAATTTAAAGCTTTCTGGTAAACTATATTTTTTGTCTTTTTTTGCGGTGCGTAAACATATAAAGATATACTTTACCATGTGTAACAAAAATCTTCGACATAAAATATTGGGTGCTGTCAGGCCCAAACACGACAGTACTTTATTTGCCATCAATAAACACATATATTCTATCATGATCAATGTCTAATTGTAAATTTCCGCATTAATGAGTAGTGTAGGATTCGAAGTTTGACATCGCACACGATGTAGCACATCCTCAGACATTTCATCCACAAATCTTCCGGATTCGAAGGTAAACGTGTGGATATTATAATTGCAAACAATGTTCGAATTTGATGTGGTGAAGATATGATGAAATCCTTGAGCGTATTATCCCAATGTAAATCATCCTCGAGTAACTGTAATAGTTGACACGCCTCACGGTAAGTAGCACACAGATGTCCATCAATTGTTCTCAATTGTTGAAACGATGTCGGACCACGAACATTCACCAATAACAATCTAAGATAATAACATTCAGCGTTATTTGGATGTACTGTATTTGTCGGCACTATAATCGATTTCTGGATCGTAGGAGGATGCTGCTCGTTCCAGGTTCACAGGAGCATTGCGTTTGCGGCATCGGTCAATTTCCTTTTCCCGGGCTCGCTGCTGTTGTGATCGATGTGCCCGAACTCGTTGCATTCTTTGTCTATCCACTTCATTCTGATTTACTGTAGAACGCAAATGTGCCATACCAATACGGCTGTTATCATTATCAGTCTCTTGCTGGTCTTCAGTGCGATTAGCGCGTGAGGTAGCTCGCCGCACATTCGATCTACTTCGACGACCTATGTTAGGTCGTTTTTTTCTCGGCATTGTAAGCAGTATCTGATATGTTTTCTTGCACTAATAATATTAACCTATAATGGCGACAGCTGTTTTACCCAAAATTGCATGCAGTAGTAAGTAAACATATGATACTGAGACACTTCGTCATTTGTATTTGTCACAGCTGTTAAACTAATTATCGATACATAAACGTCAATCAAACGTTTGACAGGTAAGAACAGTTTGTATGGGAAAATCAAATTGTCGTTTTTAGTATTTTCCTTGCAATTTTGTTATATTTTCTCATCGTTTAAACCTTCCCTGGACTTCCAAGAACATTTCAAGACCAAAATTAGCCAAATCGGTTCAGCCGTTCTCGAGTTTTAGCGAGACTAACGAACGGAAATTCATTTTTATTTATATAGATAACCTTGGAGGGGGACACTTGATGTAGGGGAAATATTGCTAAAAAAAGTGTTTGTGTGAGTGGCTAAACGAAGAATTATGTTGTGACATTGAGACCCATTCCTTCGTTTCACTTGTAAACAGCATCTAGGTTATGTTGATATGTGAAATGTATTGGTCTCATTGGCCGTTCCCAGATTTGATCATTACAGAGTTGTAAATCTAAAATTTCACATTTTATTTATTATCTCATTTACAGATATAGTTCCAACAGATTACACGAGTTGATTGGAAGCAACATATTTCGACAAAGTAAATTTAAAAGGTAAGTCAATTTAATATAGCCTCTATATACGGTACTGTATATACAGGGTGATTCGGTTAGTGTTACCAGCACTTTCTGAGCTGATTGTACTATAAAAAATAAAGAAAAAAAGTTCATATAAACATGGGTCAGGAAATGCTTCCTTACTGGGTTATGGCCAATTGAAGATTTCACCAAAAATTGTGTGCAGGAGGTCAAATGATGATTTGCTGCGTGTTTATGAAGAGATATTTATAGGCGAATGCAACTTTTTCTAACGGATTTTTAGATGAGAAATTGTATAAAGTTCATCTCATAGCTGTATCTCATTTAGTTTTTTTTGTTATACTACAAAAAACAGAAATAAAATAATTTTGAAAACACTTTTTTAAGGTTTAACGGACAATTATTTTGTTAAATAGGCATTAAAGACCCACATTTTTACAAAGAAACTTGCAGAAAATTTAATTCTGAATAAAATTATGTGCCACACGGCTATTAACAGCGAAGTATTAGTTTCTGGAATTTAATTTTACAACAAACATTCTACCAAGCAAGAAATACGTATTTAGTAAATAAACACCGTAATGTAATGATATAAGGTACACAAATAATTGATTAGCATACAATTGTAAATACGATTTTAATAGATTAATGCTCAACTAAAAAACAATAATACTATTACTTTTTAGGACTATCCAAATGGTTACATCATGTACCTACATATCTTTGTCACGTTAGCTTTACAGAAGGTAAATTATGTTTTTATAAGTTGGTATCACAAATCAGCTGTTCTACAATACACTGCAATTTATTGAGGAATCCAAATTATTTGTTACCAATTCTGTACTAGTTTAATGAGTGCAATTTAATACAATTAATTTACTACTCGTTTGTTAGTGAAGTGTATTTTAAAGTAACTTACTATCACAATTGCAATGCCTTTGTTATTTACAACGGAAGAATATGCCGACATGGTATTTGTCTTAGGTGTTTGTGACGGAAATGCAACCGCTGCTACTGCAGAATACCGAAGACGATTTCCTAATCGCAGAGTTCCAAACCCAAAAACGATCAGTGGATCATTTCGTACCCTAAGAGTAACAGGTAAACTTCCTAGTATTAATAATTATCGGGATCGCCCTGCCCAGAATAATGTAAACAGTAGCGTAGCCAGAAATTTCGTTCGGGGGGGGGTCCGAAACTGGGGGATCCGGGGGACGTTTTGTGTGTTATTTGCCAATTCACTGGTAAAAGGTAAATACCAAAAACATGGAGCTTTATTAACTACGCCTTATAGAAAGTGGAAAGATGTAATAGGCAAATTAAACTCTCACAGCAACTCTAGTACCACAAATTTTCTTGTATAGCTACAGAAACTTTACGAAGTTCGATTCTATTAGAAGGCACCAAAGTGATGTTGGATCAGCGACCAGGTCGCTGTGTTGGATTCACTGGATAAGAAAGAAAAAGAACAAACAGAGCTTCACTCAAGCGTATAATTGACTCAACTATATTATGTGTAGAAAATGAAATACCCCTTCGGGGACATTTGCCCACTGACGGCCGAAAACCCTTCAGAAAAGAAGGGCGATTTTCGAGCGTTGCTCGGGTACAGATCAAACTAACGGTCGGAAAATGCACCGGAAAAACTCTACTGATTAGAAGTTCGGCCACTTTGGATTTCACTGATTGAGGTATTTATGAATGATTTATAAAGACGACTTTTTGGATCATTACACTGTAGACGAGCATATAACTATCGGAAAAATCACTTTCGGTCGAAAATAAAATATATACCTGAAATCCTCTAATGACTAGAACTTTAACTACTTCGGACTTCGGTTATTGAGGTAAACGTGGTATTTTTGATTGAGTTAGGACGACGATTTTTTGTTATAATTAAACTGTACTCGACTACCTATATAATTATCGAGAAAAAAAATCACTTCCGGTCGGTAAATACCGAAGAAAAGCTCTCTACTGATTCGTTTTGACGATTTTGGATTTCACTGGCTGAGATAAAAGTAGTACTTATAATTATGTTAGGACATTGAATTTAGAGGTGAATTCAACGCCGACTAATAAATATATAATTATCGAGAAAAAAACCCAAAAATAATCACTTCCGATCGGAATATACTAAGGAAAATGAAATACTACCTCAGTCAGTAAAATCCAAAGTAGTCGGACTTCTTATCAGTAGAGGTTTTCCGGTGTATTATCCGACCGGAAGTGATTTTTTCAATTTTTCTTCGATAATTATATAGTTATTATTCGGCGTTCAATTGATACCCATAATCAATGTTCTAACATAATTCTAAGTACCACTTTTATCCGAACGACTCAACCAGTGAAATCCAAAATCTGAATCAGTAGAGCTTTTCCTCGGTATATTCCGACCGGAGGTAATAATAATATAAAAATAATAATACTTTTTATTGTGTCAACAATTATAAAAATTGCATACACTCGTCAAATTAAATTATTTAGAAATATGTATATCTATTTTAAATTTCCCCCATTCATACCCGTTCATACACAGTCCACACTCATTCCTAAGACTCATACGTTCTTACAGCCATACGTTTTAAAATCTTCTAAATTTTACCACAAGAAATAGAGGATGATCGAATTACTTTAAATTTCATCCCAGCGGCTCATCATAAACTCTTCCACTGAATAAAACACCCTCGACACCGAAAAGTGTCTCAATCAAGCTTTAAATTTTGTTGGTTCATTCAAATTTTTTATTTCATCAGGTAGCTTGTTGATCAGCTTAACACCAACCTCGGATGGCAAACGTTTGAATGCGGCTGTTCTGTGCGGATGTAACCGAAGGTTGTCCCTGCCTCTTGTCCCGTATTGATGGACGTCCCTGCCCCGGACCAACTCGCACTTAAATCGGCAGTACAGGGCGACATCGAGGATGTAGAGACAGGGCAAAGTTAGCAATCCAAGCTACCTAAAGGCGTCTCTGCATGAATTTCGGGATTTCAATTTTGAAATAATGCGGACAGCTTTCTTTTGACTTCTAAATACTCGCCCAAATTTGTATTTAGAACAGCTGCCCCATAGCCTCAACCTGTACGTTAGATGGAGGAGTACAAGGCCGAAGTAGGCCATTTTTAGTACATCCCAGGAGAAAAATTTTGAAAAGTTCCGTAGAGAAAATGCCTGAAGAAACCTTTGAGCAGGTACTTTCAATGTGATTGTCTCAAGTCAGACTTCGATCAAGGTACATTCCGAGGAACTTGGTGGAATCAGTTTCCTCTATGAGGACATCGTCTGCCATCACAGCAGCACGATCCTCAATCTCTCTTTGCCGCAAACAGAAATTTAGTGCATTTTATTTGGAGTTATTGGTCCTAAGATTTAATTTAGAAAAAAAACTGAATACATGAATTCAGTTCTAAAAAGTAAATTATTTATAATTCATGTTTTGTTGGAGCTTTAATGCAGAGCGTTGTATCGTCAGCATACTGGACCATTTTCCCTCTCAGGAGCGATGAGTTCAGCCTGCTGACGTACACAAGGAACAAGACTGGTCCAAGTATAGATCCCTGTGGGACTCCATTGGAAAAAAGTCGCTAATTTAAAGTGATTTAATTGTTTTTTTTTCTCGATAATTATATATGTATTAGTCGGCGTTGAATTAATACCTAAAATCACCGTCCTAACATAATCCTAAGTACCATTTTTACCTCAACCACTCAACCAATGAAATCCAAAATCGTCAAAACTTGAATCTGTAGAGAACTTTCTTCGGTATTTACCGACCGGAAGTGATTTTTTTCTCGATAATTATATAGGTACGGTGTACAGTTTAATGATAACAAAAATCGTCGTCCTAACTGAATCGAAAACCCTACGTTTACCTCAATCATTGAAGTCCAAATTAGTTGAAGTTCTAATCAGTAGAGTGTTTCAAGTGTATTATCCGACAGCAAGTGATTTTTTTTCGATAATTATATACACGTTTACAGTTTAATGACACCTAAAATCAACGTCATAACTTAATTCTAAGCAGTCACTTTTACGTCCCCACGACGAATTTGAACGATGTGGTCGCTAATTTAAACTGTTCGCCGTGTTACGGTTCAGGTTACTTTGCGACGTCACGTGACCGCGCCCTATAGAAATACCGTGATTACACTACACTATTCGAAAGGCCGAGCCCAAAAGTATCGTTTAATTCCTTATGATTTAAACGAAAGGACAATTATATTTTTAACAACGGTCACTTCAATCAGTGAAATCAATCAATTTAATGTTTGTGGACAAGAGTAATGATAACTGTCCTTTTTCTTCCTGCTCCATGCTTTATTTTTTAATGTCTTAAAATTTCGGGGGGGGGGTCCGGACCCCCTGGACCCCCCCCTTCGCTACGCCACTGAATGTAAATATGGAAGAGGCTATAATCATGGCTACTGAACGCAGTCCTGGTGTACCACCGTGAAGTTAGCGTCACTTTATCGACCAGACCGTCTAGTGCATCAATGTTGCAGTCATCAATCTGAAGGCGTTAACAAATATTCAAAAACTGAGATAAATTGTATAATACTAATTATAAAAACAATCTTTCACAAAATCAACACAGTTTTTTGTATTTATTACTTTCCACAAAGGTTTCCCATTAAATGTGAAATAAATAAAAATCCCAAATATAATAAGTAAACCGTAGGAATGTATCGTAAAATGGACGTTCTCTAATAAAAGCCACTCCTGAGATTAAAAGAAACAAGTGCCCGCAATTATACTTTGTACACAGATGCTCTGTAAGCTGAACTTTAATATACCAACGTCAAAAAGGTAGTGTCGGCCGTCAGAGGTCCTATCGTCTAAATTAAATGCACCGTTAGACGGGGCGTTCTCGTATAAAAGTGACTCCTGAGACTAAACCAAACAAGTGCCCGCAATGAAACTTTGTACACAGATGCTCTGTAAGCTGAACTTTAATATACCAACGTCAAAAAGGTGGTGTCGGCCGTCAGAGGTCCTATCGTCTAAATTAAATGCACCGTTAGACGGGGCGTTCTCGTATAAAAGTCACTCCTGAGACTAAACCAAACGAGTGCCCGCAATGAAACTTTGTACACAGATGCTCTGTAAGCTGAAATTTAATATACCAAGGTCAAAAAGGTGGTGTCGGCCGTCAGAGGTCCTATCGTCTAATAATAATAATAATAATAATAATAATGTTTTATTCGTTCAAATTGCAATACAATTGAACACATCAAAGTAAGAATAAATATATAACAAGGAAAATACAGTTTACATGTCTTGTATAAAAGTCCTTCTTATAAAAGCCTTTTGTTACAAAGTACTCTCTTAAAAGTCTTTTAAAAGTATAAGCACCTGTTTCTTTTTTTATGTTTGATGGCAGCCTGTTATATACTACAGTACATATGTACTGTGGCCCTTTTTGAAAAAAATGCAGTCGAATGTTTGCCGCACTGTCAGTCGCTGCGCGCCCCTCGTTGAATACGAGTGGCAAGCCGTGCCAGCAGTAAACAGAGTGGGATTATTTCTAACAAACATGCAGCACTCATACCCCACCAGACCAGCCAACGTCATTATGTTTAATTCTCTAAACACCAACTGACAAGACTCCCTTCTGGTCATTTTCAACATTGCTCTTATACACCATTTTTGAATTTTGAAAACTCTTTGAAAATTTTTGTTACTTGACATACCCCAAAAAATAAATTCCATACCTTAAAATAGATTCAACATAGGAGAAATATACAGCGAGAAGGACTCGGATGCTGCATACCTGAGCAAGGCGGCCGAGAGCATAGCAGGACTGGGCGGAGCCTTTTGCAGATGGCATCTACATGAGATTCCCAGTTGAGATGGGCGTCCAAATGCAACCCAAGAAATTTTGTGACAGAAAAAAATGTTGCAATGAGTTGTTGTTGTAGGTGAGTCCACTGCCTGGGAATATGTGACTATTGGGTGCTTTAAGTATTGTGAAACGTATAAAGCCTGTCTTGATTGGATTGAGAACAAGCCCATTTTTGAAAAAACCATTCAGAAGCTTGAGCGAGGCTATTGTTGGCAGCATCAACTGCTGCTGACGCAGTAGACTCTGATGTTTGTAAAGTGCAGTCGTCGGCGTACATGATAATCTTACTATGGTTGATGTTTTTTGGGAAGATCATTTATGTAGATGACAAACAGTATTGGTCCCAAAATAGAGCCCTGTGGTACGCCGCACTTAATGGACTCCCTCATTTGAATGGTGAATACCTGTATTTGTGGATATTTCTACGACTTGTTTTCTGTCTTTTAAATAGGAGGCAAATAATTGAAGCGCAACACACCTCGAATGCCATATGCCTCAAGTTTACTCAGCAGAACGTCATGCCTGACACAGTCAAACGCCCTGCTGAGATCGCAGAAGATGCCTATCGAGTACAGCTTGTGGTCAAGAGAAGTTGTAATGGAATTAATGAAAATTAAAAATTGCAGAAGACGTAGATTTACCTTTGAGGAAAACCGTGTTGGTGCGGACTAAACATATTTTGTTGCTGAAAGAATTGGATAAGTTTATTACACATAATAGTTTCAATGATTTTTGAAAATGCCGATAGGATACTGATTGGTCTGTAATTTTCTATCTGAATATTTAGGAGCCTGATTTAAATATCGGTATGAGTTTGCTTATTTTATATACAGATGGAAAAATGCCATGGGTTAAGCTGGAGTTTAACCAAATGAGTGAAAACAATAGAAATGAACGGAAAAACACCTTTTTATAATACCAACACGGATACCATCCATCCCAGTTGAACGCGTGCTCCTCAGCCGCCTCACAAACATCCCACACCTCAGAGACTGACACCTCACTGATGAACATGCTGCCAAACCGGGCTGGGGGGTACAAAGCACCGCAGGCTCGGATGGGTGTGGAATGCTGGTCACCATGTCCGCGGCTACTACTGAAAAATAACTATTAAAAGTGCTCGCTAACAAGCTGCCATCAATTATTTTCGATCCATTTACAAAAAGTCATATTTAAATTTATTTTTTGCTTTACATCTCATAGGTACTGTGTCATTAACAACATTCCACATAGCTTTAGACTTGTTGTCTGAGGTCATAATTTGTTCATCGTAAAACTTAGCTTTTGTATTCTTTACAAGACCATTATACTTACTCCTAGCATCCTCAACAACATTCTCAGGTACTAAATTCCTAGGAAGTGACTTAAGATAGTTAAGATTAAAGATTAGCCTCTCTTACTTCTCTAGTTATCCAGTTCAAGCTAGTTTTTTTCCTAAGATTAACCTTTTTACTAACCACTGGAAAGGCTAAGTTATAGAAATAATTAAATGTATTAGTAAACATTTCAAATTTTTCGTTCGTTAAACTACAGTTATATACATCATTCCAAGTTTTCTGAGTTTAAAAGTGTTTCAAAATATTTCCAGTTGTTGTCAGAAAATATCGCTTACTTATTGTTGCGGTTTCGGGTACTAATTTTTTACTGGAGTTAACAAAATGTATAACTTGAGCATCATGGTCAGAAAAAACTGTCCTTATAACATGTGACTTAATAATATTTTGTACTGGCAAGTCGGTAATTATATTGTCAATTAGTGTAGCACTATGAGAAGTTATTCTAGTGGGTTCCTTTATAACAGTGTTATAATAGTTTAAAATCTAGTAAGTCAACTAAGTTTTGTCTTTTGTTACAAGTCTTATCTAAAAAAATTTATATTGAAGTCCCCACATATTGTGGTGTGGTACGATGTCTTATGAGCGAAAGAAAAAATATCATTTAGAATGGTTAAGAAGACATCAAAATTTCCATTAGGTGGCCTGTAAATTTACTATCAAATTCATTTTAATTTTCGAAATGGAGATTCCTGTACACTCAATGTCCCATTTCAGATGAGAGCTCATTTATGTTTTGTAGTGTTTTTGTGTCGTAAAAAATTCTTAGAAAATATCGCAACACCACCATGTATATGGGACTTCCGAGTAGTTGCAGATGATTGAGAATAGCCATTAAAATAAACACAATGACTATTGAGTTCATTTTGCCAAGTTTCAGATATGCAAAAGAAATCAGGTTGATGTTGGTTTAAAAATACATTAATGATGTCAACTTTGTTATTAACACTTTGAGCATTGAGATGGATGATTTGTATATCATCAGTCAAATTGTTGGAAGTAGCAGTCTGACATATGGAGTTATCATCACCTTTACTACTATAACAGTTAAATTAAATTAAATTAAATGCAACGTTAGACGGGGCGTTCTCGTATAAAAGTCACTCCTGAGACTAAACCAAACGAGTGCCCGCAATGAAACTTTGTACACAGATGCTCTGTAAGCTGAACTTTAATATACCAAGGTCAAAAAGGTGGTGTCGGCCGTCAGAGGTCCTATCGTCTAAATTAAATGCACCGTTAGACGGGCGTTCTCGTATAAAAGTCACTCCTGAGACTAAACCAAACAAGTGCCCGCAATGAAACTTTGTACACAGATGCTCTGTAAGCTGAAATTTAATATACAAACGTCAAAAAGGTGGTGTCGGCCGTCAGAGGTCCTATCGTCTAAATTAAATGCACCGTTAGACGGGGCGTTCTTGCTTCAGCTTACAAAGCATCTGTGTACAAAGTTTCAGTGCGGGCACTCGTTTGGTTTAGTCTAAGGTGTGACTTTTATATGAGAACGCCCCGTCTAACGGTGCATTTAATTTAGACGATAGGACCTCTGACGGCCGACACCACCTTTTTGACGTTGGTATATTAAATTTCAGCTTACAGAGCATCTGTGTACAAAGTTTCATTGCGGCACTCGTTTGGTTTAGTCTCAGGAGTGACTTTTATACGAGAACGCCCCGTCTAACGGTGCATTTAATTTAGACGATAGGACCTGTGACGGCAAACACCACCTTTTTGACGTTGGTATATTAAATTTCAGCTTACAGAGCATCTGTGTACAAAGTTTCATTGCGGGCACTCGTTTGGTTTAGTCTCAGGAGTGACTTTTATACGAGTACGCCCCGTCTAACGGTGCATTTAATTTAGACGATAGGACCTCTGACGGCCGACACCACCTTTTTGATGTTGGTATATTAAAGTTCAGCTTACAGAGCATCTGTGTACAAAGTTTCATTGCGGGCACTCGTTTGGTTTAGTCTCAGGAGTGACTTTTATACAAGAACGCCCCGTCTAACGGTGCATTTAATTTATACGTTAGGACCTCTGACGGCCGACACCACCTTTTTGACGTTTGTATATTAAAGTTCAGCTTTCAGAGCATCTGTGTACAAAGTTTCATTGCGGGCACTCGTTTGGTTTAGTCTCAGGAGTGACTTTTATACGAGAACGCCCGTCTAACGGTGCATTTAATTTAGACGATAGGACCTCTGACGGCCGACACCACCTTTTTGACGTTGGTATATTAAAGTTCAGCTTACAGAGCATCTGTGTACAAAGTTTCATTGCGGGCACTTGTTTGGTTTAGTCTCAGGAGTCACTTTTATACGAGAACGCCCCGTCTAACGGTGCATTTAATTTAGACGATATGACCTCTGACGGCCGACACCACCTTTTTGACGTTGGTATATTAAAGTTCAGCTTACAGAGCATCTGTGTACAAAGTATAATTGCGGGCACTTGTTTCTTTTAATCTCAGGAGTGGCTTTTATTAGAGAACGTCTATTTTACGATACTTTCCTACGGTTTACTTATTATATTTGGGATTTTTATTTATTTCACATTTAATGGGAAACCTTTGAGGAAAGTAATAAATACAAAAAACTGTGTTGATTTTGTGAAAGACTGTTTTTATATTTAGTATTATACAATTTATCTCAGTTTTTGAATTTTTGTTAACGCCTTCAGATTGATGACTGCAACATTGATGCACTAGACGGTCTGGACGATAAAGTGACGCTAACTTCACGGTGGTTCCTGGTGTCAGTACACGGCGTCTTTCTAGGCGATTCGCAGTGTCTCAGTCTGAAGTATGGAGAACTTTGCGCAAAAATAGCATGTTTCCTTACCATAAACAACAAGTTCAAAGTATTCAACCAACAGATCCTCCTCTTCGATTGGAATTTTGCAACTGGTTAATTAGAAACCGTCAACATCATAGAACCATTTTATTCACTGACGAAGCTCAATTTACCCGAGATGGCGTCAACAACCTTCACAATGAACACACTTGGGCAGAGGGAAATCCAAGGTGATTTTTGAACACCTGTTATGAAAGTGGTACGTAGTATACCGACGTGAAACTGGCCATAGATTCCATCCATAAAAAGAACGAGTACCGGGAACTAGTTCCTAAATGAATCCTAACCTAGTTCATCAACTCAAACCATACAAAATATATATTTAATTAATAACGTGAAGATAAATACTACAAATAAAGATTTTAAATGAACAAACATTACTTTTATGATAATAATCCCCTTTTATAGCAGCAATTTTCAAGACTATACTCAATTAAAAGGCAAGTTTTGAGAAACCCTATAAAAGTGCCCATACCTTAAAAACGTACGAACCAATTTTGATAAAACTTTCTGTACACATTCACTACATGGTCTACTATACTAAAATACAAGCCTCATTCTTAGGCCACGCCTATTTCCGGAGCCACATCGATTTTACAGGCCTAGTGCTGACAAAAACCAATCTATGGACAGCCATATCTCAAAAACGTACGAGCCAATTTTGATGAAACTTTCTGTACACATTCACTACATGGTCTAGTATACTAAAATACAAGCCTCATTCTTAGGCCACGCCTATTTCCGGAGCCACATCGATTTTACAGGCCTAGTGCTGACAAAAACCAATCTATGGACAGCCATATCTCAAAAACGTACGAGCCAATTTTGATAAAACTTTCTGTACACATTCACTACATGGTCTAGTATACTAAAATACAAGCCTAATTCTTAGGCCACGCCTATTTCCGGAGCCACATCGATTTTACAGGCCTAGTGCTGACAAAAACCAATCTATGGACAGCCATATCTCAAAAACGTACGAGCCAATTTTGATTAAACTTTCTGTACACATGCACTACATGGTCTAGTATACTAAAATACAAGCCTCATTCTTAGGCCACGCCTATTTCCGGAGCCATATCGATTTTACAGGCCTAGTGCTGACAAAAACCAATCTATGGACAGCCATATCTCAAAAACGTACAAGCCAATTTTGATAAAACTTTCTGTACACATTCACTACATGGTCTAGTATACTAAAATACAAGCCTCATTCTTAGGCCACGCCTATTTCCGGAGCCACATCGATTTTACAGGCCTAGTGCTGACAAAAACCAATCTATGGACAGCCATATCTCAAAAACGTACGAGCGAATTTTGATGACACTTTCTGTACACATTCACTACATGGTCTAGTATACTAAAATACAAGCCTCATTCTTAGGCCACGCCTATTTCCGGAGACACATCGATTTTACAGGCAAAGTGCTGACAAAAACCAATCTATCTAGGTTATGTGCTAAAAAAATCTAATCTATTAAATCAACACACCTGGAAAATCGTAGAGCATATTTAGGTTAATCCTCGCATACATATTGTAGCCACTTTATACATTCTTACATTCATACTTTACATTAATTTGAAGTAACTGTAAGATAAACTTACTTGTAGGTAAACACTTTTTAACACACTAACTTTTACTTTTACTTTAACACACTACTTTTACACTTTTTAAACACTACACTAAACAACTAATAACAACTATTCCATACGGTTTCTTCTGCCAGTTTTCAGTATAATATATTGAATGTGCAGAATAAATTGCATTTAACCTACGTCAGGGACGGTTCACTGCTAAATGCCGGAGCTACCGAACCACTGTCCACTAGCGGTGAGACGGTATTTCAGTAATCAGTACTTTGTAACGGTTACTTTTCTACAGTATCTGTAACGGTTACTGAGAACTAAAAATACAGACAACAGGTACTTTGTATCTAGTACTCTGTTACAAGGTACAAATATTTTCTCGTACGGATTACTTTACTAGTCCTGAAGTACTCATAAACTGTGTTTAATTAAATAAACAGTGTTTATTAGGGAATATACTCAGTATTTTCAGCGTTAAAAATACTGATTTAAAGTCTTCTAGTATTTAAAACGTTACAAATATGAAATACTGATTTAGAGTTCTAGTATTTAAAACGTGAACAGTAAGGAAATAATGCTGGTTTCAAGTATCCAGTGTTTTTACTCAGTATCGCCGAGTAACTTGATTTGTTATGTAATACATTAAATGATAAATTCAAGAATATTATCATAGCCGGAGATTTTAACATCAATGTTTTGAACAAAGACAGTACATATAGGAATTTTATATATAGTATAAATACAGAATAGCGTCAACTATTACATTACAATATCCATTTAGTGACTACATAAATCATTAAATAAAGAAGTTTGTCTCAATATGTTATGTAAATGACAACACTGATTTTACAATTTTGCTACTATTTATAATATGTCATATTAATTAATATATTGTTGGATGAGCTAAGTTACCTCAAAATATTCTTTAAATGGGTATACTGATTTTTCAATTAAAAATGATTTTAACTTTGTTAAATATGCAAATTTGTGAAAATTAAGAAATAACAAGAATTTGGATCCTATAGCTGTGGGTTTTTTTTATTAAAAAGTTCTAAGTTATGTATACTATCTTCATTTGATTTCACAAGCATGATAGTTTGAAAAATATATAGACCATATACGGTAAGGATTCTTAATTTAGAAAAATGCTGTTGGTAAGCGGTAATAATGGTTTGGAGATTAGCGGAAAAGACTGTTTAATGAGGGTAATTGGTATATCATCAATTCCTGTTGAGAATTTGTTTTCAAAAGCCATTACAATCGTCTTAAAATTCTTTCATCAACCTCTTTAAATTTGAAAAAAATGAGGCTTGAGGCGGTTTTTCATGACCCGATTGATTAACAAAATCTTTCTGAATATTTGGAAGCACAACTCTATCAACAACACTTAAAAATATCATAAAAAAAATCATTAAATATATTTCCAACAAGAATTTGGTCTGATATGGATGTGCCATCCCGGAGTAATTGTATGTTATGAGTGATCTTGGTGCCATTGTTGATTTCAGATTTTATAACTTTCCAAGTTGATTTTGACTTATTTGTAGATTTCTTAATTTTACTGTCAAAAAACCCTTTTTTTTGTCGTTGTTTATTTGAATTTTATTTTCAATTTTCAGTTGCTTAATTAATTGTTTTAAATCATTAGTTTTCCAAACCCTATATGTTTTCTCCAATTGCGCAATTTTTTCCTTTTTAATTTTTACATAATCTGAAATCAAACTATTTAGGTTTTTCTCTTTATTAACAGATATTAATTTAGGAACGCTAATTTAAAAACCATGAACAAATATTGAGTAAAAAAATCATACTTAGTTTCTACGCTAGCCTGGTAAACTTCTAACCAATTTTCACTAGCCAATTAGGTCCGATGTGGATACTTACCAGGAACCTAAATTCCAGTTTGCAGCCGCTGCACCATTGTTCATCCAGTGTGAAGGTCCGATGTGGATACTTACCAGATACCTAAATTCCGGTTTGCAGCCGCTGCACCATGTTCATCCAGTGTGAAGGTCCGATGTGGATACTTACCAGGAACCTAAATTCCAGTTTGCAGCCGCTGCACCATTGCTCATCCAGTGTGAAGGTCCGATGTGGATACTTACCAGATACCTAAATTCCAGTTTGCAGCCGCTGCACCATTGCTCATCCTGTGTGAAGGTCCGATGTGGATACTTACCAGGTACCTAAATTCCAGTTTGCAGCCGCTGCACCATTGCTCTTTCAGTGTGAAGGTCCGATGTGGATACTTACCAGATACCAAAATTCTAGTTTGCAGCCGCTGCACTATTACTCTCCAGTCTTAAGTGCCATTGGCTGTCAATTTCAAATCTGATAATAAATACCATCTAATATGAAAATCCGCAAAGTCCAGTTCTAAGTTACATTGTGGATGCTCACCAGTTGACAAAATTCTCATTGTAAGCTACAGCACTCTTGGCCGTCCGCTCACCAATTTTATATCGAACACTTTACAGTTGAACACAATTCACTGGGGTTGCTGATTAATGGTTTCAAGTTGACTGTATTCCGTCTCCAGCTCTTCATAATTGTAATGTTTACTATTGTCATATAATTTATAATGTAAAAATAAAAACTGTTCTTCTAAATCCCACTATTTACTTGTCTAGATTATAAAAAATATCTTAAAATTGATTAAGTATAACTATAATCCTCTCTCTTTATTATCAAATCACAGTGTAGTTTATTATATGAATATTATTACTTATTCGTTAAGTATTAATTAGGTTTAATTTATTTATTAAGTATGAACTTTTAGTGTGGACCACTATTAGGTACGGGTCCACGAAAGGACCTACGGCGTTCCTTGTCAGGGACCACAACCATTTAGCAAGTCAGGACTTTGTTTCAGTTTGCATTCCCAGCCAATACGCTTAAATTATATATGCAATTTTATTTTGTCTAAGCGTACACTCTACAGCCAGTGGACATAGGATCCAGATGTTGTACGGCCACGAAAGGACGTGGCAGCAGAGTGGTTTAGTGGGGTAAAAGTCCATTATAACCGGGACGTTGGTATCTTTTGAAGGTTCCCTCTCCTTAAAAAAGTCCAATAAATTGCAGTTGGTGGCTTTGGCCACACTTCCAGTCTATTTTAACGTCACTGCTGTCTGTAGTTGGGTCGTGAGCGTATGTGTTATTTCCATCCTCTCATCAACCAAATAACGTCACCTGCACATCTTATTAGCTCATGTAATTATTGTTTGAATACAAAAAACGCACTGCTGAAAGGCTGGGTCGCAACAAACTATTTAAGAAAGTACCTAAAATTGGACATACATTAATAATTTAACGCCTACCTGTGAATGCTGAGATGACTTATCATTAAACCTTCTTCATCGACCTCGTTTAACTTTACAGAAGAAGAATTACTAGGCCTAGATACACACATTGATCAGCCCTGCAACAACGTTAACCTAAATGATGAGCCTGAAGTTTTCCAGCAGCCAATTGAAATTAGTGTACAATCACAGGTTGAGGTAACCTTACCTAATTCATTTTCCATAGATGATCCTTCTACTTGAATGCTAAGACAAATGACAATGATGAAAACAAAAAATAATAGTGGAGATATAATTCCTGCGAACTTACTATGATAGAAAAAGCATTGTATGGAAATATATTTAAGCGCACCTTTCCTAATATGGATGTTGTTTATAGGATTGGTTATTACTCACAGTCAGGTGATAATTTATGTTGTATTGAATGTTATTTATTTCAAACAGGTGATGCAAAAACTTTACACATTTTAGTGACTGGAAGCACAGCTTCCCAAATATCATGAACATTCTCATGATCATAGTCATTAAATTCTTACGTAAATGCTTTAAAATTAAGGAACTGATTAGGAATCTAGCTTACATGACACGTTTACTTTTAATATAACCAATTTAAAACATATCTACTCACATTCGATTTAGTTAGTGAAACTTGACTTGACTATTAGTGTTTAAAAATTAACTTTTAAAATGTACTAAAACATGCCATAATGTGTTTTGAAAATAGAAATGTCATTTTTTTCTTTTCGTGGTCTTTTCTAAGTACGTGCAAATGTATAACGTATTATTGGCGGAGCGTTAGCGAAGAGACTGGAAAATTTCATTTTTGTATGTCTGTCTGCACACATGTAGAACTATTTCAACAAATAAAACATAATTATGTAGTAACTTGGTGGGTCAATTTCGAGTCAACTTTATTTTGTATGATTGAATTTCAGTTTAGCTTTCCGCAGAACATCTCGAGAATGTAATGAGCTATAGATTTGAAACTGTACATACAACCCCAGTTTGTTACAATACGTAATGTACCTTGTATATTTTGTATGATTGAATTTCAGTTTAGGTGTCCACAGAACATCTCGAGAATGAAATGAGCTATAGATTTGAAACTACATGCAACCCCAGTTTGTTACAATACGTAGTGTACATTGTATATTTTGTATGATTGAATTTCAGTTTATGTGTCCTTTTTTTGCCAGACACCTAGGTGTCCAGTTTAGGTGCACAGAACATCTCGAGAATGAAATGAGCTATAGATTTGAAACTACATACAACCCCAGATTGTTACAATACGTAATGTACCTTATATATTTTGTATGATTGAATTTCAGTTTGGCTTTCCGCAGAGCATCTCGAGAATGAAATGAGCTATAGATTTGAAACTACATACAACCCCAGATTGTTATAATACGTAGTGTACCTTGTATATTATGTATGATTGAATTTCAGTTTAGCTGTCCGCAGAACATCTCGAGAATGAAATGAGCTATAGATTTGAAACTACATGCAACCCCAGTTTGTTACAATACGTAATGTACCTTGTATATTATGTATGATTGAATTTCAGTTTAGCTTTCCGCAGAACATCTCGAGAATGAAATGAGCTATAGATTTGAAACTACATACAACCCCAGTTTGTTACAATTAATGTACCTTGTATATTATGTATGATTGAATTTCAGTTTAGCTTTCCGCAGAACATCTCGAGAATGAAATGAGCTATAGATTTGAAACTACATACAACCCCAGTTTGTTACAATTAATGTACCTTGTATATTTTGTATGATTGAATTTCAGTTTAGCTTTCCGCAGAACATCTCGAGAATGAAATGAGCTATAGATTTGAAACTACATGCAACCCCAGTTTGTTACAATACGTAGTGTACCTTGTATATTTTGTATGATTGAATTTCAGTTTAGGTGTCCTTTTTTTGCCAGACACCTAGGTGTCCAGTTTAGGTGCACAGAACATCTCTAGAATGAAATGAGCTATAGATTTGAAACTTCATACAACCCCAGATTGTTACAATACGTAATGTACCTTATATATTTTGTATGATTGAATTTCAGTTTGGCTTTCCGCAGAGCATCTCGAGAATGATATGAGCTATAGATTTGAAACTACATACAACCCCAGATTGTTACAATACGTAGTGTACCTTGTATATTATGTATGAATGAATTTCAGTTTAGCTTTCCGCAGAGCATCTCGAGAATGAAATGAGCTATAGATTTGAAACTACATGCAACCCCAGTTTGTTACAATACGTAATGTACCTTGTATATTTTGTATGATTGAATTTCAGTTAAGCTTCCCGCAGAACATCTCGAGAATGAAATGAGCTATAGATTTGAAACTACATACAACCCCAGATTGTTACATTACATAATGTACCTTGTATATTTTGTATGATTGAATTTCAGTTTAGCTTTCCGCAGAGCATCTCGAGAATGAAATGAGCTATAGATTTGAAACTGTGCATGCAACCCCGGTTTGTTACAATACGTAGTGTACCTTGTATATTATGTATGATTGAATTTCAGTTTAGCTTTCCGCAGAACATCTCGAGAATGAAATGAGCTATAGATTTGAAACTACATGCAACCCCAGTTTGTTACAATACGTAATGTACCTTGTATATTTTGTATGATTGAATTTCAGTTAAGCTTCCCGCAGAACATCTCGAGAATGAAATGAGCTATAGATTTGAAACTACATGCAACCCCAGATTGTTACATTACATAATGTACCTTGTATATTATGTATGATTGAATTTCAGTTAAGCTTCCCGCAGAGCATCTCGAGAATGAAATGAGCTATAGATTTGAAACTACATACAACCCCAGATTGTTACAATACGTAATGTACCTTATATATTTTGTATGATTGAATTTCAGTTTAGCTATCCGCAGAGCATCTCGAGAATGAAATGAGCTATAGATTTGAAACTACATACAACCCCAGATTGTTACAATACGTAGTGTACCTTGTATATTATGTATGATTGAATTTCAGTTTAGCTTTCCGCAGAGCATCTCGAGAATGAAATGAGCTATAGATTTGAAACTACATGCAACCCCAGTTTGTTACAATACGTAATGTACCTTGTATATTTTGTATGATTGAATTTCAGTTAAGCTTCCCGCAGAACATCTCGAGAATGAAATGAGCTATAGATTTGAAACTACATGCAACCCCAGATTGTTACATTACGTAATGTACCTTGTATATTTTGTATGATTGAATTTCAGTTTAGCTTTCCGCAGAACATCTCGAGAATGAAATGAGCTATAGATTTGATACTACATACAACCCCAGATTGTTACAATACGTAGTGTACCTTGTATATTATGTATGATTGAATTTCAGTTTAGCTTTCCGCAGAACATCTCGAGAATGAAATGAGCTATAGATTTGAAACCGTGCATGGAACCCCGGTTTGTTACAATACGTAGTGTACCTTGTATATTTTGTATGATTGAATTTCAGTTTAGGTGTCCGCAGAACATCTCGAGAGTGAAATGAACTATAGATTTGAAACTACATGCAACCGCAGTTTGTTACAATACGTATTGTACCTTGTATATTTTGTATGATTGAATTTCAGTTTAGCTGTCCGCAGAACATCTCGAGAATGAAATGTACTATAGATTTGAAACTACATGCAACCCCAGTTTGTTACAATACGTAATGTACCTTGTATATTTTGTATGATTGAATTTCAGTTTAGGTGTCCGCAGAACATCTCGAGAATGAAATGAGCTATAGATTTCTCTGGCTGTTGTTCTTCTGTGATTCTCCAGAGGACTTGACAATATCTATTACATTTGATGTTATCTTGACCAAATACTCTCGATTAGCTTATAAGAATAAAAGTAGGCAGATGCTAATTTAATGAACTAAACTAATTTTATTTTATTAAACTATATGTATCTGAGATAGTAAGAACAACTACTTATTGAATGAACTTACATGATGGCCTCTTAATATACTTGAACGTTTGATTACAGAAAGGAGAGGACCAGTAGCAGCATCTCCAAAGAAAGCAGTAATTCAAATGTTGGGAAATTGGAGTACATGCATTAATCTAGTTATTTATTGTATAACTAACAGTTAAATTAATTTAAAAATTGTTTTATTATATTCATAGTTTATTTTTTTGAATGCATTAAATTTTTTCTTGTTAATCATACATATTTTAATATATATAAAATTAAAATGTTTCATAGTAAATTAATTTCAGTTGTGTTTGTTTTTAAATTGTTAGTTTAAATTTGTATTATTAAAAAAAATTATTAGTTTGACATAAGACCAACTTTCCGGTGTTTCCACACTTGTAGAGAAATGTTCTACAGTCTTAGTTTAATTCAGTTTTCTTTAGTTCAAATATGTTTATGTTCAACTGTGATTTTTGTCCGAAATAAACTTTAATAACATGTGTTTGTTGTTTTTTAATACCAATGTTATGTCTCGTTATATGTGTGTGTGTCAACTGTATTATTTATATTCAACAGTTTTTCAATAGATTCAATTATTTAAAACTTTTCCTATAATAAAAATATTGTGTAATCATATTCGTAGCTATGAAATAATGGATATTTTGTAATAAACACAGTCAAGACCAGATTTAGAATTTCCAAAAACTGTATTATACAAGTAACTAAACTTAAAATAATGCATTTGAATTTTTCTTGTTCATTCTTGCTATTCACATAAACTTCTAATACCATGTACATTTCAAAGACTAATAGTAAATAAATGCACCTGAAACATGCTAGTTACGTGTTTGTTCATATATTGTAACCGATATATTACTTTGAAACATATCAGATGTTACTTTGAAACATATCAGATGTTACTTTGAAACATATCAGATGTTACTTTGAAACATATCAGATGTTACTTTGAAACATATCAGATGTTACTTTGAAACATATCAGATGTTACTTTGAAACATATCAGATGTTACTTTGAAACATATCAGATGTTACTTTGAAACATATCAGATGTTACTTTGAAACATATCAGATGTTACTTTGAAACATATCAGATGTTACTTTGAAACATATCAGATGTTACTTTGAAACATATCAGATGTTACTTTGAAACATATCAGATGTTACTTTGAAACATATCAGATGTTACTTTGAAACATATTGTATAAGTTACTTTGAAATGTATCAGATATGTTACTTTGCAACGTATCTGATATGTTACATTGAAACATATACATATATTTGTGACGAAACATGAGAGGACATTCTTGTCAGTTAGATACGTGTCTGAAACTAAGCAGAAACATTTTGAAATGTATCTGAAACATTACCAATATTTAAATGAAATATTTTTGATACTATTGGGTGCTATGTGGGTTATTTTGATAGATGTGAGACTTCAGGAGCAGTTGCAGTCATGAGTTCTTCAGAGATTATTCTTCGTGTTCAAAGGGTTCATATACAAGAGGATAAGATTTGAAACTGCAATGTTTCCACGTGGCATAAAATTTATAATAGAACAATTAGAATAACAAGTGATTCCTTTACTAAAAAGTTCTTTGATAAAATAGTAAATTATTATTATATAAATAATAATAGTTTAAATAAGTATTATACCACTTTTTAAGCCTTACGAAAGTATATTTATTTTTCTTATTTAAATTGGAGGCGATTGGCATGGTGCGCCTGAATTAGCACTCCCTGGACATAGCACCCCCTCGCTACTGACGTCATTTTGACGTCACCAAAGGGGGTGCTAAATCAGCATAGATGCCGTGTCCAGGCCCTGAGTAAGCACCCCCTTCGAATAGGGGGGTCCTAATTCAGCGCCTTGACCGTGCTCATGTGCTGATTTAGCACCCCCTTGAATCTGGGCCGTATTGATGAGATGAATAATTACCCCAACGGAATAGAATATATAATCGTTTAACCATATTGCGATTTATTTTTAAATAAAATAAAATTATATATATAATATTATATATATATATAATATTATATATATATATATATATATATATATATATATATATATATATATATATATATATAATATTATACAGGGTGAGTGGCTCTTGGTGTGACAAAATTTTTTGGGTTATAATGCAATGTAAATATGATACAATGGCGGTTATAAAAAAGTCTAACTCCAAAAATTAGGTCTGAAATGAATTATTTTCAGTTTTTCTAAAAAACCCGTGTTTTTGTACATAAATCTGATATTTCTCAGCAACGTATAGACATATGTGAGCAAACTACTTAATTTTTAGATTCTCCGTTAAATTTTAAATTTGAAAAAGTTATCGGTTCAAACGGTAAGAAAAGAAAATTAAGCTTCAGGTAGATTCAAATAGCAAAGTTGCTATGTTTCAGAAAAACTTAAATATCATTGAACCCCTTCTTTTTACCACACACTGTACACAAGAATGTGTCAAGTGATATTAAAAACTTTGCCATTTAATAGGCTTTAAAATTTTATGCCATATGACCATAGTTAAGTATTCGGTCACCTACTTTTATTGGTTTGAATATTAAAAAACATGCAAGCTACAAAAAGATTAAAACAATTTAATAACAACTTCACTTAATTTTTATGTTTTATAAAACTGCCTCATAAAACAAGGTATGCCATACCAACTATTTAGGTGTTTTGCCATTAAAAAAAAATCAGTATAGGTTAAAGGTTAACACTGAGTAGTCATAGGACGGTATAATAAACATAATTTTTGAGCATTAGTAAAGATATTTAATAATGGAACTTTAATCAATTATCAATAAAGTAAATGAAAATTAGAATACATCATGAACACAAAACATTAAAAGTAAAATCATTGCAGTTCATTCTCAAAATGGCGACCTTCTTTTCTCACACAAGCTCTTGCTCGCTTTCTCATTGCTCCAACGGTCGTGTTAAAAGACAGTTTTTCCCGAAGCCTTTGAGCAGCCAGACCAATTCTGCCTCGTAATTCTTCTTCTTAGTTTACTGGGGTGGAATAAAACTTCCTGTTTAAAAATCCCACACAAAAAAGTCCATAGGTGTAAGGTCGGGAGATCGGGCAGGCCATGCGACAGTTCCCCACGTTCAATCCACTCGGGATAGTTTTCAGTCAGCCATTGA
This sequence comes from Homalodisca vitripennis, assembly GCF_021130785.1. Classification (NCBI taxonomy): domain Eukaryota; kingdom Metazoa; phylum Arthropoda; class Insecta; order Hemiptera; family Cicadellidae; genus Homalodisca; species Homalodisca vitripennis. Next base: position 105,124,541 of record NC_060211.1, read on the forward strand.
CGTACTGTTGCATTAAAATGTGGAGGGGCTCCATCCGGCTGGAATATAAGCTCGTCTCTTTCAACATTGTTTAAACCATCTAGAAGTTTAGGTAGGTCGTATTGCAAAAGATCTAAGTAGTTTGTTCCATTTACAATTCCATCAAATATGTGAGGGCCAATCAATTGGTCGCCTAAGACTACGACACCAAACATTAATATTAAAACGCGTTTGAAAGGATTGTTCCCTTGTCCGGTGTGGGTGATTTGTACTCTAGGAGCATAATCAGTTGCTTTCAGACCTTGAACAGGCGTACAATGGTATGGATGGAACTTATTCTTATGCAAAATGTCCAAAACCTTCCTTTGTGATACACCTACGTCTCTAGCAAGTTGTCTACTACTATCATTCCGAACTGAATTTAGAACTACTTCATCTAATCCTACATCATGAACAATGTGTCCTACTTCGTTAGGTGTTGTGAACTGTACCTCCCTCCACAAGACGTTGATAGAGTCTTGAGAACACAGAATGACTGGGAAGTCGGCGATCAGGGTAGCGAGCTTGATACTCTCTTTGGGCAGCACGCGCATCTCCATCACAAAACCCGTAAATAAAGTGCATATCAGCGTATTCTCGAGTAGTGAACTCCATGGCAGCCTACACTTGACTAAATTGAACAGAAAAATAGTTTATTGGAGGTGGAAGTAATTCATATGGACATTGGTCTTACAAAAAAAGATAAGGAATGAATGTACAATAATACTAGTGAAAATGATAAGATAAGAAATTAAAACATTGATAAACATCGATTAACCGTTAATCAATAACTATCATCCACAAATTATTTTAAACTGCTTTACTTTTTTGTAATCTTCAATTCCTTGTTTTATGAGGCAGTTTTATAAAACATAAAAATTAAGTGAAGTTGTTATTAAATTGTTTTAATCTTTTTGTAGCTTGCATGTTTTTTAATATTCAAACCAATAAAAGTAGGTGACCGAATACTTAACTATGGTCATATGGCATAAAATTTTAAAGCCTATTAAATGGCAAAGTTTTTAATATCACTTGACACATTCTTGTGTACAGTGTGTGGTAAAAAGAAGGGGTTCAATGATATTTAAGTTTTTCTGAAACATAGCAACTTTGCTATTTGAATCTACCTGAAGCTTAATTTTCTTTTCTTACCGTTTGAACCGATAACTTTTTCAAATTTAAAATTTAACGGAGAATCTAAAAATTATGTAGTTTGCTCACATGTCTATACGTTGCTGAGAAATATCAGATTTATGTACAAAAACACGGGTTTTTTAGAAAAACTGAAAATAATTCATTTCAGACCTAATTTTTGGAGTTAGACTTTTTTATAACTGCCATTGTACTATATTTACATTGCATTATAACCCAAAAAATTTTGTCACACCAAGAGCCACTCACCCTGTATATATATAATAATTTAAATATAATGCAATGAGTACATTTACTGCATTGCTGTCGTTTACTTAATATTTTCAAAAAGAAACAGTTCATTACCAATTGTAAAAATACTATGCATGAAATATTCTTAAGTAAACAACTAGGTTCTAGGCATTCAAATACAGGTTTATTTTAGAATAAAATTAATTTGGAATCATGGTACGAACAACGCAGAGGAACTGATATTGCGTAAATCCGGCATGTGTAATAAATATACATGTTCAGAGATTACATCAACCTATTAACCAATTTAAAAACAATTATTTATTTATTTTAATTTTTCGAATATCAACCAAAAGCGGGAAAATTTAGAAGCGTGAAATTGTAATTTTGTGACGGCTAAGAGCCAATTATTTTTAATGACGCATCTCAACTGAATTATACTATTTAAACTGAATAGTATAATTCAAACACACTTGACAAACAATTTAGACCTAAATATTATTTTATATCTACAAGAATCAATATCATTCAGTTATATCCATATCAGTTAGTTCAACTATAATAAAAAAAAGTTGAAAACAATGTTTAAACACGTAGCAATAAATATACTACTGTATTTTCAAAAGCGTTATTGCTTAGGTCAAAACATACATTTATATACTGAGTATTATCGATCTACATTGCTTATTTTCCCCTCTGTCGGTTAGTGTGCGTTTTTTTGTTGTTGTTAAAAATGGAATATCTTGAAAAATCTAAAAGGAAAACCTAATAAATTTAATCCTACCAAGTCTTGGTCAAAACTTTATGGTGGCTAAAAATGATTGTAGGACTGTAGGTCCACGCCTAGTTTTGACGAGGGTGGCTGACGTCACTTTTCTGCAGGGTAGGACAGTTAGTCCACGGGTGTCGGCGTGGACTAACTGTCCTACTTTTCAAAACTGACCTGGCCGTGAAATAACTTTTCTACCTGCGCTCAATCTTCAATCTGTGGAAGAATGTGAGTGATACTTCCACTACACACGCACAGCGTACTGCTTAGGCAGTAAATATAACAGCTTACTCAAACCAAAACTCAAGGTATCACATATGAAGTGGGTTGCTAATTGGGATTAAATTTGAACAAATTCCATACATCACTACATTACTATCTGAGTAATTCGACAATATCCTAATGAATGATAAACATCTACAGTCAGTTTGTTATAATTTTATTATACCTTATCTTGGTCCATCGTTAGCGTAATACGGTATATGCGAGTAGACACGTTACTCATAGTAGGCAACACGTTAATTGAAATGGATAGTTGATTGTTTTATTATTACTGTTATTAATTAAAACTACACTTTAGATCATATTTAATATATCACATTTATAATTGTATCAAATTACTTTAAATATATAACTATAGATAGGCAAAATATTGTATTACCTTAAATAGTGGCTCTTGGCCTATAAACCAAAATTTCTCTCTTGTCTTCAGAGACATATTAGCTTACACAAAAGAGTGCGAGTATATACGAGTACTAACATGTCTCCAGGAGGTAAGACGTTATTAAAAATTAATCTTTTAAAATAGGTATAACTCAATTAGGGAAATTTGTTGATTATTTGTACTAACAACGAACTTTATGTTTATTAAAAAACAACTTGCAGTATAGACAATTTTATAAAGTGTTATGAAAACTAATTATGGTCTCATATTAAAAATTCTTATTTTTGAATTACCAATACATGATTAATTACAATTTACAAATAAATGCTGAATTGGATAGTACCGCTAGATTAACCTAAAATGTAAGTTAACTTTCGACTTACAAATTGAGTATAGTAATTTTAGAAGAAAATTACTTTACCGACGGATACTTCTTATTGAAGAAAACAATAACTTATACAAATTTAATAAGTGGGACTATTGCCCAAAGTCCAGATAGGTGATAAATTAAAACAACGTATATTACTCATATATGTATTTATATCCATAGTACAATTTTAGAAGGAGGACGATTAACAATAGAATAATATTTTCAACAGAAATGTTATGAACATGAAATGTATTGCATCTTTGTGTGTTTTATTATTGTTTAGCGCTAGAGATTTATATGTTAGTCTTAAAATAAATATTATACCTCTATTTTAAGTTAAACTGTACATTTACAAAGTTAGAAATGTAGCTGATAAAGAAAACACCTGTATACCTATTTTATGTAACATGTTCTGCTCAGTGAATTGCTATGTTATTTGGTATTCACGGTTTTGCTGGGACAAGTTTAATCCTGTCATAATATAAGTGCTAAACCACAAACATTTATGACAATCCAAGTATTATCTTAAAAAATTGACATCATATTTTAGCAAATTTGGATTTAAACAATCGTATCATTACATTTACAGCGAGGACAGTATTTAAAGGCATTTGACCTATTATATTTTAGTTGATGATACATAGGTGAGATGACATGCCCCTTTCATCAGTGGCGTAGCGAAAGGGGGGGGTCCAGGGGGTCCGAAATTTTAAGACATATTAAAAAATAAAACATGGAGCAGGAGAAAGAAGGACAGTTATCATTACTCTTGTCTACAAACATTAAATTGATTGATTTCACTGATTGAAGTGACCGTTGTTAAAAATATAATTGTCCTTTCATCATAAAGTATCAAACGATACTTTTGGGCTCGGCCTTTCGGATAGTGTAGTGTAATCACGGTATTTCTATACAGCGCGGTCACGTGACGTCGCAAAGTCACCTGAACCGTAACACGACGAACAGTACTTCGTTCAAATTCGTCGTGGGGACGTAAAGTGACTGCTTAGAATTAAGTTACGACGTTGATTTTAGGTGTCATTAAACTGTAAACGTGTATATAATTATTGAAAAAAATCACTTTCGGACGGAAAATACACTTGAAAACTCTACTGATTAGAACTTCAACTAATTTGAACTTCAATGATTGAGGTAAACGTGGGGTTTTCGATTGAGTTAGGACGACGATTTTTGTTATCATTAAACTGTACACCGTACCTATATAATTATCGAGAAAAAAATCACTTCCGGTCGGTAAATACCGAAGAAAAGCTCTCTACAGATTCAAGTTTTGACAATTTTGGATTTCATTGGTTGAGTGGTTGAGGTAAAAGTGGTACTTAGGATTATGTTAGGATGGTGATTTTAGGTATTAATTCAACGCCGACTAATACATATATAATTATCGAGAAAAAAACAATTAAATCACTTTAAATTAGCGACTTTTTTCCTATGGAGTCCCACAGGGATCTATACTTGGACCAGTCTTGTTCCTTGTGTACATCAGCAGGCGGAACTCATCGCTCCTGAGAGGGAAAATGGTCCAGTATGTTGACGATACAAACGCTCTGCATTAAAGCTCCAACAAAACATGAATTAGAAATCATTTCCTTTTTAGAACTGAATTCATGTATTCAGTTTTTTTCTAAATTAAACCTGAGGACCAACAACTTCAAATCAAATGCACTAAATTTGTGTTTGCGGCAAAGAGAGATTGAGGATCGCGCTGCTGTGATGGCGGACGATGTCTTCATAGAGGAAACTGATTCCACCAAGTTCCTCGGAATGTACCTTAATCGAAGTCTGAATTGAGACAATCACATTGAAAGTACCTGCTCAAAGGTTTCTTCAGGCATTTATGCTCTACGGAACCTTTCCAAATTTTGCTCCCGGGATGTACTAAAAATGGCCTACTTCGGCTTTGTACACCCCCATCTAATGTACGAGTTGAGGCTATGGGGCAGCTGTTCTAAATACAAATTTGAACGAGTATTTAGAAGTCAAAAGAAAGCTGTCCGCATCATTTCAAAATTGAAATCCCGAAATTCATGCAGAGATGCCTTTAGGGAGCTTGGATTTCTAACTTTGCCCTGTCTCTACATCCTCGATGTCGCCCTGTACTGCCGATTTAAGTGCGAGTTCGTCCGGGGCAGGGACGTCTATCAATATGGGACAAGAGGCAGGGACAACCTTCGGTTACATCCGCACAGAACAGCCGCATTCAAACGTTTGCCATCCGAGGTTGGTGTTAAGCTGATCAACAAGCTCCCTGAGGAAATCAAAAATTTGAATGAACCAACAAAATTTAAAGCTCGATTGAGACTCTTTTTGGCGTCGAGGGTGTTTTATTCGGTGGAAGAGTTTATGATGAGCCGCTGGGATGAAATTTAAAGTAATTCGGTCATCCTCTATTTCTGGTGGTAAAATTTAGAAGATTTTAAAACGTATGGCTGTAAGTATGTATCAGTCTTAGGAATGAGTGTGGACTGTGTATGAACGGGTATGAATGGGGGCAATTTAAAATAGATATACATATTTCTAAATAATTTAATTTGACGATTGTACGCAATTTTTATTATTGTTGACACAATAAAAAGTATTATTATTATTACCTCCGGTCGGAATATACCGAGGAAAAGCTCTACTGATTCAGATTTTGACGATTTTGGATTTCACTGGTTGAGTCGTTGAGATAAAAGTGGTACTTAGAATTAGGTTAGAACATTGATTTTAGGTATCAATTGAACGCCGACTAATATCTTTATAATTATGAAAGAAAAATTGAAAAATCGCTACCGGTCAGATAATACACCGGAAAAACTCTACTGATAAGAAGTTCCGACTACTTTGGATTTCACTGACTGAGGTATTTTTTTATTTTCCATAGTATATTCCGATCGGAAGTGATTATTTTTGTTTTTTTTTCTCGATAATTATATATTTATTAGTCGGCGTTGAATTAATCTCTAAATTCAATGTCCTAACATAATTAATTATAAGTACTACTTTTACCTCAACCACTGAAATCCAAAATCGTCAAAACGAATCAGTAGAGAGCTTTTCTTCGGTATTTACCGACCGGAAGTGTTTTTTTTCTCGATAATTATATAGGTAGTCGAGTACAGTTTAATGATGACAAAAAATCGTCGTCCTAACTCAATAAAAAATACCACGTTTACCTCAATAACCAAAGTCCGAAGTAGTTGAAGTTCTATCATTAGAGTTTTTCAGGTGTATTTCATTTCCGACCGAAAGTGATTTTTCCGATAATTATATACTCGTCTACAGTGTAATGATACAAAAAATCGTCATTATAACTCATTCATAAATACCCCAATCAGTGAAATCCAAAGTGGCCGAACTTCTAATCAGTAGAGTTTTTCCGGTGCATTTTCCGACCGTTGCGTTAGTTTGATCTGTACCCGAGCTACGCTCGAAAATCGCCCTTCTTTTCTAAAGGGTTTTCGGCCGTCAGTGGCCCAATGTCCCCGAAGGGGTATTTCATTTTCTCCACAGAATATAGTTGAGTCAATTATACGCTTGAGTGAAGCTCTGTTGTGTTCTTTTTCTTTCTTATCACTTTGGTGCCTTCTACCCGGCCAGAATCGAACTTCGTAAAGTTTCTGTAGCTATACAAGAAAATTTGTGGTACTAGAGTTGCTGTGAGAGTTTAATTTGCCTATAACATATTTCCACTTTCTATAAGGCGTAGTTACTAAAGCTCCATGTTTTTGGTATTTACCTTTTACCAGTGAATTCATTGGCAAATAACACACAAAACGTCCCCGGATCCCCCGGTTTCGGACCCCCCCCCCGAACGAAATTTCTGGCTACGCTACTGCCTTTCATATTACATGGGAAATGTTTATGTGGACATTAGATTTACTTAAAGTAAATTAATTTCTAAAGAAGGAAGTCCTTTAAGCATTGACGCATAAAATAAACGTATTTGCACCGGACACAAGAGATTTTTAAGTTCCATTCAAACTTGCAGTTGCTATTCATGGCTATATGCCGTTACGACATAATTTTAAGTTCGTTCAAATCCCGGAAACACAGTATATAATATTTTTAGTTACTAGCAAGTTACCAGCGACTTCGGCCACAATAAACTATTTAATAGCTTCTTAAACCCTATTAGTTTTATTCCTCTTTAAAATAAATCAAACCGTTAAAAATGTGGAACATCTTAGTTAATAAAAAATACAAATGATGTAAAAGTGTTGAAAGGCCACGATTACAATATGTTAAAAGTAGTAGTTCCCTGCGGTTTCTTACACAATTTTAGACAGCTGTCGTATGACCACTTCTGGTTCGCATAATTCATATTTCCGACACCAACGTTGAGATTTCTTTGTTCCTACGATCCAGGAAATATGTCTAAAAGTGTATACTTATAGTGATTGTATTTATTCCTGGCTTAATATATTTTGTGCCTTAGTTCGCTTTGTTACTTTGTTTGCTCGATCAAGTTTGCGTTTTAGAACAGTCTTTAAATTTATAGTATTTAGAATAGTAAAAGTTATATAGTAAATGCTTCTTTGATATCAGCTTTACAGTACTCACCCAACTCTGCATACTCAATATTTGCTAAAGTGTACAATTAAAAGTAGATCTTTATTACCAAAACTTTTAATTTTCTTATCTGAATATTTTTGTTACTATGTGTTCAACAATGGTTGCATAAAAGGTTAAATAAGTAGTGGTTACTATCAAGCTAATTCTATGCTTTCAACACCAAATATAAATAAATTGAAAATAATGGTAAAATTATTACACATATGCTTGTGCTATCATACATTTAAACAGAACAGTTTAACAGACTCGTATTATATAAAATTCTTGTTCTAATTGCCTAATTTTTCCGTGCATTTCACGATAGTTTAATAGTTGTTTTAAAAGACCATTATAATCGTTACAGCAATTCTTAAGTTATAAATGGTGTATTACTTAACAATATACTTAAGAAAATAAACCCGACTTTCATTTATGCATTTAGCTTTTTGTTTCATTCTTTCTGTAGCTGTATACTGCAGCTAGTTAGAAAGAACTAGTAAAAACACAGTAGCCTAATGAATAATAGTTAAAATATACAGAGTATAGATCTCGAAACATCCGTTCAAGGACAGTAGAGTGAGTACGGCGATCCCCTGTCAAACCCTCGTCAAAAGAAACCCGTGAGTCGGCGGCCTGGGACCCACTGTCCATCCCTTAAGAAGTAGGTAAGAAATGCTTCCGGCAGTTTTACGACGTGGACCTACAGTCCGTTTACCGTCTGAGTCAGCTCATGCTTGTCGCGCTAGGAGTACCACAGGAGGCCTTTTATTAATGTCCATTAAAACATCTATAAAGCAGAATATACATGTACAAATAAAACATTTTGCCTATGATGTTGCAATTTTTATTCTGACAAAACCATTCAGAGATTTTTAAAAGAAATTAAATTAAATCTTCTTTCCATTTTAAATTGGTGTAATATAAATTAAATGCAAGTCGTAAGTAAAACCTTGTTTGTTAATTTTGATCTCAGAGGCTACACTTTTCAACATACTCTAAAAAATCACAACTCAAATTGTAATTGTGTTAATTTTGCAAATTGAAACTGTCAAATAATAGGACTTGTTCTAATTTTAAATATGTAGGATTAATTTTTGGATAAAAATCTTTCTTGGATTAACTAATTTCAACAATGCACAACAAAATATTTTATTACATATGAGATCGATGTGATCACACATGCTTCGTAATAAATGCACTTATTCAGTTCAGATTACAGTATGTTTTGAATACACCGGACCGAAATACTTTAGTACTACATTAGTTATAAGATTAAATGAAATAGACTACGACTATTTCAAAATAATATTATTGAATTTTTGAACTCAGTATCAACCTAAACTTATGGTTTATATTAAAAATTAAATATTCTTTTCTGTTGTAACTTACTTATTATAATATTGCAAACTAAAAGGTACTTGTGGTTTATTAATTTTGTGTGTGAAAAATCATTTGATCTCTGTTTACTTGTAAATTAATTTTAACGCCACGGAATGCCGACGTTATTTACGTCTGGTATCTTTGCTTTTGTATATATATATTTCACTTAAGTATATTTAAACGTTAATACTTGTAAATATTTTTTTCACTTCTTGCTGTCCGTATACTGTATAATTGGACAGTAATTTTTCCGACAAGTACTATGTTGTAACCTTTACTTTAGAACGAAAATAAATCATTATTATCATATACATTTCTTTTGGTTACAGTTAAAGAAAAACTATTATTGAGATCTAAAAGAGGAAGCACATGAGGATGGCTGAAAGTGTTATAATTTGTGTGATTTATATTATTTAGCGGCTAATGACTGTTTCTCATATATTCACCCGTCAATAAAAATATTCCAGCAGTTTATTGTAAAAATGTAGGCCTATTTTCAAATTTAAAGGTGAGCGATTACACTGCACACAATAACCATCATGTAACCAAGAAAATAAGTACTGACCAACATGCTTTTGCTGTAGAAACGTTTTAAGAACAGTGATTCTTATGTAAAAACTCACAGATTTTTTACAACTCACTTTAACATTGGTTGGTACGGCGCTGTTCAAGATCTAAAAACAATTAAAATCTGGGTAAGTTCATTTACAAATACGGCCTCTACCCAAAATAAAACTGAGGGAAGTCTACAAACTGTTCAAACACCGAACAATGTGGAAAGAGTGAGAGTTGCCGTTAGTCGCAGGCCAAAGCAGGCGGCCTGATTGCAAGCTTTGGCTAGGGTTTTCAAAAACAGATCCCCGCTAAGGATTTTTCACCACGACATTCATTTTTATCTTTGCAAATTCAAATTATGCAAGAACTTGTTATTACTAAATACATACAATATTGTTAATGTTAGTATGTAATAATACAAGTTCAGGTCTAGTACACTAAATAGGTATCTGAACGTCCATTAAACAATAACTGTATTCTTTTTCAAATACGCATGTCATTCATGAAGAATTTAAAACAATCTGATCATTTAAAAAATGTATAGGTACATGATAAAACTTGTTTTAACTAAAACCAAAAAGTATTCACATAGTCCACACATAGTTCAAAATAGCATGTTAACAACAATTATGCATGTACGAGTGTGAGGACTAATTTTAAAGCGATTTCAATTCAATATACAACATGCAAATTCACAATGACATAAAGCTGATGTGTACAGAAAATAAAAAAACTACAATCAATTCGTGATAATTAATAACTGTTCTACTATTATTTCATTAACAATAACAATCTAATTTTAAACATTATAAAGACAGATATACACACAAAGGTTAATTAATTAATACAAGCGTGATTAGCACATAATAGGTTTTAAAATACCGGTTCAAACAATAGAAACAATGTTTCTTGGTTATCACGGGAATTATAACTTTGGAGGTTGGTACAGGGAAGGCGGGTTACCCCTCCAGCGGGTGTTTTCCCCACTCTCAAATCTGTGGCGCTATGAGCTGTGGCGCTGTGAGCACTCCGGCCAAATCTTTGGCGCTATGACCTGTGGCGCTATGAGCTGTGAGCATGGATCCGATTATTTATTCGGTTGTGTTGGCGCTGTGAGCACTCGACCAGATCTGTGGCGCTATGAGCTGTGGCGCTATGAGCTGTGGCGCTGTGAGCATGGACCCGATTATTTATTCGGTTGTGTTGGCGCTGTGAGCACTCCGGCCAAATCTGTGGCGCTATGAGCTGTGAGCACATTCACGTTGTGGCGCTGTGAGCAAATTCACGTTGTGGCGCTGTGAGCTTAGGCACTATGAGCCACCACCGATAAAAACATTTCATTCAAATGTCATGTGTTATAGATTAAAATACTCGTATTTATAAAATATATATGGAACTTAGGTACAAAAGTAAACAATCACAATAAAAAAGATAATTTGTTTTATTTTGTATCACTTATGGTCTTGCATTTTGATTTGTTTACAAAGTGAATCATTATTACTTGATGATTTCGAATATTCTAATACCCAGAGCCCCATTTTCAGGAAATAATTATTACTAAAATTGTATCCACGCTAATTTTAAATAGTGCAATGAACATTCACAAAACATTTTGATTGTATTTTCAGTAATATAGGGAAGTCCTCCTTCGTAGACTAATGGTTATTATAGTCTCGGCTCTCTAACCGAGAGATCACGGGTTAAAATCCCGAGGAAGTCCAAAAATGTAATAATAATAAAAACCAGTGCACATAGCTGACGTTGAGGCTTAAATGAGAAAAAAGTAATAAAGTGGGGCTAAATGGCTGTTTTTGAAGCTCCGTACAATGCTCGGTACGAACGTATTTAGTTGCTTTATATATTTTCCAATGTGATTGTAAAAGATATCAACATTAATTAATTATATAATGATTTTCTAGGTTTGATTTGAGAATTACAGTTTTCATGTTTAAAGTCTGTTATGAGTAAAATTGTATGAAATTAGATTAACTTTGGACTGTACCTGTTTGTAATATATAATATATGAAATTTAAAACTAGTTTGTATCATTTATATAAAAGTATACTTTACAAATCAAACGTAAAAAATACCCATTATCAATTTTATAATTCACATACTATGATAGGATGGAAACATTAACCCATTATGTGGGATCGCACAGCCACCGTACATTGCATAATGCATTTCTGATTTTGCCCCTTTTAGTTACTAACATGAGTAGTATATAGCGGTAACATTGGAAGTACTGGCGAGAAAGAATAATATATTATTAATGAATGTGAACTACACAGAAAAAAATTAGCTGCCTGGCAGTAATTTTAGCATGTAAAACTAAATGTTTTTGCTAGTTATACTAGCTTAGTTTGTTTGCTCTGGAACTCTTCACATCTAAGAAGAGCGTTTTTTCTCAACTTTTATAATTTTGTCGGTTATCTATCGATTGTTGTTTAAAAAAAGTACTAATGTATAAACTAAGTTACACAAAACATATTCAAATACTAGTACTAGCACCGTTATACTGTAACGACTTTTCGTATAGTAACGTAACCGACCCAGAAAGTCTCAGTCGTGAAATGGGGTAAAGAATTCCAGGGGTCGGGAGAAGATGGTTAGAATGGAGAAACCAAAGGCTCAGATTGAGAGCAGAGTCAACGTAAGTGGACTCAATACGAACGCTCGGTATCATCACAGCCCAGGCTCCAAGTAGGGTATGAGGAGGAGTATGGACAATAGTAATTTGGAAACAAAAGCGTTGGGAAAGAGTCCAGCAAAAGATCGAGGTTCCGCTCGGATTTCTCTAGCGGGGACAGAGAAATAGGCGCTTGGATTTCTCTAGCGAAGGGCGAAAGGTTCCGCTTGGATTGCTCTAGCGGGCAAGGGGAAAGAGGCGCTCGGATTTCTCTAGCGCAGGACGAAGGGTTCAGCTTGGATCGCTCTAGCGGGAAAAGACGTAGAAGCGCTTAGATTGCTCTAGCGCAGGGCGAAAGGTTCCGCATGGATTGCTCTAGCGCAGGGCGATTTTCTTACCTTAGAGTTGCGAAGCGTGGACGGTCTCTGAGGAACGAAGAGCTTCCTGTGGTGGTTTTTCCTGTATCGACTGAGCGCTGTATCCTGGTGAACTCCCAGGAACGAATGAGCTGCTCTACATGGGGTGGTCTCCCAGGAACGAATCAGAGCTGTGCTGGTGATCGGCTTCCTTATATAGCAGCCAGGTTGGCGCAGAACCCCCAATATTGTCAGTCTGCTCCTAGCTGCGGTGCCGGCATCATCTCTCCGTAGGGTTATACGGTCTGCTTGTTCAAACCTGTTTGAAATGGCGACGCTGCTGTTTCTGAAGACTCGACCGTCTTACAGGGATGGGGTCGTTAGGGGTCCGTCGGCATAGGGAAAAATGTGCTGACTTTTGTAAAGCGGCGCTGCAGGACGTATGGGAGGTAGGAATTAGGTAGGAGTGTTTAGGAGAGGGTAAGCTTTATGGGGAAAGACGCGAAAGGCAATAAGGTAACGGGAAGTTTCATCGGCGGCGCCGGATAGAGTCAAGTGACGGAGGAGCCGGACTGAGAAAATAGGACAGGGCTTATTGTAACGTCGGAAAGCGAAGGCCATATGAATTGTAAGAGGACGTGTGTATAGGACGACGCCGACTACCTAAAGGCGACGCCCAAAGCGGATTAGTAGGACACGAGGACAGGAAATGTATAATGGTAAGCGGAAACATGGACAATCGCTAGGGTGCGGGCAAAGGTCAGGGTAAATGAGGTACGTGGAACTAGGACACGACGCAGGGGAAATTAAAATTAGGACGACGCTGGTTGTTTACGGATAGGAGGGAAGTTGAGGAGATGTTTTAGGTGCAGCGGAAATAAGGATTTATTGGCGGAAAGAAAACGAAGGGTGTAGAGCTAGACGTAGGGCCGTGGGAGGAGACGCTAAGATAAGATAAGTTAGGAACAACAGGACGTCGGTAATAGCGGAAGGCGGAAAATAAAAAGGTCAAGGGCAATAAGGGAATCCGAACCCTGGCAAACAGGGTTTTTAAAAGAAAGGGCGAGGATTAAGGACAGGGACGAATAAGGGTCGTTACAATACATGGGCATTTAGAAATGCAATTTTAATGAGGGGTAAAAAATATTTTTGCCTATAAATTTGCTAAATCTTGGCATACTGTTATGTACTGACTGCCTCACCAAGCTATTACAGCATGCTCAATTTCTATTATTTTGGTCAATGCTGATGCACCGATTGATGGTTTATAATTTTCAGACACCATGAATATGGATCTGCCAAATTTATTTTCAAAAAGTCTAAATTGCTAATTGTTTGTCGAAAGAGTTAGAACTAATAAGTTTTATTACATTTTTGTACATCAAGTTAAACTAGTTCAGGAAACTCCCAGACCTGCCAAGAAAAAACATTTCTCTTACTCATAGCCTAAATGGCAAATTGTGTGTAACCTTTATCCCTAATTCGGAAAACAGTGGTATGGCTTCGAACCAAGCAGCTATAAATCATCAAGCAAAACTCTTTGAATGCTTTGCTGTAAAACAATTTGGCAATCCTTATAACAAAACCGAAATTCCTCCCAGCTTTTGAAAAATTATTTCTAAATATTTGGAGAGCAGCTTCAAATCTTGGAGTACAATATCCTGCACGGTGTTCTTCCTCTCTATCATACTGCTTATAATTTAATTTTAAAACGAGTATTCTCCAGATTTTAAACACTGCACAGTCCCATCAGTTACAACCGTCATGGATATTGGATAGCTGAAACTGAGGGAAGATCTTTCCGGAACTTAACATATTTGGTTAGTCAGTTTAACCTTCATTTTCAATATTTTTAGGATACCGCCTTCTAAATTCAAATACCAGCTATACCTTTATATATTTGCTGAGACACATATAGCTAAAAGCCTTAACTGTATTATTGTTAGTTCTAAACTGAGTTCTGCACTAGTTCCATGACATTCCGCTAAGTGATGCCCGCCAGTGGTCATTGCAAGTGTTTTTCTTGTTAAAAACTGGGTAGCACACATAACAAAGGATTTCAAATAGTGCTGAAAAATTTATAATCCAAGAACCTTTATAATCCAAGATTGTAGTCTATCAGCCATTTTTACGTGGAGGGGAATACTACAGGAATAATCACACATAACTTGGACAGTTAATTATTAATATGTCTCCGGTCCTTTATACTTATGTATGAATTAGTGTATTTATAATTAAATACTAGCTAATTAATTGTAGCATTAATAATGGCATTAGGAAGATATTTCATGAAATATTAAAATCTGTTGTCACTAAAACACTGCTCATGTGTGCTTTCTGGTGAGAAAAGATGCTCACTCGTAGTAGTCAAAATATTTTTTAGTTATAAGCATATAAATGGTCAGTTTGGAAACACGTATTACTCTGAAATACAATTCGAAGCTAAAGAATACATTATTTTTAATATTTTAAAGTATTCCTTCTGGTACAGTGCAAGAAAGATGTAGTCCATGTACATATAACGTAGCTTGATTCAATGAGAATATTGAGTATAGCTTGATTACATGATCCATTTAGTAAAGCAACTGAAATCTGATACTGGTACAGATTGACTCTTGAGTTTATGACTGTCTGAAAAGATCTATACAGAGCCAGCAACGATATTTAATTGATATCAAAATAATGCAAGGGATTTGTTTAAACTTCTTCGTCGCCTTGCATTGTTTCGACATCAGACAAATGTCTTCGTTGCCAGCTTTTTATAGATCTCTTCAGACAGACGTGGACTCCATACGTCCAGTAAAGTAAAGTAAAATAAGACATTCTTTACTTTACTTTACTTTGACTCCAGACGTCAATCTGTATCAATGTCACACAACAACATTCCGTTTGCAAAATTGGCATGTAAACCATAGTCTGCAAGCTTTAGAGCCTGCAACAACAGCAAACGATAAGGACTGTTGCAAGTGTTTCCGTATAACTTTCCAAACAGTCGTCACTGGAATTGCTAATTTACAACTAGCCTTCTAAACTGATTTCTGTAAACTACATGTGAAAGTCTATCTCACTCGCTCAACATTCTCTTCCCGTACTCTTCCGTTTGCAAAGGCAGCCAGTATCTTCAAACTGATACCATCTAAAGATGTTTATTACTTGGAGGATCACAACCGAACTTTATAAGGAGTGCATGTTGCACAGTTACTACAGATTCGATCTTTGCAAACTGCAGATCACAAAATGCCATCTGTTCATGAGTCACCAATTTTGCTACTAACGTTTTTTAACGGATAGTGAAGGAAAAACTGTGTTAAGCATGTGCACAGGTGACAACAAACAAAATTGTCCTATTGTCCTCCTCCGTAGACTAATGGTTATAGTCTCAGCTCTCTCACTGAGAGATCACGGGTTCAAATCCCGGGGAGGTCCAATCATGTACTTTGTACTTTAATAAAAAACCAGTGCACTTCGAAGCCGGCATAGCTGACGCTTAAATGAGATTAAAAAAAAAAAACAAAACTGTTTGGGTTGATCTTTGATTTGATGAATGAATTCTAGTTTTAAATTAAATGAAAAAAAAAACACTATGGTGGTAAAACCCCGATATATTCATTTATAAACACCCTGTATCTTATAAGGTACTGTATTCTTTTCATCTCATTATGAAAAGTATATACAATGCAGAAAAAGGTGGAATACAATAAGAAATATACTATAACATTACTTCTATTTTTATTTTGATACTTATTTTGTTTTCATGAATGTTATTAAGGGGTTTTCTTTTTAAATAAATGACACAGATTCATTCTTGTTTACACTATTTAATTATTCCAGTGTGGACAACATTAACAGTAACAACAACATTAGAATACATGTGGACTCATTATTACAAAAAATATCTCTTTCAAAATCAACTTGTGTAAACAATTTGTGCAGGTACAAACAATTAATTTAATACTGATTTAATCACATTTGTTTCCCTAATCTATGTAAGGTACAGCTAAGCAGTGGTTACTTAATTAAAAACTTAATGATCTTAAATTTGTATTTCTAGATGGCTTACACATCAATCACAACATAAAAATATACTCTTGGGAAAAAATGAACGCAGATTGGTATTTGGTAGTGAACATTTACAATGCACATTGATGAGTTAGTTATGATAATGGATTTTGCAATTAAACTGTTCTAAAATAAATAATTTTTATACAACAATTTCACAGATTTCAATTATTGTATTTAATACTTTAATTAAAAAAGAGTTATCTCTTTTCTTGGCCTTTTTCAATCCAATACTATCTTAGACACTCCTGTGCTAGAAGTTTATAAGCAGAGTAAAGGTTGAGTATAACTTGTATTACAAGTTGAAGAGTCTTGTTTACAGGCAAACTTTTGAACTTGTCTATTGCTAGTGTAAGTCTTTGACCTACACACCACGCATATGCATATAACATTTTGTATTTTTAGATTGTTCATATATTTTTCAGTTTAACTATGTAACAGAATTTTAAAACCAAACTATCAATTAAAAAATCAGTGGAAAACTATGATTTTGTAAACTAAAAGTGTATTAAATTACAATTATTGAGGCCAACTCTACAAGCTGAATTAATACTGAAGCTGCTTACTATAACAACTAAATAAAACATCTTTTTAAAGTCAACAAGGTCCATAAACTTAATAGTTAATTCATAAAACTATTTTAAAACTCACAATTTTCGAGTTTCAGACAGACAATTAGAATGCTTCAATAGTATTAATCTAAGGCAATCTTGTAATTTTATGAAATGTTTATGATAAATACTATTTAAATGATACTGGTAATATGTGAAACTAAGTTAGGTTAGTTTAAGTTCTAGCAGATTAGAGCATGTTTATTATACAATCTCTTATATTATAAATCATTAATTTTCAGTTTAACAATAATACATTTTACCCGAAAAACATTTGACGTTTTATAAAATACCAATTCAAAGCATGTAGAACTGTACGAAAATTACTTGATTTCATACTTTGCTCAAAATTACCAGTTAATAGAATACCTAGGTATTCTATATAATGCTTGGATTTCACACATTGCAGCTTAAATGTATTCTTATATAACTCACACTCATAGGAATATTTACTACAATCTCTTAAATTTACCTCATGGAAAATGCAGCCATACTTGCTTTACGTTTCCGAATCTAATCTTCTGTCTTCAAAAATTAGCCACTAAGACAGCTTTATCATTTGCCTCTAAAAGGTCTTCTTTCACGTTGCAAAGCTGGCCCAGCCATGGTCAAACCAACAGGTGGCCAGCATCTTAGACAGCACCACACTGCACAGAGTGCTCTCATCCTTAGGCAGGAGATCTCATCTCCACAAGTTTGTCTTGCAATTTGGTATTTCTACCCTCATTCTATTTAGTGTCTTCCACACTATATAAGGTAGTTCTCCGCCAGGTGCCAGTTCCTCCCCCAAGGTTTGGATTGGTTTGAAAAAGAGCCATAAAAAATTCATGTAGTAAAAGCCTATTATGAAGATTAGCTTTGCAATCATTTTAATAACCAAACGTCACCTATATATTTTCACATGGATCAAACCCTCTCCATTCCAGACTCAATTTGTGAACGCCACCACTACCATTGTTTGACATTTTGTTCTGCATTCTGATACTGATTTTAACACTCTACTCTTCATATAAACTAGTACACAGGTATTGGAACTCATAAATTGGAATTTGATGTAACTGTTTGGATTTAAAGTGTCAGTTAAAAGCTGTCCATTAATCAATTCTCTTTTACAAATTTTACCATTTCAGTAAACAGTAGGATTTTACTGTGCGGATTGCTTTGACATTACTACACAAAGATTCAATTAAATTCAAAATGTCTTCATTCTTTACATAGTTTAATGGTGAATATAGTTTTTGTAAAGTGGTAGAACAAGCAAATAAATTACAAAAATTATTATTCATGAATTTACATTCATATATTAAAAACAATGTTTTAAAAGAGTAAAGGATTTAATCTAATAGAAATTATTTAGCCTCATTGTAAATAAAATACGTCATCAATACTTGTCAAACAATCCAAACTTAATTAGAACTAAAAATGAAGATTAGAATTTTAGAGTTAAATTTTGGAATGAAAAGTTCTTTTTGAATTCCCATTTATAACAAATTTTTCACACAAGCATTTAAAATTTGATGTAACTGTAAGTTTTGTAATTCACTCTGCTATCACTTCACTTTGCGGTCATAACCGTCAGCATATACTAAATTACTCACTCAGGCTTTACTATTTTTCAGTGTCTAAGGAAAAGGTAAAATTGACAGCTGCGGTGATTGTACTAAAATCACAGAGTGTCTTCATCACTAGAATCAGTGTTGTAGCCGATCTGTTCATGCCACCAGTCACACACCTCCAACATTACATTAGGCACTTTTGGAGCACTTGTCTTGTTCAGTGATATATCTCGCAGCAAACAAACGGTTAGCTTCAGATCCTTCTGTCACGTGAGGCAGGTTCTTGTTGGAACCTAAAACATGTTGTGACAGATTTATACAATGATTTGTGTTCTACTTGTGGGCGGCTGGTATCTCCAGCCCTCTTCAAACACACCACTGTATGAGTATTGTAACTATATTTATACTATTTTGGAGAATTAAGGAAAGCTTCATAGAATGCTATATTGAGTATCTTGGGATAATGGAGCCCCTCTGTTAATTAGGAGCTAGGTTCTATGATTGGTTGCTAAAGGTGATGCTACTTAAGTGAGTGTAATGTGCAAGATCTTTTATCGAGACATTTCCGAAAAAATACTATCATCCAAAGAGATGTAAAATTAGTAGTTATTAAACAAAATATAAACATCAAACAAAACTAAAAATTAGTTCCTTAGCCACAAATTGGTTATTAACTAAATAACTTTTGTATGCAAGTATAAATGTTGAATTTCCTGATTTTTTCAACTTTGCTATCTAACTATTTTTTCTAACTTTGGAAAAGTTGCACAATTTATTAGCACTAACTGTGCACCTACTTACTATGTCACTAATGTCAAACAATAAGGTTTATTGGGAATATCAATATCAATTTGGGATAGTTCAGTTCATTGGGAGAACATAGAGACCATATTTGTTGGGGTCCTGTAGGACGGGTTATTACATTGTAGACATAAAGACAACAAACCAACTTTCTTCAAACCAACCCTTACCAACTCTCTGTATGAAAATGGGTTAAATTAGTTTGTTGAAAGAAACATCTAATGTATTACAATTTCACAAAGTGCATATACACATACATAAATGTTTTTATCTATATACTATTACTTTCAAATAAAAAACAATTATATAACAAATTTTTTATTTAGAATTAACCCATTGGCCTTGTATCACAGAACGGTTCTGTGACAGCTAGTCTGGGCTCAAAATTTATATCACGGAACCGTTCCGTGACAAGTACAGCGCCATCTAAATAATTTTTTTAAAACTCCTTTTTCAACCAAATGTTAGTATAAATTAGACTCATATTGTTGTAACACATAAGAAAACTGCAACACTACAATTAATTGAAATTTTAATGAATAATAAGTTACTATAAGAATATTAGTGTACTACAAGTGAAAAAAATTAATATTCTTGGAATTTTCAGTATTTAGAAAAAACATTTATTCTGACAAACTATGCATATATATATATATATATATACACACATATTCTAGTATTGCTAGGTAGAGAAATACATTTCAAATAAAATAAAAGCAACAATGGGGTATTTTATTTTATATTATTTGAGTAAACAAAAAAAATTTTAATTTAAAAAATTCCAAAACTTTTTTAGTTTGTACAGCATTATTATTTTTAAATTATGACCAAATATATCACTATCTATTTATTATTAAATCCCATGTCATGTTAATCCAAAAAGATATAAAATATAACCAAATAACTTGAAAAATAAATTTTTTATAAACATATAACAAAACTCTTACGTTTTTAGCATTTATAATAGGATAACTCCAGTTGAGCTGATAGTAAAAATATGTGTAGGCCAATGGGTTAAGATAATGTATAAAATAAAATAATAAAATTAAAGGTGTTACTAAACAGTTTAAGTTTTCTTCATATTACTTATGTCTTGCTAAGATTACAAACCGATCACAACTTATGTTTGGTTATTAGTACCTGAATTATTTTGGCTTGATTTAGCTACACACATTAAATAAACCAAGTAAAAATAAGTTCTGGACTATTAACATGTTAATGTTGGCAAACATGCTAGAAATAAAATAAAGTATCATTTAATAATTTTGTTTACTTAAATACAATGAAGCTTTGACAAAGAATGATTTTGTAGTAACAAAAATGTCCAGGATGGCCAAGTTTCTAAATACATATTTTAAGAATATATAATAGATTTTTATGCGATTTGTACACAACATAATTTGTACAGTTAAAAAAGCAAAAATTGTGCAAAGGATGAAATATAAATGACTTCAATCATTTACAATTATAATATTCAGCTGTATAAAGAAAAACAAAGGTGTCACTGAAATTAGCAACTCTTTGTGAATCCAGTAGTATATGACATGTGTTGAAATGCATGCTATACATGCATGAATGTTAAACCAGGCAAGTCCCACATAAAAAAATTCAGCAGATGCCACAAAAGAAACAGTAAAATCAACTCATTATCAGGCAGTTTTCACTAGTAGGATTGTTACTATTAAAGACTTTTCGTACATTCCAACTTTGTGGAAACACTAAGTTGAATTATTGTAAACTTTTAACTTGTATCCTTTTGTCTTCATCAACTTGCAAGATGTTTTAAGGTTTTCATGAATCATTCATTAATATATTATATACGTACAAGAAATGCTAAATATTTCTCAGAAGTACCTTGTGACGTGTTTTAATATGCAATAGGCTGACAACATGCTATCCAGAAACTCTTGGATCATTTCTTTGTTCTCTGCAACATTTCTCTTAAACATTCAAAGAATTTATACTATTAACAACAATACAAAATTATACTACCAAATGAAATTGTAAGTAGCAATATTGTATAAGAAATGTAGCTTACCTTGAGGTCTATTGTTTCTCTTCTTGTTCGCTGTCCGTTCTTTGTCTGGTCTTGTGGCTGGATCTGACAGTGTTGGCACCAGAAGTTTTCTGCCTGTCCCACTACCCACACTGTCAGATCTGGGGATCTGTTTACTCTTAGCTCTGTGTCTCGGACCTTCCACTTCCTGTAGCAGACGACAGAAACAATCATACTGCCTGAGCCACACATTCTTTCAACTTAAGAATAAGGAAAGGTGACTTTCAGATGTTAACTCTGCGTCTTAGTGAACTCAATACAAAACCAGTGATGAAAAAGTCCAATTTAATGGTTACAATTTCTATGAAGAAAAACGAATAAAACTTTTAAAAGCATGACAACAAAATAGGTATTATACAACAAAAGCAGCACATGTCAGTCTCTATTTTGCAGTATATGTTATGATCAGATTTAGATGCACTGGGATTAAAAAGACTTATAACAATTTAGATGTGTTAAAAAATTGGCAAGCTTTCATTTAACGTGAATACGAAATGTGAGCTGTGACTACTCTCACACTTCGCTTGGTTTTAGTAAGTCCTCATTTTCCTCCAATGTTTTATGCTTGAGCCTCAAAGGCTTTTTGGATTTAGTTTTTGGAGAGATTTTATGTCTGAATCAACTGAATGATCTATGAGGTGCAGGGCAAGTGGAAGCCACACTATAACATTTAACCTACCAATGAAATTAAGCAAAGCCAAGTAAGTGCTAATACCCTTTCTAAAACTGGACGTAAATCCGGTAAAATGTTTTCTTAACCAATAAAGTTGATGCATTATTTTACTTGGAAGAATCTGCTCAAGAGCTTATGAAAGGGCTGGAAATAGAGAAATCGGGCGATAATGTTAACCTAACATTGCATTACTAATTTTGAAGAGAGGAATTACAACAATAAACTTCCAGGATTCTGGAAAAGTGGAAAAACATACTGATTTTATTATAAGGTGCGTAATAATAATTCTGAAATTAAACAGACTCAATCCTTTGATCATATGAATTGATACTGTATACACACCAAAACCTGTTGACCATGGTTTCTTTCATTTCCCCTTTCCAAACAATAGTCTAAAGACACTGTTAACCCTTTTGGAAAAGAATATAGATATTTGGTAATAGTAAGCAAGATATTATCCCCCTCCTTCAGTTCGTAGTCATAATCCTGTCAGCTCTACTATTTTTATGATGAAGATTCACAAGATATTACAGATATACTTTTTAAGTATAAAAATTACTATTTCTATTTGAATTTTATAATACATATATTTGATTCACTATGAAATTTACTCTTTCACTGCTTCAGACTGTTAATGACAGTAATCACTTCTGTTTCAAAATATATCAGTAAAAGGAACAGATTTAAGTGTACAAAACAATATACAAGACCAGTAGTTGTGAAGAATGAATGAATGAATAATTTCTGTACTTGTGCATGAATGCAGAAGCAGGTGAATGATGGCTCACCTTGGCGTCTCCCTCGCTTTCCCGGTCTATGCTGGTATCCTTAGTCTTCTCCTCAGGATGGTCCTGCATGGGCCCAGCGATCAGCTCATTGGTGGCTCTCAGTCCAGCGATTAAACTATTTTGCTGCTTCTGAAATTTTGTTATAAAATTATTTAGAAATATTCTTTGTTTCAAGTTGTTGTGGATTAAATTTGCAATTCTCTATTTAGTAAAATAACACATTCTAAACAAATATACTTGATTTACAAATACATTAGTCCTACTCCGTAGACTAATAGGTTATAGTCTCGGCTCTCTAACCGAGAGATCACAAGTTCAAATCCTGAAGAGGTCCAATCATGTACTTTGTACTTTGAAAATAAAAACCAGTGCACTTTGAAGCTGGCATAGCTGACGCTGAGGTTTAAATAAGATTAAAAAAAAGAAAACACAAATACATAGTCAAATAAAAGAGATATCGTTATCATGATACACACCAGATATATATATGCTTAAGCTTTTGGTGGCCTGCATTAAAAAAAATCAGACTTCCTAAAGAAAAAATTAGAAATAGAGAATCTAAAACAAATATTATAATGAAAAATTCATAAAACTTATTACGAGGGGGTACCCAAAAAAAACCGGAATTATTTTATAAAAAATATATATTATCAAATTGTTTACAATACGACCTTATCTCCTTCAAAATAATCTCCATTACAACTAATACACTTGTCCCAACGGTATTTCCATTGATCAAAACATTTTTTGTAGTCATCTTTAGAAATGGCTGCAAGCTCGAGCTTCGTTTTTTTCTTAACCTCTTCAACGCTGTCAAATCATTGACCTTTCAAGCCTCTTTTCATGTGTGGAAATAAAAAAAAGTCGCATGGAGCGAGGTCAGGCGAGTAAGGTGCGTGGGGCAGCGGAACCATGCCGTTTTTGGCTAAAAACTGCCTAACTGAGATGGCTGTGTGTGCCGGTGCGTTGTCGTGGTGGAAGAACCAGTCTCCAGTCTGCCACAAATCGGGTCTTTTCTGGCGAACACTGTTGCGCAATCTTCTTAAAATCTCCAAATAAAATGTTTTGTTGACAGTCTGACCTGGAGGAACAAACTCAGAATGAACAATGCCTTTAGCATCAAAAAAGCAAATCAACATGGTTTTGATGTTTGATTTGACTTGCCGACATTTTTTTGGACGAGGTGAAGATGGCGACTTCCATTGGCTTGACTGTTGCTTCGTTTCTGGGTCATAACCATAGCACCATGACTCATCACCAGTAATTACCTTTTCCAGAAAATCGGGATCATTTTCGAGATGTTCTTTCAGAAGGCGGCAAGTTTCAACTCGATGTGCCTTTTGATGGTCAGTCAGAAGTCGAGGAACAAATTTGGCAGCAACCCTTTTCAGTCCTAAATCTCCTGTTAAAATTCGCTGAACCGAGCTAAAAGTTAACCCACTACTCTCTGATAGTTCCTCAATTGTCTGTCGACGGTCGGTGAGCACAAGTTCACGAATTTTCTCAACATTTTCGTCCGTTCGAGAGGTTGATGGACATCCAGAACGAGGTTTGTCTTCAATCGACATGTCGCCATTTTTAAATCGAGCGAACCACTCGTAGACCTGAGTTTTCCCCATAGCATCATCTTTGTAAGCTGTATTCAACATTAAAATAGTTTCTGCAGCATTTTTACCAAGTAAAAAACAAAATTTCACAGCTGCACGTTGTTCACTTAAACTTGCCATGACAAAAAACGAAACAAGAACAAAACAGGGTTAGTGAAAACAGTCACTACGAACGAACAGAATGCACTAGGACAACGGAACTGGGGTCACTGAGCTCGCAATGGGTTGCGCGACACACGCCTAGCGGCAGGAATGTGTACTACACGCTGCCGGCTGCCAGCAATACAATTCCGGTTACTTTTGGGTACCCCCTCGTATATGATGAACAAAATTTACTTATTTTACTAGTCAATAAACTGACAAGTACAAGTCTTCGTTGTACTTTGTTTGTCAACACAAACAAAAACTGGAGTTGCTGGAATGTGGTTGTGTATAAATAGTATTGGGTGCTGGTTGGTAATGTTAATACTATAACTGTATTAAGTATGTTATAAGTAGATGTTAAAAAATAATCACTCTTAGTCGTATAATTATTATATTAACCAAGAACCTTAATTTTACTATTTCCAAAGTATTCTGACCACTTTTTAATAAATCAATATATATATATTCTACTATTTCATTACACAATTTTGAAATCTCTGGTGAATTTTAACAACCAAAATCAATATTACTTGCATTTATCAGATCTACTTTAAGACATTTCCAAATAACTTACACTGACAGCTCTTATTTTTTTCAAGCAACCTTCAAGCCAGGTTCTTATGGTTTGTTTGGCCACTTCTTCTTCAATTATGTACTCAAACTCCTCTCTGGCAAGCAGTTCTTCTAGTTGTAAAGCTTTCCGAATATCCACAGAACGATATGACAGCATACTGTAATTTGAATAGTAGTAATTCAAACAGTTTTTCAACACATAGTAAGACAGTTCAAAAAATAAATAAAAGTTACCATTTTATAATTTTTATTAAATGTATTGGTCAACTAACCAACAACAAACTAAAACAACTAACTTGACTACTTAAATTTACAAATTCAAAATCAAACTGCACGTGACGAAACTTTCAAAAATGACTTCTTCAAAAACATTGTTATTTTTATTTTTAAATTAGTATGAACAAATATTTTTAAAATAACTTGCTCAGATCAATAACTAATGCAGTTTTAAAATATTATTCAGCATTACCCAATATACTACCCAGTATTAATAAAAGACTCAAGAATATACATATTACCAGAATAAAACATGCACATATTTTAAGGTGAATATGAATGAAGAATGTTCATGTTTTGCTGGCAAGACGATGAAAACCTTCAAGCAGTTAAACCTAAAAGGGTCTCTTCTACAGTAAAAAATATTTAGGTTAGTTAAGGGGCAGGATTAGGCCTGCTTCCTGCTAATTTTCCATGGAACAGAATCCATGAAGGGCATCATGGGGTTAATATTGGCATCAGTCATTTCTACCTTGGAAGGCTGACGAAGCCCACGTTTAGGCTTCAGAGCTGTGGGTGGAAGCTCACCCATTCCTACCATCATCTTCCATAGTGAACTAGCCTTGGCAATCAAGCCATCTTCACTCACAGTATCTTAACATTTGAATTTCCCCTAGATATTCACTAGATTGCCCAGTGACATCAGTTTTGGCTGCACACAAAGTAGATCATACTGGACAGGTAATCATCAATCAGAAATGAACATTTCTTGATAGAATAAATGCTTGTGTGCAATAAATGAATAAGATTATATGCAAAGATCCACTGCTGAATCCATTCTAATAATATTATAAATGTGAAAGTACCTTTGTTTGTTTGTTTTATTTTGTATTCACGTGTAAGTTATCCAACTGATCGTTCTGAAACTTTACATTGACATTTTTACGGTTCCTTGAATGAATAAAGGCCTATTTTTATTTCGAAAATCCCTTCGGGCTATGCCCAACTGGTTTAAATTAGCAAATAACCCATCTTGGTCTCTACAGTTATGAAATATGTCAAATGTTATCAACTGTTCTGTGTAAACATTGTTTATTATTTTCAATTTGTTTACATTCTCTATGGTGTAAAATCATTACTTTTCTTTGTGTTTTTAGATTTCAGCGATTAGGTAAATACTCAGCTACTCTACCTTATAAAATGTACTAAAACATAAGATTGTCAGAATTTGGCTCTGAAGACTGCCTTTGAAGCAGTCGGCAGGAAACAAGGTAAAATCATCTATGGAAGAAAAAATACTAAGACGAGTAAATTACAATGGCCATAAATATACCCTTTTAAACATATTTTCTTTGTTATTGTAAGAAAGCAAACTTAAAAATTGAATTGAATCATAATTTATTTCCAATTTTGGTACATGAAATAGTGTACAAACTAAAATTAAAACTCCTTAAAACATAAACAAAGTGTAACAATGTAAAAATTAAGCAGTAATTATAAGTACACAAACATTAACATACGATTAAGGAATCTATTCATATAACTAGTTGTACATTCGTTAGTAGTAGCAGTTAATTTATTTTAAGAAGTTGAACTCATTAGGTAATAATAAAAAATATTAGTGACCTAGGAAATAAGCCTACATGGCTGTACATGCCTGTAGAAAGCCTGTGCGTAGGCTCGAGTTGCTGCCATGAAATCGTGGACGGATTGTAATTTGTTGTCTTTATTAAATATAAATCATGCGAACTACGTGGTGCGCTCGTCACGCGCGCGCCCACACAAACACACACACACTTCATGATATATTGTAATAATGTCAATCTAAGCAAATAATTGAAAGTATTAATATCTAGAATGGTGTATTTCCAGAATCAAGAAGAAACACAAAGTATTAACTTATACACAGTGGTTGGTTGAGAGGATTAAAGTGAAGCAGTAAAGTATCTCTTTAGAGATAAATTATACTGAGCTACCATAAAACCATTCATAATTATTGTCAGTAGTGGAGTAACAGGTTAGATAAGGAGGGGAGGGCCAATGTTAGAAGTAGTCCCGTCTGTATTCAGCCGTAATAATTGATTCAGTTTCGTCAATACTGATAAGAGACAACTATTCATTTGAACGTTTTTTACAAGTAAATACCGATGGTGAATCGAAAATGTGGTGATCAGGACAATATCGACAAAGATTTCTAAATAGAAGATGGGATATGTAGAAAGAGTTAGTTGATGATACGGATTTACTAATTTGCATTAGAACAACTCCAATATTCCTTGACTTTGGTGTTGGAAATATAATTCCAAACCTACAAAATTGCATGCAAAGCTGCAGGTAACTGCTAGTTATGGTAAATAATTAGACTAATATACATTTAAAGAATCCTACAATATTACATATATAAGAGATAATAGCTAAGGGCCATAGACATTATATGGAAAATTTCATTTTTTTCTCAATTAGGTGTGGACTGGACCTTTTCAAAGTCATTTGCCAACATATCAATAAAGAATCAGTTTAAATATCAGCTGACATTGGACCATTGCAGCCAATAATCCCAAACACTAATCTCCAAACCCATCTTCCGAGTAGTGCTGGATTTACTTTACAAACACTTTACATAATTGCAACATCCTTGTAAGCATTATATTTAATACCATGGCATTGATTATGATTACATTTAAAAGTACTGTGTGGTTCATTTATTTATTAACAGCTGAACCAATGCATTATGTTTAATTTACAAATAACTTTGTTAAATTAAAGGAACTCTTGAGTTTAGTTTTACAATTTTAAAGCAGGATTTCGTGATTTATTTTTACTTCTGTAAAGTCAATTCATGACTCACGACCATACACATTTTAAAAGAAGAGTTTATGACTTTATATGTTAGAATTGATGGTAGTAACCACTTACTTGAGGACATCATGAAAAGTGACATCTTCTCCATTGTGTAACCGCTCCAGCTCGTAGCACATGTGTTTGAAGAGCAGCCTGTCCTTCTGTGGGTCCACTTCAAGTCTCCCTTGTAGCAGTCTCAAGATAAATCTTACCTTTAATGCATATTTGTTTGGACATAAGTTTTAAAATTCATTTTTAAGTGATATAGTTACAATAATAATTAACAAAATTAAAAATATTATTGGTATTGGTTAATTATAGTAAATTTTCTTCTTTCCTGTTCTTTTTCTTAGTGTCTAACTGCAAAAGTGTATATTTTAAAAACATACTTTTGAGTAATTTTTAAACTCTCTCCACTATAATGATATTCTTCATACTTAATGGTATTTACTCCGGAATACTATGACATTTTAAATATTGTATGAAAGAATAAAATCAAAAAGGTAACTGGCATAGTCAGGACTATCATTGTAGGATATGTACAATAATATAAATTATTTCTATTCAAAAGAACTTTGTTTTTTATACTATTTTAAAACCTTCACTGTGATATGAATCAAGTACCAATTTCAGGACAATCGTAGTAGTTGTGAGGTGCATTTACCACAGTCACTGTGTTAATCATTGGTATTGAATTAGCTAATGCAATATTGTATGTTAATTTGGCAGAATAAACCAAATTTTTATATCTTGCAGCTTAACCGTCAAAATATGGATAATGCCATTTTCTGCTTTTAAAACCAAATATGGTTATTTAGAGGAATATTTTGTACCAAAGCATTATATTATTATCTTTAGATCTATTAACTTATACGTACATACTAACTATAATACATGATCTATTATTTTCTGAATCTAATATCATGAAATGTGATTGTCATCAGGACACCATCCCAGTGGCTTAGAAGATGTCCCCAGAAACTAGTAAATATCAGAAATTTATGAACCAAATAACTCAACATTTTGCATAGACATGCATGTTATCTTATAGTTGCTCACCACGAAGATACTTCTTTCTTCAGTGCATGGTTCCGCCTTTTAAATGTTCAAAAAAGTACTAAAGTTTACAATAATTTTTGTGATTTGATAGATCTCAATTACAAATGGATGTATACATCAATTCGAGGCTTCCACTCAACAGCCATTGAATCTAATGAAATTTCAGAAAATGCAGGAACAATATATGCCATGAAATGTTACAAGGATATTCATGATTTCTAACCCCAGGTCTAATAAATAAAATGGTTTATTAGGAACTAAGTAAGTATTCAGAGTTCCAACACATTGGACTTTTTATTTAGTCATTCAAATTTATAATAATTTATAACAACGGAAATATCTTCCAACTACAATAACTTATCTTTGTAATGTTTAGTATGCTGTTTCTAAAGGATTTCTCTGATGCATAAGGTGTATTAATTTATTAGTAACATCCAATAATTATTAAGATAGAAACACCATCAAACTCACCCTTCTAACTGGAATCACACCTCTCTGGTGAATGTCGACTACATTCCAAGTATTTTGGAAATTTCGAATATCTGCGTAAGAGAGCAAAGCATCTTCTTCATTTGAGTAGAAAAGAGAAAAATTCTCCATAATGATAGCTGTAACAACAATGAAGTGAAGATAATTACAGTACCAATGGTAGATACTTTTGGGATTTGCAAAGAAATAATTAATAATCCATGTATAAATTATTAATATTAAACTGAATACCAAAGTTACAAGAAGCAATAACCAAACCAAAACACTGTACAGACATACCATTGCAACACATGATGCAAGCAATACAGAAGGTAAGTCTCAACTTATTTGGGTCTTAATCCTAGAAGTGGCAGTCAGGATTTCCTGAAAGGCAGCCTGATTTTTGCCTTTGTGTAGAGGTTTACTAAATTGTTTATAAACTGCTCATACTATACTGAAACCATAAAGTGTTTCTTCATTCACTGATTATGAATCTGGTAAAAAAAAAAATACTGAACTTCTAAATATTTATTAGTTCCAGTTTAAA
This sequence comes from Homalodisca vitripennis, assembly GCF_021130785.1. Classification (NCBI taxonomy): domain Eukaryota; kingdom Metazoa; phylum Arthropoda; class Insecta; order Hemiptera; family Cicadellidae; genus Homalodisca; species Homalodisca vitripennis. The sequence goes on from NC_060211.1 coordinate 105,155,221, forward strand.
TTGAGGAAAATATACCCATTTTCAAATGCCAAAATCATATGTAAGAAATAATTTAAAAGTATTCTAATTGATTTCAAAATATACATCAGTTTTGAAATTGATTTGTTTTTATAGTAGCATTTTGTTTTTGTAAATGAACATAATAGTTTTTACCATGTTCATTGTAATTGAAAAACTTGAAAATGACCAACACTTTTGGATTTATTTAAAGCATCTGTAAGAATAAAAAAAATCATGTATATTGCTTATATAACTTATTTTTATATAGAAATCAAAGAGGACAAGTTAATATGACTGTCTGAATTTTTACTAGTTGTAAAACCTAAAAAGCTGTGACTAAACATTAGTTGTGTTTAGCTCAAAAAAGTGCTAAAAAAGTAGTCCTTGAGCAGATGATTCAAATTTTCAAAATAACCATATTATAACATGCATTTTGTAGTAATCTTCTGCTAAAAACAAATATATATATATATATATATTTTTTGTAATTTTTGTAATTTTTCAACCACAAAAAGTACTCAGAATATAAAATCCGAAAAGTACCTATTTGATCAACGTTTCACAAGTATCAAGAAAGTTATAATTGATTTACTTATTCTAAAATCTACTGGAATCTCAAGGAAATAGTAAATTAGTACTTTACAGGTAATTTTAGGACTAAAATAGTTTATTAATTATTAAAAACATTATAGTTTATGTACATTGTATATTGTCTGCGTATGTATCACAACTAAAAAAGCAAACTATAGTTTACATTAAATGAAGTAAAAATGTACATATATATTAAACAATATGATATCACACTTCAAATTATGCTTTATAGCAAAAGAAAGTAGTATACTACTTTTTTATTACTTCACCATGCACACCAAACAATTAGCACCAACCCTAAGTGACTTGGAGATTTTTCATCAGGTGATGCAAAAACTTACAAAATGATTGCTTTGAAACAGCTGTCATGATGAATGCTGACCAATAATGACCATAAAGGTAATCAAATGACATTACAGATCATACATAAGCTTTTGTTTGGTATAAATAAAGTTATTAAAAAATGTTTTATACCTTATAGACAAATAAAATAAGATTATACTGTTTTCCGACTGCTGAAACTTTTGTTTATTTTTACAACAATGCTTTTTGCATTGTTTACTTCCTCACATGATTAAACTTATAGATTTGAATTTAAAGAAGAGCCCTATACCAGTTTTCAAAATGTCATGTTTCTGTTGCTGTAACAAATGGTGATTGTTAACATCCATAATCTTCGGTAGTGTGCACATACCCACAAGCAGATTGAGGACAATGTATGTGATGATCACATAAAAGGAGCAGAAGTAGATGAGGGAGGCCACGAAGTTTCCGCAGTCAGATTCCCAGTAGTTGTTGGCAGGGGTGCAGTTGGGGGGTTGTATCATACAGTCATGCATTATCTTGTTCCAGTCCTCCCCGGTAACTATACGGAACAGCATGGCCACACCGGTAACCGGTGAACCAAAGTTGGCCCTCCTACACAGTACCACAGTTATTACAATATAGTATACCAACTGTCTTCAAACTAAAATAATTTTTTCATAAGTTTATCTATCATTCAAAATATATTTCAACACATTAACGTAAAAAGTTTATTTTCGATTACCTTCCAATCCCTTCTCCATATTTGACTGTGCCAAAAAGGATAGAACCTGCCAGGGCGTAGAAAAATACTAGAAGGAACATGCCGAATATGATGAAGAAACTTTTGCACACTGAGACACCCACAGTCAGCATCAACATCTTCAAAGTTGCATGTTTCCCTGTGATTGTGAAAAATCGTAGAACAACTACAACAAATCCAACCGTGTATGACAAGTTGTTCTGAAAAAAAAGAAACCTTTATTTAAATTAATTATATACAAATTGTTATATAAACACTAATTAAAAAACATATATATGTGTTGCCATTGGTATTTTTCTTATTGTTTGTTAATCGTTTATTTTAAAGGATGCCTGAAGAAGAGATCATATTGCAGATCTCGAAACATAGTGTTACTGATTTCTTGTTTCACTGAACGATGGCAAACGTCCAGAAAAATCCTGTTTCCTTCATAAGCCATGTACCGAATTTAGGACCCGTAAAATTGTGCGTCCACCACAGTCAATTAGTTAAACTATGATAACTCTATAGTTATATAATATGTTATTAACACCTCCACTACGACATGAGCCATGTAGCAACTTTAGGACCCGCAAAATAGTAGTAATGTGCGTCCACCGCAGTCAATGTGTTAAACAAAAATCTGTTACACATTGAGGTCACATCACATTTTATCTCTTTTCAAACAAAGAAGGCAGGAACAAATGAAACCTTATGTACAAAATTTTTAGAGCTTTTAACTAATGAATAAATAAGTTGTAAGTTTAACAGATGAAATTTACAAGTAATATTTTTGGAATTACATGTCATGAGCATAGGCATAATTTCGAAGGCAGTCTGGGAATGCCATAAGGTCTTGAAATTGCTGGCGAAAACCAATAAAGTTATTCTAACTTGGGTGCCTGGATATAGAGGAATCACAGGAAATGAAGGGGCAGACGGTTGCGCTAACTTGGGAGCCAACCGTCTTCTTACCGGTCCTGAACCAACGTGTGGGGTCTCATATAACTTAGCACGTAGATCAGTTACCAAGTGGATGGTTAACAAACACCTACAACATTGGAGAAACACTGAGGGGAATGTACAAGCAAAGCGGATGCTCAAGGGACCATCAAGGAACATTGCAGCAGATGCCCTTAGAATGAGTAGAACGGAGATCAGAAAGGTGACTGGTTTTATTACAGGTCATTGGATATTCCGAAGTCACCTGAACAGAATAGGTATTCCAGTTCAGGAAACACTGTGCAGGAAATGTGGTGAGGCTGACGAAACAGCCAAGCACGTCATATTTGAATGTCCGGCATTACAGAGCAAACGCTCAAGATCCCTAGGTGTTCTTGTGCATACGGAAGAGGGGTTGGAACAGGAAAGCATTGTTCAGAAGATCTCATGGTTTTGTAAAGGCCTGGGATTTGATACAGCTTAAACCTGGGAGAGGGTGCACAATAAGCCGGATGGCTGAGAGGCAACTACCAGGCCTAGGAAACCTGGCCCTCTGTAAAAAAAAAAAAAAAAAAGTAGGCATAATTTGGGGAGGGGAGGACAGATACAAAAGTCTATTAACTACTTTTACTTAATGCCCTTAAAGATGCACACAACCATATGATTGAGTTTTTATTTTGAAAATTTCATCAACTGAGTCGAAGGGAAAACTATTATTATTTCCCTCCTCAATATTTTTTATGCATTAACCTGGTGTTAGGATTTTTCCTATTGCAGTTGGATGATAAATATATATACTTTATTATTTTTACTTTTATGATTATTGATTGGTTAAAAGAAAGTTATTCTTATTATAGTATGGAAAAACAGTAAATAAATTGATGTAATAAAGAGTGTATTATTTAGTATCTAAAAACAATAATTATTCTGAAAAATCATTCTCTTTTCTTTTCAGTTCAAGTTAGAGCATTGCATTCTCTGCAAGTTTAGACTCTTAAGATATTCACGGAAATCAAAACAATTATCTACCAATTAGTTCTAAATCAATTACACAAAAAAAGTCTAAAGCATATTTCGTACATGATTGGTTACAACAAGTTACAAGGATAAAGTTATAAATAATTATTAAGCTGATCTTTAAATTTATTTAATTGAGCATAAGCCTCCTTTCAGTTAGATTTGAACTCTGTCAACTAATACATTTAGCTTGTCTTCTTGCATATACTTTGCTATCATTTCTTGGTCAACAGCCATTAGGGCGAGTCCACTTAAGTGATCTTCCATCATGGTGCTTCGCAGATACGTTTACAATCTTCATAACGTAAAGAATGTTCTTTAGACGCTTTGTTGTGGTAGGCCAAGAATGTGATATTTCTACAAGTTCCAGACATCCGGTGCATTTATCTGGATTAAAAAATCAGTTGACTCTTGAAAAGTTATTCAGAAATTTTTCTTGTCAGTTTTCACAAAATTATACTTTGCATAACAGTAAAAGACTTGAGCTGAGTATTGTAGCCTGCAGACAAGTTAATAGAATTGCTGGATGTTCAGAGTAACTCTAATCTAATAGCAGTTGGGCACAATCATTGATTTTGCCATAGTCGTTCTGAGAAAAATGAAATTGCAGGTTTGCGATTACTGTGTCGAGACAAAATAAATGTTGATGTTGAACATTTGTTCAGGTGATTGATACAATGATGATTCTGAGTAGTCACCATCATCAGGTTTTTCAGAATCTTTCATTTCCGAAGAGTGGGAGAGACAGTCTTTTAAAAGACAAACTTTTCATGCCATATTTTTGCTCGCTCTTCTACTTCATTCCACGCCCCACTAAATCCAATGTCATTTCCATCCAGTTTTAAACAGTCAATAACTGATTCAACTTTTGCAAAAACCTTAGAAATATCCAGATATTCACTCTGCAGCTCTTTTGAGAGGACATCGGTCTGGCTCAAAACATTGTGCAATAGTTTCAGACTGAAAACAAATTCAGAGGTGCTGATTTGTTTGGCTAGACATCTCCTTCTGCTGAAATTTTACTATTTGTTGTGTCATTTGCAATAACTTCCAAGTTCGTACACTACTGGAAGTTGATCCAAAATAGCATTAATGGCCTTGTGCCAAACAGTCCATCTAGTTCAAGACAAGCTCACCAGTCTTTTCAGTTTTGTTCATCCACTTTACTTACATATTGATTCAAAAATAGAAAATATTCTGGCTGATGCATTAATTATATTACAGAAATGATTTACATTGGATAAGCAATTCTGAAGCTGTCTTATTTCTTCACAAAATCTCATAAAAACCAGATCAAGCAAATGGGCATGGCAACGAGTATACAAAGCTTTAGGCTTTTCTTCTTGGAACCTAGAAGCTACACCTTTAAATTTTCCGCTCATATTACTAGCGCCGTCATACACCTGGCCATGGATTTTGTTTATGACTATGGTTGGGCTACAAATATGTTTTAATAGTATGATTTCTATACAGCCCATAGCATAATGTGTACCCAGGTACTGAAAAAATAAATGTATCTTAATACAAAAGAAAAATGTAATTAGTATAATGTAGTAATAGAAAAAATATAGATGTGAACAAACATGTTTTTGTTGTAAAAAGGAAATAAAATTATAATTCTTGCTTTTATCAATTTATTAACCCTAGATTATGTATGGTTACACATTACAGATTGAGGACTTTACTGGCACACGTGACCATGAGTGTGTGGTGATAGGCGGGAGGGGTGGCGGGTAGCGTTATGCGCTGCGTAAAAAGATTGCTAAATATCAATCTGTTTTGTGACGGTGCTGAGTGTAGTGGTTGCTTGTGCTTTGTTTTAAATGATAATGTTGGATGAGTTAAAGTCGAAAGTCAAAGGTAGATTAATTCATAACCAGGGCCGTGAAATCGTGAGTAATGTCTAATAATTTAAGAAGGAAGAGGCAGACCGTCAAACTGTTAATATTACGTTGCCGAAGGCTTGTCAAAGAACTGCTGCAGCAGCTGATGTATCAGAGCTAGTTGGGACTCAAATAAAGTAAGCCTTTTAATTAACTAAATATTATTGAAGTCACTGAAAATTAAATAATTAGAGAAACCCAAATAATATCAATAAAGGATATATACTTGTTTTTTCCAATTGTTACAGTGCAGTTTAACATGCTTTTTTTACAAAGTAACTTATTTGTCTATAATAATCTAATGATAATTATTATTTATCGAACGATCACTATAAAAGCAATTCACTGGTTAGCTGTAGTACATAACAAATATAAGTCTTACATGAAGAGTTGAATTGATGAATATCCAAATGACCCCCAAGACAGTGACTAGAAGGTCATATCTGTTGCGCCTTGACTGCCAGTAACCACGGGGAGTGAAAGCTATGTTCTTCATGACTACCTCCACGACAAACACCAGAGTGAGGACAGTGCTGATCATGGCAAGAGGTCCTGTGTGTTTCTCCTCTTCCCGCCACTGCCAACAGCATAGGTGTAATTACAGCACAAAACCTGTATGTAGATTTAAATCCAAAAATAATTTCTGATGACTCTATACAGACTACACTGTACTAACCGAAACACAGAGGAGACTGCTGTTTATCAGGACCATACCAGCAATGAATCGTTTGAAGCTTATGTTCTGAGTGAGGTCATAGATCTTGGCTCGAAACTTCTTGCCATCAGGCCTTGGAGGTAGGTGGAGTGGTTGAGCAATCTTCAATCTCTTTTTTAAGTCACACCTGAACAACAGTGTATAAATAAAATATTTAAAGAACTGCACTAATTATTTTGTAGATGAAAATCGCTGCTATACCTGTGTTACAAAATAATTTTAAATACGGCTTTTATAGTATTAGCTAGTATTCTGGATGGATAAGGTTGGGAATAGAGGCCACCACCTGTCGAGATCCATGAGGAAGAATTTAGGGCATTAATCTCAGTCACGTTCCCTCGGAAGAAGGGGAAGCCAGCTCTGAACCAGCCTCTCCAGTCAAAACAGGCAGGGGTTGGCATGCCATATGTCTAGGCTAGCAAGAACTTTTGACTCTAGGGAACTCCCACCAACTCCAACAGTGAACTACCCTTTCACCCCAGTATCTCAACATTTTTGGTTATTGATGTGCCTGTGCCGTTCCTGGACATCCATAAGGTTGCCCAGATTTAAGTCACACATAGGTTTTTGTTGTGCCCAGTGTGGGTTCAACTGGAAGATATAAAACAACAAGAAGTGAACCATCCTGGATATATACCATCATGTTGTAAACATCATAATCAGAAAAATTATACCAAACAATGTATAATACACTAAAATTGTTACAGAGTATTGCTTAGTCTTAAGTCAAAGACATTACTGAATAACTGGAGACAGAAAACACAGTTGCCAAACCCTCTGCGCTCGTGAGTGTGGAGGTACCTCAGTGCGAGGCGACTACCTGGCTTTTCAGCCGCACTCCCTATTCGCTAACACTATACATTCAGCAAAACAAACTTCAACTGGAAATTCTATATAAAACAGATTAAACATAACCTTAAGAAAATCAAATTATTGTGTTACTATATGGAAAACACATTAATTGTAATACCTACCAACGCCTCTGATCCACAGTGAGCAAAGCAGTGCCTTTATTTTCTGAGTAGTTAGCAATAACAACACCCACAAATAAGGTGAGTCCTATCATGCACCCCAAGAAAATGTATATGTGAATATAAATGGCATGTACCTGAAATAAGAAATTACACTCATTATTAATTTCCATTCAAGTTTTCTATGCACATTGAACTTAAATCTATTATCACACTAAAAATTAGTATATTTTAAATAAATTATCTCATATAGTATACAAAAAAATAGGAGAGTAAATTATTTTCAATATATTTAACCTCTGTAATAAAGTAAACAAGTGCATAAAGGCAAAAAGATCTTACTGAGCAGCTTAAAAATAAATTATACAAAGTTTTACTGATAAGTTCTAAATTGATCAAGGAAAATATTCATAAACTGGTACCACCACTACATTTGCAAATCTATCTTTAATTCTGGATTTTAAATCATGGTGGATAGAATAATAGTAATTGTCACCAATAAGACCTAATTTTGGAAAACATTAGTTAACATGTCAAACTGACATTTTTAGTTGAATATAGCCACTAAAATGAAAATTGAAAGAAATTTCCCAAGGCGATATTTGCAGCATTGAATTAAATTTTAGAATGTTATAAGTCACAGTCATATTTCTTGCACTCTCTTCTCACATCTGAAAAATTATCTATAAATGTTACATCCACTAACTCTACATACTAACAAGTAAGTGGTAGAACAGCCATGTAAAATCAGCATTAAGAACAGTTCAATGGAGTATACCCACTCCTTACTCTCGGAGGTCAAGTAAGACAAATGGTATTATTGTTTGTCTTCCCATGCTTTGAGAATTTTAAGGTATTAAAGTTTTAACTGATTTTAACCACTTAATGGTTTGTTTGTACCTAAAATTATGTTATTTTTCTGACTTTGCTGTTTTTTACAGGAACAGGTTTGTGAGATTAAGATATATCCTTTTCTGTTAAAAAGTTATTTTATGTGCCTTTTTTCAAATTGTTATTTTTTATATATTGTCCACTATATTGTAGCTATGGTCAAAAAGTGTATATTTGTAACTTTTAAGAATGCTACAGGCTATGCCAGGTACTAGTACTACATATACAATTAAGTGGTAATACTAATATTTTTGTGGTATACAATTAATTTTGCACAATAATTGTTGATAAGTGTGACCTCAAAATCCATTCAATTAACTCACTCTACACTAAACATTAACAACATAATAACAAAACTACAATCTGATCTATTTATAAAACTTATTAGAAATTTTGTATATTCAAAAAAAAATCTCTTAGAGTTTTATTAACATGTTTTACCTTTTTGGTCATATACTAAGAATCATTACAAATAGTTGGTAGAGAGTACATGTTAGTCCTCCATCATTAAAATAAGAATTTGATCAATAGCATAATTAAACTGAACAATTTGTATCTTTTTGTAAGTAATTATAATAGTTTTACATCAATAGACTAAAAAACTGGTAAATTTGGATTACTACGACTATCATGCACTGGACAATGAGCAAGCACAAACTGATGGATTTTTGAGACACTTTTATTAGATGTACCAAGTTTTAAACTTAATCATAAAAACAACACTAATTGCCTCCATACTCCACCATAATTCCTTTTCATCTTAACTACAGTCTTAATATACAACCAATTTAATTAAGTAGTTGAAGTTATATTCAGTCTTACTTTTCATGATAGTGTAAAATAATGCAACATTTAATTTTACTATAGATTTTGAAATCAACATCACAAAAGCCAAGGTTAACTAAATTAGGATTATTTATATAAGAATTAATGCTTTAGCCACTGAATTGGCAGAGAAAGTATATCAATTGGTATTAAGTCCAAGAGTAATGAATTTGTGAAATTTGTGGAAGGAAGTTATACCATTATTGAGCTAAAAGATATTTCCTTATTTAGTTTGATGGGGGATAAATACATTCACCTGAAATCAGCAAGGCGTACTCTACAAATGTTAATACAAGGACGACGAGGGCAATTGACAACCATGCAGGCAGCAAGCTGGGGTTGAAATTTAGGTAAGACTTACAGGACCCAAGGCCTTGATGAGAATATCTCTGACGTCAAGCCACCCTTTGAATGACAAAACTTCAAACAAAGCCAACATCGCATAGCCTATGTTGTCGAAGTTAAATCTTCTGGGATTAGCCCTGTAGTCAAATTGATAAATTAAATACCTTTTTCCATTATCACATGATTTATAGATGTTTCTTAACTTGTTTCTTTGCACATATTTTTTACAATACATTTCCAATAAAAATAAATGCCAATATGTTTTCAAATGACTATAGAGTCACAAATTCGATAAAAACTTTTATTGGATTCAATTCTATATACTAAACGGAATCTGAAGTGAACTATAAACTGTGTAAAAGAATTGAACAGCACTTGTAACTGAGCAAATGATAGCTATCTGAAAATAGTGTTTATTGGTCTGCTGCAGTTATACATTTCCTATGAACTCCAGATGAACTCTTATTAATATTGTAGGTGCAATAATTTATAATAGGGTGACGACTCTTAACATGATAATTATCAGATCAGACCAATAATATCATGAACGGTTTCTATCACCCAATTTTAGAAATAAATATGTATTTAAGTGCGACATTTAATACATAAAATATAATGCATTTAGTAGTCCTGTTTGCTTAAGCCATCAGAATGGCTATCAGAATTCTGAACAGTTGATGATTCTGCTAAATCTTCAAATGGTTTTTCCTCAAATAGCTGATCTACTTCGGCATCATTATATTTTTCTATGACTTCATCTGTCTCAGGAACTTTCATGTCAATCAAAACGGAATCTTGTACCATTGTATCATCAATTATTGAACTATTGATGACGTTGATGGTTGTTCAGTTGCAGAAGTACTCTATAATGGAACTTTGTTGTTAGTATCTGTCAAAAAAATTTACGTTTTAAGCTGTAAACATCTTGTAACAACTACTATGATATCCTGAATCAAGAATTACTTCCAGTAAAATTATATTGTTGTACTTTAATTTATGAAATTTTTGTAACCTCAAAATTGTTTGACATTTAACCATATTCTCTTCCGAAAATATTAGTAATTTTTCAGTTTTTGACGTGGCACAAAAACACACTGCACTTTTTCTTTTTCACTCAACATAATGTCAAATATATTAGATGAATAATAGTTTAATTAACAAAATAAAATAACACAACACTATGTATTTTATTAAATTCAAAAAAACACGAGGCACCTGTATAAATGTTTACAAATATATTTAAAACATCTAGCAAAAACCATTAAGATTGGTTATAATAGAGTCCTCTCAGAATCCTACATTATTCCAATGGTAGTAGTTATGAGAAAAATACTATAGGCTAGAATAAGTACAATAGTAATACATTAGAGAAAAAAGAAATATAGCTCTATGCATTCTATGCATACATCTGGCCGGGTAGTATCTCAGATTTTATTATCTGCTAATGTTTTTACACAATGAATACGTCTACCGTAATCAAGATAAGTTTTTAAGACTATAATAAATAAAATGTATCATTGTCAGATCTAGTCAGTTACTTAAAAAATTTTCAAAACTTTGCACAAAAAAGTTTTGTATAATACAAAAAAATTAAAAATCGGCACAAATAAACAAATAGTTTAACAGAAGAGCAGTAACTTATTGGGACTGATTAACCTGTCGAATGACTGTAGGGGGTGAGGAGGTCTGGTGGGATCGGCTGTAGTGACAAGAATGTTAAATGTAACAGCTTCCATAAGTTGATATAGTGAGTATATTTGTCGTGGAAACTAGAAAATGCTCCCAGTCACTTTTGAAGCACTATTATCACTGAACACCCAATGTGACTGGTTCCATTTACTTTAATAGTAAGTGTTTTTAAACTCAGTAAGGCAAGAAATTCATGTAAGATACAGATGTTTGCCAATTACAATTAAAAAAATTGTTTGAATAAAAGAATACAAGTAATATCCAGTTTAACAGTTAAGATGTCCTTTCATAATGTATTGTCTGTGATAACCAACGAGAATTATTACTTAAGAATCTATTTAGGCTGATTGAACTTTTAATAGGGAATCGTGATTGGGAGTTGATCCAAAACCCATAAATATATATTAGTTACTATCTCCACATTATAGGGTTATCTTTATATTAATTAATATAATCAAAGGGTTTTAGTTGTTTATTACAATAATATATTAGTTTTAATTTACAAAAAAATTAGGAAAATGTTCCACTCCACCATCCCTGTTCTTCAAACAATTTAATCTCATAACTCAAAAAACAACAAAGTTCCGTCTCATTTCCTGGTTTTGTAGGAATCTGACTATACTCAGATGTTAGTACTGTTTCTGTGAACCTAGATTTATAAAAATTGTCACAAATTAATAGTGTCACATTTTGCCTTCATTGGAGTCAATTGAGAAGCTGTTCCTTTGTTATTTATTTATTTACTCGACCAAGTGCAATGCCTTTTTATACAAAGTTTCAAGCATTTATATAATTAACTTAAAAATAAAAGTAAACTAAGAAGTAGAAACACTATTAAGTAAATAATAAATAAACTAATTCAATACTTAACAAGCTGAAGAGTGATCTGTAAATCATAAGAAGTAGAAACAAAAATAATGCTTAGGAAACTGTAACAACAGGTAAATAAAGTAATAAAATAATACCAACCAATAAACTGTTCAAAATTTAACAATAAAAGGTGAATAAACTATTATAGATTAGATAAACAAGCCTATATACTGAATTGCAAAACCAGTGTATAAACAAACAAACAAAATCGTCGGAATGTGTGTGTGTGTGATGACACAAGAAGTAAACTAATCATGATCTGGGAGCTAAATGAGGTTTACAGGGATAGTATGTTAACAGGTTTGATTTTTTAATTATATCCATGTAAGTTGTCACAATCAAAAAAAGTCAATCAATCCAGAAGTAGCGTTGTCAAGGCGCATCACACAAGGCAGTGGACTGTTCTAAAAATAATTGCCATTGTAAGCTCATCTTATAAATGGCTTAGTAAATCTCGTTGAACCAGGGACATGGAAGTCAACTAGCTGTAGAAGTTCCAGGGAGTCAAGAATCAGCTTGAAGAGGAACATAGTATCAGCAGCAGGTCTCTGGTGTTCCAAAGGTCATAGGTTGAAAACCCCAAGCTCAAGATGTTGTACAGAAACCTTCCGTAATGGTAGCCAAGCAAGAACACCATTAGTCTCATGAATGCCTTGGAGTCTAATGATATGGTTGCCACACAACACTCCATATTCCTAGACTTGGAGAATGAAGCACTTACACAGTAGGACTAGTGAATATGCAGATGGACAGAGTGCTGTCTCTACTGCAGATATCGTCCAAGTATAGATGCCAAGACAAAATTGATGTAAAATGTATACACAGGTATCTAAAGCAAGATGGGAAAGATGATTTATTAATTCTGTTCAATGCTTTATGTTCCTTAATAATGTCACTCAGACAGGTGAGACAATTTATTGTTAAGTGATCTGAATAAAGTGATGTGACATTAACTTGTAATTTTAGTAAATCAGATCTTATCTGATTCAAGTCACATCTGAAGTAGTTTGAAATATATGATGGCTTCTAGTTTAATGGCAGATCAGAGTGCAAATCAAGATAAAATTCAAGAGCTGGATGGTGCACATCATGATAAGCGAGTAAATCATTTGCCCTAAAGCAACAAACATTGGTATTAGTAAAAATCAGAACAACCAGAACTGTTACTAATGTCAGTGAGTACACCATTATATTGCAGATGATTGTGCCTAGGCAGAATGTAATAAAACAGATTTTCAGAAGCTTCAGGAGAGACATAATTGCTCATGTTGAAATCCCAGAGAACAATAATAAAATAATCTTTAGTATTTTTCAACATAAATTTCTCCAATGCATCACTAAAGGACTAGAATTTAGACAGAGATGATTTTGGGTGAATATAAGCGACACATAATAAGAGTTTCGATTTGACTTTGAGAAATAGAGCTTGAGCTGAAAAATTATGAACTTTAACGTCCAGAAGCAGGTACAGCCACCAACACACCACCTTAATTAATTTCTCATATTTAGAATTCATAAGTAGAGCATTGAATTTTATTTAGAATGGAATATAAATATACATTGCAATCCACAACTTATAAGCTGCCTGTACTGAAAGCTATCTTGATTTTAGCCCCATAAAACAATGTTAAACTTCGAAACATATTTACAACCTTGTTTATAGTCATATAGAATGATAGAAGATGCCTCATTTTAAAAATAAAATTAATTAATACGCCCTCAACAATTTTAGATCCCTTCAATTTATTTTTATAAACGATTCAGAAAAGAATTCAAACTTTTTTACATTTATTGTTTGAATGAAGTACACATTTTGCAAGAAAAATTAAAAAAAAAATTTGAATGTATATTTATGATATCTTCAAAATTAGATATCTCACATAATGTTGAATTAAAAAATTTATATGAAAATGTGCTTGAAGGATAACATTGTTCTTATGGGATAAAACTCAAAGATCATTTCACTTCAGCCAGCTCTTTATTGATTTTTTGGACATACTATTATTTGTATTATAAATACAGACTACACTGACCACACTCTGGGGACTAGCATGGAGGGATAGGACTCGTTGATCCCAGGGTGAAGTTTCATTTTAGTGACAAACACTCTCCGCATGAACACTCCTACACAGTCTTCCCGTTTGGTGATAGTGGGATCGTTGCAGCGAGCCAACCGGCCACCAAACAGCTGGACACCGTAGCTTGCAAAGACGAACATCAACACTATCAGCAATATTGATACCTAAAATAATAAAAAATCTATAACATTTGTGCATTTTAGAAATTTTGGTATTTTATGAATCGTAGTTATTTAAAGTAATTCTTACCAATAATATTTCCTTAAAGCCTCGACAAAGCTCATCTACAACTTTGCGCATGTGGGGAACCAAAGTGAATATTCTGAGTGGACGGACACAGCGAAGTATCATCAACAACTGAGCCCCAGAGTTGGGTGGCACACTTTTTGGCATCCAGCACAAGAATACCAAACTGGTCTGCAAAATAAAAAATCACACTAGAACTACAAGTCAAAATACTAACAGAATAAAATACATTTATTGCATTGACAATATATTAGATTATATTGCAATAGTCAATATTAATACCACTTTTTTACAGTATTTATCTTACAACTAAACCCATTCACTTGAATTTCCTATACAATGCAGGCACATATAATATATATTCGTGAAGTCATTCCCTGGGCTAGTAACACTGCCCTGATTACCTTTTCCATGTGTATTTCATGAATTATTAACCAACCGAGTAAAAACCGCAGGACACCAGCTAGTGTTTTAATTGAATTTTGAACTATTTTGGATTGTTTCTAAATTAAGTGTTTCAGGGAGACTGTTAATGAGCTTGATGCTAGCTGTAAATGGAGGTGTTCAAATGCTGCTCTTCTATGATGTTAGGCTCAAAAGAATTCCTAAGCTCTTAATCCATACTTACTTTGGCTGCATTTGTCAATCAATAATTATTGTGGGAAGTTTAAAATTAAATATAAATTACATTACCTCATCAGCTAAAAAATTTAATTAAAAATATAACACATTCCTGAAATAAATAAAAACAAAGCAATATGTTTATATCACTTTATGGCTTATTCCTGTAATGGCCTTGTATCCTTACTGAATTTCATTGTAAACAACCAAGAGGTTCATTGAACTTCAAAGCTCAAATAATTTTATAACTCTAACCTGAATAGAACTTGTTTAATACTTTGAGAATGATGGAATTATCATGTAACACTTAACAAAAAAAGTTTTGACAAGAAAAAACATAACAATATGGAAAATCCTATTTCTGACCAACCTATGTAATTCATAGTTTACCATAGGGTGGTCAGAAATGCTATCAGTATGAAGCGATATAATCTTGTCTTTATCGTAATAAAGACTTTACTATAGTAAAAAGTTATTATGGACTTGACAGAGCTATCTCAAAATCATTTTGTTGTCCTTCCATTTGTCCAATAACTCTCTAGAGAAATGTTGTAAAGACTTGAAATTGGTATATATAGGTTTAGAAAACCTCTATTGATTTTGAGGTCAAAAAATAAAAGGACAGTCCACTTTCCTTTGCGATACCTCTTTCATTACATTTTGTTGGGTCCTTTGATACTCCATTGTATCAGTTTATAGTTTGTATAATTATTTTTACTTAAATAGTTCCTTTTAAAATTATGCACGAAAAACTTCCAAGACTAAAATATTGTATTATCTCTTCAAGCTAACTTAACCTCAAGTTTTGACTTAGAAAGATTTGTCTATAGTTCATGCAAATTAGGATAAGCTATTACTTACTACAAAAATAAAAACATCAAGAATCGATGCTACGTCCTTCATATAAGCCTTGGGAGTAAAAAATATTCCATCAGCCAATATCTTGAGAGTAAGCTCCAAAGACATCGATATAACAAAGATGTATTCAGCCACTTGGAGTATCGGTGTGGACATGACTCTGAAGTTGGGAGTCTCAAACATCATGGAGATGCATGACAAAGTCGTGATCCAGATCATCACCCAGTCCAAGTACGTAACAAGACTTAAGAAGTTGCTGAAACATTACAGAAATCTAACACTTCAGGATAAATTGACGAAGGCACAACGATGAAATGTGACAATAGTTGCACTGTTTTGTGTTTGATTTAATTATTTCTTAACAAAATTATCTATAGGTTATTCATTTTAAATCTTATTTTTAGAATAACCAACAAAATAAAACACTAGATGAAGGTTCTGTTTTTATGCCAAATTTATTTACTCATTTGTGAGAAATAATTAACAAACAAATTCAAAAACAAATTTTAAATTTAAAACAATATAATACTGACTTTTGTCCAAAGATAAGCATTGGCCCATGTTTAGACTAATTATACACCAACATAAGTATTTACTAATCATTGAGTGCATATATTCATTTAAAGAATATATAAATTGTAAAAGAAGTAATGGTACTGATTAATATCAACATTTTATTATAGATTTTGTTAGCTTGTAAACATTATAACAAACTATAAGAATGTGACATTTGTATGTATGTATATATATATATATATATATATATATATATACATGTATATATATATATGTATGTATATATATATATATATATATATATACATGTATATATATATATGTGTATGTATATATATATATATATATATATATTTATTAATTCAATCAACTGAAACTTTGGTTTAGCCAAACAAGTTTTGATATTTGGAACATAGCTAATTACAAGGTTAAATGCACACCAGACTTCGAACAGTGTGGGAAGCTTCACACTCTCACTACAATGGACAACATCCTGGTCTGGGAGTGATTCTCAATGGACCAGTGTTTACTATTTCCAATTTCGATGTACATGTAGTAGAGATGGAGTCTCAAACAAAATTTCAACTTTCCCAGTTATCTCACTCATAAAGGTGTTGTGTATACACACACTAAGACATAAATATTTATCTTAACATTTCTTAGTAGATCTTCTGTACACAAGCAGACACAATGCACGTTCACCTATTGTGTTTATTATGTGAAGCAGTTCTAAGCAGTTATCCAGTTCTGAGCTACGTTCCAAATTTGAAGACTAGATCTTTGGATAGTAAGTATAAAATCCATAAAATATTTTACAGATAAGAATCTGAGTTAACAAAATCTTTATAAAAGTTTTGATAGACAAAAATCAAGAATCCTAATGGATTAGTAATTACTATTTTCAATAGCGACGTAGAAGTAATAGTAATATAGTTTCACATCAAATTATAAACTAATAGGTAAAAGCATTTGACTGATGTTGTGTGTACAGAAATTGAATTTCGTTCACCAACAACTGGCAGGAGAGACTTCACTGATTGTTCAACCAATAAGTACTGTATACTTAATCGAGAAGTGAGTATTAATAGATTTATTAAAAATAAAGCATAACAAATGTTCTATTAATGTTCAGGTCCGGAAAGTCTGACTCTTAAAAGATTAGACCATTTGGATTCAAAACTTAATTCCATGACTGGTTTAAGTTTTTATCTAAATTCACCCATCTGTAACTAATTAAGACTTTATTGACAGTATTCATTTGAATCTTCATAATTAAGGACAAATGAACTTTATATGTATGATACATATTTCCTGCTAGGTGGTAGCCTGGATACCGTTATAGCACTGAAAGTTATGGATAGCACCGGATTTAGCACTGAAACTTAATATTAAAGGCTGTCTTTGTATAAATTTCTATAAGTAGATTTAATAAGCATATTAATAGCAGGTAAAAGGCAATAACATTTTAATTTACAGGTTAGTCTATTCTAGAACAGCTTACTGTCTTTGTACTATAATAAATAAATAAGTGAAAACATTTCATTAAGTAATGTAATGTAACGCAAATGTAAAAAATTGTAATCAAATTATGTGGATATAGACATTTTAACAATTTCACACACTCAAGATTTTTTAGAAAATATGGATGTTAAAAGAGCTATCACTGAAAACATATTGCACTTACGGCTAGGACAAACATTTTCTGTTAATAAGACTGTTTGTTATCAGTTCAAGCAGAACACTTACTGGAGACGTTTATACTTGACTTTCCGCTCCTTCCCTGTGAGTGGGTCCCTGAGCCTAGCATCGTAGCGAGCATACACCATCAGCTGACAGGCCTTGCGGAACTTGCTCTCTCTCGGCACCACAAACAGGGGAGTATCAAACAGTGGGTGATTCTCCCTTAAATCTTCCTCTCTCTGATTCCTATCCCATGACAGAAGTTAATAAATTTACTTTGAACCAAAAAGCACTTTTACACTCACATTTGGTTTTTTCTTTAATCACAGAAACTAACACAAAGTAACAAAATAAAGCACAATGACATGAAATATTCTAAATAAATCTAAATAAAGAGTTAAACAAACACAAACAATATTTTGCTGTTGTTGTGACAGTTGTCAATTTCTGTTGTAGTGTTATTCCTGTTTTAACAGCATTGGCTGTTTTTATTCTTCGCATAATTAAGAGAAACTTTAAATTGTTAATTCCAGGACTTGTCTACCACATTGTATATAAGGTTGATGTGATAAGATTATTGCGATAAAGCATTATAAATATATTTAATAAACATGGTAATAATAGGCAAAAGACAATAAAATTTCAATTTACAGGTTAGTCTATTCAAGAACAGTCTTACTTCAAAATATTAACAATATCCCTATAGAATGTGCTGTTCTGATACTTTGGGTACTAATGCATCTTTCTTGATAAATGAAAAAAAAATATTTTTGAAAAGTCAAGAAACAAATTATACATTAATAATATATTTCTGAGTATTGCATTCAAAAAGGGTTCAGAAAATTGGGAATAAGTCTAGAAATTACATTAAGGATAGATTGGTTGGTCTTTCTTCTCACGCTCACACCAATGTAGTCACAGAAAATCTCACCATGTCTCATATATATATATATATATATATATTTATATATATATATATATAATATATATATATATATAATTATATATATATATATATATATATATATATATATATATATACACAATTTATTTGTTTTCTATCAAATGTAATTGAATAGTATGAATATAAATATTGTTTTTAATCAATTCAAGATAAAAATAAAAATTAATATCTTATAGATAACTAATACAAAGTCTGTGATGAAATGATAAAAACACTGTAAACACCAGAATAAAAAAAAAAAAACACATTCATTGGATCTAATAATAGCATATGAATTACCATGAAATTGTTTAAATCTATTTTCTTACAAATTGGTTTATAGCCAATAGACCATGAAAGGAGGATGAATTGATGAGGAAAAGGTAACCAGAAATATCAACTTTAATTGTCTGGGGCACATATTTATTTACGTCAAGTCTTCAACCTGATCATCAAATTCATTGTCCTAATCATTATAAATAAATAGTGTAATGGTTTCAAATCCAATAACTAACTTTATTAAACGCCTATCAAATTGGTTTTATTAGTGAATAATATACTTTAACAGAGAAATATACTGCTTTTATCAGTTACATCTGAAATTTTCCAGGAGTCTTCCTCTACAGCCATCCTGTTAAATAACTGTGGGTATAACTCTGCTGCCATGATGTGCCTTGATTTTCTTCTAAAGTGGTAACTGATAATACCTTCTCATTTCTGCTTGTTGCCGTTTGGCCTGCAACAGCTTGATGTCCAGATCATGTGGCCTACTGCGAGAGGAGCTAACACGGTTCATTGCTCCAATATCTCCATTCTCCATTAGGTGCTCGTATGTTTGCTTCAATTTGATAGAGCCGCTGCGAACACTGCGCCGTATCGACCTATTGGCAAACCTACAATCATCACAATCTTACCAGTATTACACAATGTCAAGAAGCACATCAAGTTAGACAGTAAATTGTTTAAAGCAAATTTCCAAGTTTACACGGACATTACGTAGAACCTACTTTTTCTGGTCGATACGAAGCTGCTTCGCACTGCTGATAGTACCCTGAGGATTAAGGGGACTCTTGCCTGGCACTGGGATCACTGCAGAGTCTCCCAGCATCAGTCTCTGGTTATTAGAATCACTGTAAACAAATAGTTCGTCACAAAGTATATTGTAATCTATATATATAAAAATGAATGTTTGTATGTTTGTTCCTTTATGGAATCGTGAACTATTGGACCGATCATGATGAAAATTTGTACGTATATGTATTTTTCCACGGAGAAGGTTTATAAGCTATGCCCATCCCTTTCCCGATTCAGGATTCCGCCCCACTGGTTACAGAAATACCCATAAGAAATGCATTGCAGCAAACATATGTTAACGTCTTTTCAAATTTTTAATCAGCTGTTCTTTGTAAACATATATTACACTTATAGTTTTTAAAGCATAGAGTAAGCTTAAGAGAAACGACAAATTTTGTTTAAACTGTTTTTGCAATCACTGTTAAACATAGACTTTACTATCCAGATAATACAATTCAAATTTGACGTAAAAATTCACCTTTAACTGCAATATTTATTTAATATAAACCATGCTCATGCTTGATCAGAAGAGTAATGCAGATATCATAATTACTATCTTACGTTGGCTACAAATATAAAGAATGTTATAAAATCAACCTTAGTTGTTTTTTTTGACAGAAGTATGGTTCTCAAAACTCCGTGTGTACATATTCTCTCGATCGAGACAACAAAGCAAGCTCAATCGTGGCATCGGAGATATAACTAATTTAATCTAAAATTTATTATAGTAAAAAAAAAAAATTTACTAAGTAATATAAGGACTTCGGTTCTTAAGATTTGCGTGCGAAGCCGTGGGTAACAGCTAGATAGAGGCAGGAATATGGTACATACCTTCATAATACGCCCAAGAGGCTCACGATGGAACGACTATCAATTATCTCAGCAATGTTTAGAATGTGATAGAAAAAGAATAAGTGAATATAGTGTACTGTTTTCAACGGGAAATTGCGTGCGAAGCCGCGGGCAACTTTTGCAAAAAATTATTGAAATGCGCAGCAAAGCGCGCCGGGCCCGCTAGTCTCAAATAAAATAACACCAGCCAGTACAACTGCAGACGAACAAAAAAAATAAAAATCTGGATTAACCAGGGATTATCAAGAAAAACAAAAGAAGTAAATATATGTATAATAATTTCCCTTAACATAGAAAATAACAAATATTTCTTTTGTTGAACTGTTGTTTTGAGGACATAATTATTTCTTAAAACACATATATCTACAGAAGAGAATTTATTTTGTATTATGTCACCATTATTATGTTTTTTCAGTTTATGTCAATAAAAAATGTATTTTGCTTAATAACACCATTGGAAAAATATCCAGGTATCACCAACAAATCCATACTTTGAACTACGTTAAAGGTAATAAATTTTTGTCACATTCTTCCATAAAGATATTGGTAAAATGAGAGATACATATGGCACTACTGCCATTTGTTTATACTGATCTATGATATAACAATTATCATCCCTCTAGTAACAAATAATAAATTGATGTATCAAAAGACTTGAAAGAACAAGACAAAAGGGTTATTGCAGAAAAGGACATACAAACGGACAGGCTGGCCTTTCACCTTTAGACTCCAAAATCAATAGATTTCCTACTTGAACTAAGAGGAATCTATGAACCAAGTCATTCTATAAATAGTTATTATGCTGACAAATGAATTGCTCTTTGGATTTTTTGCCCAGAATCAATTAAGTTCTTTCTTAGACGACATTAATATGCCATTGATAATGTTGGATATTTAGCCAATCAGGTGGACATTAATGTTTAAAACCAGCAAACATTCAAGTACTAAACAGCCCATTGAAGCAACTAGAACCATTATACCTCGGTTGTTCTAGTAGCAGAAATCAACCTCGGTAACTTGGTTGATGCTGCACACACTGCAGGAATAGAAATGTTGATCATATTCAACACTTTGTCATAAATAAAATAATTCTGTTAAAATTTACTTTTGAGTATCAAATCCAACTTCCTACAACCATTTTCATATAATTAAAGGTATTTAAATAAACAAAAAACCATTTAATTGATAATATACAACATGGATTTATAAAAAGTAAACCAAAACAGCAGGGTATTTAAGGACCTGACAGAACGTGATGTTTGAATTTTATTTTTCACTAACATTAATACAACCAAAGTAATATTGTATTGAGCACTTTTTTAGTATGGCAATCAATTTTATTTAATAAATTACTTTTAGTATTACAAAATTTTTAAACGAGTTTTTAATTAAATTTATTTTACAAAGATTACAATTATTAAAACTTACTTAATTATAAATGTGATAGCAGCCTTCCTTAAGTCTGTGTTCACATGCCGAACCTTGGGCAGATTACTCAGCAACTTGATTGGCCTTTGTTTACGATAGACCACTTTGGAATCAAACACTTCAATAATCTTTTTTACACCTTCATTTTCATCATCACCCAACTCAAACACAAACTGGCGCATAAAACTGTCTCTAACCTAAAAATAAATTAAATAGTTATAATATCAGTATCATCTGTATATAGTTAACATTATCAGTGTGTTACCTTACTTTCATGTTTAAAATTATTCCAATTACATTAATCCTTGGTGATTAAAAGTCGCTATATGCAGTTTTCCAAGAAGGATGGTTTTAGCTCACAATAATCTATGACTGTATTATGCTAAGATCCTGGGCTGGACACATGTACTGGCCTAGTCACTTACCTATGCAGTAGTACACAACTTACCCATTTTTTCACTTTAAGTAAATGGGAAGTTCAAAGAAAATTCAAGTACAAACCATATTCTTAAAATAAGAAAAATTTGGTTAAACAAATTAAATCGTTAGAAACAAAATTGTTACAGACTATTAAGTTTATTAAGTTAAGGTTTTGCTAAGTTCACACCTTACTTCACACTTATCAACAAATCATTGCAGCTATAGCCTCTGCCATTTTTTATATTTACTGTTATAATATACAATTTTTGTATTTTTTTAAATATTTCTATAATTTGTGTTTGGTTATAATTAGACATTTTTCTAAAACAATTTTGAAGCAAATAGCAGTATACAAAAATGTTTTAAGAAACACTTTTTTGTAAGTTTGTTTTCTGTAAAAAGATATATTTTTTGTTTCTATTTAAAGTCCTGAATACTTTGGTAAAATGAAAAATGTTTAACAAATATAGGTTTTAATAAAGGATGTGTATTTTATATTAGCTTAAAACCTCTAACAAATTGCCCAAATTAGGCTTGCTAATAAAGAAATTACAACATGGGCAGTTAGAGGATTAAATGTAAAATAGTTGTTCTTATTTGAAGAATATGACTGGTAATATCTACATTAAATATACCAAAAGTTGGCATTTGAGTAATAAATCTGACAAAATAAATTTTTGGTTGAATCACTGTTTGTGGCTTCCTGGCTCTATGGACATAACATAGGCTTTTAGACCACTAAGGTTTACGTAACAGATTTTGGTTTTACTGTTTGAGATTTAAAAAAATACAAATCATATAACAACTGATGCAATGCTCATTGCCCAGCTATGTCAGAATAGTGTGAATAAACTGAATACAAAATAAGTTTTGTGGTAGAAATATGGAGTGACAAGTGAGCATAAATAATTTACTAATAGTTTTGGTCATGTAATTTATACAACTGCCCCAAAAATATTCTCCAGAATGTTATGAATTATCCAAATATTAGTTGCAGACCTGAAGGCATTTTACAACCATTCTGGTTTGTGTTAATTTAATTTTCCAATCCCATAACTGTCAATATCCTTCGAGCAAGTTTAAATGGGCATATCAACACATTGTAACAGCAATTAATAACTTAATCTAATTAATACAAGTTACAAAACCATAACAACGTGGTATTGAGGCCAAGTAAAACTTACTTTAGGAAGGATGTAGTCGGATGGTATTTTGTGCAAGCACACCATCTGTGGGCTGTCTGGAAACTTCTCAAACACTCTTAAACGAAAAGGTAGAGTTTCTTTTATCTCAGCACTTTGTTCTCAGCACTTTGTTCTCGAAATTTTAGTTGTTTTCAGCTTCTTTATGTCTTCATCAAGTTCCAAGTTATCCAAAATAACAGCTACAAATAAACTCAACACAATCTGGAAACAAAAATATAATTGAATATTTCAAATAGAAAACATGACCGTTTGATGCAATAATATTGCTATAACTTTGGAAACACTATACTGTGGGCTAAGATAAGCAACTTCTGATGGCCATGCAATCAACACTTGATAGAAATGATACCCATACTTAAAGTGGTGAAATGTGAGTTTGGGAAAATATGCTTTTACATAATAATCATAGCTTTTTAAGATAATTTCCCTGAAGACAGAACAAGTAGAGACAATTTCCCAAGGTGGACTATAGAATTTAACACGTTCATAATGTTCACGTAATTTTATTGATTTTTTAATATGTTGTAGGTATTTTTTAATATTGTTGTAAGCACTATATATGTAAAAAAATGTTTTTTGTGTAAAAAGCATTAAAAGTCATTCCAAAATGCTGAATGATACATTTAATGTCTATTGGAAATACGGCTAGATTAAACTCACCATACAAATCATTCCTCTAGTTTACCATTACCTCTATGCCAGGCTGAGACAATGGTAAGCCATGGGTCTCTAGAGCCCCATGTCAGGTTATAACCCACTAAGTGCTACTATCGCACTATGCAATATGGTCGATTTGTTAAATTACCGTAAAACGGTTTATTTAATTATTCCATAATTTTCACAGTACAACATAGGAGAGATTTCTCTAAGCACTGGCTCTATTTTGTAAGCCTTTGAGTAGAATGAAAAACAACAGTCAGCTGATTTTGTCAGCTGTTGCCGCGCTCGCCAATCAGCTGGAGATGGTGCCCACAACCTGGTGTGACTGAATGGTGTGAAACTTCGTGTGTGCATTGTATGTTCTACTTCTCAAGAACAAACACGTAGTCAGTACTGGTGCCCTGGATGTGATTGTGGTGTTCATCCTGGTTGCTATAGTGCCTTAGAACACTTCAGGAAGCCTGTGGGGGGAGGCAGAGAAGAGGGTAGCACAGCAATCAGAATATGACTCTGACTAAGTTTCTTTAGTCAAATGTAAATATATATTAATCTTCAATAAGAAATCTTCAAATATTTAAATTAAACAGTTTCTATATTTCGGCTTAAGGAAAATTTACAAAAATATAAATAGGGCTATAAGAACAAAATAAACATATATATATATATATATATATATATATATATATATATATATATATATATAAATTGTATATATATATATATATATATATATATATAATATATATATATACAGGGTGAGTCAGAAATATGGTAAAATATTTTAAGACGTGATTTTAGAGCTAAAAATAAGAAAAAAATGTTATATAAAGGTAGGTCCGGAAACCCGCCATTACTGAGTAATGGCTGGCGAAAGATTTTGCTTTGTTTTCAGTTCACCTGGTGAAGTTAAGTGATTCTGAAAGGTTTTGTTCTTACTTTTTAACTCAAATAAGATGGATATATAAAGAAAATCACCTGAAAAATCAAATAAAACCACTCTAGGGGTTGTAGTGTGAACAGTTTTTGAGAAAAAGTATGAAATTTGCAAAAAATCTAATAAAAAAAATATCGTCTTAAATGTTTGATGTCGAATAACATTGTTAAATGACCAATAAACAAATTAATTTTCCTAATACTGATTGTAGAGAATTTAATTCTGAAAACAACCATAATAGACAAAGTTAACTAAATGTGTAAAAAAGTTATAATATTGACTCCTCACGTGTCACACTACACAGCAAACTTTTGCTGTTTTATAATAAGGAATGAGTATCTGATTGGTAACAGCTGGTGAAAAATAAACATTTTTAGTTCAAAATTTTATTTTTAAATACAATAAACATCTACAATCGCTTTTAGTCTCACTGGAAGATTAAAAAGGATGTTCTAAATGACCTCCATTGTTTAAAATGCACGCATTTAGGCGTCTTCTCATCAAATTTCGGACCCGTTCAAAAACTCCAGGTGTCTGCTTAATGGTTTCTATTCCATTAGAAACGTTTAATCGGAGTTCTTCAATGGTATCTATTGGGGAAGAGTAAACTAATGTTTTTAAATGTCTCCAAAGGTAAAAAAGTCTAAAGGCTAGCCATGAAACTGGTCCACCTCGGCCTATCGATTGATTTGTGAAACTCTCATTTTGGTGTCCACGAACAGCCAGTAGAGAGTAGTGCGAACAGAGAGTAGTGCGCAGGTACCCTGTCATGCATAAACCACATGTTTTGGCACAAATTCAGAGGTACATCATCAAGCAGGTTAGGTAGCTCGTCTCTTAAAAAGTTCAAGTACACCACGCCATTATGCCTGGGAGGAAGCACGAATACGACAAAATGATCTGCTAAGATTCCAATCCAAACATTTACTGAAAACTGATGTTGTGGGCGATTAGGTTTGATAGCATGAGGATTTCTGTCTGCCCAAATGTGGTTGTTATGGAAGTTAATGATAGCTGTTCTTGTAAATTGCGCCTCATTGGTAAACAAAATTGTATTAAAAAGTTCGGATCAGCACATTTTAACAGAAGCCATCGACAAAAACAACATGGGGAGCGTAGTCTTGTGGCAAAAGAGTTGCTGGAAAATGGAGTTGCTTGGACATGCTGGAAGTGGTATGGGTGTAACTGGTACTCGTGTAGTATTCTCCGAATACTAGATTGCCTGACATTGAACTGTAGTGACAATTCTCTAGTGCTCTTTTCAGTATAATCAGAAATTTTATTAAGAACCAACTCTTCTAATTCAACAGTCCTACATGATCGGGCAATGCCTGCATCACTATGCTCCGAAGACTTCAAAGAACCTGTTTCAGATAGGCGTTGATGAACAGTGGCAAAAATCTTGCGCTTTGACACCTGCGGTTAGGAAAGTTCTCTTGCTAGACAGACGTCTTGCTAAAGTACTATTGCAGCGTCCCAAACCATACATTAAAATGCATGTCTTCTAAATCAGAGTTTGAATAGAGATGAATATTACCTTCCATTTGTAATAAATTAAACACACAACGCAAAATCACTAATAAAATGGATGGAAATAACTGGTTAAAATACTTAACACAAGCACATAGTATCTTTACAGTTTGCCGTTTCGTTCAACAATGAGGTGAAATAATTATGTCATCTAATAATAAATGCCAAGCTGATTATTTATTATTTAAAAATGTTTAAACAGTTGTTGTTTAAATAATTAATTATTACCAGCTGTTACCAATCTGATATTCATTCCTTATTATAAAACAGCAAAACATGGCTGTGTAGTGTAATACGTAAGGAGTCAATTTCATAACTTTTTTACACATTTAGTTAACTTTGTTTATTATGGTTGTTTTCAGAATTAAATTCTCTACAATCTGTATTAGGAAAAACAATTTGTTTATTAGACATTTGACAATGTTATTCAACTTCATACATTTAAGATGGTATTTTTGTTATTAGATTTTTGGCAAATTTCATACTTTTTCTCAAAAACTGTTCACACTACAACCTCTAGAGTGGTTTTATTTGAATTTTCAGGTGATTTTCCTTATATATCCATCTTATTTGACTTAAAAAGTAAGAACAAAACTTTTCAGAATCACTTAATTTCACCAGGTGAACTGAAAACAAAGCAAAATCTTGCGCCAGCCATTACTCAGTAATGGAGCGTTTCCGGACTTACCTTTATATAACATTTTTTTCTTATTTTTAGCTCTACAATCATGTTTTGAAATATTTTACCATATTTCTGACTCACCCTGTATATATATATTTTGTGTGTGTAGTTTTTGTTCGAAAGGCTTTAAAGTGACATTTTTATTGTTCACTATGAAATTTGAAACAATGTTTATATTTTGAAATATTTATAACCATGTTTTAAAAACACATTTACAACCTCGCCATCTAAAAAAGAAAGAAAAGAAAAAATATCTACTACTCATCAAGACTTTTTTTAGAGAGTGTAGTAAGTGTTTAGAATTATCTTTATTTTCTAAAGCATGTTTTTCTGAAAAGAATGATATATAACACATGATCTTTGAATGTATATTTGTACCTAAAAAATGGCTTTTAAGAAACCATGTATTTTGCTTCAAAACAGCCCAGCACTTTAAAGTGATTTAATTACCAACATTGGACAGCCCAACATTGGAATAAACCTGTTAACGTAGGAAATTTAGGTAATTTTGTTTACAGGTCAAAATAAAAATGGGTGAAGATAAAAATATAAATTTTTACAGTATACTGGGATACAGCTACAGGGAGTGACATGTTATTTTAATTCATTTATAACTTAAACATGTTTTACACATAACACAGTTATATTTGGAAGGTTTGACTTAATGTGAACGTTGAGTTCAGCTCCAGTTTACCTTCCTCTTGATGCAGTGTTTGGAATTTGATACTGTTATAGACTTAACCCCTGGAATATGGAGTCATGTTTGTCTGAAACGATGTTATATGTAGAAAAGTCGGTTGCTTCACTGTACTGTTTAGGTTGGACATTCCAAAGGCCATTATGTATTAAAGGGAAAAAAGTAGCCGATTTTTCAAAGACCAGAGATTAACCTGGTCCAAAGGTTTAATGGATGCATCCACAATCACATAGATTTCAACTGTGCCAGTGACACTGCTAAAACTCAGTTCTTGGAGGACCTCAATAGCAGCGATTCGCTTTCTAGCAAGACTGAGCTTGATTTGGATGAATTTAAAGCCAAGGTCTAACTGAGCTTTATTTGGATGAATCTGAAGCCAAGGTTTTACTGAGCTTGATTTGGACAAATCTGAAGCCAGAATGAATCACAAGGCCCTTCTGTGGGAAGTTAGACAACTGCTTTAAATCATTAACCAAGGCCTACAGATAATATTTTGCAGTAAAAAAATAACTTATCTTCTCACGTCATTTGATGAACATAAAGCTTTTCATATATCATTAAAATTTATATATATGGCAACAAATTTACTTACAAGTGTCACAAAAAGGTGATACAAAATGAAGTACACAGCCACCAAAGGTGCAAGCGTCTCTCTTGTGCGCAACATTGTCTCGTCCATCACCTCAACCCAGGCTTCTTGGGTAAGAATTTGAAACATGGACATAAAGGCCTAAAACAGTGTTTTATCTTCAAAATTTATTTATGAAATACAATAAATAGGTAGTGCTTGCAAATACAGTAATTCTTTGTTTTAAAACCTCTGATAATGATATACTATTTATAGTATTTTGTTTTGATAAGACTCTATATGGATAACAAATCTGAAGTTGGATTTAACCTTCGAATTGAAACCGATTTAACCCTTGTCCACTTTAGAGACCAAAATCATTGAAACAAATAGTTTCAGTTATTTGCACTTATACATTACATACACCATTGAACTAATTTTTTACCTTATTTTATTAAATAATAAAACAATTTGTAATATGTCTTCTGACCATAATATACTGTACAAGAAACTTTAAATATTTAATACAGACTATGATATTAAAGGATAACTGTAAAATTATATCTATGCTTAATTTATTGATGATAATTTGCACATAATACTGGTACAGTTCAGTATAATACTTTCTAGATTACTGAAATATTAAACAGTATTTTATTAACAAGAGTCAGTTCCTGAAAATAATTCCACTAAAAACCTACAGAAAGTAGAGAATTGTTACAAAGTTAAGTTACATATGATACATTTGAACCATGTCACTCAAGTTCAATTTTTAATATTATTACCTATTAAGTCTTTTGTTGAAGTTTATTCTTGACGATGGAATGATTGTGAAGGAAATTTTTCCACCTAGAACTTGATGGTGGAAATGCAGACCTAATGTGACCTGTATTCTGTAGTTGTTTTAATAATTAATGTTCTGTTTTTGCTTTTTTTAGTGCATGTTTTGGAGTTAGAGTGCACGGATGGAGTAGACACACAGCATGGTTGTTGAGATTCCTGACTTATGCTTGTCACAATGCTGTGGTATGATTTGTTTATTTTAACCTGGAATGTAGTTATATTTTAAGTTAGTCATTCGCCTGAGGAGGAGATCAGATTGCAGATCTCGAAACGTAGTGTTACTGATTTTCTTTTGGTATCACTAACGATATCAAATTTCTGAAAAAAATCCTGTTTCCTTCAACTTTTAAGGGTAACACTTACTACAGTGATGCTTCCATGCTTGGATCCCTACTTTATAAAAGTGTTTATCCAAGTCTGCAAAATAACCATGTGCCGTTTCATTCATCTTAGTTCTGACTTACACGTTTTCCAACTGTGGAATATCTTAAATTTGGAAACAGGCAGATGTTTGATGGTTGCTAAAGTACAGAAATTTTGGTGCATGTGGTACGATTTCTAGCTTCAGTTCATGCATTTTTCCATCACTAAGGCAACCTTATATCCAGGGAGAGGTTTTGGTGAAAAAGATATAAATTTTTTCCAGACCTGATAATCTTTTTTGGTTTTCTTCAGTTTTGGTTTGAATTCAGCTAATGTGGCACCCACTTTGCTGACAAATTCCTCACACCAAACATATCAGTTCCAATGGAATATCAAACCTATGTTTTGATAAGACAGCAATCTGTACTACTTGAATCATTTCAACCTTTGATCATTCTTCAGTTATGACTATATTTGAGAAAAATAAAACTTTAAATTTTTAAAACATGACATAAGCAGAACAACACATGTCAGCTATTTCAAACACCTTGATAATAAAACACAAAGTCACATTGAAATTTGACCTAACCGGATTGCTGCTAGCACTACAACTTTGTGCTGAAGCCCTTAACTTTGCATTCCGCCCTTGTATGAGTTGATATTTTCAGTTATTTATTTAGAGATAACCTTATAGTCATGTTTTATGCAATAACAGTACTAATACTAAACACATTCTTATAAAGAAAGTTATTGAAGCTGCTATTCAGAGGTAAAAAAGGTTGATTGTTTTGTGATGTAAAATTTTGGCATACTGTTTATCTACTAAACCACTATGCTATAATACTTATAAGATTATTTTATGTACCTCTGGAAAACTCTCAAATTTGTTGAAATCACACAGGAAACAAAAAAGTTGCATGGAAATACTGGAAGATATTATAAGTAAACACATTGTGAATATTATAAGACTCCCTAGCTTCTTTCCAGGCCCAAATATTTTATACACAAAATCCTCCAACATTGGTGATGCTTTAATTAACCGTACTATCCTCAAAACCTGCAACAAACAAAATTATTAATCAACAAACCCAATTACTAAATAATAAACATATTAAATTGTATTTCAAAATGGTTTTTCAATAAAGACTGGATCACAAAAAATTAATTGCTCCGTTTGGAATCAAGCTGGTCTCTCACTTGCCAGGCGAGCATACCACCACTACACCACAGAGCCCTTACTTTTTATAATGAAATTATACATATTGTATATGTTAGCTGGAAAAATGTCCAAGCAGCTAGCAATTTTTTCAACCCTAGAATTGACATTGGCTGAATATTCGTCACATCACATTGTCATTTCAGTGGCATCAACAGCCTAAGAAATGTATATACATCAAACAAAATACTTTGTACTCTCAGATTATGTAACTTTTGAAGAAGTTTAATATTATCCAATTATCACAAAATTAATATAGTTAACAAGAGGAATAATCAAAGTTAAAATTTCGTAGTTATAGAGTTTGGTTAGATTTTCTTTTATATAACATTTCCTCTACAATAGATATTGTGTCAGCTAGCATAGAATTAAAAGAAAAAAATAATAGCGTGGAAAGTCATTGCAAAGATTTGATTTCAATGCACTCTCGTGTTGAAGTATCCAGCCTAGTTCACAGGAAACTAGGGACCCTACTTTCCGGCAACTTGTACATGAGATCAATATCAGATTTTTCAATTTCATATTGGTACTTCCAAAACTAGTAGTAATTCTGTTGACTTTGATTTGTAAACATTTCACTCCAGTTCAATTTTTCTAAATTGTAATAAAAAGTTGTATTGTATTAAAAAATTATAATGTCAGATACCATACAAAATAAAAAGTGTTAATAAGTTAAAAGAATTAAGAAAACTGAGTCTATGAGTATCATAAACACAGTTTTCAATAAATTAAATTAATCATGATAAATATGGCAAATGTGGTTACATCATGCTAACACTTGCAACTAACAAAAATTGTAAAGAATGTAACTAATGAATAACCACATGAATTTCTTTTGACAGATGATATTTTGATACTAATATTGCAGTATAAGCCCTCAGTCAATCAGAAATGTGGTACCATGAATAGATTTTCTGGCTGTGTGGTACCTGCCTATTTAATCTATATACCAGTTAACAAGGCCTGTCAGCTAGTATCTTCAACAGCTGATTCAAACTTCATTTTATTGTATTTTACAATGTTGTTTTCTTGTGTTATTGAACATTATTATTGTTTGGGATTGATTTCATGACTAATTAGTGATTATTTGAAGCAAAATGAGTATCAATATTTGTGTAAAGATTCACACAGTTTTATATATTAAATAGTCAAATATATTTCAACTCATATAAACTATATGTCCAAAAAACAGCAAAAATTGTACGAGAGATTAATGTATCTCATTTATTTATCTGTCCCCCTCTCCCACTTTTCCACATTCTTCAGATATCTTACTCCATACCATCGCTGATCAATGTTGAGTAGCAGGTACTTCATTTTGATTAAGTTCATCATTTTGACTGCCATCTGTTGGATGCTACTTTCAACATCTACTGAACTAAATTTAAGATGTTAATAAGTAATAATTATTTGTATTTAAGTAGTCACTTAGTTTAAATGTGCTGAAAAAAATCTTTGTAATATTCAAAAAAATACTAATATCTCAAGAACAAATAAAAATATTAAAACATGGATTGTTGCATCGTGTTTAGTGCAAAAGAATACATTGAAATTATACCATAACGCCATCTTAACATTTAAAAATATTATCTAACTCCAACATGGCAGATCTACAATAGAGGCCAGTAGTATGAACTTAAACAAAATGAAATACTCGCTACTCCACAATGTTTAGTGGTAGTCCGAAGTCAATATCTGAAAATGTAGGTGGGATGGGGAGACATTTAAAATATGTATATTTGAAAATAAGGTACTTTGGGATTATACCAACCACACCATTATGAAGAACTCAAAAATATAAATTTATAGAAACAAACATAATAGAACGAAAAAACAACTATTTAATTACAAAATTACAAACTTACAAGCATTTCCAGGTATTGTGATCGGTATTGTTGTCGCTGTTATCTTATCTTTCTCGAGAATCCCAATTACGGCAAGCCGCACGGCATCACATGATTATTTAAGTTTTTTGCACGGTTCATAATTGCCTTTCCATTACAATTCAATTTATATTTCTGATCAGCCCCTCTAGAATTTGATATTTTACTGATAGGTACTATCTCGAGGGATGTTTTTCTTTCATTGACATCAGTGCGGGCTTCGGCAGCACCTTTGGCCGGAGGCACTTGCATTTTGGGTGGCGGAGTGTGATCAAAATAAAAACAAGTTTTGTGTTTTTTTTTCAATAAAGAGTTTAGTTTTTGTTTGGAAACGTTTGTTTTTGTGTTTGGAGAAATGTAGGGGTAAAACACGGAAGTACAACAAAGCGACGCACCAGCTGAATGGGCGGCGAGACTCTGCAGTCACGTTATCTACTAGACCGCTCGACTTTGACCTCTGTCTGAGGATCGGGAGGGGTTTGCGATAAGACAATTCCTGTTTTATATTGACGAAATATTGTTCTACGCTAATCTAGTAATCAGTAGAAGCAAAATGTCAAATAACGATTCATGTCTGGGTGTGGTCGGTATAATCCCAAAGTACCGAAAATAAAATGAAACTTTGGAGTGGATATTTTTACACATTATATACCTGTAATAACAAGGAAAGACAAACACATTTCTACTTTAGTAATCTCACCTGAAAATAAGTCAACCATGATAGATAACACTGAGGAATGATGTGAAGCGTTGTGCCAATTGTCAAGAGAAGCTCAAACTTGTGATAAGAGTGTTTGAAATAGCCCCTGAATCCAAGGCACCATATTTTAAACAGTGCTTCCAAGTCCAAAAATATTGTAAACACAACCTAGAATAAAATTTATAATTGTAAATTAATCATGATAATGTCTCCCTTTTACAGTGTTATGTACAAGTTAAAAGAAATCACTCATATCTGTATAATTTAATGCTTGTCGCTAAAATATGGTTAACGTCTTAGCTCATAAGTCATTATCGAGCCTTGCCATTATCTGCTACTATTATCTGAAACTACCATGAAGCAATAACATAAACTGTTCCAGGCTAATAATTCAAACTCAAAACGCATTTTTAAAAAGAGCCAGTATGTTTCATAGCTTAATAGCTATGACACATACTGTGTTACCTTGTGTAGTTTAGTTTTATTTGATGACAAGGTCTTTAAACTAATTTACTATATATAATTTGTAAAATTTTAAACGTCATAGAGATCCCTAAGTACAAGTAACAACTAGCTTACTTATCTCACTAGTTTACACACTCTCGTCACTTTAGTATCTTATGCTCACCTCAATGTAATAGTACTTTTCGTAAAAAATATGACGTGGCCGCTCATCATGTTCAAAATGCATGGTAGCTGTTACAATCCCATTGGCCAAGATAATACCCATCATGAGAAGCCGAAACGATGCAGACCGAAGGATAGTCTGGCAGATTGGTGGGGCCAAGCCATTGTCTTTGTTGTCATCCAAAGTGACAAGCTTCCAGCCATTATCATCTCCAGTTAAAATCTGTTTAAAAATATAGAATTTTAACTCATTCAATAACATTTTCATTAGGGTGGAGTGAAAATTTTTTAAATTTGAACATGTAATACCACAAAAATGCTGTATTTAATTATTATAGACAACCAAATAACAAAAAGTTTTTAATATTTTGAGGTGCCCCAAAGGTACTGGAAAAATAACAGTTTTTCTTAAAATGTTATAAAACGTTAGGCACCATAAAATTATATAAGAATAACTATACAGGAGTAAAAGGGCAATAAATTCTACATCAAAATAAGTGAGAGGCCCATTACAGTCTTATTGGAGACTACACTGTAATCTAAAAACAGATTTAATGGTTTATTTTTTGTATTAACCTGTGATTCAGGAAAAACTATAAACATTGGACATTGCATTTCAAAGTTCTTATATATGCACATTATAGATTTGAACTTTATATCTGTTATTAGTATATAGATTTTATAGCATCGTAATAAATACAGAGCTGGTGTCATACTTTTTTAGAATTAAAGTCCACCACACTACTACAATGGTTCATCTACCAACTTATTAGCAATGAACTACCATTGTGGCATTTATTAAATCATTTGGATGGTGCCATAACAGGACCAATAGAAAATATGGTGGTAAGCTGTGAAAACTTTCCAGTACAGTGATTTCAGTCAATTGAAACAAATTGGCCCAAAATTACCAAAAAAGTAGATTTAAGCACTGATCAAAAGTATCTTTATGATATACTAACCACAGTTGTTAAAGGTTAGTGTCCTGAGGATTTAGCTAATCGATATCCAGGTTATTTAATACATTCAAGATGGTTTGCAACAGCTAATATAATGTTTCATTACATTCAAACGATTTATTTTGTGTCTTCCATCTTCCACACTAATGTACATATTTTTATAGAGCAAAATGTTATCTTTCATCATACAACGTAGGGGCCATCCCTACATTAGGTAACACACAAGTGGAGGAGGGGGGATTTTCGGCAGTGTTATGCATCGTTATGGGGGAGAGTGGAGAGTTTCAACACAGGTTTATGTACCTATTAAATCTAAACTATTAGTTGCTTTAATTTATTCACAAAATGTTCATGGTTGTCCCTAAAGATTTCAAAATTAGTATTACATTTTTCTTCCATAAAAGAAAATGGAAAGAAGTCTGAATCCTCCATTTAAATGCCTCCTCAAAGTATTTTGTTAAACCTTTTTGTGTTAAGTGTTTTTGATTGATTATGTCATTTTAACGCTTGAGCTAAACATAGACAGTGTTTGGAAAAACTCCTTCACTAATGCGCTCAGTTGTAAGGGCAACAACTACATGGACCGAAAAAACCGCAAACAAAGGTCAAAAGTTTAGCTATCAGGACCTACGTTATCTCACAGTGCATGCTATACAAACAGAAATTTTTATGCTGCCAGACGCTGTAACACAGCAGAGAGGTGAAATTTATACCAAGCGACACGTAAATTCAGTGTGCTGAAATTCGTTGTATCTGACTGTATGAACCGAATGCTAGCAGAATATTGGTGCTCCACGTGGTTTTGGATTGAACCATGAAACAAAACATAATACAACGATAATTGTTGTTTTATCTGGTTGTGTTGTAGTTTATTCCTAACATATTACATGCGATACAGATAAGTTTACTGTGGAAGTGGAGTTTTAAATTTTCTTTATTATATCACAAGTTTACAAATTAAATGTTTTAACAAATTACCTCAAACATTTAGAAGCTTAGAACTTCAACCATTTGCAGCTAAACTGTCGAACTGGCTTATAAGTAAGGCATTTTATTCCCTTGAAGAATTTTTTGCTACGAATTGTTACCTTCCTTAGGCCTAGAATGGAGTTGTTGATTAGTTGTAATTTAATTTATTGTTTCAACTATTTATTTTGTCATGTATTTACTAATACTACAGTTACATTTTTTTAAATTGACAAATACACTGTACGAATTGGTTCAATATATTACATCAGTTAATGACATTCAAATAAACTAAGTAGCCTTATAACATTTTTATTTATTATATTAGTTATATTGACGTTGTCTATAGCAATTGTAATATTGACAAATGACAATAAAGATATTCTGATTCTGATTCTGAAGTTTTGAATAATATTAATGGAACTATTGGTGGCAGTGTTACATAATTATTGAGGAGGGGTTAGTGTTACCGTTACAAGTCCATTACAAGGGTAAGAGGGGGTTCTGAAAAGTCCGATTTTAGCATTACATAATTAAAGGACGGTCCCATATTCATTCTGTTAATAAATTTAAATGTAGAATCTACAAAAATTAGGTAAATGAATAACTAATATTCAATAGTGAAAAATAAATCAAATATATATGTCTACGCTTCGTTTAAATTTTATTGAAAACCAAAATTATAAATCCACTTTTTCAAAATAGTTTTTAATGTCAATTTAAGAAATGCCTGCAGTAGAGAAATAATAAGTAGAATAAAACAGTAACTAAACAAAAATATAACAACATTCTATGTAATAAAATATTTGAATGTTCTATTTTCATACAATTCCTTTTTTTTATCGTGATTCAATAGAAATCATAAATGGCTTGAACCCCCAGAAGAATAAGAAGTTATAATATTGTAGCATTAATCTTGTAAAGGTTCTTTTGGTAATTATTATATTATTATAATAAAAGTACTAACTAAAATCTTATGTCAACACCTACAAATTTATTTACTTAAAAAAAGGAAGTTGTATATTACCTGTGAAGCACTCTTATTGGTCATGTGACCTCTGATGCCCCACATCTGTTGGAACTGGACTCTTATCTCATTGAAAGTTTCAGTGATAACGGCAATAAACACATTCTTAACCAGCCAGGCCAGGAAGAATATCATTGTGCTGAAGTAGAACACCGCCCGCCACCCAGGGAGACTGTCAATCGCCCTGTACATGATGAACACCCAACCCTCTTGTGATGCTGCTTGATACACAGTAAAAATACTTGTGGCTGAAACAAAAGAGAATCAGTTTTTCAGTACTTAGTTCCTACAAAAAACACTCTGCTTCTAAGGGAATTCTTAAGACAACTCATAGTTGACACAATACTAATAAATAAGAAAGAATAAAATAAATAAAAGATAATCTTTGAAAAAAGTGCTCAATTTTTTCAGAACATATTCCTACTGTACTGTAACTGGCTGCCTTGAATCTGAATCTGTCCCAAACAGATGTAGATATAGATTGGTCTATCTTTAGATAGCTCTTGATCGTTTCAACAAACCAGTTTATTTCAACGTTGTAAGTAATAAGCTATGATCTGCTATGGTATACATTAACCCATTACGGATGGCACTTTCCAACACCATTCTTTACAATAACTGAAATCTTGTCGAACACTGACAATCCTCCGATACAGCTAGCCATGTTGACTGGTTTATGAATCAGCACTTAAAACCTATTAGTTATTAACAACTTAATTATTTTCCTAATAGCAAACTAACAAGCATTAGCAAACACTCACCAAATTCATCAAATCCATTGAAGCCCATTACATAGCGAGTCAACTCCAACTTCATACACTTCATGCCTTCTGGACATTGATATCCAGAGTCAGGATCTACTGAGCAAAATGTGTCCGGGATAGCAAGGCTGTTTATTGTAATGTGCCTGTAATCATTCAATATGGTACACTCAATCTGTTAATACAAAAGAATCTATTTTAAAATTGTGTAATGTCTTTACTTAAAGGCCATTATTCATATGCGACTAAAAAGAATAACATGACTGTAGACATTTGTAATTATTAAGTGTCATACCAAAATTAAACCACGGAAGATGTGGTTTGCTCACTTATTCATGTGTCATCCCTAAAGCTATAGTAAAGCATAAATAAAAGTCAAAAAATATAAAGTAATGGTGTTGTACAAACCAAAGTCAAACTTAACAATAGAAAAGTTGTGTAACACCACAGAATAACTCAAAGAACAATTCACAAACCACGGTTGTCAAGAGAAGAATCAGAAAGATGGTCATTCCATTCTGGTAAACCTTGAGAAAAGACATAGAGAGATGATAGTATGACCCAAGTGGGAAATGGGTGGATTCTTTGATCTTACTTTTAAAGCGATGATCGATATCTGAAATATTAGGTACTGTTAGATTCTGTATCATAAAAGTAACCTGTACCGGGTACTTTTGGTTTGCAATAACTTGTACTCTCAGGACAGATGAGTACCCAGTACAAAGTATCTTTTGGAGTAGTTCTGAGAGGTCAGTTATCACATTACAAGCTCTGAGCAGTGTTAGTTTGTTGTCATTCGTTGTCAGTATGAGCAACACAGCCCTGTACAGATTTGTGCATTAAAAAGAGCAGTTGCCGGTTACGGTAAATTAACAAAACTTGCTTTATTTAATCTGTGTTAATAATTTAACTTTTTTAATAATGGTTTACAAAATTACACACTCGACATAATGACTAAAAGCTCCATGACGTGACCAATATCGAATTTTGTGGACCATCCAGTTAAGAATAAAAGTTAACATGGTATTTAATAACTTATTCTAATTTCCATACTATTCTAAAATTACATACTCAACTACAGTACACTTGC
This sequence comes from Homalodisca vitripennis, assembly GCF_021130785.1. Taxonomy (NCBI): domain Eukaryota; kingdom Metazoa; phylum Arthropoda; class Insecta; order Hemiptera; family Cicadellidae; genus Homalodisca; species Homalodisca vitripennis. The sequence goes on from NC_060211.1 coordinate 105,194,432, forward strand.
ATATATCTTGTACAAAAATTGTCTTTTTTAATCACAAGTTTACGAGTTATGAATTTCAAATTTGCAGTTTGGTTAAAAATCACAAAAAATTGGTATTTTTCTCGTTGTTATCGATATAAAAATTGGAAGTTATTGCTAGTACAATAAAGTAGAAATAAACAAGCTAAATTTAAAAATAACTCCTGTTATTGTAGCTTTGTTACTTAGTTTGTGGTCAACTTTCAAATTCGGATATCTATACCTACTTTTTGAACTGGGAGATGACATCAACATTTAGCTTTGGTCTTAATTTGAGATTTTAACTTAACTATTTTGTAAATGTTATGATTTAATTTTGTTTTAGTTAAATAAACTTTATATAAACTGTATTTGTTGCAGATGATTTTAACTATCCCAGTATATGCTTACTGGTAATTGGTGGTAGAGTGGTTTTACTGCAAACTTTATACACGCTAACCTTCCACTTTGCACCACTTGCTCTTTTTACTAGTTCAAAAGTATTATAAAACAACCATTTTAAGATCTAATATTTCAAAAATTTCCTAGGGGAGGGCAGCCCTTGAGCCCCACTGCTGATTTGGAAGATTTCTAGGTAATATTGCGCCACTGGTAATATATATATGCATAGTTAAGTGTTAGTAGTATTTTTTATATTTACTTTTAAAGACAGAAAAGATATCAGATAATATGCCATAACAAATAAACATGCTATCTCCAGGTGAGACTCCCTTCAATGAACTTCTAAAAAGTTCCAGTATTATCCTACATTTTAAAGCAGAAACAACTGATAGAAATCTTTGGACAGCAGGCTAACAAGTTATGTTCATGCAACTAACTTCAGTTATTCACCCTAGTCAAGAAGTATACTCACTTTGGATCTGTTGTATTAAGAACACAATGATTTTTGAGTTCACCGAAAAATTGAACTCCGAGAAGACCATAAAGTGACATGAAGAATAAAAAGAACAGTGTCACATTGTAGATCTGTTGACTCGACCGCCTGAAAACACCATATAAATATTTGTTGCAGTTCGTAAGATGTATTGTATCTAATCAACAATAGTATAACAGTTGGATTCATCATGTGTCATGATTCATAATACTGCAATACTTATCTATATTTAAATACTTAAAAATATAATAGATATCAGAAATTCTTTATTGATAATCTTTAAGATTACAAGTAGCGTCAATTAACAAAACGATTACATAGTTATAAAATATATAAAAGTTCATGTTTGTCTCTGTCAAGTTGTCAGTCTCCATAAGTAAAATTCCTCCACTGTGTAGATGGTTCTTTGCAAGAGCCAGTTCTTTATTGCAGTCTTCATGTTAATGTGATTGTTTCCATTTTTCTTAATTTCTTCTGGCAGAGCATTGAAAAGTTTTTTCCCGGCATAGGTTGGTTTTTTCTCAAATACAGCTGTTCTGTGAAGAGGTAGTGGAAAGTCTTGACCATGTCTTGTGATATGTTCATGAAGATTACTATTTCGAGGAAAGTCTATTGATAAGCAGTACAATATTGTTTCCAGAATATATAGAGAAGTCACTGTCAGTATATTCAATTCTTTAAAAGCAGCTCTGCAGCTTTCTCTAGGTCCTAGCTTCCCCATTAACCGGATTGCTTTCTTCTGAATTTTGAGGACTTTTAGTAGGTTAAATTGAGTTGTGCCCCCCCATGCTGCTATCCCATACCTGAGATGACTTTCAAATAGGGCATAGTACGCTATTTTGGTAGATTCAAGAGTGCTTGTTGTATGGGTCCTTCACAAAGCATAGAGTGATGAATTTAGCTTCAGGCATAAGTTGTCAATGTGATTTGTCCATGTCAATGTATTATTTAGTGTTATTCTTAAATAATTCATGTCCTCTGTTTCTTGAATACCAGGGATTTCGGACACATAGTTTTTATTAGTTCATAGAGTAAGTTGTTTAGTTTTCAAGCTGTTTAAGACCAGATCATTGTATTTGCAATATTGTTGGGCCATATTGAATGAGATGTAGGAGTTTATTTCTAGCTGTTCAACATTCTTCTGGGCTGAGAGTAGTACGGTATCGTCTGCGTACATGATGGAATTTGTGTAGTTTTCCAAGAATATTGGCAGGTCATTGGTGAATAAAATATATAACACTGGTCCTAAGACGGAGCCTTGGGGAACCCCTCGAGTCATAGGTAGTTTTTCAGATTTAACAGTACAGGTCTCTCCCATTCTTCTCTGTTTAACCTCTACAACTTGGTATCTTTCGTTCAAATAACTCTCAAACCATTTTAAGGCTGACTGTTGAACGCCAAGAGTTTGTAGTTTGGCTAGGATGAGCTTATGGCCAAGACAGTCAAACGCTTTGCTCAAGTCTAAAAAGATACTAGTGATGGTGTTGCCCTCTTCCAGGTTGTCTGTTATATATTCAACAAGGTCTATTATTGCAGTTGATGTAGATCTTTCTTTTCTGAAGCCATGTTGATTATTGGATAGGAGGTTATTGTCTTGTAGGTGAGTGAGTAGTCTAGAAAGAGTGATCTTCTCTATTATTTTTGATACAGTTGGTAGTAGTGAAATTGGACGGTAGTTTGTTGCTTCATCTTTGTTTCCTTGTTTATATTTAGGGTATACTTTGGCCCGTTTTAAGTTTTTTGGAAATATGCTCTGTATAAAGGATATGTTAGTGATGGGAAGGATTGGTTTCAGAAGTTCAACTTCGCAAAATTTTATGATTTTTGATAAAATCTCGTCCAAACCCGAGGAGGTTTTACTTTTTAATGAACAGATTGTTTGTTTAATTTCTTTGGCTGTGGTTGGGGTCATTTCTGTCATTGCGGTATCTATATTGTACCATGGACTATACAGTAAGTTATCATTCAATATTTGGTGTTGCTTTAGCGTGTTTTCTGCTATATTTACAAAGAAGGTGTTAAGGTGGTCTTTGGGTCCGTTTCTTTTATTCCGTCGATTGTTAAATGATTCAAGTCTGATGTTGATTGGTTCTTAGCAGCTCTTTCTCTATTTATGAGTTCCCAGACTGCTTTTGTTTTGTTATTAGCGTGATATATGTGGTCTGCATTAGCTTCCTTCCTAAGTCGCCTGAGTTTCAGATCATAGGCCTTCTTCTTCTGGTTTGCCTCAGATTTATCTTCAGTTCTTCCTGTGACATTAAACTTATCCTGCGCATTGATAAATTCCTTTCGTAATCTTAAGGTTTCTTTATCATAGACTGTGTTCTTTCTAGAGTGGCTTTGTTTCTTGGTCTTGAGTGGGCAGGCAAGATCTAATGCCCTTGTAAAGGTATTAAGGAAGTTATCGTAAGCGTCATAAATGTTGTTCGATTGCGTCACATTCTCCCAGGTTTCAGGTTTCTCCCATAGTTCTACTACTTTAACTACTATCTTAGACAACTTAAGCAAAATAAAGAATTTATGTTAAAATTAAGTAGTCATGGCATAAAATTGAAGGAAATAATTACACATAATGTAGTACAAATTTAAAACATCTCTAGATCTTTTAATTTGATGTTATGTTAATTTATGTCTTCGCTATTTCCATTAAATTTAGCGTAATACCTTCATTTCATCCAAGACTTTTATCTCTACATCAGTCTTTTGTAATTGGGTTTTTACTGTAGAATCATTTTATTAAAAAGAACAATAGTTTTGTGTCACAGATTTCAGATATTGTTTTGTGACACAGATAACTGAAACCCTCAAATCAAGAATTTTATTTTTCCTTGGCACAATGGAAATGATCAGCAAGATCCGACTACCAGTTTAATTAATCCATTGTTAGTGACGTCAACACACAAACCATATTTAGTTTTTTGTGTGTCAGTCAATCATTTTGTTATTAACACAATCATCAAGAATGGTTACAGAGCCAAAGTATACAAACAAGTTTTGAAGGTCATGAAAATTATAAAATGTGATCAGTAAGAAGTTTAAGGCTACGAGAAAAAGTTGTAAAAGAAATTATATATGCATATGTATATTAAAATAACATTATTTAGGAAATTAATGAGATATTTCTATTGCAATATACTTGTAAATACAAGCTTGAAATTAAGAAATGAAGTAGAATCTAACAAAATCAAATCAAATAGTACAGTTGGTTAATATTTCTTATAAAGTCATCTATGGTATGAATCAGGCTATTTATCAGCCAGTTGTGTAGCTTTATTTAGAAAGTTTTGGAGCCACATATCATCATGACATTCTCTGGAAGCAAGTCCGGAAATCGTGTGCGACTGAATGATGACATCTTGGTGTACAAAATAGTTCCACCAGAGAGATAGTAGTGACAGAGATATCATTGGCCTCTTGTGTATTGTGCCAGTGAACTTCAACTTTTAGCAGGTTTTCTTTTGAGGTACAAGTGATAATTTCAATTACATAAATGGACAATACTATCAGAATCTAAGGACTTTAAGGCCTCTCGACAGGAGTGTTGGGGTTGGAGACCTGCCATGATCCATAGAGCTGCTTTTGAAGTACTGTACCAGGACATAATAAAAGTTTCCAGCAGGATAACTGGGGGAGAGGGGGGTGGCACTATTGATCTACAGTAGGGGGTCCATAGTGTTATTCTATAAATAGCATGTGGTTAAAATAGAGGATAAGATGCAATTTTTAATGCTACAGGGATACAAATAACTTTGATCCTATTCAAGATCACAGAGTCTAGAATACGGCAACCGTGTTATTGTACCAGGAAAGGCTTTAGTTCAAAATCAGGCCCAAGTATTTTACAATGTGAATTATTTGAAGATCACAAGGTTCCGTTAGATTGTCTTCTAGCCATCCAGAAGCCAAGAATTTAGTCTTGAATTGAAGATAACTTATTGAGGCCATTGTTAGAACATACTGACGCTCAGTTAAATTGCCACTTGTAATAAAAAACTGCCATCAGTGCACATAATGGGATGTCTGATGTTACTCAGATATTTAGATAACTCAGCAGTAATAAGGACAAACAGAACAAGACCCATAACAAACCCTTGTGGAACACCTCACTAGACGCCAAGGGCCTAGACTTTCCAGTATTCTCTGTCCAAACAATATCTTGTTTTATTTCAACCAAATATTCCCTTCCTGTATGATAACTCTTGAACCCTTCCTACAATAGCTACATTTTTGAAGCAGTTTTATAAAAAATATAGAGTAATCTAAGTGAAGATGTACTCACATTGTCTCCTCATCAAGTGCACTACAATGTTATAGACACAATCTCAAAGCATGGCAGAGCATCCAATTATTTTACACATAATGTAGCTATGGTGTGAAGTGTTAAATCAATGTGATTGTTGAGTTCAGTTCCAGAAACGGAACCTTCTGCTGAGTGCACCAAATGCACATTACCACTTGTGCTCCTGATGAAACACTGAGAATACCTCTTCACCTAGATTACAACTGATTTTATAGTCTAGGTATCTGATGTAGAAACTATGCAATGAGTTCATTTCAAGCTTTTTCGTTATCTCCTTTTTTTTGGATCTCTTTGGACGGATATGACTCCAGATTCCAAGAGCCAAGTATGAAACAGGGTCAGATTTCAGATGCTGCGGAAGGTGAACTACAGCTAAATTCAACAATCACATAAACAGAAAACGTTTAAATAATGGATAAAAGGGTTGAACGATAAGTCTAGCTTATTGCAGAGGATGACAGTTGACATAGGTAGAATTCTTTTTTAAATTAGTTTTACTAGCCTACACATGAGGGAGTAGTATCCTCTGCACGCTTTGACAGGAAGAGGTTGGATCTGAGTTAGCCTCCTCTTCTTACAAGGTGCAAAGTAACATCACAGAGGCAGAGCCTGCTACTCCTCCTCATAGTAGATGTGACGATGGATCTAAAAAGGAGGTAACCAATAACCCCAACCTTACTAATCCTTAATATCCTGTCACTCTTGAACCAGCACCCCCAGTGATATTAAATTATTTCTTTATATACAAAATATTTTAATTTGAAAACAATTGCTAAACTAAACTTACTTGAAAATTTGGTTGATACGTGATTTTGGCATGGAAAACTTAAGAAAAACTCTAATGAACCGAATCATGATAAGCGGTCTCGGAGAACGCAAGATTGAGAGGTAATTGAATCTTTGTACAATGCCAATCATCTCAAACATCTGCAGTATAACAGACATCCAGAGGAAGAACACCATGCTAGCATCAAACTGGCACCAGTGATCTTTCAAATATGGGACTTCACCCTGTAATCAAATCAAATATGTATATGATTGAAGTTATTTAATCAATTACAGCACACTTGTTATAGTAATAATAATATAAAATTACTGAAAAAGTTATTAATTAACTCAAATTATACTAATAGACTGGACTTAAACCTAAAAGTGCTGACGTCAGCAAGCCTCCTGGTAGTGCTAACTTCATACTAGGTTACATCGACGTTTACGGTAAACAACATAACATCCATAATAAATTGATGATACTTCTCAATGTATTTTATACAGTAATAAACTAGAAAAACAGCACTAGTCTATTAATTTATCAACATGCTGCTTTACTTTTTCCTAATTACTGTCACTAGACTACAGATGTTTTTAGCTTTGCATATAGTTAGCTGGAATCGTTTCTTTTGGGAGTAATTCTTTACAGGAGTTATTTTGTTGTTGTTGATAACTAAAGACTATCAGCTTTTTTATTCAAACACAGGTTATAAATATATAATACTAGCAGTTACCCGCGGCTTAGCATGCGATTTCCTACTGAAAAACTGGGACATCTTAGTGGGCATATTTCTTTTGAATGTCATCCGTGCTCTCCTGAGATAAATGATAGTCACTGAAATATATTCCAACCTAATGATAGAATTTAAGATTTAAATTTAAAAAGCAGCTTTTGGGGACTCTAAAGTCGATTACCTGTGAAATGATTCAAATTTGTCTCCAATGTTCTATGATTATTTAATGAATAGCTTCAACAATTGAACTATGTATATTAGGCTGGAGTAGAGGAATCATAAAGTCAAAGTTCTTAGCTGTCAGTTAACGCACTTATGATGTAATAAATGGTGGATTTCAATGTAATATTGTAGGAATATTTTAGGTACATATTATTAAAGTATTCATGGATCAGAACTTCTTATGTTAAGCGAAATTACATTTGGTTTATATGTTTTGGAACATGTGTTCGCTGCAATGCATTATGAGGTCTGTCCAAAAAGTATCCGACCGCCGAACCAGTAGGCGGCCGCGGCGTAACCGACCGGCTCGAACCGGTTATTGGAGGGGAGGAGGGAGCCTACTCTTTCTTATATTAGGTATTGAATACGATCCGGTCACTCAGTGAGTCACAGCGCTCTGTTCCGTACAGTACTGCCATGCGTCACATTTCAATTTGACTGAACGTGGTGAGCAGTGCATTTGCATTAAATTTTGCCAAAAACTTGGCCATTCAGCATCAGAGACGATTACTATGATACAGAGAGTTTATGGTGACATGTATATGGGCGATACACAAATAAAAGAGTGGTTTAGGCAGTTTAAAAATGGCCGTTTAAGGAATACCAAAATAGTCAGTTTGTAACATTTTACACGAAGATTTAAAAATGAACCTTGTTTCGGAAAAATTTGTTCCTCGGCTGCTGACAGAAGACCAAAAGAACTGTCGACTTGAAATCGCACAGGACAATCTGGATTTGATAAAAAGTAACCCAGGGCTATTTAAAAAATTATTACTGGTGATGAGTCATGGGTTTATGGCTACGACCCTGAAACAAAGGCTCAATCTTCACAGTGGAAAACTCGCGAAGAGCAACAGCCGAAAAAAAGCAAGACAAAGTCAAAGCAATGTCAAGACAATGCTGACAGTTTTTTTTTACCAGGACGGCATTGTTCATTATGAATATGCTCCAAGAGGCCAGACAGTGAATAAGGAGTATTAACTTGAGGTCCTAAGGCGGCTATGAGATGCAGTGCGAAAGAAACGACCTAAACTGTGGACAAGCCGTGACTGGATCCTGTACCACGACAACACGCCAGCTCATTCCTCAAATTTTTTTCAGCGTTTTTTGGTCAAACACGACATCAACCAACTACGATAACCTCCCTACAGTCCTGACATAGCTCCTTGTGACTTCTGGCTATTTCCGAAATTTAAAATTCCTTTGAAAGGAAAAAGATTTGAGAATGTTGAACAAATAAAACAAAATGTGACGAAGGACCTGTTAGCCATTCCGCAAAATGAATTTAAGGAGTGTTTCCGGAAGAGGGAGGAGCGTTGGAAAAGGTAGTGGCTTGTGGAGGGGAGTACTTTGAAGGGGACCAGATTGCCGTTGCCACCGAGTAATGTCAGTTCATGCCAGACGTCAAGGTCGGATACTTTTTGGACACACCTCGTATATATATATATATATATATATATATATATATATATATATATATATATATATCTTGCAGTTGTATGTAATATATATGTATACCAACAAGGACACTTTTGGTTTGCTATAAATCTCATCTACTGAAGTATTTGTTTGAATTTGCAGGTTGGTACCGGCTTTTCAGTGAGCACAAACAATACATTTTTTGTTCCTGTGCTTTTTTGTAAAAACTAAAAGTGCAAGTTCTGTGTGTGTAAATTTGTTTTTATTTTGTATATTTTTTATTTTTATTTTAGTGAGTTTAGTTTTTTTATATATATTTTTCTATAAACACCAGTTAATAACTTTTTAACATGTAACAAACAGTAAGTAATCGTAATAATTATTTTCTTATTTAGTTGAAAAAAATATGTTGCACTTTGTTAATTTGTATGTACTGTACTTATAATTTACTTTTTACATATGCTTGTAAAACTTCTAAAAAATATGTAAAACTACCAGGTGAATATAGTCAGTACCTATTTTAAAAGATGACATCACCTGTTAGTTAAAGGGATGCTTAAAATAATAGTAAACCTTGTGTATATAATAGTAAACTAAACTTGTGCTCACATCAATCGCTTCATGATTTTGTCTGTAATAGTAAACTGACCTAATGCTCACATCAATAATTTTATGACTGTATCTGTAATAGTAAACTAACCTTCAATATCCCTCTTATATGCATCTTGGCAATCATCTCAGCTGTGAAGAGGAAAGTTATGACCAGGTCACAACAGAATGTGATGTACTGTAACGGTGGGTAGCGCTCAAATGTCTTGGGCGTGTTGAGACTCACTGATAGTAGACTGATAAGTGCACATGCTCGCATCAACCGCCTGACCCATAACTAAACACATAATTTTTATAATTTAATTAAAATCTTTGTAAACTATATTCAATACAATATAAAAATTCAAAACACTGGATACATTGAGTTTTTTGTCTATTATTTTAAAACTTCAATAATTAACAGAATTGTCCAGTGGAATTGTACCATTAAGGACCAAAGAGACAAAATAAGTTTAAAATATCATCTGAGGTGCTTTGTTTTTTATCAGTATGATATTTTAATGTTTTACACAAGAACCGAAAAAAACTCAACATACTATTTGAGAATCTTAAATCTCTTTTGGAACTCCAAGTATTGTGATATTACACCCATTGATGTACTTCACTTTGGTATTTAACTTCGATAAAACATTCATGTAATGTCTAAGTTGTATCAATATTCAGTACTTAAATACTAATAAATGTCCTGACAACTAAAGGTTGCATCGAATAAAATAAAATTGATCAGTTCTTTAAAGCAATGTTCTATACTTACTTTATTAACCCACTCAATATCAGCACTCTCATTCAAAGCTTCCTCAGGTCCGTAATCAGCAAGGACCTGGTCACCTTTTAAACTCTGTTTTCTTCCGAGCATCATGGTTACATGTGATATTATATTAGTAAGATGCACTTTATCAAACAGAAATGTGTGTCATTTCATTTTATTGAGAGAAAAATTACTCTTCTGCTTTTCTTTAAATCGTAGATATTACTTATTCTCATAGTTCTCTGAATTTATTAGTCTGTTCTTCACAGTAATGAGAGTCACTGATAATACTTCTGTATCCAATTCCTGAAAATATACATTGTTTAAGAAACTTTAATTAAATGTATCACAACTCCAATACATAAAAATAATTCAAAAGATAAAAGTTTGTTGCAGCATGTGCCATAATTTGAGTTCATCAAAATTAACTGTGAATCACAGTTAATATCTAAACTTACAGGCCCTAGGGCCTGCTTTATCTATAGAGATAAACAATCATTGTTATTAATACAAATAATAAATTTTTATAAGTAACATTCAAGAAGATGAATAAAATTGTTTTCATGCATTTTATTTGCACTAAAAACTGTTACACATAAATTATATTAATTCTGCATGTTAATGCAGTAGCCTACAATTTAATAATAAATTAACTTCCATCTAGAGAGAAAAATTGAATAAAATATTTACCTACACAATAACTTTGAATTACTATTTACTGTATTCTGGGTACACGAAGAACAGATTTTGTATCAGAATAGAAAAATCTACACATTCTTGTCAAATGAAAGTATAGGAAAAGTTTTAAAATATAATTGTTAACAAATGCAAACATATCTACTTTGAAATACCCATTAAGTTTTAAATATCTGTAATAAAATTCTTTGTAAACTTGTAAAACACAGTAGGTGGTATTATTGTAAAAATTTGATAAATGATTTTTGATTTGCTGTTGGATGTTCACAATCATAATCAGTTAGCTTTTTTGTTGTCTTTACAAAAGTACTAAAAGATTACACATTTTCCAATGTTATATACTGAAAATTTAAATCTCTTCAAAAAATACATATCTTGTGACTAAAACAAAAAGGAAATGTGACATTTAAGACATTGGGTTGGTATCGAAGTTACTAGTCATTTGCTAGATTTGGGGAAATAAAATATTAAATAGAAGCATTTTAATGGGCATAATAATAAATTCAATTAGCAAAAAATAGTTTATCTTATAGTTGATAGTAGAATCAACATTGAAACTTATAATAATTTAAGCTGTTATTAATCAAATGTTGTAAATACTAGTCTACATATTTTAATTAATTTGTTCAAAGATTTATAATGTATATATTTATTGTATTCAAGTTTTATCTTAAGATAAAGGTATTACTTCTAAAATGTTCCTTCATAAACAATTTAGAACTTTACAAAAATAAAACCCTGGGTGCACTTTCACAAGAGAACAGCAAAACTATTGGTTATAACTATTAAAATTATCGATATTATAACATTATATCAAATAAAAATTAAATAAGAATATACTAATACAAAAATACAATGTTTATTACAACTTTAGGGCAGGGTACGATAAGTAGACCCGGTTTTTTATATCAAAATTGGCAAACGATATTACTTAATCATAACCATCGATATAATCAATCGATACTGATTAATTATTTTGAGCAATTAACTTAAATAATCTATATCAACAGCTGTAAACACTTTCAAATATTACAAGTAAAGTAATATTTCAATTTTACATAAGCAACATTTGATTATTAAAAATCGCAGTCAATTTTAGAAAACTAGACGACATTGCTTTGAAAGATGTTAAGACAAGTTTTTTGTGGCTTCAACATGTTGGACTCGTACCGAAAAACCCATTATATGTGTGACATTTGTGGGAAAGAAACAACTGTAACTGCGAGAGGAGCAAATATGGTCGTCTTCAGTTTTCCTAATTTCGGTTATAATAATTTGTTTGATCACTGTAAATATTAAATTCATATTTTAATTTAAAACATATGATTGTTATTTAGGACTATAGATACTTTTATTTCGATTGATAGTCTAGGATTTTAGATGTGAATATTAGGTATCGCTGATTACATTCTTCGATATAAAAAACCGGGTACGCTTATCGTACCCTACCCCAAAAAAATCATAATAAAAAATTACTTGATAATTTTATTATTTTGTATTTGTCCACCGGCAATGGATGACTCAGTACAAAGCCTAGAACAGCATCTACTAAATAATACTCCTCAAACCGAAAGAGATAGCCTAACCATGGCAGCAAAGCTGGGTTCGGCCCTACTAGAAGAAAACAAACTTCTTAAACACCAAAACAACATAATGACCGCCAGACTACAGGGTTTGGAAGCAAAGATTGAAGATTTGGAGAATGAGGAGAACAAACATCTTGCCAAAAACGAACACCTTCAACGAATTATTTCTGAGCTTGAGGCACAAATGGCCAAGGAGAAAGACCGTGTCTGTGACATAAAATCCATATTTGAGGAGCATGACGAAAAACAGGAACTTAAAAACTACAGGAATATGAAGTCAAGTTAAGTAGGCAAGAGGAAGAATTATCTGCCCTCCGGCTAAAACTAAGAAACAAAGCCCACTTATCCGATGAATATATGAGTACAAAGGAATATAAACACTCCGAATCACAAACTGATTCCGCCAACAAACTCTAATATGGCTAGTCACTCCATGCTCATAACGGAAGTAGGCCTCCTAAAAAAAGGCCACAGCTTACTGGAAGAAAAGATGCAAATACTCGAAATGAAACTTCTTAACATGCAGATAGATAATGACAAGGGCGAAAGCAAAACAGGATGATAAAGAACATCCTCAACCTCCAGCGGACAAAACTTTATCGAGGGTAACCGAAATCAATGCCCCACCATGTAATAAATCACAGCATGGTGCCACACTTCGAGGAAGAAGAAAGAGCACCGACATGAGAAGAAATACTTTTAGTATCTCACTACAAGCTCAAAAATATAAAAAAATTTTGCCATGATGAACTCAATCCGTCGTCCGAAAAGTTATAAAACATACAGTAATTTTCAGGACCCCAGACCTAACCTGAAGAGGAACCCACCAATGACAGCCAGACTTGTGGCCCTACAGAGAGTGCTGAGGACTTCTTAAACAACTATCTGAGAGAGCACCAAGTGAAGGCATCCATCTGCAACGATGCAGGAAAGGCGGCCCAACTGCTGATCTGCCACAGTGTGACAGCCCAACCAGCATTGTTGATGCATCAACACCATCACCCGAAATCTGTGTGCCCCCCACAGGCAGGCACAAAAACCGGCTCTCTCTTGACTGATTTTTTAGATGTGATGGGAGCAAAAAAAGCAAGACACAAAACCATCCAAAAAGGCAGAATCTACCTAAACTCCACACTGAAAATGAAAATGAAGAGCCACCAAAGTACATTAGGAACGGACAAAAACTGAATAAATTGACCATCCTTCATCAAAACATAAGAGGACTAACAAAAAAGGTTAACAGACTTAACCATATCCTCAGTGAAAGATCCCCAAGTCTGCTGATCCTGACGGAGTAACGGTCTTAGTCAAGGCGAACTTGAGAACACAATATCACTGGATACTCGCCTCATAACGGAGTATAGCAGAACCAATCACAGGCTGGGAGGTGTCACCGTTTACTCTGCAGAGTCTCTGATGAGCACTGTTGAAGTCGTTGATGTGTCACAGCACAGCCCTGGAGCTCGTCTGTGAGGTAGCGATGATCCGAATCAGGGTTAGAAACCACAACATAAACATACTTGGGTTGTACCGCCCCCCGGGAGACAACATAGGACCTGCAATGGAAATTTTGTCAAGTATCTTGGAGGAAAACCAGTCTCACAACAGGTACACAATCATTATTGGTGACATCAATATTGATAACCTAAAACAAGATGTAAAAAGTAGAATCCTCGAACAAGAACTCACCACACACAATATAAGAAGGCTGGCCCTGCCCGCAACTCGAGTAACCCCTGAGTCAGCAACATCAATTGACTGCATATGTTCTAACCTCCCACAGACCAACATCAGCGCTGAAGTTTTTCAAACAGGCCTGTCAGACCACACTGCACAGCAGTGCTGGGTGAACATTCAACTTGAAGATAACAGTATAGGGGCCACAGTGAATAGAAATCTATGCACAAGGAACTTGAAACCGTCTTAAATCACTCCTTGCACAACAGAACTGGGGACAGTGTACACCAGAGCACTGATGCAGAGACAGCTTACAGCATATTCAATGCGATCCTAGAAGCAGCTTTGGAACACACATGCCCTAGAAGAAAAATCAAACAAACAGATTACAGAAAAGTAGACCAAGCATATCATGTACTATGATCAAGAAGTTAAAACTCTCAGGGAAGACTTCATCAGAGCGTTGAACAAACATGAAACAACAGGCAACATACGGGACAGAGCAGAGATGATCACCAAAAAGAAAAGTTATGATCTGAAACTGAGAAACCTAAGACAAACTTCAACAGCTGAATTCATCGAACAGTCCGACAATAAATCAAAAGCCTTATGGCAGATAATAAACTCAGAAAGAAGAGGGAAAAAAGAAAGGAATACAAAAATACAGCTGAAAATCAACAATCAAATGACCAGTGATCCCGCAGAGGTGGCTGAACACCTGAACACATTCTTCACCCAGAATAGCTGAAACCACCCTTCAACAACACTCGGACTTACCAGAGAAAGTCAATGATGTGATCAACCTACAAACATTAGGAAACACCCATCAAGAGCTCCTTTTGAGTAGAACCACCCCTAAAGAAGTGGAAGATATAATTGACTCCCTAAAAATCCAAATCCTCAAGTGGTGTCGATGACTACTCATCAAAGATGGTGAAACACCTCAAACATGAATTGACAGCCCCCCTGGCAGGCATAATAAATAAATCCTTTCAAGATGGTCACTTTCCCTCAGACCTCAAAATAAGCAAAGTATACCCTCTGCACAAAAAAGGAGAAACGACAGAAAACTCAAAACTATAGACCGATCTCTTTGATATCGACATTCTCCAAAATAATCGAAAAAATAGCACTGAGAAGACTTATGAGCCACCTCAACCACCAACATCTTGTAACAGAAAGCCAACACGGATTTTTAAGAGGTAGGTCAACGACCTCTGCCATAGTGAGCCTGGTTGAGTTTCTTGTAGAAACAAATTGACAAAGGAAATTTTTGTCACAGCTGTATTTCTAGACTACAGCAAGGCCTTCGACTGCCTAGGGCATGAATTAATCTCAGAAAAAACTAGAAGGCCTTGGAGTAAGACATTTGTCAAAAAGCTGGTTCATAAGCTACCTGAAAGGGCGAACGCAGGTCACAGAATTGCAACAAACCAAGAACCGTGTCACGAGCAAGCACCGCTCCAACCCATTGCCAGTGACACGTGGTGTGCCCCAAGGATCCGTCCTGGGACCAGGTTTTATTCATACTGCTGACAAACGATTTTGCTAGCTATATTCAGAACCCGAATACAATGAACAGTAATGTATGCAGACGATACAACGATACTGCTCAAAAACACCAGTGCAAATGATCTTTACACAGACACAGCAACCGCTCTGAATAAAGCATTCCAATACTGTAAAGCAAATGACCTAGCAGTAAACCCCTCCAAGACATCCCAGAATGAATTTCAGCAGGAAAAGAGAAGAAATTCTTGAGACCCCAGGCGTACTGATGGAAAGACATATGAAATTTCTCGGGCTAACCTTGGATGATAAGCTTTCCTGGAATCACCACGTAGACAGCATGTGCACGGAAGATCAGCTCAGGTATTTACGTTGTGCGAAGGATCAAACAAATTGGTGGCCCCCAAGCAGCAAAAACAGCATATTATGCACTAATAGAAGCCCATATCAGATATGGCCTTATTATATGGGGAGGAACATCAGCTGCTAATGTCAACCGAATACTTATCCTTCAAAAAAAAGCAATAAGGGCCCTTGCAGACCTTGGGCCGCGGGAGTCCTGCCGAAAGCATTCGAAACACTAGGAATAATGACTGTGGTGGCTCTCTACATACAGGAAGCCATACTGCACGTCGACAGAACAAATGTCCCTACAGGAAGAGACCTCCACTCCTATGATACCCGGTATGCGTCACAATGCATCCTACCAATACATCGCACATCCCTTAAGGAGAACATATGCTGGCCGAAGACTGAAAAACCTGCTCCCGCCAACCCTGGGAAGCCTGACAGGACTGGAGCTGAAGAAGGAACTTAAGAGGTGGCTGCTTGAGAGACCTGTCTACACTCTTCAAGAATTTATAGAAAACACCAACTGCATCAGGACAACATGAACATTTGAAGCAGAATATTAAGCCTTTAGTTTAAATCGCTAATTTTGTACCTTGACTCTATCACATGTCTTGATGATATTGTAATAAAGAATGATTGATTGATTGATTGATACTAATTTAGCTATCAAATTATGTTCTGAAAACATTCAATAATGCATTAGGTTTAAATATATTTTTTACAAAGGAAATTATAGTTAATCATTATTTTATTTTTCCACTATTGCGCTTTTCTTTTTTAAATAAACAATAAAATGTAAACAAATGGTAATATCAACAGTAGGTTTCAATATTTATTATAAAATGTAGATTATAGTATCATCGATAGTTTTGCAATATTGATATTTACAGTCAATTGTTTTGTTGATTTCTTATGGAAGTGTAGCCCTATCGGGTAGGGTACGATAAGCGGACCCGGTTCTTTATATCGAAGAATGTAATCATCGATACCTAATATTCGTATCTCTAATCCTAGACCATCAATCGATATAAAAGTATAGTCCTCAATAACAATCATATGTTTTATATTAAAATATTAATTTAATATTTACAGTGATTAAACAAATTATTATAACAAAAATGAGGAAAACTGAAGAAAACCATATTTGCTCACCTCTCACAGTTAGAGTTGTTTCTTCCCACAAATTTCTAATAATGGGCGTTTCGGTACAAGTCCAACATGTTGAAACCACGTAAAATATGTCATCATTTTTCAAAGCAATGTTGTGTATTTTTCTAAAATTGACTGCGATTTTTAATGATCAAATGTTACTTATGTAAAATTGAAATATTACCTTACGTGTATTATTTGAGTGTTTACAGCTGTTGGTATAGATTATATAGATTGATATTGACTGACATTGTTCGCTCAATTGTAAAGTTTTGTTTGCGCTAGCTATCACTACTTGATAAGATAGCTAGTATTATTCCATCATAATATTGTAAATACATTAACAGCATTCTTGGAATAAAAATTATTCTTATTCTTATATAGATAAGTTAACTGTTCAAAATAGTTAATCCGTATCGATTGATTACATTGATGGTTATGATTAAGTAATATCGTTTGCCAATTTCGATATAAAAAACCAGGTCCGCTTATCGTACCCTCCCCGCCTTATCAAAAGTACAATATTTTACTATGTAAATTAAAAGAAGTTTGTTGCACACTTTCCTTTTATTTTTTCTATAACAGAGTGGGTACCAATTTAAAAACATTAAAAATTACTCACCATAGTATAAGGTTATGAGGTATGGCCATGGAACCAAGAGTTTAGGGGTTCAATTCCTGGGAAGGCGATAATAATTTTCAAATGGGTTAGGACTATATAAAAGATTAAAAACACCACTAGAGTAGGAAAAAACCCTGAAAATGTCATAAAATCACAATTTCTTAACTAAACTTACTGATCAAAATAATTCAGAAAATTGAAATAAACCAATATAGTGTACCATTTATTCATTTTGCATTAACAACATTATCAATATAGGCTATTGTGTATAGTAAAAGTATTCGCATCTTAGTTTAAACCTATACCCTAAATATGAATATTTATATGGAAATAATTAAAGTACTAATCCTATTAACCTGAAAATAATTGTACTAGCACTTATACATTTTTTTTGTATTTTTCTCCAAATGATACGTATTAAATGCTTAGGCTTAGTCTGGTTTGATAAAAATTTGATTAGGAGTCTAAACTTGGATAACCTTAATTTCTCATTCAGTACAATTTATTATTTTACACTACACGTTTAAATATAACACTAATTCAAAGGCCATACAATAATGTGTTTACAGTTACAAAAAATTAAACTACTTCCTCCATACCCCCCACACCAAAACCAACATTAAACACAATTCCACCCAAATCAATACAACAAATTTTCAATTTTCGCGGACACGCGCGAGGACGTGAAATTGGATGTTCAGCTGACGACACATAGAGGAAAAAAGAAAGAACAGACACAACTCGGCTGAAATGATTATACTCAAGAATAGTAATGACCTGGATTGTAATCAGCTTCCTGCAGTTATGTTAGACCTTTAAATTTCTGACGACTGGCATGACAATAATGACAGCTCATTGCCTCAGTTCCTGAATAAAATTCTGTAGGTGTTAACTCAGCCAAAATCGACTTGAAACTAGTCAGATAATGGTGTTTTGAATACTAATGGAGGCGATAAAAGTATAACGTATCAACTACTGTCAATGATCTTGTTGCTATTTTTGATATATATTAAAAGTACACATAAATAAAAACTCCATGATAAGAACATAAACTTACCTCGCTCTTTTATCTCACCATTTAACTAATTCTCAGCCAGTCTCCTAACGTTTTGACTGTACCACAAGATTTACAGATATCTGTACCTATAAACTCTACAAACGAAACCAATTTATTTAAAGCATTTCTACTTTAAAAGGAGAACTTCAGTGTCTAGGAGTACCTATTAGATAAACAAAAACTGTTTCATTTATGCGAGAAATTCAGTAATAGTGTGCAATTACTATAATTTTATCCTGTTTGGTATTTCCCCGCATTGTATATAATATACTGTTTTTGACAATAAACTAATGACTCAGTTTGACAATGACTCTAACTCAGTTTTGCCATTCAATAATATTAGGTTAAATAGGGCAATTAGTAGCGTTATATCTTAATTGGTGGGTTTACACTTAGTAGCAAAACATGTCATACATTTGCTAAACGAAACAAATGTTATATAGTATTTTAATTCAGTACTTTTTAATTTAGATTGGTGACTTTTATGAACGCTGCATATAGCAACTCTGCTTACAGTATTGGAAATGTCGCGGAAAAGCAATTTAACACTCGCTTAACACTCGGTGGCGATAACTGTGATACCCTCCAGTCAGAGGAGGGAACGGAGATTTTGGGCTCAGCCGTCGCTTGCTGCAATAGTGAGGTATAGTGGAACTGACTTTCTGAAAGATCTTGATTCTGATGATGATATGAATGAATCTTTATTGAGATCTGAAATTAGATGTAACGGCAGCATCAAAGATTTCTTACGAATTACAGTAAAGAATATAAGTAATTCAATTAATAATTCTGCCCCTATTGCACATACCGTCTCAACCTTCCATTTCAAAATTTTCGACAGCAAGACAAACAAAAACAGTACGTACACAAACTACGCAAGTTGTTTGAACTTGCACGGCTTCCTTAATTGGCAGAAACAGTTACGTGTGTAGAGGTTAGACGAAAATACTACGTATAAAATTTCTTCACCTAGCAATAGCTGGATGTAGCAAGGGTTTATTTGATCTTTGCCGACCTTTTATGGATAGTAGAAGTTTTACTGAATGTAGCAGAATCAGCATGCTATAATGTATCACTTTAAAACTAAGGTTTCTACTTTTAGCAAATGTTATATATATATATATATATATATATATATATATATATATATATATATATATATATATATATATATATAAAACATATAGTAGGTTTTGTTACATAGTATAAATCCACCTATAATTATCTCAAAATATTTTCACCCATATTATAGACTAAAATGAAAACGTAGACGTATAGTAGTAATTGTATACTTATTCACGAAGACACTGCATTTTACATCCGTCTGCTTAAACCGCACCTCTAGAAAGCAGGAGAACACAGAACACCAAGTTATAGATTGCTATAGGAATAAATCTTTCATTCATAAATACTGGTGCATTCATTAAGGAAACTTAGTGATCGCCTTGGATGGTAGCTTCAGAAGGCGGCAAAAAAATTAAAAATGAAAAAATACTGAATAAATGGTATAAATTACTGTTTTTGTCGAACAAAAACAGTTATATAAAATATCCTAGGTTTGTTACTTTCAAACATTTCTGATAAGGATTGAACGAAAATACAGTTATTAAAAACAAATTACTAAATACACTTACACATATTAAATTGGTTATAAAAATAATGTTTCTTTATTAATATACAAAAAGATATTAAAAGCTAAACAGGAATATGACATTACTAAGGGGGCTGTGTGTAGGTTTTAGTAGCTAAATAATTAACACGTAGCCTGAAGGGTTCTCGTCTACTAGACTATTATGTACCCCTGGTAATAATGTGTAGTCCAGACCCCAATCTCGTTCTGAACAGAGAGGCCAAGGGTTCTGAGCGCGCAGATCTGTGATCGGTTTAAAATAACTGAACCATACGAACACTTTATTTACATATAACCACAAGACAACTGAAAAATATTCCAGTTCTTGCCTCAAGGGTCACGAGAAATACCGAAGGATGGGCTTCAAGGGAAAGCCCAATGTTCTTGGAAAAGACCCCCCTCTCTCTCACTCGAGCGCAGATCCTTTCGCCCAACTGTGTTCCTAGATTCATCATACTCTGACCAATCCTCAACATGAAAAACAAAATATTATTGCCAATACAAATAATTGCTCAACTTTATATATATATATATATATATATATATATATATATATATATATATATAAAAACTATTCGACCTATATTGTTTTATTGATCTAACTGTCAAACTACAGTTAGTAAAAGCTTTTCAAAGTTACAGTGAAAAATGTCATATAATTACAAAGCAATAACAAAATAGAGAACAGGGAGAAACAACATGATAAATAACCCAAGCCTAAAATTTGAAGTAGAAAAATGTACCTTGTTCCTTTTTTTATTTACGTTTTTAGTAGGTTAGGTTAGGGAATGTTACATGATTGTTGCAAGTTGTTGAATATAGTAAATATGTTTACACTGGGCTTATTTTAAGTAATTTCTACTAAAAATCAATCCGCATTTTTATTTTTCTGTACTTCATTGTGAAATTGATCAACGCAAATTCATGATGGTATCGTAAATAGTTCAGTTTGAAAGATTTAATTTACACTGAATTCTCACAATTGAGACATGGCGGGAGTTTTAAAAACAAATGTTGACGTTCAACAAGAAATACAAGAAATATTTTTGGCAATGGGACAAATGGCTTCACAAAATGGAATTGGTAAGGGGATGTAATATTTTAATATTGTATTAATTACTGTACAGTACAAAATAAGGTTTAGGTAATTGCATATTGAAAATTGATTGTTGAATATTATTATTGTAGGCCTACAATATATAAAGCTATTTGATTTTGCATACAACATGATTAAAACATATTTTATATGTAATATTTTCTCATGTATTGGTAAATATTTGCTGCAGACAAATCTGTATCTCCTATAGGCACAGCAAGTGTATCTCTGTGTGTTGTAAGCCTGATTGAAGGTAACAGTTATTTTCCTTGATTGTATTGCATGACTAAGATTTATTTGTAACAATTAAACAGATAATATTTACTTTATCCACAATATCTGTTATGATATAAAATAGTTTTTAATAGTTACAAATTTCTTATTCTTACAATTACGCAGGAAATGTTTAGGTGTTCTCAAACCATATCATTGGCCAATTGCACACAAATTAATAACAGACCGATTTGAAATTTAAGTTATATCCAAAACAGTTTATCAGCGGCAGTATAATAAGTAACACTCGAATGGTTGATAATATTGTATCATTGATATTCATGAGTAAATAATCCTCGCTATAACTACTTAAACCAAATTACGTTGTACTTCAAATTACAGTATAAAATGTAATAAATTTTATGGTGAATAAAAGACCATTTAGGATATGTGTATTTATAAAATATAACAATCAAAACAGTATAACATTTACTAGCTGCAGTAAGTGGCCACCATGACAATCGAGTCATCGATATTCATAATAATATATAACTACTGAAACCAAAATGTTAAACCAAATTACATTATATATATTTCAAATTACAATATGGATCGGCTGTTTTTATGTCTTGTACAGTAATAATTTAATTATAGGCCTAACTAATTTGGAACAGTAATGACGAAACAAATTACATTACAGGCTTTTAGGATTGAATATAGTAAAGCTACTTTTTTATATCTAAAAGAAATGTAGTTATAATAATAATACTTCTTTATATTTTTATAAGCATAGAAACAAACCTCTCTACAAAATGATAGCCAATCTGAAATGGCATTTCTGAATATACTGATGATTTGTCAAAACTACATTAATTTATTAGAATCATAAGTTAGTAACACATCTAGTTGTTTTGGTTCTAACAAAAATAGTACATGATTATAATATGTTCATTAAACCAAGTTTAGAGTGGATTTAAGGGAGCAAGATTCATTACCTTTTAGCTGTTTGAAACATTGTTCAATGTTTAAAAATATATTTTGATACAAAAAGCGCATGTCTATCACCATTGTTCTTGCCGATATAAGCACTTACTATGCAAATGATTTTATTTTGTTTGAATTTACTTAATTTTAAAACAATATTGTTATTCTGTGAAATAAAAAGAGCTGGTAATTATTAATTATGAATATCTATAGGTCAAATGTTTTTATATTTCATAGTTTAAATATTTCTAATAGATAGTTAATTCAATTGTTGTGGTGGCTGGTTATTATACTGCAGACCACTTACTTACTTTTTACTATTTTGAAGGATAAAAATGTCTGACACAAATAAAACATGTGCCTAACCACTGCACATGCTACCATTACAGATTGCAATATTAGTGTAGGTGGCAGGTAATTCAGTAGTAACTTATTACTGGGATATTGTTGTTACAGTAACAGCTGGGCTGAATGATTTGTTCTCAAAGATTTTTTTGGTTTTGGGTTATTTGGTAACCAGTAACAGCCGAGGGCATTTTGTGAATGGAAATGTTAAACTATGCAATGTTATTGTGCGATATAAGTAGGTTTAGATTAGGTTATTGCAAATATTCGTTATTAGTGTACCAAAGTTAAACATAACCTTTACAAGTGCTTACGTGACCTTGAATTTGGGTACTATCTTGAGGGATGGCACCACTGAAGCCACACTGAAGGCCAGAAGCTTTTCCGATGAGTACTTTCCTGATCTTAGATCAAGTCTTAAATCTTACAATGTGATCTGACGTCAAAGAAGTTGGACGATCTGGGGCGTGATCTGAGGTGATATTTACAAAAAATATCATTCTACACTAAAAGTTTCAAAAATATACCAAAATGTAGAGAATTATATGCACTACAAAACAAAAAATAAATTAATGCTTAACTGATTTCTGAATTTTGTATTATTTTTTTGTAAAGTGGTGGGCATACCTATATTTTTTTAATATAGGAACGATCATTTTCAAATATTAGCAAACAATATAATTTTTACATTAAAGGTTTTCAAAATATACCAGAGAATTGTGTGCACTACAAAATAATAAATATATTAATAATAATTACCTGGTATCCTACAAGTGTATGTCTGTAGGTGCATAGATGTAAATTGGTGTTAAGAGCGACAGGTTTTGAAAAATCAAAAGTTTCTTGTGTAAATTTAGATATAGAAATATTTTCACTGATTATATTAATTTTACAATAAATAAATACTTATATTGAACTTTTACTGACATATTAGTTAGGTTGGGGTTCCAGAAAGCATAAAGGGAAACCTAGGAGTCACTGTCAACACCTAGATTGTCTGAATCTGATATTTCACAAGTTCTCTAATGTAAAAAATCAGTCAATTTCCAATTTCAAGATTCAAAAAATTTATGCTCCTAAAAAAATAAAGTGCATATTAAAAATAAAGTGGGTAATAATTTACACATTATTTATTTTTAGTACAAAAGATATAGAATTTCCATTTTCAAAATCTTATTTGTATCAATGAGAACATACATAGCTGTTAAATGAGGTTTCCAGGAAAGAAACTTTGCTTGAGTAGCTATTGTGTAAATGTATGTGTAACTAGCTGATTAATGTCAAATATGGGTGGGATAACTTTTCTTTTCTTAAGTTCCTGTTTCCTAACTCAATTAGATTCCTGACTTTTCATTCCATTATTTATACATCATGTAACTAATCAAAACATTACTCACCTTAGCCAACACAATTTCTTAAATTTTGTTTTTCGTACATTTTTCAGTGGCTTCCAACAGCCGCACCCCAATATTTCACTCACAGATCCTGCCCAGCTTTACACAATTTTACATACATTACTGACTCAGAAACTCTCCAACCGTATCAAACACATTGTTGACAAGGTATTCCCATCAGCCGCCTCTTGAAACCCGTCAGGGTGGAAGTTGATTTAATGGCATGAGGTGATTTACAAAATAAGACCACCAAAATTTTGTGGTATTGATTCGGAAACCTACAGTTTACAAGTCTCAGGCCTAAAGTCGTGTTTACTCCTTGTATTATACCCATGTAGGCCTATATCAGTAATTTGAACAACATTCTCTCCAAACTTGGTTTAAGAAAAGTGGCTTCAACTAATAAAGATGACAAAGTAAGAATAGACGGTCCTAAAAGCTGGCCGACATGACTGGCCCCTGTGTAAACCGGCCATTATTCTAACTGTCCATTTCTGGATTGTAAAAAATCTATTTAGATGGGTTTGAGCTGGCCTGATCCAGATTACAATGCCATAACGAATTCTGCTCTCAAAAATAGCTTTGTAACAGAGTTTTAACAAATCAGTATTATTATACCAGTTTTTGAATAAAAATAATGCTTTTTTTATACAAACTCAATGTATAAATTCCATTATAGATTTTTGTCAATAATTATACCTAGGTGTAGAGAGTGACTCTCATAATTCAGCAAATGATGATAAACACCTGTATTGCATTTTGTAAAACGTACTGAGAGCCAATGGTAGAGAAAGGGATACAGCAAGACTTAACAAAATTTGTATCAAGATCCTAATGGGCTGGGCAGAGAAAGGCAGGAATTGTTGGTACCGCTCCATTTGTTCTCACAAAATCTATCTACTTCTTCGGATTGAGCCAGAAGGACTATTTTAGAATCAGGTTATATTCTTATTTCTTAGTAACAAATAATATAAGAATCCAATTCAAAATTAAGAATCGGTACCACAATTTTGGAATCGGAAATGCCTGGTGGTTCATTGTCCATAAAGTTTCAAAGTATCAGGTCATATAAACTGTTACAGATATTACCTGAATCTTGTGGCTAGTGAGCCAAAAAGTCTTGTTGTACGTAAAAAAATAACCCATGAGTTTTTTCTAAAGTTTCAGTAAAGCTAAAACCTAAAAATTAATTAGGCTTCTTTAATTTTAAAAATTTGTTAAATGAGTGCTGAACAGTACAGGGTTTGTGTGTGTGTTAATAGTTGACGCCAGGCATCAAACAAGGTTGTTGGAGGGAGTAGGAGGAGTGGTGAGACTGGCAGCTGCACCAAACTATGGCTTGATTCTGGATACTGGTTCACCTGAGCATCCATATACTGTGCCTCTAACTCTGGTTGATACAGCTAAACACCTACCTCAGTGGATTTCAGTTGTTGGTCGACAAGTATGGATACACAAGCTCTTGGTTGTTTGTGAACTGTGAGTAAACCTCAGCTGCTATACACATCACACATGTACCCATTTAGATCATTTTGAATTTAAGCTAGTTTTTGTATGCTAAATATATTGTTAAATTTGATCTAACATTAACAATTATATCCGCTTATTTACAATAATGGACTCTGTCTGTATAATGTGTTTAAAATTAAGAATAAAACAAGTAATTTTTTTTTATGTACAGTATTTCTATATTTTTCAGATACTTTGTGTGTGATTTAACTGTGTATTGCTGCAAAAAGTGTTATTCTTCATGAAATTTCATTTTGATCAGGCAACCTAAGTGTTTAAACTGTTTATTTGGTGTAAATTAGAGAATGACAATAATATGAACAATTATATGAATGTCTGAAATGTGTATGGCACTTCAAAAAATATTCTATAAGCCTTTAAGCATGTAATGAACATTAAAAGCAAAAGATATTATGAATGCCCAGTAAATCTATTTTATATCAAGAGCATCGAAATAATGTATCCGTGGACAAGAAATTATTGATGTATGCTTAGTATTGTTACTAAAGTTGCACGTGTGAAATTAACAAATTGTACATTAATAAAGATAGTGAAAAAGTTTTCAATCTAATTTATTAAGAATAATAGTTTTTTTAACAGACTTAAATAGTTTTATTATTTAAGTAAAAGTTTAAAGTTTTCAGATACAAGAGAAAAATGAAGAACTACAATTTGTGAACCTGTTAATTATTTGGGACGATATTAGAATTTTGAATCAGACATTTGAAGGAAATCCATTGATACATCTGTCTGAAAAATGCTCAAGTTCAATTTTGTCACAAGATATAGTAACAAAGCCTGAGAGGAAAGACTGCAATGTCTGCCGGGTAATGGTTCATCATGTGAGCACTGTATTTTATGTTGTATCAGAAAACTTGGCTCATTGTCTAGTCTTCCTGTCCTACACCAACTGTGAGTATTTCATATAGTTTGAAACTTCTCTACTCATCATCAAAATTATACAATTAATGGTGTCAATTTATGTCTAGTATACATATAACATAAACAATAAACAGATATACACCAGATTAACCCTGGTAGTTTTTGAAGCGTAACTCAGATGCAAGATATCTGGATGATATTTATACCAATATATTTAGGAAGTTCTAAATTATACATTTTGTTATAATTACAAATTTGTTCCATACTTGATTTTTCGTTGTTTCTTGATCAAGAAATTATATAGCACAGATGAGAGAAGCCTACTCCTGTCAAAAGTGAACTAAAATGGGTTTATATAAGTTTTTAAATTTATAGTAAAAGTTACTAACTTTGTATTTTATATCTAATACTTAATACTTGTTAAAACTGTACAGTTAAACATACAGTAACAATGACACTATGCCTATTTATTTGTTTCTTTATAAATTGAAAAATATTTTTAGTATTTTAGAACATTTAGAGCTGTAATTGGTCATTAGTTCAAAAGCACAGTCCAGTGAACTTTCATCTAGCATAATTCTTGCC
The DNA here is from genome assembly GCF_021130785.1 of Homalodisca vitripennis. Classification (NCBI taxonomy): domain Eukaryota; kingdom Metazoa; phylum Arthropoda; class Insecta; order Hemiptera; family Cicadellidae; genus Homalodisca; species Homalodisca vitripennis. Next base: position 105,221,409 of record NC_060211.1, read on the forward strand.
GACTGCTTCAATGGGAGTTGTAGAGTCAAATTCTGACCATCTATGTTTTAGGGCATTTTCTAAGGTAGATGAGTACTTACCTAATGGTTGATATCTAAGACGGTGTGTAAAATCTCTAAAACTTACTAAACAAATTGAAAATACTAAACAAAGAACAGTTAATTATATTTGACTGGCTTAGTTAATATTTCACAACTTTAGAGACCGAGATGGCATTTTCACTACTTTAAAAATGTTCTGCTCTTCTCAGGGTTATTATTCATTTAAATTTTAAGATAGATATTCTTTTACATGACATAGTTCAAGTTATTTACGTTGTTAAGAATTATTATTTTTGCTATGAATTATTTATGAAAATAAACACACTATGTTACTTGTGAGATCATGATATCTTGTTATAGGCAAGCAACTGGAAGTAAAACTTTGGGTTGTTCTGAAAGCTGAGCAAGTTGCTTGGAGAGAGTTCCTTGTACCAAATAGAGAATATGTGATTGAATTTCCTGCAGGGACAGAGAAATACTACTTTGATAAGTAAGTCAAATCTGTAGAAGGAGTGAAGAGATTGGAAATGGCATATGCCTATTACCTTTTCTTAAATAATCAAGTAGCAATGTTCATCGGTCCACGGTTTTTGTCTACAATTTATTACATGACAACTTACATACTACGGTACATAGAAGTACTAAAGTGGTGTATAAATCAGATTGTCATATAAAATGAAAATTTTTGGGTTAACAATATACAATATTAGTGTTTTCATAATTCAAAGTTTTTTTGTATTTCTACATAAAACATAGCTATGGTGGGAATGGTTGATTCAATGTGAATGTTGAGTTTAGTTCTAGTCGTGCAACTGATGAGACAATGAGAGTACTGTACCTTTTCACATGGATTACACTACATTTTTATATTTGTAGCCTAAATGTCTCTGATGTTGTAACAATGTAAATAGTTTGTTTTGAAGTTCTTCGTCACAGACTTTTTTTGGATCTATTCACATGAACATGAACATGACTACATTTTCCAGATGCTGCATTAAGAAGAAAGGTGAACTGGAGCTAAACTGAACATTCACATTTAGTAATTCATATTTTACTATTAAATAACTTTAAAATGGTGTAGTCTGTTATGTGTAACTAAATATTTTTCAGGTCCAATAAACCACTTGATAATATGTTTCCATCGGCCAACAAGGAACTTGGTGTAATCTTTCATCATAAAACATTATTTTCTACTTTAAATGGGTGTGAACTTCCATGTGGGTCTAAAATCTTTTTGAGCTCTAATACGCAATTCTCAAAATTTGTCTGCCAGTTTACCAAAGATCCATACAGCAATTGGTATAGGTAAGTGTTGTTCCATATGATATTATGTTAATGTTGTTAGAAGCAATTACAAGTAGAATGGTTCTATTCTTTGGTTGTGTTTCCTAGTTAGTTTTTATTAAGGAACATATCATTAAGATAATTTTCACATGCCTTAAAACTATTTTACCACATGATTATCTATCAAAATTACTGATCATACCCAACAAATTTAATGAGAAGTTTGTGTCATATTTTTGCATGCAAGTTCTAAAACAACCACAGTTTGGAAACAAATGAGAATGTAATTTTTTTTATTTTTAGAAACAAGGTAAAACGTTCATGACAGATTGAAAATAAGACAGATGGAGAACAATGCTTTTTTGGATCTAAAAAGTGTTTATGTGAATGCTTTTCCTCATTTTGTTTATGTGCAGATGATACTTCAAAATGTATCTTGAAAAATCATATAAATTTGTCAATATAATTAGATACGATTAAGGTGTTGTTTTGTATGTAAATACATAATTTTTTTTACCTCTTAGCTAAATGATCAGTGCGATAAACGAAGAGTGTAGCAAACACTGTTAAAGAGTGGTAAAAACCAGTTATCTTTTATGAATCCAAAAGGCAATTTAGAGGTGTCTAATCTGGTGAATGTAGGAAGAATGCATTGGCACAACTTGATCAGTCCATTTATCATGATATCCTAGGTATTGGTAATGTAGCATAGTGGTGCTCCAACTTGTATAGAGTGTATACTGTGTTCTTTGTCAATTTGTGATTAAAAATACTCCCAGCATATCTAAAATACTTTTCTGTTGTTTTCACTTGAAAGAAGAAAGTGCTGTAAATTCTTGTTCTGTACATTAAAAAAACACCATTAAATTTTGGACTGTCATGTAGGTGTTCCAAGGTTTAGTGTGAATTTACTCTGTTTCAAATCCTACTTTTTCTTTTGATTCAAATTTGATTAAACTTGATTCTATCTTCTTTTAAAAAGCATTGTTCATGTAACAAATTCAATAAAATCTAAATTTTACAACTGCAGTAAAATTTTGAAGAGAAATTATTCCACTGCCTTGTGATGTATGATATTATTGGAGTAAACTTTAATCATAATTTACTGGCTCATATCACCACATCACATCAAAAAATCAAGTCAAAACCTAAAAACAAAAACACTAGAACATGTGTAAAATAATAATCAACTCACACAAAAAATAAAGTGGATAAAGTTTACATAAAAAGTATCCAACTTCCCTTTGCTGACTGATTATTACGGATTACGAGATCCTTATAAAACCGCTACCAGGCATTGAGACACATTAAATTTTCAAATCTTCATGTAAAATTTCATTAACTGCAGATTTTGAGATGCCTAGATCTTACTCAAACTGTTGTATAGTCAATCAGTGGTTTTCGTCTATTGCCGCACAAACACTTTTGTCAGTACTATGTAATGTAAACATTGCCATTGATATTATTTTTCATAATAAATACCATAAATTTTCTCTATTGCGATTTGTTTGTTTTCTTTTATAAAACAGCCTTTTATTTAGAAAAGTCCAATTATCCGGATTTTTAATGAAGTGGATCAAGTCCAGTCCTATTAATTTAGATAATTGGAGTTCTACTGTATAACAACATATGAAGCAGGGCATTGTGACTCACTGACTGAGTGGAACGCAGCTAATTCCTAGTGGGGGTCTCAGAAGGATACCTCTCCACCCACATAACAGATCTGAGGTTATAAAATTATAACAGTATAATATAACATAACATTATAACATATATATAACATTAGTCATGTTATAATCGGCCAGGAAATGGAGATCGGGTACTTTTCGGACAAACCTTGTTTTAGTAAAGGTTTGGTATAAAGGAAATAAAATTTTTTGTTGAAACCCACAACCTTACTTCCATTTGTTAATAAAAAGTGCGATACAAACTGTTAATTAATCCACCAAAATGTTCTTGTTTTCTCTTTTTAAGTTATTTTTTGGTTAAGAATCTAAAGTACGGTAATTTTATATTAATTATTGTAAGGCAATAGATGATTGTGGTGAGAAATATGCCATTGCCTGAAGGACATGGTGAAATAATAAAAGTAGTAGTGTAATTTGTTTGTTTTTGTATCTTGTGAACTTGAGTTTTAAACAATAAATATTTTTCTAGTGCTAGTGAAGCTGAACATGCAAACATAGATCTGGTAACTTTGTATGGAGTAGTAGACAGTATTCTGTACAATGAAGATGTGGGTTTCAAGTCATGTAATCTGTGCATCCGTGCAAAACCTAGTGAACCCCTATTGACCGAATCAAAACTTACCATTAATCAACCTTGGACTAACCCTTGGATGTCAGAACTGTCTTTGGAAGCAGAAGACCTGTTGGAACTGCCCAATGTTGAAGAGAACAAGTTGATAATGAGAACAGGAGTACCAGGTGGGTAAAAGAACGATATAATTCGAATTGATCAAGAAATTGACAATTGTATTCTCAGTCAAAACAATGCATTATTTTAATTCTTATAAATTTCTTATGTATGCTATTATTAAAGTTAAAAATGTTCCCAATAATTAATAGGAGTGCATACACTGGTGTACATACATGTTTTAACACTTACACATGGTAATTTTGTGTTATCCCAATATACCATTCGGTCGGTATACAAAAATATATCAATTGAAAATTCCTCATATTCTTATAAAAAATACAAGATATTTTAATACGAAAACCCCAAAGTATGAAAGTGGGATATTAGAGTTTTCCAGTTATTTAGTTTTTGGATTCTATCAGTGTACCACATTTCTGTAACACAATATTTTTCCAATAATTCAGTATCTGAATGATTGATTCAATTGGTGAAATATATTTTTTAAGTATATAATTTATTTCTAAAAACTTGTTGGTAATTAGTAAATCTTATACCAGAAGTAATTTTCATGTGATTTCAAAGAAAGGTTGCAGAAAATGTACGACACTGGTGAACCAAGTAAGGAAATTTTAACAGGCACATCTAGCATTAGTTCCTTCCACTCAGGAAAATGTTATTCAATTATCAGAGGAGAGGCAAACTAATCATTCAGTTATCATTTTATAGTTAGTAGTCGTTTTAATTTTACTGTTAAATCAGTGTTTTTCTGTAACTCTCAGTGTGCTAGAGACAAAACACCCAGATTATTTTTATAAATTCAAGATTAATAATTTCTGTTGTACACTTGAGATAAAATATTTGAAAACTTGCAGGTAATATGGTGCAGATTATTAAACTTAGAGATATAGTGACTGGGAGTGAACATAGTGTTTATGTCAAACACAACTACCTTCCTCAATCACAACAGTTATTCAGGCTGTCCCCAGGGGTGGGGCTTTGTATTACACATCTGAACAGACGCTGCTCAAACGCTGGAAAATATTACTTCATCTCTACCGTGCTGTCCAACTTTAGAGTGTTGTCATACCAGGACAGTGAGAGCAATAGGTGAGTTAACTTAAATAATGAAGTTTATGAAGAAATGCAAGCAATTCTTGAGCTCAATTTTAATGTGCAATTTTTTTAAATCATGCAAAAATAAGCTTGAAATGCTTCTTTAGTGAGTTGTAGACAGTGAAAAACTTAACCTGAATTTCAACTCTATCGTTCAATAAGAGAATAAAATGTTTGGAGCATTATTAAAGGCAAAATTGGTGATTTCTTATACGATATTAAGTTGAAAATCAAATAAATTAATCATAGAATGTAAATTTTGTAGTTTTTGAGAAAACCTGTAACAGATCAATATTGGTTAAATTTAAATTCAAATGCTTTGCACTGAGAACGGCAAGTGAAAATTGGAAACAAATACAAGAAGGATGTTTGTCATTCAAGTTGAACATCGGTTTGGTTTGCAGGCTAAAGAGCTGCCGGTTTTCCTCTATTTCTGGTTTGTGGATCCCGTTGTGTAAGCCACCACATTGTGAGAAAGATCTCGGCCTGATTCCTTCTTCTTAATTCAGACACTGTAAGGGAAGCACGTGTTAAAATTCTTTCTGTTGCTCAACATTTGGTATTGAAATCTGATTTGTGGAATTTTATATAATGGTGATTGACTGTGTTGGAATATTATCTAGTATGACGAGATAACAATTTGGATTCCAAAATTTTATTTGATTTTAACGGAGATTCTAGAATCTAAATTTGGTGAGCATGTGCTAAGTGTATACATATACAGGGTGTCCAAAAGTCCCGGGTCAGTTAAATATTTTTCAAAATATTTAAAATAGAGCTACAAAACCTTACACAAAGTTACTGGACATAAAAATCTATTTTATCACATATTCAGTGATCCGATACTTCTTCAGGGGGGCGGGCCCGACAGGAGTCAGAAGAAAATCTTGAATGTAAGCATAGGTTGATATGCATATCAAAATAAAAGGTCTTTATTAGTAGAGTACAGAGCCGCAAACCCGACCCTCAACGGATAACCGAATCGAAAATGGCAGCCGTTCAAAGATGGCTAGAGTTTGGGTCCAAAAAGTCCCGGGTCGGTTAAATATTTTTAAAAAATATTTAAAATAGAGCTACAAAACCTTACACAAAGTTACTGGACATAAAAATCTATTTTATCATATATTTAGCGATCCACTACTTCCTCAGTGGGGCGGTCCGCTAGGAGTCAGAAGAAAATCTTGAATGTAAGCATAGGTTGAGATGCATATCAAAATAAAAGGTCTTCATTAGTAGAGTACAGAGCCGCAAACCCTACCTCAAACGGATAACCGAGTCAAAAATGGATAGCCGATCAAAGATGGCTTGAGTTTGCAACTTAGGTTAATGTAAAAAATAAACTGATGAGCTTTTTGGTTTTAACTTTACTAACCCAAAACTGTTTACAATTAATTGTTGTTGTAGAATAATAAGTTTCGTTATTTCTGAGAGGTATCAGAGTTTTGGGTTAGTAAAGTTAAGCCACCCCCTGAAGAAGTAGCGGATCACTGAATATGTGATAAAATAGATTTTTATGTCCAGTAACTTTGTGTAAGGTTTTGTAGCTCTATTTTAAATATTTTAAAAAATATTTTAACCGACCCGGGACTTTTTGGACACCCTGTATAGAGAATGTTGTAAGACATTGGTAATAGTAATAAAATTAATGTAATAAATTATGATTTAATACTGATTTGAACATATTCCAAAATTATTTAATTTCCCAGTGAATGAAATAAATTAGGTGAAAATCAACCAATACATGGAGTGAATCTACTGTTAAGGTCAAATTCACACACATCAGTTCCGGCTCGTCACAGGTCAGTCACATCAGTCACGTCACAGTCCAAAAAAATTTATTCTATAATGGATGTCCTGTTGCACTATCTACACTCATCCGGCTCAGTTCCGGCGCAGGTCCGTCAGTAGCTCTGCCGGCGTCCGTCAGTCATTTTCATATTTATTCCCACCGATATTTTTGGATTGTTCGGGACGCCTGACGGTCGCATGACAGATGTGTTTGCTATTTTAAAGGATTGCGTTTTTATATAAAAAGTTGTATTTCTGTAATGAGTTTATATTTCAAAGACTGTTTGTTACGATCATCAAGATGAACGATGAAAAATTGATAGAATCTGTTCGCAAAAATAGTTTTGTATGATATGTCTAACCCTAAGTACATGGACTCGTCTGTGAAGAATGAAATTTTTAAGAATATTTAAAGAACTTAGTTTCATCGTCCATTAGTCCCCTTAAATAACGTGATGAACTCTCCCTGACTTTCCCTCTTCTTCCATAAATCATGAACCCATATCCTTCGCTTTTTTCTCTTATTTTCAATCTCTTCGTCATCTAAGGGTATCGCTATTGCAGCTAACTCTACTATAGTAAAATCAGCCATTGAGGTAATTTATATATTATCCAATTTAATTCACTCATGATAAAATAAGCTTGACTGTAAGATCACTGTATATAAGTGACTGACGAGTGACTGAAGCCAACTGACGGACAGTTGACTGACGAATTCCGGACGGAACTGTGACTGAACTGAGACTGATACTGTGACGGAAACTGTGACTCAACTGATGTGTGTGAATAGATCTTTATGAAGAGAGAATTACAGCAATTTGAAAACACAGGTGATTCTTATACAGTTAATAGTGAACATTTTTCTGTGACAAACATTAACACAGAATCCACACTGACAGCAATAAAGGGCTATTAACGAGAATTCAAATACGGATCCCAAACCAAATACCACAAATACCTCAAACCAGTACTAAAATTAGTGAAAACTACATATTTGGTTTACAGTAGACTTAAAAAAATAAAATTTTAAATTAAAAGTTGTAGGTAGTTCACTTCTAAATAAAATGGTGTAAAACAGTAATTTATATAAAATAAATAAATAAAGGGTTCAATAATATATACCAGACCAATTGCCTAGGTCAACATTCTGTTGAAGTTATATTTTATTAATAATATACAAGATATAGCAAAACTCTACACAAACTTTAGGATGTTGTTCCATGGGCCTAGAAGACCCAAGAACTAAATGCAACCAATGTTCTATCTCTTTTCATTTACTGCCTGTCTTGTTGTATGTATTTTTAGTTCTTATTTCAGAAACCAGTACATATAAAAAACTCAAATTCAATACAAGTATTTTTCTTGCAGTCTCAAATTAATAAAAAAAAATAGTATCATATTACGTTTTAACGTGGCGGATTTTTTTGAAACATTTAGCAACTTTTATTACTCTTTTCAAAATTTCACAGAGAATTTAGAATTTTTATTACTGATGTACAATCAAAATACAGGGTGAGATAAAACATACCATTCTGTATATATTTATTTAGTTCCTATAAGTTCATTATTGTTTTCTTGTGCCATATACTGCTGTGATAAGTTAGATAGATCTTGATATAAACCTTGTGGCCTGTACTGAACTAAAAACATCTGATCTATCACAAAAACTTTTAAATTAATTAAATTATTGTAAAAGATAATATTTTAAAAGAACATTATTATTTTTCTTTGTTTGTTGAAGTGAGAGCTGGGGCCTGTATGGGCTATGTCACACCTCCCCTAACAGTAAAGAGAAGATATGGGGAGTATTGGAGACCTTGAACATCACTAAGATTGCCGTCACAGCCAGGTGTTCTTACTGCAGTGCTGAGTTCTTCCAGAACTCTTGTAGTCGAGAATGTGCTGTTCCAGACCGATGTACTACTTCAGCCTATGCCATGTGAGTCACTGTCAGTAAGTAATTGAGATGTCTTCCAAATAGGTTGGTCATCTAGTCAAGACCAGATGTGATCTTGAATGTTGGATGAAAGTGGCTGTATTTACTGCATGGTAAAACCATTGTGTTTGTAACATGACCTTGACTGGTCACTTTGTATCCTATAAAGTGTTTGTTTGTATTTTGTGTTTGTGAGAATTCAATTTTTAATTTATATTATTTAAAATCTGCCCTCAAGGAGATATTTTCAGTAATATCTATTTAATATTTTTGGGCACCCAAAACTAACCAAATTTACTTTAAGTCCACAAAGTTCTTTGTCTAGATTCACAAAAACCCCTCTGGGTGTACTATTTTTACTCCATTACACAATGTAAAATTTCTAACATGAAACTATTTATCCGATCTCAACCTAATTAATGATACCTTTCCAGTTCTGGTATTAGTTGGTTATTTTTCAAGATATGTGGGGTTGTTTTGTCCTCATAAGGAATTTATTTTAAACTTCATTTAACATTCTTAGTAGAATAAATTATTTAAAATTAATAGTATAAATAAATATTGCTAAATTTTACAGTGCTAAGCTGCAAATAATTCACAATAAAGAGAGGATACGTATGGAGAAAGTTCTTGTCAAGGACAAATTGGTCCCGAAACTACTGTGTATTCCACCAAACATATGGCAGATGTTTCTCACAGCAGCTGCTAAGGAAGAAATAGTCTGCTTCGTAAATTCTCGAGTATGTAGTAATACATTAACATAGCTAATAAGTCATAACAGAGCATAACAATAAATTGAATTAGCTCTGTAATTTTACTACTACTAAATAAGTATAGTGGCCAGAGTTAATATGTATGCCTTTTTTCACATGTTTATTGACATGAAGTTCTTTTGAATTTTAAATGAATCATATTAAATTATAGGCATTTTAATTGTTTACGATTATTCTTAAAAACTTGAGTTTGGATCCGTATTATTAGTTAAAAAACTGAAACTGTAAAACAAGGTGTGTTTTTCTAAAAAAGTACCATTTTGAAATTCTGCGATTGCAGCACTATGATTTGTGTCCTATGCTTGCACACTGTCTACCTTTATCTGTTAGCAAGCCTGCATTTATGTTATCTAGACTCAATCAAGGCAGAAGTCGATCGTTTTTACATCTGCATATTTCAAATGCCTTTGTTATAAGAATCCAACCGATTGTGAAGTATGGGCTATTTGTTTTCTAGGTGCTAAAGCCTTAAAAAACAATTGAAATTCACAGACTGAATTGTGAAGTGTATGGACGACAATGTCCATCCACATGCAACTAAAAGAACTCAAGATCTCATCACAGCATTTGCTAAAACAATTTGATAATCCACCTAACATCCCCAATTTATGGCCCATTTGTTACTATTTTTTCCCTCAGAAGAAGCATTTTGAAAGTCAGCACCACACCCGATGACAATAGTGCCAAAATTATCACTTTCAATCGCTGTTAAATCAGGTGGCAATCTCTCACGACAGTATACAATAGGTTGTTTTTTTAGATATGATAAGTGTCTTAATATTGATGACAGTTATGTAGAAGAGTAGATAAAAGTGTGGGCTTTCATATAAAAATAAAATTTTTACAAAATGTATAGTTGACTTTTGTATATATAAAAACAATACTTACTTAAAACATGCCTCGTAAAACATGATGATGGGAATCCAATACTATCAATTTTAAAACTGAGTTTAAAGGAACATTATGTTCAAATATTTAATTTTCAGAGACATTTACAGGATATAATATTACAATTAATTGTTTGGGTATCATAATGTCATTATTAAAATTGTATTGACCTAAAGATTCTGTGTTTGTTTAGCCACCAACTACTGGATCTCTTCAACCACTTGACTTCAATGCTTTGTTTAAAATGTACTGCAAAATTCCTAAAAAGAATGGAAAGTTTTATATTTCTGTCAGGAAGATGAGTTCCTTATCAAGTAAGTAATGAATTTAAGTGATCTTTTCTTAGAGCATCTTGTACCCATAATCAATTTTAATTAGAAAAACAGGTGTTATTTAATCTTAATACCAATGTTTGAAACTTTAAAGAATTGAAGGTATGGAAATATGTTACACTATAAATTGAAACACTTTTCTTCTTCTTCATAGAAATATTGATCAATAAATAACTACTAAAGCTTTAAAAAATAAAAAATGTCTTATTTATTCAACATGTTCACATTGTTAGCTATATTTTAACAGCTTTTTATTGATTTATTTGGGGATTGAAGAGATGAGAAGTACGAGGGGGTACCCAAAAGTAACCGGAATTGTATTGCTGGCAGCCGGCAGCGTGTAGTACACATTCCTGCCGCTAGGCGTGTGTCGCGCAACCCATTGCGAGCTCAGTGACCCCAGTTCCGTTGTCCTAGTGCATTCTGTTCGTTCGTAGTGACTGTTTTCGCTAACCCTATTTTGTTCTTGTTTCGTTTTTTGTCATGGCAAGTTTAAGTGAACAACGTGCAGCTGTGAAATTTTGTTTTTTACTTGGTAAAAATGCTGCAGAAACTATTTTAATGTTGAATACAGCTTACAAAGATGATGCTATGGGGAAAACTCAGGTCTACGAGTGGTTCGCTCGATTTAAAAATGGCGACATGTCGATTGAAGACAAACCTCGTTCTGGACGTCCATCAACCTCTCGAACGGACGAAAATGTTGAGAAAATTCGTGAACTTGTGCTCATCGACCGTCGACAGACAATTGAGGAACTATCAGAGAGTAGTGGGTTAACTTGGAGCTCGGTTCAGCGAATTTTAACAGGAGATTTAGGACTGAAAAGGGTTGCTGCCAAATTTGTTCCTCGACTTCTGACTGACCATCAAAAGGCACATCGAGTTGAAACTTGCCGCCTTCTGAAAGAACATCTCGAAAATGATCCCGATTTTCTGGAAAAGGTAATTACTGGTGATGAGTCATGGTGCTATGGTTATGACCCAGAAACGAAGCAACAGTCAAGCCAATGGAAGTCGCCATCTTCACCTCGTCCAAAAAAATGTCGGCAAGTCAAATCAAACATCAAAACCATGTTGATTTGCTTTTTTGATGCTAAAGGCATTGTTCATTCTGAGTTTGTTCCTCCAGGTCAGACTGTCAACCAAACATTTTATTTGGAGATTTTAAGAAGATTGCGCAACAGGGTTCGCCAGAAAAGACCCGATTTGTGGCAGACTGGAGACTGGTTCTTCCACCACGACAACGCAACGGCACACACAGCCATCTCAGTTAGGCAGTTTTTAGCCAAAAACGGCATGGTTCCGCTGCCCCATGAACCTTACTCGCCTGACCTCGCTCCATGCGACTTTTTTTTATTTCCACACATGAAAAGAGGCTTGAAAGGTCAACGATTTGACAGCGTTGAAGAGGTTAAGAAAAAAACGAAGCTCGAGCTTGCAGCCATTTCTAAAGATGACTACAAAAAATGTTTTGATCAATCGAAATACCGTTGGGACAAGTGTATTAGTTGTAATGGAGATTATTTTGAAGGAGATTAGGTCGTATTGTAAAAAATTTGATAATATATAATTTTTATAAAATAATTCCGGTTTTTTTTTGGGTACCCCCTCGTATATTTTATTATTATTACAGAAATTACTTTGATTATGGTTATTTCATCTGGTCTGAGCTTTTATGTCAGATATTCCTAGGTATACTAGCATTTTATTTATGTATCCCCCAATAGTACCCAAGAAAAGTTTGGCTCCATATTTGTTACTTTTGTTTGGAGTGTACCGATGGAAGAAAAGTTTATCCCACCATGGAGTCGTAGTCTCGACCAGGTGTAAGACTACTAGCGAATGTTTTATTCAAGCCATAAACTAATACATCATAAGTCATGCCAGCAGTATGCAGTTCTTTTCTTAGAGGTGGTTGATCATGTAGCTTTAATAATTGCTAGACTTCAATATTATGATAAAATATTAACTGGTCAAAAGTATGGGTATTTTATATTTGTTGGAAACATATTTTCACGAAGCACAAAGTTAATGGTTAGTTCAAATTCAGGACTAAAATCACAGTACAAAATATTTCAATTGTAAGTTTAGAAAATAGAGATTAACATAACAAGATGGTAGAGCCTTGAAGAAATTATTTTCAAAAATAGATTTTCAGTAAACTTAAAAAATCTTGAAATTTTTAATGATAGTTGTTTAATACATGTTAAAACTTGCATCTTTCTTTTTTTTAGTAAAAAGGAGAGGCTGACACCCTTTTAAGCCCTATTCTACCCGTTCTTGTGAGCTACTAGCCTGTGCAAAGATCTTATAAAACAGAATATTGGGAGGGGAGTCGATATAGTACAACGTCGATGATACTCATAAAAATAGTCACAGACAGGATTTGATCTTGTGCTATCTTGAACTCAGATGACATCTGACATCTTAAACTGTGAGGCCATCGGCTCACTATATAGTATGTATTATACTAGGAAAGTATGATTCATATGAAATACAGTTCAGTACTATGTTTAGAATCAGAATCAGAATAATTTTTATTAATTTTTAAACATGGTGTACAGATGAATGGAGTCATGATTGGCATCATGAAAAATTGAAAATTATGATAATCTACTGCCATATTGACAGGATATTAAAGTTCGGACATTTGCCATTGTTATATGTTACAAAATGTATAACACTATATTTTGAGGATTAAAATGTACCCTATTCCTCAGTTCTATAAAACTTAATACATAAATATGTACTTAAAACCTACAATTTGCGGCAATGGGCTGCCAACAAAAAAATTGAATCATACCCAACAACATCTTGAAGTTCAGACAGGAGAAAATTATCCCTGGCATTGTCACTGCACAGAAGTCTAGAGTACACATGTCTACCTGTACAAGCTAAAGTGGAACACTAACAAGAAAATCAGTGTCTGTATTTCCTGTGGTATCGTGGTGTGTCATCACCTGAAACAATGAGACAGGAAAGCGATGGTCAGGAGACGGAAGTGTAAAGGCAGCTTCCGGCCCTATGTTTTGATCCTATTATCCTTTTAAACAATCCCTCATCAATCAAACTGTTACTGTATACCTTAAAACAAAGTTGCCTACTGCTATATTGTTACTATTTCTTGTAATATAATGTCATTCTCAATTTCAATGCTGTTTGTTCAGGTTATGTGCATTATATAATTTCAATAACCCCTAACTGAGGGACATGAGTTTTTACAGATTAATTCTATTATGAATTAAAAAGTAATATGAATTGAATTTTTCTGTACTATCTTAATTAAATCTAAGTTTATCCATTTAGAGAAATGCTGAATATTATAAGTGAATTATTATGTATAAAATAAATTCTCTTCGGAGTATTGTTTGTGCATTGTAATGGCATTCAGAGCAAAAAGCACATAATCCAGAACTAATTTCTAAAGGCATTTTTCTATCCTGTTGTTTCTATCCCATAAAACTACCCAATATTACCAAATCCAAAAAATTGACTTGAGACTTGGATCAATTGATACATTAGGATACATTTAATTCTTCACTGGTTGGTATTAAACTCATAGTTTGTTTTGGTTGGCTTGAAAATTAAGTTGTTTTCCTGAAAAAGTTATTTAAATTGGCCAAAAATGTTAAACACTGACATTTCACTTTTGTATTTAGATGATATACGGCTTATACTGAATAGCAGAGGTCCCAAACAAGGAATTGTTAGATAAGTGATGTCATTAAATATAATTATAAATGACTAATTGGCATGACTAATACAGTGACAGTATATGTAGTGAAGAATCATATATTAAGGTATTGTTGTAGGAGGGTAATTATTTCCTAAAATGGAAAAGGAGAAATAATCAAATCAAAAGAAAATTATTACTAACTTAACGTTAGTATTATTATCATAAATTGAAATATAAAATCAATGAAACATTACAGAGATGGCTGAGTCACTCTCATAAGATAGTGGTGAATCCTGTTATGTAGTTTCATCTTGTTGCTGTTATTGATGTTGGTCAATATGTCATAAGAGCTATTATTGGTTCACCTTACTGTATTAGGCTTGATACCACTGTACTGTATTTGACTAGTAAATTTGTGTTATCAATGGATTCAATCCATCTTTAAGAAATAAATATTCCATATTGTAATCCCTGGTAATAGGTAACACTGTATGAATAATGTTTTCAGGTAAAGAACCGTTCTACTACTGCATTCAATTGGAACCTATAGATAAGTATAGATTAAACATTGTTGCTGAACTGGCTAAAAAGAGTTTAAAAATGAAGACGGGTACTTGTGAACAGTCATAATAATCCTAAAAGTGACATGTTACTGTGATACATAATTTTAATCTAATAAATGACCTTAACAGAAGCTGGAGTTTTATTTAATGCTTCTTTTCCTTGCACTTCTGTAACAGTCTCATTTGTCCTCGTAACTGCTGACCAGTTCATCATATTGTTTCTATGATGTACTCTTAACATATAGAGTAGAACTGTATATATTAATGTACTGTAACAATATTTACTCTTGAATACATTCTTCTCTTTTAACAATTAATAACCCATTCAGAATTTGAGTAACAAATAAAACTAACTTATTTCAAATTAATTGTATATGTTACACTCAAACACCGAATTCGGACAATGTCCGAAATTTTTACTCACCTCCGCGATGTGGACAACGTGAATTACCCACGTCGCGTATTGAGCATTTTTTTTCGGACATTGGCCGAAGCGAAATACCCAGAAAGCGTTGTGGGTAAGCGAAAGTACTCAAGAGACGAAATAAACACGTTCATCGGAGATTGAGCAAAACCATAATACCCATAACCCGACGTGGGTAATCTAATTTGCCCACGTCGGGTTGTGGGTATTTGTAATTTGCGCAAACGCCGAAAAGCCTCCAAACACAACCATACCATACCCTAACACTAATTCCATTATAACAAGTAAAATAAAATCAAATTTTCCTTGAAATTCCATTTATTTCAATCAAAACAAAAAAACTAAAACAGTAAAATACAAGTATCTTATTATTGAAAATAGAAAAAAAAAGTTATTTTTCACACATGTACCACTTTTCAATGTTTATTAAAGTTCTTTTTCAGAAAGTATTCACTTTACTTGTTAGCACAAGAAGTGCTACCGTGACATTTAGAATTGCATTTTAAATTTGATTTTACACATTTGCAAGATCTGCCCGAACACTTCTTCTTGCATCCACATCTGATGAAACCTTGTTTGGACCCGGATGACTTCATTGCTTCTTTACGGACATTGAGCTGTTCATCAGGTACATCGATGTTATTAATAAATTTATTAGGAGCTACCTGGAACTGGTTTCTGGAAAACTGTTTGTCAAGAAACTCCATGCTTTGTACCAAGGGTATAGGAATCATCGTTCTTATTTATTACAACAGCCATTTACATTTCTTGGAGCTAGTCGGCCCCGGTCGACATCAGGAATGTTTACCAAAACGTTTATCGCCCGACTGAGACTGGAGTTAATTTTCTTTCAGTACGCTTTAACATTTTGGCTGCCTGACTTTTCAATGCAGTTACACAGTTTTCTCGTATTGTGTCTATGGCAGATTTTCTTGAGCAAAGAGTGCACAAAGGTAAGCCTAGGTCTTCGTTATTTAAAACTTCATAGTTTTATAATGTATGTGCTGACCACATTCAAAACAGCTGTTTGCTTTGTCACAATCTATTGCTTTGTCACAATCTATTGCTTTGTCACAATCTATATTACAGAGTGTTAAGTTATCGCTGGACATAGTTTCTTTTTCTAACGTGTTCATTGTTTTCTACAGTCCTTGTCAAAATCTCCGAAGCATCTTCATCCACAGCATTTATTTCTTCGTTGTCTTCTTCATTAAAAACTTTTTTCAAGCTTAGAGAACTCTCCTTCTAGTTTCTTCCTCAGTAGGTTATTTTTTTTACGACGTCGGCTGTCAAAGGGGGAATCTAATAATCCATTTTTCTGTGGTGAACCAAACATTGCCTCATAAGGGGTTCTCTTGATCCCACTGTGGTAACTGTTGTTCTTAGTATTCTGAATGATCCTGAGACCATTTGCCCATCCTGAGGTGTTGTTATCAGTCATCCAAGCCACAAGACTATCTCGAACGTCTTGATTGGCCCGTTCGACAGACCCTTGACTCTGCGAGTGTCTTGGTTTTTCCATGTACTCAGTTTTATGGCACTCCATTTACTGGCTAGGTTTCTCGATAACCTGAAAACCGTACCATTACCATTACAAAAATACTAAATTCTAGGGTGGAATCTTTTCACTACAGTAATTTGTTTTTACCAACTTACCCGGTTACAAAATTTCCCGTCCCATTATCACTGTGAAGTATGTATGGAGCCCCAAATAAGCAAAATATATCCAAAAGGATGTCGGATACTTCATCAGCAGTTTTAGTTTTCAAGGGACGTAGAACAACAAACTTGGTGAGATGATCTTGATAATTAAGGATAAACTTGTATTCGCCGTCAGGCTCTGATTGCATATCAATTAGATCCACCTAAAATACAATAAAAATACATAAATCGACTCAACATAAATGTTATGTCAACTATACCATATACCTCATTATAACAACTGCCAGTGCGTAATACGCTTAGGTATTTGTCAGCAAAGGAGAAAACTGTCTTATTTAGAGAAATGCTATGATATCTTTACCTGGCAGCGTGAATTTAATGCTGTCATAATGATGGGTTTAACAACCAGCCCTTTACTTTTTGACTTTTTCTTAAGTGCGCAAGGTTCGCAAAGATCCAAATATATTTTAATTACCTCCCTGGTAATGTTACAAAATTTCTTTTTTAGCTCGGCTTCCATAGCTTTTTCTTTTTTATGAACCAACTCGTAAGTGAGCTGAATGAATTGTGTCATACATTTGATCAATGCGACAGAAATATTTTATATCTGTCATTTCTTCAGTTGTTTTTTCAATCAACATTTCTTTATCGCCAATGTTTATGACATCAAACCGATTGATTCGGCGATAATCTTTAGACATCAAGGACTGACCATTTTTCCTCTTCTGTTTTGCCCTCCTTTACTTCGCTGATAATTTCTTCA
This sequence comes from Homalodisca vitripennis, assembly GCF_021130785.1. Lineage (NCBI taxonomy): Eukaryota > Metazoa > Arthropoda > Insecta > Hemiptera > Cicadellidae > Homalodisca > Homalodisca vitripennis. The sequence goes on from NC_060211.1 coordinate 105,239,010, forward strand.
TAGCGTGGCTCCTCGATAATAAAATTTCGACTTGTGAGACCATTCTTCTTGGACATCAGATCTTCCAATTTACTGTGAAATGATTCCTTCATTTCAAACAAAATCACAAAACACAACAGCACTTTAAAATAAGTCAACACACGCCACTTACGCACAGAACAAAGAAAAACTGCTTGTGTATAACGACAGTGCACTAATGTCAATGAAAATAGACAGTAAGGCCTATTTGTTGCTAACAGTGACGATAGTGGGGGGGGGGGGGGGGGGGGCGCATGTCTCGACCTGCACGTCTGGACTGTGGGGAAACGGATTTCGGGCGTTTGCGCAAATTACAAATACCCACAACCCGACGTGGGCAAATTAGATTACCCACGTCGGGTTATGGGTATTATGGTTTTGCTCAATCTCTCCGATGAACGTGTTTATTTCGTCTCTTGAGTACTTTCGCTTAACCCACAACGCGTTCTGGGTATTTCGCTTCGGCCAATGTCCGAAAAAAAATGCTCAATCCGCGACGTGGGTAATTCACGTTGTCCACATCGCGGAGTGAGTAAAAATTTCGGACATTGTCCGAATTCGGTGTTTGAGTGTAACATATACATATACTAGCATTTTCTCTTACTTTTGCACACAATTTTCTGCTCAAAAGTGGATGTCTTAGGCTCTGAATATGTTTTAAATAACACACCAAACACTCTTGAGATGAGTGATGACCACTGAAAGATATTTAAATTTCCTGATCTATTTTAGAATAATTAGACTTTTAAAGGTTAAAGAGCATTGTTTTGGGGCTGTGGAATACTGAAACAATTTTTATAAGCACCAATGAAATAATTTGGATTTTGTTCAACATCCTAAGATATTTGATTAAATAGCTCTAATGATTTCAGTAACCCTTGAATTATTTTAGGCCAATTTGAAGGAATTTTGGTATCAATTTACAATAACGTGACCATGGAAAGGTATGTTCATTTTTTTTTCCTGAAAACTACAATTTTTCCTGAAAACAATAGTGAAGAAAAAATTCGTCGGCAACGAAAATCAAAGGAGTTACGATTTTTTGAAATCCGCTGAAAACTCTGTTTTTGACAGTACCTCTTGCTGAAATGATGCTGACTAGTACGTTAATCCTGTCAACGATGCCTGCCCACTGCGCAGTGCTGCGCACTGCTTGCTCTTTTAGAAAAAAAATTTACTCGAGCTTGCAAAAGTCGAATCCCAGATCACGTGATGCCCCTGCTCCTTAACCCTCCAAGTGTTGTTCGACAAAATTTTGTCGGTTATTTTCCATCTTTAACGCAATAATGCCCGAAAGGCATCAATATAATACAATAATATACTTTCCCCCAGTTTATATGCACCTGTGATAATAATACTTGGCTATAAATGCCCAACCCCAGGAAAAAAGTCCATTTTCCATGGTCACGCTATTGTAAATAAATACCGGAATTTTAAATTAGGAGTCTCTGAGCTTTCTTAGTGAATGCGCTTATGATGTAATATGATGAAGCTGTGTGATAATTTTGAAATGTAAGTAGTCATATTTGAGATGCATGTTTCAGTGTTTTCAACACAATCGTGTACGCAATTGTGTGAAACATAAGCTACTATACATTATTACTATGTATATTTACAGAAACAGGTTATTCTCTTCTTAACAAATAAACCACGGTATATTGGTACAGAAATGGTACAGAAATGACTCAACGGCTTAGTTTTGTAGATGTTGATAACGTAGCTTCAGCCAGTGCAAAACAAGTTCCGAAGTAAAATTCAACACAATCTACCGAGGATACCTAGTAACGTTATAAATTACAGGCCTAATTTTAAACTATTATTTTGGAATGTTTGCAGTATTTCCAACAAGCTTCCTTTTATTGACATTCTAAATAACCAATACAGGACTGATGTACTTTGTATTGCGGAACACACTGGTTATCCTCATCGGACATGAAGAACTTGGTGATACCTGGATATGAAGTTGCTGATTTCTTTGCAAGAGAGAAACATTCTCACGGTGGGATTTTTATTTGTGTTAAAAGTGGTACTGAAGTCATCAAATTTGACAAATTATCTTGTTTCTCGGAAGAACCTTACCTGTGGAGTTAGCAGCGATTGTATTGCCTACTTTCAACACAGTAGTGGTAGCTTTTTATAGATCTCCAGCAAGTAGCTTTTGTCTATTTTATGATAAACTCCATGATATTTTTTTCCTTTCTGAATGGCAAAAAAAATGAACCTAATTATTGCTGGTGATTTTAATGTAAACTTTCTCAGTAACCATGTGGAAACAAAAGAACTCCTCAACTTGATCAATAGCTTTGGACTTAATATCACTGTCTCAGAAAAAAACTAGACCAGGGCTTGGTGATAGTGAAACCTTGGGTAGCTGTATTGACAATCTACTGACTACTGTTCACCCAGACAGAGTACACTCGTCAGTAATTCACACGGCTGCTTCCGATCATCTGGCCATCCTCTTCGAGGCGTTCTTGGAGTATAAAATACCACAGACTGTCTCAGAAAAGTCAATAATTAGACCCATTTGTGCCATTGGTACCTCATTTTTGTTATCATATCTTAAGCTTATAAATTGGAATGATGTATACCGTTTGGAATCTGATATAAATTCTAAGTTCAAGCTCTTTCTAGATCTGTTTATGTGGGCACTAAACTGTTCTATGCCTCTTAAGACTAAAAAACTTAAAAGTAAGAATATTAATGTTTCCTGGTACCATGATAGCCTAGTTAAAATAAAATCTGAATTAGATAAGCTACATTATATAATTAATAACACCAACTCTGAGAGTAACATTGAATTCAAAACTAGGTACAAGAAACTTAAAAGTGTATAAGAATGAAATTCGAAAGGCCAAACTTAATTTATAATAATGGTGTAATTGACAAAGCTGTAAATAAGAGTAGAGCTGCTTGGGGTTTAATAAATCAAACAGCCAGACCTAATAGTAAATCAGTGAGTTCTTCTGTGACACTGGAACCCAATAGTTTTAATAATTATTTTGTTTGTTCAGTTGAAGATACATGTAATAATATCCCCACTAATGATAATACATTTTCTTTTTATCTTAACAGGTATTCCAACTTGACCCTTCCATATGTTGATTTTAATTTTATTGAATTTAAAGTTGAAGATGTCTATGCAGCTATAATTAGTTTAAATAACAGTACATGCTTAGACTGTTTTGGTGTAAATGCTCCAATCTTGAAATTATGTGCTGCCTATATTTGTGAAGTATTAACTTACCTATTTAATGAATGTATTAAGTCTGGCATTTTTCCTGATGTATTGAAAGTTAATAAAGTTATTCCTGTACATAAGAAGGGGCCTAAAGATCAAATCTGTAACTATAGACCGATTTCGATAATTCCAGTTGTGTCAAAGGTTTTGGAACGCCTACTTCACAAGCAGGTAGTTTATTATCTGGAAACTAATAGGTTAATTAGTAACTGTCAGTTTGGGTTTCGGGCTAAACGGAGCACTACTGATGCAGTTCAGTCTTTTGTAAATGACTGTTTTGAGGGTTTGGAACTGAAAAATGCTGTTAAATTTTAGATCGTATGACCTTTCCAAGGCCTTTGACACGGTCGACCATAGGATCCCTAATAAGTAAGTTGAGCTACTATGGTTTCAGTCAACTTGCTGTAAATTTTTTCAAGTCATATCTCTCCAATAGGAGTCAATATGTTTACTTAAATGGTTCTATTTCTGAAACTCGCCCTGTTAATTATGGAGTTCCACAAGGCTCCTTTTTAGGTCCAACTCTATTTATTGCATATATAAATGACTTGCCTTCTAATCTGGGCGAGAGCGGTGTAAGCACTTATTTTATTTGCTGATGACCTGGGGCTTACAGTCAGCTCTAAATCAGACGTTGAATGTAAAAGTATTGTTGGTTCTAAGACTTCGATTATAAACGATTGGTGTGCAGCTTAACAAGTTATGTGTTAATAATAAAAAAATCCAGGATTTACAAATAACACTAGCTCATAGGCCCAATGAAAATGATTTCAGTCTCAAGTTTCTTGGAGTACACATCCAGTCTAATCTTAAATGGCAAAACTCACATTGATTATGCTGCTTCAAAGATTGCTCGGGGCATTTTCTTAATTAGATCTCTAAAGGGTGTTATTTCCTCAGACCTTCAGCTGCAGATATACTATGCTTATGTCCACAGTTGTCTACCTATGGGATTGTTTTGTGGGGTTACTCACAAGCTGCAAGCAAGCTATTTATTCTACAAAAAAGAGCTGTAAGGCTGCTATGTAATGTAGGAAACCGCGAACACTGTAAACCTCTTTTTATAAAACTTAATATTTTAACACTGCCTTCTATTTATATATTATATGTGCTCCTGTATGTAAAAGATAATTTTAACTACCTCTCTAACCATAGTAATATCCATAGTTACTATACACGTAATAGAAATAACCTAGTATTAACAAAATGTAATTTTTCAAGCACCCAATCCAGTTTTAAGTATCAAGGAATTAAGCTGTACAATGCATTGCATTTAGATATAAAAGAATTAAGTAGAACTAATTTTAAGAACTGTGTAAAAAAATTGTTACTCAAATCTTGCCTGTACAGTGTCAATGATTTTTTAACTGTATTAAGAAAAATTTAGAATAGACTATTTTAGCCTAATATTTGACGTTGTTATATGTATGTACATTACATCTTGACAATAAATGATTTGATTGATTGATATTGGTTTGAAACATTTATAAATTTTCGTGTATCTAGGTACACTTCTTCAGATAAATATACATGTATAAATATTTACATAAATTGTGACAAAAAATTAGGTAAGAACTCAAACAAGAAAAACAAACATTATAAATAAATACAGTAGATCAGCAGCTGATGGGCCATGACATGACATGTGTGTGAATAAGTTGACGGAAAATAAATTTATCTTAAATTAAGACCCCTTGGATGTCTTGTCTGAAGCACCAATTGGTGTGCAGTTTCACTTTTTTTCAATTTAAATCTATTAAGGCTTTCGTTTGAATCTTCAGGGATCTTATTTATTCCTTTGATGGTGTAGCAATTTTCTATCTGATTTTGTTTATGGACATTGATAGCGTGACTGGCTAAAGGTTTTTCTATATCGCTATGTACAATGTCAAATCGATGGCCAGTTACTCGTATGCTTAAAGGATTCGATGTTTGGCCGACGTACTGTTTTTCACAAAATTTACAGTCAAATTGGTAAATAAGGTTTTTAGTGTCACAGTTGATAGTTCCTTTGATCGGATATACATGATTGGTTACATTACTTTTGAAATTTTGTCTTGTAGACATGATCTTACAGGTTCCACAACGAGGTTTTTGGCAAGGTTTACAACCAAAGGACTGTGATTCCTTATTTACCTTTTTTAGAGGATCAGTACAGACCAACATCTGTTTAATGTTGGCAGGCTTTTTGAATACAACTCTTGGAGATTTTGAAAATAAGTCTTTAGTTTCTTGAGAATTTTGAAGTAGGTTAAAGGCTGTCTTCATGATTGAGTTGATTTTGTGAAGGCCAGGATAAAATTTTGTTATGAATTTCGGATCGATTTTGGGGAAAAGGATTATTATTTTTGTTTGATGGTTGATTCAAATTGTTCTTGATAACTTTATCGGGATATCCTAATTTTCTAAAACCACAAGTTAATTTACTTATATAATTAATAAAATCGTCCTCATTACTGCAAAGATTTTTCGCACGAATTGAAAGACTCTTCGGAATACTTTTTTTCACATAAGTGGGGTGACAACTATTGTAATTCAAATACTGCATAGTATTTGTGTCTTTTACATGTATTTTAGTTTTTAACAAACCAGACTCTATAAAAACATCTACATCCAAGAAAGTAAGAATTTCATGAGAAAATTTCCAAATAAATTTGAGGGTTGAAAACGTGTTCAATGCATGTAGAAATTCTTGAAGGAGTTCTTCACCATGATCCCACAGAAAAAATACATCATCAATAAAACGAAACCAAACTAAAGGAAGATGGTTCTGAGAATTTAGGAATTTTTCTTCCAATAATCCCATGAGTAAATTGGCAAAAGAGGGAGCCATCCTTGTTCCCATGGCTGTGCCTTTGACTTGTAGATAAAATTTATTGTGAAATCTAAAACAGTTCATTGTTAAAACAAAATGTATAAGTTTTAGTAAGAAATTTGTAGAAGGTTTAGAGTCAATGGGTCTGCTATTGAGAAAATGTTTAGCAGCATTTATACCATCATCATGTGGTATGGTTGTGTACAGTGATGTGACATCAACAGTAACTAGAATCGTGTTTTTCGAAACAGGTTGATTAATTTTTGATAGTTTTGAAATGAAGTCATCAGTGTTTATTACGTAGGAGGGTAGTTGTTTGACAAATGGTTGCAGCTGATCATCGATAAATGCAGAAATTCTCTCAGTTGGGCAACCGTAGCTGGTTACGATTGGATGTCCTGGAGGTGGTCTAATATCTTTATGAATTTTTGGAAGAAGATAGAAAGTTGGAGTTCTTGGAAGTTTGGGAGTTAATAAATTTATTGTTTTAAGAGATAGCTCTTCATTTTCCCCATGTTGTGTAAAAAATTGTTTAATAATTTTATTAAATTCATTGGAAGCATCTTTGTCAAGTGATTGGTATGTATTTGAGTCAGACAATTGTCTTTCTGCTTCAGTGATGTAATCTTGCATGTTTTGAATAACTACCTTATCTCCTTTATCAGCCGGTGTTATTATAATGTCCTTGTTATTTTGGAGTGATTTTATAGACTTTATTTCAATAGGCGTTAAGTTGTTTCTTCCTTTTAAGGAATCTTGAAATGAAGGATTAGATAGGTTTGACAATATGACGTTGATGAACTGGTCAATGGGATGATCAGGGGCTAATGGTGGAGGTTCCCAGTCACTTTCTTCTTTAAATTTATTTAAACATGGAAGAGTATTAGAAGAATATGAGCTGTTTGTAGGAAAATAGTGTTTTATGCGAACCTTACGTGCAAATTTTAATGCATCATCCACTAAATTGATTTGGTCAAATTTGGGGGTAGGGCAAAAGGTAAGGCCTTTTTTCAAAACACTTATATCCCCTTCTGTGAGTACACAATTAGACAGATTTTTCAATGTTTGTTTGATTGTCTTCAAAAAAATTATTAGGGTCAGTATGATGGTTTTTTATGTTATAGGTTGGTTTAGATTGATCAGAGAGATCTACTTTGGGATTTTCATCTTAGAAAAAAATGGAGTTTACAGGCAATATTGCAGAGCCTGACATTATATCTGAAATAATTTTGTGTCTAAGATCAAAGTCAACATTAGAAGATTTCGCACTACACCAAAGATAGCTTAATTTTTTATACAAGTTGTTCATTTTTTTCTTCATGAACGATTCTATTGTCAATAAGATTGTTAATCTCCGGCAGTGGATTTTTTTCCATTAAATTCTGTAATAATCTTATTGTATATACATCTCAGCTCATTACCATGTTGTTTGCAAATTCTTTTGTATGATTGTAACACTAAATTTGACATCATAAAGCTTGTTTTAAGAGCTAGTATGTTAACGTCATGATGAAGAATAACAGGCAATCCAGATGTAGGTAATTTTGTAACAAAACCTTTTGGACATACGCCTAAAAGAAGGCATGTACTGATAAACAAATATGACAGTTCAGCTTAGAAATTTTCATGGAATGAAATTTAAGTTGTTTCATTAAAAAGTGGTAACTGTCTGATCTATTGATATTCATAATGAAGAAATTGAAAAACAAAAACGATGAAATAAACAAAGGTGTATCAAGATAACAAATCAGAAACAAAATTTAAATGAAGAGAATATAACTATTTACCAGAAAGGTTTTTTTTCAATCTTCAAAGAGAGGTTAGGTGCCAAATGGCTCACACATTTACAGAAACAGGTTATTACTATGTATAGTAGCTTATGTGTGGTAGTAGTAAAAATATCCAAACTATCACATGTATAATATTTAAAATTAGTTCAATTTCCTAAAATGACACTTGTGCCTGCTTTATGAGCCATGTTCTGGCTCGCTGTCTTTGTTTGTTCCCTTGGTATTTATGCTTGGAAAGTTTGAATATCTGGAAACCTGATACAATACAGTGTATGTCCTTCCTTTCTAAACTCTTTGTACTATACCATCTTACTTCCTGGGTTAAATCTAAGAATTATAAAAACTTATATACCTAATCAATATTGCATTCCTTATAAATGCAAAATGGACCTGCTACCACCTTAAGGTTGTTTTGTTACTACAAAAATGTGCACTTTGTGTCTGGTAAATTGCTTTGTGATTCCATTTGCAATAGTCATGGGTTCACTGTACTCACATGTTTCCTCAAATTATAGTCATGGAGCGAATGGTTTGTCGAGTCATATTAATGCCTGGTCCATCTGTTTTTACTCCTTAAGCTACTGTAAGTATGCTGTCATATAATATCAAAGGAAGCCAATTTTGAGTTACTTACCTGCACACATTCAAAATTTTATTCATCAAATTGAATTTCACAACAGTTTTTAGATAAATAATATCCAGAATAAACAAAATAGGAAAAGTTAGATCATAATACTGTATAATATTTGCATTACATGGCTACCTCATGAAACAATTTGAATTTTCCATTTTTGAAATGTATACTAAATACTAATAATATATATATATATATATATATACAGGTTGGCTTTTTTAAACAGGCGGAACCCTTAGACCAGAGAGAAAAATACTTTTTAGCGCATCTTTAAGGCACAATATACATGTATTTACCAAATTTCATGTCTATCTTTTATGGTTTTTGCTGGACTTTGGATAGTTAGTCAGGACATCTTTTTTTATATACAGGGTGGCTTAAATAAAACGGGACACCACTTGGAATCTTATGATTTGTTCATCAATAAATAGCTTCTTTAATGATGGTCTTAATTAAAAACCATTTAGAGCAATTCGGTAAACCTTTCCTAAGGTTTATGCTGTCAATTCCTCTCATTTGTAAAACCTGTTTCAAATTATTGCATTCTTCCAATTTTGCATTTTGATCCTGAAATTTTCTGTGACGGTTTCTGTTGTTACATGTTCTCTCTGGGGTCACTTTAATCTTAGCACAAGGGATCTTTCCTTGATTTCCTCCAACCTGGACCTGGACTGAAGTTCTACAGTGTCTCTGCGATTTTTCTTTGGTATAGAAGCTTTTCAGGCTTGCATAAGTTTATCTTTGTCTGAACAGCACCCTTTCAATAAGTGATGAAGGGTAATGTTGGTCATAATTGAGATAATCAATCACTCTTCAGTTTATTATCATACAAGAAATACTGAAATATTAGTACATTGCGAATTTGACTTATAAATAATTTTTAAATTTGAAGAGCAAGTATCAAAGTTTAATTTCAATAATCTATGTTTTAAAAGTTTGGAAAACGGAGCACATACTAAAATTGCCACTTGCCATTCCACCATCTCCAGGAGGTCAAGAAAACGCTATAGATACATAACAATTATTTATTAACTATTTTTTAGTGTAGTAATTAGAGGGAATAAATGGCAGTTTACAGACGGCAACCGGTATGATGGTATCTCTGACCTTGATCTGCAACTTGGTACCTGGTACAGCAAGGCTAGCATCCACATACCCCATGGCGATGTTGAGTCCAAGAGAGGGGGAGGGGCATCCACTGGTCACTTTCCCCACCTCTTTCCCCTCCAGCACAATGGAAGCTCCAAGGCGAGCTGGGGGGCCCCGGCCTTCACTCTTCAGCCCAACCCGTCTTTGTGATGGCTTTTCTTTCAGTTCATTCAATATGATGTTTGCTCCAGGAAAGTCTTTAGTTTGCCTCCGTCTCTTACCTGTATTCAGTTACAGAAAAAAAGCAAAATTTATAAATTATATTTTGATAAAATTGACTGTTGTCCAAATTGGTTATTGTGAATCAATTAAATTTACTGTAATTTAAGTAATCTTAATGCTGGTTTAAAACATTTTATTATTTTCAAACTAAGTTGGTAGATTTGTTTCTGAACATTACCATTTTCATTATTTGTGTCTGACAGGCAATAACTTTTATTACGTAATATTATTTACTTTGTAAGTCAAGGATTACCAGGTTTGTTTGAGATTGTTGTATTATATATTTGGCCACTTAACAAATTCAGTTTTTTTTCTATTTGAATATTATTAAATAATTCTTTTGACAATGTATTGTGTAAGAATATGTTATCAGTACATGTTAACTGCATAAAATTGTAACATACAAACATATAATCAATACTAAAAAAATACTAAATTTTGGATTAGAAAGAAGTTTATCTTAGTATTTAATAAGTATTAAATGGGTCTTTTCAATATTGAGTGCAATAAAATTACAAAAGAAACAAACAGTATATCAATTCTTTCTCCTGCATAATATAGATTTATTACATTCAATGGTTTTCTCTCATATATATTAGCGTTAACATGTTTCAGTTATTTTCAAATAAGATCTCGGATATAGTAGATTTAATATTTTTTTATTTTTATTAAAATAAAGACAGCTATTTTTCATTATTTTTATTTGTTTACTTACTATGGAAAAATATGAAACAATAAATGAAAACACATATGAGCTTTTTTGTTTAATTTATTTAGCTGGCTGAGCATTAGTGTAGTCTATACCTTGTAGACTTGGAAAAGTTTCATTTCAAAAGTGCATTGATGCTGGAGGGAATTATTTTGAACATACCTAATTTTTGTAACTTAAAATTTGATTTGTAAGTAATGTTTCTAGTAGTTAACGTTATCAGTTTTGTGATTAACTAATTCCTCACTTCTGTAGAATGTAAGGTTTCAAGCTTTATTTCAATAAATTTTAATTGTTATATTTAAATTAAATATTGAATAATTGTTTTAGAGTATATTATATAAGTTATTAAAATGCATTATTGATGAAATATTTATGTTTGAATGATATCAATATGGTTTAGGGTACCAACCTATAGTCCAGGCCAATGCTGCAGAGACTGGAGTTGTGTTTTCATCAATATCATTCCCATACAAGCACAAACCTGCTTCTAATCTGAAAAGTAATTTACACATTTATTTAATGTAAATTTTATTTAAAAATGTGTTCTCCATACTTGATCAACAATGGCTTTTAACTTTAATGTGTAGTTTCAAGACATCTTTAAATTACTTCATATTCATAACAATTCCATAACTCTTCATTTTTATTTTCCAAAATAGAAGAAATATTGGCCTCACCTATTTTAGTTATTTGATTTATTATTGCCTCAAATAAATGGTTTAAAACATGAAATTCACAAAATTGCATGTAAAGCTTGTGTATAACAGCTGTAGTTATTAGTTCAGTGTACATGCTTAGGGCAACAGTCTAGTTTTAATGAAATTTGACATTAACCTCACCTCAAAGTGTCTCGTGCACCCAGGCCGGCCAGCCTGACTGGTGCTATGTTAGACTTGAGTATGTCTTCAACCACCGCTGTGGAGAACCGGGCGGGGATGGAAATCTCAAAGCCGTCCTCTCCTGTGTAACCACAGCGGGTCAACCGACAGCCCTGCACACCACACACGGTGGCGTTGCTTGTACTCATGAAATACAGCTGAGTAACATCCATGTCTACCAGAGGCTGCAGCACCTGCCATGCCTGAGGACCCTGGAGAGCCACTAGAGCTCTCTCCTCCGGCTCCAGGAACTCTACTGAGACATCCTTGTTAGCTTTGCGGAACTGCTCCTGGTAATGAAACACATTACATTTCATGGGTATTGCAATGCATTAAACTATATTCTTCAATTACAAGAATTCATTCCTTTTATAAGTAATTAAGGTTTAATCTTCAATTAGTCATTGTACTCACTTAGTATAGAATTAGTTCCTATGTCACACTATTAATAATTATAGTTTCCATACAGGGGCATTTGTAATGGAATTGGATTATTAATACAAGGGTTGAAAGTAAGTAGCCGAAGCCTCTGATTGCTGAACGGGTGGGGGTAGTAGTGCGATCGGAATAGTGCTGTGCAGCTACATTCATCAGTACACCTCTGGCAGTGTTATAGTTAATATCATTAAGCTGTTCTAAGTCCTCTAAACTACTGTGACAAAGAAACTTCTATATTGTGAATGAAGAATATGGTGGTTTTCTTAAATTGCTTAGTTACTGGTAATGAAATATGATTTTTTTTCTGTCAATGTCAAACAAAAAACAAATATCAACGGAGTGAGGTTACAACTCATCACGATGAAAACTGCCATGATCATTACTGTGCATAGCGGCATAATGTTATTCAATTGGTTTTAAAAAGTTTGTACATAGATTCAATAAGTTGATGTATTTCAGATTTGAAGTGATGTCAATTTGATGAGAGTGGTAGATTATAACGCCAATTTGCTGTGTGTCACCTTCACTTTCCTTGCGATAATTTGCTGAAAGTCAGTTCTTTAGAGTTATTGACTCACCATGAAGTTGTACGCCCCTTGTCACCAGTGGCACGTTGTTGTACCATGTTGCTCATCATGGTATCGGTCGCCATCTTGCCCAATGCTAGCTGTATTCCCTCGGTATTACTCAAAAATTATTAGATTTGAACGTCTCTGGTGTTATCACCAGAGACAAGTCTGTGTGTATGTCAGGGTTCCAAAATATGTTAAGTAATGATTACAAAATTTAACATCACTCCACACTTTTTATAAAAGGGATATTTAAAGAAAGTCAAATCAAGTGACCACGAGATTAATTTATTAAATGTCACACTCTCAACACATATTATAATTTCACTCACCTTGCAGTGCTTTGATAATTTTAAAAGTCTAAACAATATCCCATCCTTGATTAAATTTCAATATACTATACAACAGATCATTACTATCCCAGGAGAACTAACACAACCTCCTTGCTTCGAGTCTGGTGTAAGAAGAGCGAATCTCCGTATAAAACGACGGATACCGACTCAAAACAATACTCATCCCCTCTCTCGTTCAAATCAGCGTCTTCACGAAGAAATTTAATTTAATTCTTTTTTTATAATTGTCGAAATTTATTACGTTTACTATAATTAATCAATTTAAGTATTTCTATTTTCTTTTTATTATTATTTTTTCAAAGCTTTTTATTTAAATTTTTAGCAACATGTGCTTTATGACGTCATCAATATACAAGTCATTCATACCACAATTGCTTTTCTGCGTAATTCTATTTAATGTTTTTGTAAAACACGAATTTTGGTTATGTTTACTTCATTTTAATTAATCAAATCTTTTCCCGAATAAAGTTCAATAAATTTCTTCGTTATTAAATAAATCTCAATTCCGACAACATGTGATTCACTGACGTCACAGTCTGCCGATTCATTGACGTCACAGTCTGCCAATTCCCCGCGAATATTCAAATGTCGTAATTTGACCTGTTACAAAGTGATTAAATATGAATGTTTTAAATATATTTCCAAATATATAGTTTACTAGTTGTTCTTTCAAATGTATTTAATAAAAAAACTCACATCACATTACATAAAACAGTTGGACTATACATTTTCTAGAAGTTTGAAAGCTTTAAGTGTAAACTTGAATGGAGTAGATAAAAATACTATTGAATAATCATTAAAGAGCTACTAGATTAGTACCACTTTGCTGAGATTTAGATTAAATTCATACCACACAAGGAGACAAACAGTTGTGAAAACAACAACCACATACCTGAGCTTTAAGCATTAATGATTGATCATTATCTCTTCGACTTGCATTTGATACAACATAAATATATCCTTGTGATGTTTTACTAACGATAAGATCATCAAGTATTCCTCCAGACTCGTTTGTAAACAAACTAAGGCAACCGCCATCGTCAGGCAATCCTGGAACATTAGATACAGGTAAACACATATTTCCGTTGTTTAGTTATAACAAGATCACTGATTATTCCTCCCAGCTTGTTTGTAAACAAATTAAGGCACCTGCCATTGTCAGACAAACCTGAAACATTAGATTCAGAGTTGGCTACAAGACAAGGCTTTCTACACGCTGGACGAGTTCTTCTCATGGAATGATGAACCTGACTGTCTAAAGAATTTTGTTAAAGACACTGTAACATATCTTAGTGATATTGTTAATAAAGAATATTATCTATTGTCTAGTCAGGTATACATACTTCCACTGTTTAGTGATAATAAGATCATCACTTATTCACCATGATTCATTAGTGAATAGACTTATGTACCCAATATCACCAAACCTGCAATTCAGAAATACTTTATTTGTTGTATTCTACATTATATTAAGTGTTTAGCATTTTATAATTTGTATCTTTACAAAAACTCTTTTAGAAATCAGGAAACAGAAATGCTTCATTCTTGAATGTCAAGTACAGAAATATTGTCATTTTTTTTAATTTTAAACAATGTAATTGTATATCAATTTAAAAATATATATGCATGTGATATTTAAACACTGTGTTTTTTTAAATAAAAAAGTTGTTTAGGTTATTAAAAGATGGGTGAATTTCTGTGGAAAGTGAGTCACGATCTGGCAGACATGCAACACTCAGAATCCTGCAAACATTTAACATGTTTGTGGAGACATCAACAAAACAATGTCAACTGAGTGTATAGAAGTTGGAAGGTCTTTGTATCTTAACATTTGCAGTTTGTGAAATTTACATGAAGATTTGAATATGAACCATGTTTCTGTGAATTGTGGGACTGCCAGATTATGGGTCACTCTTTAAAATGTAACTATCTTGAATTGCCTAAATCACTATTTTACTAGATATTACCAATAAACTTCCCGCCAAAAGCTTAGTATGCCATAGATATTATCTCTGAAGCATAATAGCGAAGTATCCCAACAAAATTTAATACAAACTCTGTGCTATAACTTCAGTCATAGTGAAATGTAATGCAAGTACATGTAATAACATAGAAAAGAGAGCGGTGTGACTCACTACCTGGACAGAGCACAGAGACAAGAAAATACATGGTGATTGTCTAGGAAGGGATTCCCCTCCATCCCCATAACTCGTCTAAGATGTTTGATTATGTCACAATTGCCTAGCAAAGGGAGGTCAAATACTTTCCAAACTATCCTCGTGTTGTGCTGGATGTGTAAAGAGGTTGTCTAAGTATTATCATGAAGAAGTCAAATGAATGAACTGTTAGTTCTTGTGAATAACAACCCTCCCCACCTATCCTTTTATTCTCAATTTGCATTAAATTCTACATGGTTCTAATCCTATTGTTGCTTTGTAAATGAGTAAGAGTGTTATGTAGCGTGTTTAACACATGTCTGATTGTATCTGACCACGTTTCATATTTTGTGTTGTTTATAAGTTTTTATTATCTTTAGAAGTCAAGCTTCAAATTCATTAGAGCTATGAAAATCCCTATATTGTAAGTATTTATTTACGTTTGTAGGTTACATGAATATTTTATAAATAAACTTAAATAACAAAATATTGAATAATTGTTGCAATAAAATACCAAGTGAGCACTAAAACCTTAAATATCTACAATAAGAAGAAAGCACCAATATAATAATGTGTGTACCTTTAATGTCTGCAGTACAAAGGCTCTCGAAGAAGTCGACTCTGTCTGCCCCATGAATCTGAGTTTGTAGCATGTGAGAGACATCGAACAGAGAGCAGTGTGAGCGGGTGTGACGGTGTGATGTGGCGATACCGTCACTCCCGTACTGGACTGGCAACAGGAACCCGGCAAAGTTCACCATCTTCCCCTTGTTAGTGACGTGTAGATCGTACAGTGATGTCCTTCTGCCATGGTCACATGTACTGCTCTGTCTCCGAACATAACTTAGAGTTCCTAGTAATTTCAGTTTGTGGTGAACTTTAATTTATTGTGGAATGTATCACTTTTAAAATAGGAATATAAACTGAAGTAATGCACAAAAACTCTCTCCAATTAATATATTTTTAAACACTTAGTTTCAAAAGTTTTATTCATCTTTAATTTGTCAACATTATTAATAAACCAGGCATGAGTAATAATTTTTCAATAAATAATAATAAATTTAGTTTTTTCTAATGTTGAATTATTTATCTTGATTATTAAATTTTAACCAATTTATATTGTTATTAGTACATTGGTTGTAATTACAACAGTTACATTAGTGTGAAACTCCTAAAGAATATAGTAGAATATGTAATTTAAGAGTACATCAAGAGCTTAATATACCTAACAATAATTCATAGGTTGGGTGATATAAATTAATTTAATCAATTTTTATCATGCTTGGTGGTTTATATCATCCAGAAATACTTGTTATTAACAAATTTTACTGTGTAGGCTTTGGTAATAAGTAAAAATTTATTTACTTTGAATTGAATAATAGAAGTTTGATTTTTTACGACAGAAAATATGTTACATATAAATACTGAATATGTCAATTTAAGTCAAACATTCCAAATAACATATTATTATAATTTTGAGTGTGCTAAATACTATTATGTTTATATTAATGTTGACCATACAAATTTCATTCACTCAACATACAGTTGTATTAAGTATTCATAACCAAATTTATTGTATGGTTAATACTGAATATGATTTTGCATATTAGATTATTGATAACAAGCTGTATAAACTTATTGCTTACCAGAAACAGATACCTTGGAATTGACTAAAGGTCCCAATCTGGCAATCAGGAATGTTCTACAGGTTATGTGAGACATGATCATCCATAAACTGAGCCTGTTTCATAGTTTGGCAGGAACAGATAACCTATCAGAGTTGACCTATGGCCTAGGATAGCTGTTGGCTGATTGATAATACTTTTATCAAGCCCTGCAGTAAACAAGCAATTACGATAAATTTTTATTTTTATAATGTAACATAGATACTGATAAAGGTAAAAGTATAATTTTGTATGTTTGCTGACTATGCTGTGGGACACATATATTATTAAAAATAATAGAATTCAATTTGGTTTAATGACAAAGTGTATAGGTATACTTTTTTTTAAATTTGTTGGAACTGATATACAGAATGATTAAAAAACATTTCTTTTGTTACTTAACATTGATGAGTACAATATTTTGATGAATGGAGTTATTAAAAATATGTATTTAATACTTTGTAAGTAATATCAGAGACAAAACCTATTCAGAGCATTATAGCTAGTGAGTAGCGTTTAACAGTTGATACAAAATAGTTATTTAAGAAGTGAGCAGAATGATGAGCACCATTTATCAATGTATCTTTGATATTCATCTGATTGGGTAGGTGACTTCTTTTCTAATACTATCTTCCTTTATACGAGTATCTTTCGTTTTGTTGCTAAAACTTTCTTGTACTCCATTGTTATTTTCTGTGTTGTTAGAAATACAAATTCTGATTATTTTTTATGTGTTCATTTTAATATTGTAAAAACATTAAGTATTAACAATCAAAATGTTTACAAACAATTTATAAAAATGTATGTGCATATTAGTAAAAATAATAAACACTAATAGTTTCCTTTCATCTACTGCTTAAACAAATAAATTTGCTTTTTTTGTTTCATTCAATAAAATTTTTTGTTTACCATTACTTTACTATGAAAACAAATCTAATTTTACTGTCAGAAACAAAATTGACTGTATTTTCTATAAGTGTCACAAGTTTGATGTTGATTGGTTGGCAAATAAAGATAAATAACACAATTACTTAAAAATACACACACAATCGCTTGTATAATTACACAGTAACGTGGTGCGACTTTTATGCATTGTGAAAAAGATGTAGATGACATATTACAACATGACTAAATAAATATTTAGAGAGGTCAAAGGATATATGTTAGCATATAAAATCATGATTTTTTTAATGTTTCATGTCTCATACTGATTTATACATTCTATACCATCTATGTATACTCCACTTGTGTTTTTCAGTAAGACTAATGCGGGCTATGTATAGCCCGAATTGTATTCTTGGACAACATACTTTGCATCCTATAAATAGCCCACTCATCCTAAAAGAGTTAAGTAAAGGATTCTCAATAAAACTATATCAGTATTTACATGGTTTATTTACATAAATGTATTTTATAAACAAAACTAACAATATGAGACAGCTTTAATATCTAAAATGTATCACATCTAGGCCATTTTTATAAACACAATCTTCTACATGTATGAACCGACAATATTGATCTAGGCCTATACACTTTGTCTTAATAAGAACAATTTTGATTACATCAGATTCCACAACGTTTTCAATACAAAAAAATAGTTATCATTATTTAATGACTTACATAAAATTTATATCATATAAAATTTAATTTTATATTGTCAACAGTTAAAATTTACTTATAAATACAATTTGATCTAGTGTACTTTTCAAGAAATAATAATATTTCTCATAATAGTGAGTAATCTGTAAGTAAACTTACTTACCATATTATCCTACATTTAATAAAATGTACTATTAAAGCTCAATAAAAGTAATTATAAGAATATCACAAATCAGCTTTATACCATACTTGACAATGCTTTCTCTTCTGTTAAATCTAGGAACATTATTTTGAAACGAAAATAAAGGTTAAAGTACCACAAGTTAGATTTAGTGGAGTGAGAAAAAATAGCACATTTCCCACCTTTCTCCCTCCATCATTAACAATGTACAAGATGTTCATTTAGTCTCAACCACAGCTCAGTCCAAACTACAAGTCATTAAAATACACTGATAGCAAGTAGTCAAACGTAAACTAAAATCTTTATGTTTCACATATCGTTACCCCAAATACGAAGTAGAGTAACTGCCATGATTTATAAATGATATTTTTCAAAGCCTTGACATGTAACCATCTGAAAAAAGATTAACAGCATGATGTAATGACTTCTTATTCAAGTAGATAACGATGCATAATTTAAGTTTTACCCTCCTGAAAAATTGACTATCACCACTTTGTGTTTGGGGCAATGATATATGAAAAAAGAACCACTTATGAACATACAAGAAAATTTGGAAAAGTCGCAAAGAAAACTAATATTTAAAAATAGTTTAAATGTATCCATTAATTTCTATTTTCAACAGATACATCAATTTTTAAATTAACATCTTATTTAAGATTCAAGACATGCATTTGTTTTGGTTAACTTTTTATTTATTTAATAGTTGTTTTACTTTATATGTGATAATGTTCTCAATTAGAAAAATTGTACACCATACACAATAAAATATTTTTAGAAGTAGTTGTTAGATAATACTGATTTAATATTTTATCTTTAACCCCCAAAGGTCTCAGGGTTGAATATCTTGAAGTGCTGGTTTAGATAATGTCCTACATGATTGACACACAAGACCCATGATTAATGTTGGTCAACTGGTTAACCTGACTGCATTTATGATGATCAAAAGAGGTTTGGAAAATCTGCTTTATTTGAGATAAAGATACGTCTCGGATGTTTTGGTTGTAAAACAGGTACTATTCGACTAAAGAACAATAAACTTACTGACTTTGGATGGTTATTTTTATTATTTTCTCCTCTTTTTATATTTATGAAGAATGCCTCTGCAGCAAACAGTTTTGACTAGATGACTAAAAAATCACAAGTTTCAGTATAATGGCTGATATATTTCAAATAACTATTTACAGTCTCTTGGAAGTTTTCTGGAAACATAAAACATACATTTGTTGAATTTTCAATGGTATGTTTTACAACAATTTATAAAATCCTAATAAATTTGTGCCATTAAATTAAACCCTTTAACCACCACGCCTGAGATATGCCATGTAACTGTAGTTTTGTGAACAATCAGTATTCCCGAGTATAGTCGTTTTCATTTTATCGGCTGTTATATTGTGTTATTTGGTTTTCTGTTATGTTAGAAATGTCTAGAATATAGCTGTCCAGTTGGTGGTGCTGTCTTGTGGACATTACTCAAACTATTTGGATGCCATGTGAATGTGTCATACCTGAGTTCGGGAATGGTTACATTGATATTTTACAAGGTGTTTTTCGATGTTTATTCATAGTTGTGTGATAGTGGTAATATGTTGTAATTACTTGACAAATTGACAATATTTGAGATAATTGTACACATTTTTAGTTGTTTAATCTATTTATTAAACTTTAAATAATGTGTTTAATGTGTTATGTAAAAAACGGGAAAAAAATACTTAGCGCTGGGGGGTCTTAGTAAGTAACTAGGCCCGGCACACACGTGTTACCGCGAATCCAGAAACGAGGCAGTTAGAGGGTTAATATAAAGAATAAAAAGTTTCACATTTTTTTGAAGTTATTGTAGATTTTATAAATAAGTATAAAATCAGCTTCTTTTAAATATTTAAGAAATTATTTTGTCATATACATATACTGCATTACTGTTATAAAAATACATATTAAAAATTTTAGTATTGTTCATTAATATTTCTTGAAATGAAATTAGGCTGTTTTGAAAATTTACAAATTTAATGAAAACACATACTTATATATACATGTTTAATAAAGGAAAACAAAACAATATTATGAAGCATATAGACAAAATATAATAACAACCATTGGTTGAAAATATATTTATATTTCTGACAACATTAATATACAATAAATTATGTAATGCGTTGTATATAATAGTTTTGTGAAAACCCATAAATGGGTGAAATTAGAGGAAATTAATGGACGTAATCATTTTGTGGATTAAATAAATGTGTCACACCGACAAAAGCCATAAAATGCCATATCTACCAGCGCTGTACGCTAGTTAGTTTTAGGGTGCTGTAGGAGGGGAGGGTTTGCTTAAGTTGGCTGGTTCTCAATGGAGCAGTACAAGCAATGTTGTACAGAATCGATGGCAGGTAAGTAACAAATGTAAGTAGGAAGCAGAATTAATGTAGACAATCTAAATATTATGAGTCAACCTTAGAACAACTGTAATTTTTATAGGGTGCTGTTCTAGAACAGAACAATCCATTATCACCTGTAAGAATCAATAGACAATTTTCATTAGCAGACACAGACTATACATTGATATACTCATCAACTGTTTTACTTGTTATCTATTAGGCTTTAAAAACAAAATTTCCGAAAACAATTTTTATTATTTTTTGCATTATTTAACATCACCAAATAGTTAGAACATTGGAACTTTGTTCTTTTCAAATTAATGTATAAAACATGACTTTCATTACAACATAATATAACATTATATACATACATATATGTGTATGTGTATGTATGTATGTCTGTATTTTTCCTTGTAACCAAATGTTCTATAAAAGGGATCATTTCTATAAAAATTGTATTTAATAGTCAAAATAAATTTTGAATATTTTGTATATTATTTCACTTATAACTTCAACTAATAATTAAACAAAAAAATTATGAATATAAAAATAAATGCAGACATAACCTATTATTATTCAGTTGATGGGTTTGTAGTTACAGGGCCAAAGTTGAAATCTGGCTGACGCCAAATCTGTCACAAATATGCTTCGGATCCATTAAAATTTGATTGGCTAAGAAGACAAAGAAGCTTGAGTAGGAGATTGATATCCTACTGAGTACTTTGGCCTGACATTAATAAGGGATCTGGCACTCCTACTGGATGTAATACTGACTTGAAAAGGTAAAGTCAATTTGAAGAAGGACCAGAGTGGTAAAGGTTGCATTCTCCTAATCGAAGAATATAAATCTCAATTTTTGAAAATACTAAAATAAATCAGCTAGTAATTGGTTTATATCAATAGAGCCAAATTGGTATCATTTTGAATAGAGGAGTGTAATCAGTCAATCACCCTCAAATTTCTCCTTTTTCTGTACTTGCTTTGTTTCATTTCTGGTTGTTGCACAAATAAACAACTGGTGCTCTGCATAGGAGAATCAACAGAAAGAAACAAAACAAAAGATTTGAATATTCTGTAGGGGTTGCATTTTAAATTTTTGTACAGTCAAATTAAAGCATTATATCCTATTCAGTTGTATCCCCCATTGATTGGCCATATTTACAGGTTATTTGTTTTCATAAAGACCTTCTTTGAGTTTTGATTAATTAAAGCCCATATTTGTTGAACTATTATTGAAGAGGTATGCTGCATTTATATGTGAAGTAATGTATTACTATATTTTCATTTAACGTTCTAACAAAATAGAAAAGTATGGTATGAATGCTGTGTATAATTAAGTGGTTTAATATTTTTGGCATTGTAAGTTGAAGAAACATTGTTCATAAATAATGTGTGAGAATTACAGTTTTCTTGTATTTTTAAATTTTCGAAGTGAAGTATTATGTATAATGATTCAATGCAGTATTTGAACTAGTATTATATTTCATACAATTTAAAAGTACTGTAATCCATGTTATTTTATTTCTAGAAAAAGACTGGATTCCTTAATAAATAACTTAAATAATTCATTTAATTACCATTTAAACTAAATAATACTTAATGCTTTAAAAGCTAAGTAAACTATTATTTTTATTTATTAAACTGCATTAACAGTTTTGTAGCAAAATAGTAAATATTTATAGAAAAATAGTAATCACAAAATGGTAACTTTTTGGCACCTTAAAATATTAAATGATAATATTTTGTAGGTAAATTACTTGCACTTAATACGTAGCTCCTTACAATTTTCTAACAGTTATGAAAATAAATTAAATTATATTTAATGTTCACAGCTGCAATGTTGCAATACAATTTTACGACTTGCTAACTTTCTTTGCGAGAAAATAAACATATTTGATATGTTATCATTTCACTATCGATTGAGTTAAGAATTACCTGTACCTAACTAATACATTTTCAACTACTATCAATAGATATTGTACTGTTTATTGAAGTATTATTTGTTATCTTCTCGTTGCTCAGTAAATGCTCAGCAGCTGACTGCAGATGTGGGGGTTGCTGCTGAGCCTGACTCTGCTGCTGCTGTTGCTGTTGTTGAGACGCTGGCACGTTTCCACAGTTAGAATCTTCAATAGCTTTCCTCAGCTGAAATGTAGTTTATTACCATTTAGTAAAGTTTTCTGATAAAAATAATAATAGTTACAACTTAAAAATAGAAAATCACTATTTCATTAGATGTGACCACATTACACCTACAATATGTTTAAACATATATTTCTGAAAACATTTAATCATACTTGGTCATCAAACTAGCAATTTCATTTTCCTGAACATCCATTTTAAAAGAAAATAAAGAATTCAGTTGAAATCTTGAAAAATAAGAGAATAGCAATTTTGAATTAAAAACTAGTGTTTATTAATAACATGACTATGACAGTGTCACTACTACTACTATATATATCATAGTAAAAAGTGCCTGATAGTAAGGGCGTTAGTATTAGATAGAATATTTTTAATTTTTTAAATATCTGTGGCATAAAAGTTAAAAAGCAAAAAAAGCCTGCACAAAAATAGTCCAATGATGACATTAGAGGTGGTGGTGCCAAATCACTGCTGACCATCTATGGTCAGGTTACTTGACGTTGAAACGTATCAGTAATTATTGTTCATACACATAAAACTGGTGACAGTGGTTGGTGTAGGGTGTAGAGGGGGGATTGAAACACAACAGACTCCATTTGACTAATTTGGCATGGGCTGCTCTAGTAACAATTTGAACACAAAATTTAATCAATATTTTATTGGTGGCCTGATAAATTACCTCTCTAATTGTTAGGATAATTGTAACATTTAAATTTATATTTTAGGTTAAATGTAATGAAACAAATTTACACATTAATAGAAGGGCTTCAATATTTTTTAATATTGACCTAACATACTATGTAAATTAGGTCCAACTTTATGAATTTTCTTTAATCATATCCTTATTTATTTATTTTCACAAGAACATTAATATAACTCTTCACTGATAAATTTGATAGCAATATACCAGATTTCTACACGAATTAGACAGTGGCAATGGAGGGATTAACACACCCATAATGGTCAGCTATAACTATTATGATTTTACTGTGATTGAAAACTTTGTATTAGTATACATAAAATAAGTAATAACATGTAGATGGGTTTTTCCTTATAATCAAACAATAAAAACATCTAACCTCCTTGAGTGCGACAACCCCAATGAGTTTGCCAATAGCTGTCACGTAAGCATGGTTTACTCCAACTAAGGAGAAAATGGAATGGACTTTCAGCAGCGAAGTTTTCTCCACCAGTTGGAAAGGAGCAGGATCAATGTGGCAATGATCAAAGGTCACCTTCTGGTTCATTTCTTCTTCCTCCCATTGTTTCTGATCTTCAGGTGACATGTCGATCACTCTTTCTTTGGGCTAAAACAATGAAACAAGTTTGATGATGAAATGTTGGTTATTTGTTTGTAATTTTAAGTTAGTAACATCTGAGGAGAATGGAGAGTGTTGATGGTTTACCCAACTGATAGTTTGGAAAATATTGAAATATTTGTTAATGATGTTTCAAAGGAATTGCGTTTCATACGACTATTATGTTTACATCGTTATCGATGGTGATTGGGAAATTTTAAATAAAGAAAATAAGATTTGTATAGTGACAGAGAATTAGGATTAATATTATTAACCAACTTTGAGAATGAAAACTGACCAGTTGAACTTTCTTGTAGGGCCCCGGGCTGGCTGGGGTCATGATCATGGGATTTGGGTTGTGTATTAGACCCTCGCACCTTGGCAGCTCGACTCCTGCTTCAGTGTCAGGCTCCACATCCTGCAGGGTGGCAGACTTGTGGAATATTGCCTCAAATGCCATACGGATCCTGAAAAGTAATTTGTTTTTATTTCAATCTTTATCTTGATGTTTATTTTCCACTGTTATTATTTGATATTTAGGATGAGTTGTTATACGTAGTGCGATACTGTAGGAAATATTACTGCATGAATACGTATGTTTTTATTGTGTGAATATAAATGCACTTGTTCAAAATTTATGTAACCATTATAAAGTTTATCATACCAGTTTTTACTTTTCATACTTAACATTAATACAATTGTATTTTCAAAATAACCATCACTATGAAAAAGAATGTTGAATAAAACCATGACTTATATTGAATGGCATGTTGAACGCCTTTATACAGTTTAAAAGCATACTAAACCAGTAAAATTCATGATTAAAGTTGTTTCACTGAGTTATTTTATGATATAAAAGGATGTGTTCAGATTAGAATTGCATATAAACCAATAGTCAAGAATCAAGAATTGTATTGCCATTGACAATTTTACATTGAATAGACAAAGTCAACTTAGTTTTTTTTATTACACAAACTTGTTTGATTTTAAACATTGTTAAAATAAAAAGAATAAATCAGTAGTTATTACAGTGTTGAAGAATAGTGATTTTACACAACTATTTGGGAAACCAATGTTAACTAACCTGCTCTCGGCTCCAGTCACTGTTGTGTAAGGTGTTACCGTAGGAGTTAGAACAGGACTGAAGTTCCTCAGATTAAAGGAGTTTGTTTTCTTGAGAATAGATTTCTTTGGTTGACATCCAAATATGGGAAAGTGGGGCTTAAACATAAAAAGAATGCAATGACATACAAATGTGATAACATAGATTTTCTTATCAGAAGATGTAAGTTAAATATCAGTTCTAAACCATTCATATTATCAGATAATCATATATTTTAATATTCATTAATGTTAAGACATTGAAAATCCATTTTTAAAGTGGAACAGTTTTGAATTTGAGATGACTTTATAATTCAGTTTTAAACTTTAGCCCTCAGAAACGGTGGCCAACAGCTAATCTATGTGCTTTATGAATTCATTATTGGTGTGTATGGTACTGGATAAATGAGGATTTTAACAAAACCTTTAATGGTTGTTTCAAATCTATAGGCATTCTAAATGATTATCATACAATTTGTATCGTGGTACCTGCAGTCCACTGTCCAGTTCTTGGTTGCTCATCTGTTTGACTCGCAGAATGTCTGGTGCTGGGATAACCTCAAACCTGGATGGTCGCCTTTGTCTCTGCTCTGACTCTCTCCTCTTTTTCTCCTCCTCTCTGGCTCTAAATACCAGAATTTATAATTAAAGAATCTTGTCATACAATCTTCTAATTCAATCAAATTATTACTATTATCTTGATACTATATTATTATGTAATCAAGGACAGTTATTTGGAAGATTGGAAACTAAGGTGTGATGGTGTTATTTGGTAGATATCATTGTACATTGTTCCTTGCCTGATCCTTTGCAGTCCTGGGGGATATGTTTAAAGACAACCTAAACAATGAGGGGAGTGCTAGTTCTGTATGTGTTATGTACTTTTTTCAGAAATGTGGCGTATTTATGTTGACCTGATATTATTTTTGTTGAGTTTAAAGTAAAATGAGTAATTATTGTGGTCTTTTTTGCAGTGAAACCCAAACCCAGGAGGACACAATATACAGAAATCATAGTCTCCAGAATAAATGTTTAGTATTTGTGTATGATTTCATATTATGAAGATATATTTAAGTAATATGATCAAAATATATATTACTTATTTCATGAATAGTCCTGATAAAATAACTACTAAACATTTCAACAGTATCTTTTGGGTACAGTAAATCCTTCCTCCATTCTAAAACTGTAAAGTTTGTTACAATCTTGATGTTTTTCTCGCCAACTGTTTTCAATGCTATTCTGGAAACAATAGAGGAGTTTTCAATTTGATTTCTGATCAAAATTTATTTATAATTTACTATTGTTTGGATTTTTTTTATTATTTTTGTTATTTTCTTCTTCCAATATTTATATTATTGTTTGATTTTTTGTTTCTTTATTTCTGTACTGTATTTAGATTTCTTATATTTATTTCGGCTTCTTTTCAATCATAAGATATCCAATTGCGTTTCTTCTATTTCTATTTTGTATTTTAATTTTGTATGCTCTGTTTAAAAAAAAGAATGTGTGCCTTCTTGAATTAGAAAAATGTTCTATACATTATATGGACAGAAGATGCTACAGGAAATTTCATTTAGCTTAGTCCATTTTTCAGTTAAAATCTACTGAAATCTCTTAAAATACTAAGATAACATTTTGATGAATATTCATGTACTTCATAGATACAAACAAAGAAACATATAAGGTCTTACATTTCACAATTCATCCCACTGGTAATTTTTCAGTACTAACAATTGAAATCTTTGGAATTCCACAATCAAATGCTATGGAATTTGGAATACAAAGGATAGTTAAAAAGCTTCCGAGATTGTTATCTCATTCAAAGATGAGGCAACAATGGTAGTGTTTATACTAGGCCATTTGGTTTGTTCTTTCCATTATTGCAGTAAAAATTATTTCTGACAAAGAGTTGTGTTTATTCATTGGGTTTTCAAGCGCTATCTTAAAAGCAGTGTGACGAATCTTTTGGATTAGAGTAATGAAGTAAGCCAGATGTCATATCTTAATATGATTTTCTGTAAGTTGTAATTTCCAACAGCTATATCAATCATGTTCCTGGACAATATTTACTATAACTTCTTTTTGTTCAGATGAAATGTTCAAATTTTCACAAAAAGTTATACTTGTTCAAATCTGTATGAAGAATACTCTTAACACTTGTGTACAATCACATGTTTTTATTCAACAAAATAAAATTTCAGAGGCAACATTTATTTAACTGGTTAAGCGCATAAATGATGAAATGTTATCAACACTGAAATTTGAATTGGAGGAAATGGATGGAGGTCTAGGTAAAATGTTCAATATTTGTATAATATTCACAAAAATGCTTGTTACTCATAAATTGTGTTTTTTCACTGCATTCTTTTTATATACTCTTTTCAACTTGTCAACTGCCTCAGAAGGTGGTTTCTCAAGTAAAATGCAAAGTTTGACTTCTAAATCACAGAGCAAGGTCAGAAACAACTTCAGCTCTCAATTCCAGTGATTAAAAGACATATTGGAACTTTAACCAGCAGGCTAACAACCACAGGAAGAGATAACATCAGCAAATGTCTGCTTGAATATAAGTAATACTTCCGTGATATTTTCGATTCTATTTCATAGACATTCATTTTACATTGAAAATTCACACAAGAAACAGCTAAGCCGTCAGATGTAAGAGCTTCACCTACTGATGGCTTTTTAATGGGAAGAAGAGAAAAATACCTACACATCCAAATGCCCATGGAGATATTCAATTAACCCTCAAAGGTGCTCATAGAAACAGTTTCCCTTTCAAACTTTAGGGTTTCCTCACACTGACCTTTAAATTTTAGAAGTGTAATGATAGTTAAGTGTTCAAGAGATTTTGATATCTTCCAAAGACCAACAATTATTTCAAAAATGTGTGGGTGCCAATTATAAAAATATTTGCCTGTGACACTTTGTAACCCAGGGAGTTGTATAACAAGCAGCTGATAACAACTAGCAGCTTATATATTGGAAATTCAATCATGTCAAAATTTGTAGATTGCATGATGCATTATACAACATGCTTTACAACAATGAGATTCAAATAAGCCTGAGATGTAAACTATAGGACTGTAATTCTCTAATAAAAGCTTTTGAATGAAACATTTGTTTTTAAATTAGATAATTTTAAAAATAACATGGGTCATTGTAAAGACATAGTATGGCTTATCACATTCACTGCATTATAAATCCCTTGAGATTCATATTAAAAATTGACGTCTATGCATTAATAAGACATTCATCTCTTTGATATGAAGTGCACTTATGATATCATAGCTGGTAACTATCAGTCTTAAGATATAAGTTTCTTTGTATGGTATTTAATTTAGCTGTGTATGCATACTGACCTAGAACACTGTTTTGTGCCAGATTGAATGTTTATGATTTGTAACCTTTGGGCATTGCGTAATACAGCTAGTGTTATATGTACTCAATCAATTATGTACCACTCAATTAGGACTACTACCTTTTTTAACTATAACAATTAAATTTGTTTACAATTAACAATTATTTCAAGATTGTTTATTTTTTGATAGTTGAGCCTAATTCATTGTATGTCTAAGGAGGAGGTAGATCATCAGTCTAAATGGCTAAGACAGAAACGTTCTAGGCTACCTGGATAGAGAGAGGGAGGAAGAAAGAAGGGAGAGGGATATTGCTGAGAGAGTCCCACTTTCCAGTTAGTTGTATTTATCTTCACCACTTCCGATTACCTCTCCTAAATATTGCTGTATTTGAATATTTTTACTCCCATTCGGAACTGGTATCCAAGAATTCCTGTACTATACACAAAAACCTCCTTCAAAAACTGCCATTAATCTTACCTACTTAACACAATGCCATGACAATCAGATCTGATTGGCAAAAATTGCTAAGTACCTATCCAGTCAATAATTGTCAAGTTTTTAAAAGTTATTTATTTAATTAATATTTTTCTATTTTGCTGAACTGCATTGTAATTAGTTTACCACGTTCACTGTGGTGGACACATCCTACTACTATCCCGGCTGTCCTAAAGTTGATACGCAACTAGTGTCACAGTGAAGGTGTTAATATAAAAGTATTACAGTGTAGATCAGATAAAATAATTAAGGGGTGCAGTTTTGTTTCTTTGGTTGAAAATAATCACAAAGTAATCGGTTCTAGCTGTTGTCCATTTGAGTCCAATCTCTAGGTTACAAACAATCACTGAATTTTCATACCATAAAAGTTAAGTGACTAAACAAAAGGTTAAAATTTGAATCAGTAAGATATTAATGAACGTACAAAGACAAATATTTTTCAACACATTTAGATTTATTACTGATTATACTACTAAAGAGACAAGGTGATTCATATAAGAAATGCTCTAATTTTTCTAGTTTCAAAGTGATACATTCAAACTTCAAGGCTGATTTTTAAAATATAAAGTAAACATTTGCATTGTAACAGTTAACATTTTCTTCCACCTATATGTGTTTCTAAACAACATTAGTACTATATTTATAACAAGTTTTAAGCACCACCATTCTATGATTTATTAATTTTAATATAAGTAATTATACGGTTGTTCTTTTGTAGTTTTATTATAATAATCACATGTCTTGAGTAGAATATTAAAAAACATATATTTTACTCAAAATATAAGGACATTAGGCAAATGTATATGGTTTTGTTATAAAGTTTTCTAATAATCTTACATAGAATTAATATGTTCATTCCCACAGCTTTCTCCCTTAAAGGATCCTTGCACTTGCTTCCAGAGTAACAGAACATTCAGGATGGGTAAAGTTGGAAGAAGAGGCCGCCAGCTGTTGAGATCCCATCAGGACAGATAGCGGACTTTATCTCAATCTCAGTCATGTCACCTTGGATGAAGGAAATGCTCATCAGATTCCCTCATCCAGGCTAGCAACAGACTCTAACACCCTCTGCAGTAGACTAGACCTATTGATCCACGTTTCCACTCCAATATCTTGACATTTGTGGTTAATGATGTGCCGCTTCCTGGACGTCCATGGGGTTGCTCAGATAAAAGTGACATATGGGTTTATGCTGTACTCAGCGTAGGTTCAACTAGAAGGTAAGCCATTCAAAAGTGAAGCCTCCTGTAGATTCCCAAAGCTTGACAGTAATAATTTGTGGACCCACTCACAATATTCTGTCACTTGAAAATTAGTGAACATTTATTACCTTACTTATGGTACATGTTCACTCCAGCCTGAATAATTAAGATTGGATACTCCTCCCTCTCACTATTTCAGGAAAGCTCCTCATTAAATGGAACTAAGAGAATTACCGGTGGTTGACCAAGGGCCAAGGTCATTGTTTAGCTTCTAGATAGCAATAGAAAACAATTAGTTCCATAATATTTTTTTGATAATGGACCCTTAAAAAGATGTACTCTTTGCAAGATACACATACTTTATATAATTCCATAAAAACATAATATAAATAACAACTTCCTAATTAAAAAAAAACCCAACATTGTATAATGGTATTTATAGCTAATAATACACTGAATGAATTTAAGTTTTCCAATGCTCTAGAAATATCAATTGAGTATACGTTATTACTGGTGGCATTCCTACCTTTCCTGAGCCTCCTTCTGCCACTGAGCCACTACTTGTAATCTTCGCTCTCTGCCCACGTGACGCTCAATAACTTTTATCAGTTCAATCCTCTGGATGGACCCCAGTAATATCATTGTATCTGGAACAGTAGGAATATAAAATAAAAATATTTATTTTTAGTGCAAATGAAACAGATTGATTTTAATTAAAGGCAATGTTAAAATTAATATTATCATTATTGGTTTTAATCAACAAATTTTTGCATGGACAAGATAAATTTGTAAATAAAAGATCAAAATATTCTAACATTTCGACATCCATACCACATTGGGCTTCCATTTAGAAATATATTTTAACACTTATTCCATGGTCAGTCTTCGCTAATGCTTCCCATTTTTCT
Source organism: Homalodisca vitripennis (assembly GCF_021130785.1). Classification (NCBI taxonomy): domain Eukaryota; kingdom Metazoa; phylum Arthropoda; class Insecta; order Hemiptera; family Cicadellidae; genus Homalodisca; species Homalodisca vitripennis. Next base: position 105,270,312 of record NC_060211.1, read on the forward strand.
CAGAAGTCAGTCTTGTTTTTGTGTGGTCTCCCAGTTATAAGCCAGAAACTTATTTACCTTATATAATGCATTTGATACTAAACATTGTTGTAAATGAGTTTTGAAGTATAAATGTAAATGAGTGTAGAGGCATTTCTTATTGCATTGGGCAATCTCATAATAAAATGAACCCATGCCTTTGTAGACAAGTATTTGTTAATCACCGTGCTGTATCGCCCAGGCTGGTAGTTATTTCTGTCTCAAGTCTTGTACAAATAAATGTCTCGGCCCATGTTCATGGCACATTCAGGCATACAATACAACATTGTTTCCAAAATATAGTAGGCAGAGTCAACATTTGCAGCCTTTTGAAAGATGGCCTGCATAACTCACTGAACTTAAATTTATCAATGGTGCGAATTAGTTCCTTCTGAATTTTGGACATTTTTAACAATTGATTATTTGCACAGGCACACCACAACACCAATCCATAAGTAAGGTAGAGATAAATCATTTTGAGCAAACATGATCAATTTGAACATTTCATGACAAACCTTCATCAAGGTACATTCCAAAGAATTTCAATGAATGGACTTCTAGTATTGTATCTGGCAACATGATGATAGGACCATACTCAAAATCTACTGAATTCAAAACATAGTATTTTGAAGAATTTGTCTCTAGACCAAGACTGTAAATGTGTGGGACAATTTTGTTGATTCCAAAACGGTTTCAAAATTTTGTTGAAACAGAGTTGTATCATCAGCATACTGCACTATTCTCCTGTGTGGCAGTGATGGTGTTAAATATCATTGACGTAAAGCATGAAGAGAATTGGACTGAGAATGGATCCTTGATAGACTCCATAAAACAATTTTTATAGAATTGGAAAAGTGATTAGAGATTTGGCCAAACTTCATTCTTTGACTTAGAAATGAACTAGAGGCACACTTTGAATGCCATGGAAATCTAATCTGTCAGTGTATTATGGTCAACACAATTAAATTCTCTGAATAAGTCGAGAAACACACTTAGAGTGAGATTTTGAATTTCCAATCCATCTACAAACATATGAACAAGACTCCTAATTACTAATTCTGAACATGACTACATTCTGATCAAGTCAAGTAATAGAACTTTTTTTTAACATGCATTTTTTTATGCATGTTTATGTTAGTTTTGATTAGTTTAGGCAATATTTCAAACTATACAGTAATGGTTTTGAGCTTGTATAAAGTTAATAAAAATGTATAAACAAAAAGCTGAAAAATTGCTGTTAGTAGGTACAAAACAATGGTTTACCATTGGTAACATACAAGTTGCTGAGTATGAAAAGTATTTCAAAATAGTAATGATTTTTAGAAATGTCATTACAAAGAAAGGCAGAAATTACATTCTGGAACATCATTAGTAGGTTGTTCTACAAACAATTTCATTTAGTCTTTTTATAACTCTAACACATTTGTTTTTATTAACCTAGAAGAACATATTATCAATCAATAGAAATGACTAAAAATTCTCTAGAGATGGTGATATCTTCCAATGACCAAATATAATTTCAGGAATGCGTTCTACTCTGTTTATAAAGAGTTGCTGGTGACATCTCGTCAAACTGTGAGGAAATTTATTTGACGTGCGCTAAGAATAATACTATACTACATACCATACATAGTATCAATTAAGATGGAGAACAACAACAACAATAATTTATTGACATATTGTTTATACAGGTACACTATGCAAAAATATCATCAGAAATACCAATTCTATTTATGTCTTAATCGAACATTATCTCTCTTACTTCATACTAGGATCTTCCTCACACTAATGGCTGTACTGCCAGAAGATTTGAGAGTATAGGAGAAATAAACTAAATTGGGTTAAAAATAAATATTATTGATTCTATAAACACATTGAATTATGTTTATGTTTTCAAACATATTTTAGAACAGTTTAAAAAATTCTTTATATATGTATTTTAATTGTCTTGTTAAGCACGGGCCTGGAGAAAGTAGGTCAGAAGTCTCTCACTCCCCCATGTGGTGGCTGAACAAGAGAATTGTAAAAGCAATACTAATTAATTATAAGACGGCGGAATGAATAATTTCATGGCCAAAAAAGAAATAAAATATTGATGTCAGTTTAATTTATTTTTCTACAGAATCTGCTTTTAAGTTTACACACTTCCAGTGAGGCTTCAGTGCTCAGATCCCTTCTTTGTAGAAGGTTTCACCGCATGGTCTGCAAAATAAGCATTTGTCGCTTTGATCACCTCAGCATCTGACACATTTGTTTTTCCACAGAGGAATTTGTTTAGGTTTGAAAATAGAGTGAAATCTTAAGAGGCCGAGTGAGGAGAGTAGGGCACAGACGGCATGACATTTTCAATTCATTACTCTTTGCATCACTAAGGCAATCTTGTGGCTGGGAGCACTGTCTTGAAGAAAAAGAATTTGTCTACTTTTCAGATATGGTATTTTTGCTCCCAATAGTAAAAAAAAGTAAAGAATGTCTTATTTTACCAGGCGAAGTTAGGGCTAAGAAGCCCTCTCTAACACTATGCCTCAATAGTCTATGCCATCCACTAATAAAATTTATTAAAAATTAAATTGGTATTTGATTTCAAACTATTAACAATTTAAGTATTATTTTTGATGAAAGTATAATAAAAGATTTAAATATTCACTGTTATTGAGGAAGGATTGAAATAATGTAGATATAAAATAAGTTTCTGAACTCTTAATAAACCACAAGTTATCAAATAACTCTTTGTATTACACTAATAACCTAGTTTGGAAATTTTTGATTTCCTAAATGAGACTGTTTTTTCTCAAAATGATTAGGAGAGGGATGCAAAACAACTAAAAAAAGTTAAATAAGGTGAACTGTTAAGAAATTCTTTAAAATACAGTATTTGATAAAACATGAAGGCTTTTAATTTAATGATAGAATATTGCACTGTCTCTAATCTTCCCAATTTGGAAAGGAAGTGGGCATTTAGAAATATTAATTTGGTTTAGGCTAGAAAAGGGGGCAGTATATTATGGATAATTGTATGTTTTGAGTTTTAATATCATATTTCTTTCAAGTAATAAAAATTATTTGTTGTCAATGCAAAATTGTTTTGAAAATAATTGGGATTTCACACTAATTCTTCACTTAACATACCTGGATTTTCAACAAGTGGAAATACTCGTAACCTTCTGTTTTCCTTGAGTACAGACTTGAGCTCGTGATAACTCATGTTATGCCATATAAACTTCACATCTCTTACCATGAAGTCTTCAACATAAATGTTGTACATTCCTGCAACATTAAACAAAATATGTTTATCAAATTTATGATTTATTTTTACATTACATGTATTACAGCTAATTATGGATGATATGGTGTGATTATTATGTTTAGTGATTTATCTGTGTTGTGTCATGATTATTTGTTGTCCTTCTGACATGGTACTGGGGTATCTTTATGTGGTGGTGTTTGTTTTTATGTAAAACTTCTTTGTTGTCAACTTTAACTTTAGAATGTGCATTGCCATATAATGAGTTATTAAATTTTGTGTGTGCTTAAACTAATGTTTTGACATTTGACACCGGCCAAAGTGGACAAGTGTAGTTCTTGATTTATGTTTCCTTCATTCTAACACTTAACAATGGTAAATTCTCATTGAAATATGATATTTTTTGTTCTGTTATCACCACAAAATTATTCTTTTGTAATAATAAACTTTAAACAAAGAATAATGAAACTGCTGTGTACTTGTTCACATGTTATTAAAACTGATAGAATTACTGTGAGATTTGGTCCAATTCAGATAAAATAATAAATTGAATTGATAATTACAAAAATAAAATAATATTTATTTGACAGAAGTATTCAGAAAGACCAAAGAAGCCAATCATTAACCATGTTTTATGTAAAAAAAAAAACATAAATAACAGTTGTATTACTTAACCAACTAATCAGAGAAGAAAAGTAGAAATGACAAATTGAGGAGAAGTAATGGTTAAATAACAAAATAAAATCTAACCTCGTCTTGTTTTCATTTATTTTATTATGACCTAGAGTTAAAATTTCACAAAGCAATCAATGTAACTATTTACAATAGATAATAATTTAAATACAGCATTTCCTTCATTTAACTGTAAATAATCAGAACCTTACACTTTCTTTACTTGTTCTCCTTTTCACAATTCATGAAATCTCTTGGTTAGTAAAAATATGTATTAAAAATATTAGCATGCTTTTTTATATCTATACAGCATTTCTATATTCATATAATCAATATTATTACCTGAACTTGAAGGTAACAGGTCTGGCAGATAAGGTAGTTTCTTTATCAGAATAATACTGTCATAAAGGGAGGGTTGAAGTAAAGCTGCTATGGCATTCGCAATCAAAACAGCAATCTGTAAATAATTGAGTGGATAATAACATTATAATTACAACATTAGAAAACTAAACTGGTCTATAGAATCATTTTGGTGCCTTGCAATGTTTTATTGTATCAACACATCAAGGTCCGTTAAAGTACATCGAACAAAAAAAATTGCTTGGATAAATTCATTTGCTAAACCTTGTAATCCTTATTTTGATTTAATAACATTTTGAAATTAAATGCTAAAAACACAAAATAGGTATTATAATGTATCCATAAATAATTATCTAAGAAGAATTTAGCTTTTTATAGATTAATTGTAATATTATCTTATTTCTTAACTTTTTTTCTTCTAACATTATATTACTTGACCAGACTGGTAGATTTATCATTAACAAATTATATGTTTGTTTTTATCTCGTTGTAGATTTGAAACATAAATGACTACCGTTTCCAGTATAACTCACCATAATGGGTATGATGTGTGTGATCTGACCAGTCATTTCGAACACAATGACAGAAACAGAGATAGTGTGAGTAACTGCCCCGGCCATGGCTGCTGCACCCACTGTGGCATACCCTCCTGTCAAACAAGCGCACATCAGTAATACCTTTATATTACTATTTATTATGTGTTAATAGTCTTCAAAAATGGTTTTAAACTATCAAAGTAACAATAACAGAGATTGAAATTTATTTTGATGGGATTCAAGGGTCGTTCAATAAGTTCCTAGAAAAAGATTTTTTTTTAAATTTCTGAACCTCCTATCAGCTCTATACATTTTAAAAATCTTTTATCCAAATTTTCTAAGCCATCCAAAAAATATGATTTAGGAAGTTTTTCAAAATAAGCATTCATTTGCTCAATAACCTTGTTTGAAGTGAAGCATCGTCCGCCAAGCCATGTTTTCAAATTTTGAAACAGGAAAAAGTCACTGGGGGCCAAATCTGGCAATTAAGGTGGATGTTACAACGTTTCGAACTTTAATTCAGCCATTTTGGCTGTTGACAACATGGTTGTTCTTATTGTCGTCTGTTAGCAAATACGGCACACATCTCATAGAAATGATTTTTACTAACAACTGTTCATGCGAAATTGAAACTACTGCACCTTGTGATATCTGTGTAGCTTAAACTATTTTGTACACTTTAATTAGTCTATCATTGAAAATAATTGCTCGGTTTTGTATTGTTTTTCTTTAGATTTCTTAATTAATTGTTGAGAGTTTATAGCTTTGCACGGTTTTTTTATTTATTTATTTTTGCCCTGTTTTTATCCATACTGTTGACAATTTGATTAAGATTAATACTCATAATGTTTAATGAGACTCCCACCCAGATACAGAGCTTTTTAGCTCTACTGATTGAGTACTACTTCTTTCAGTTAATTCCTCTGATTCCTTCCAATTTAGACTATATTTCTTATATATTTTTTGTTCATTTATATATATGTATATGCATATTTTCTGTTTAGGTTACGCATGGAATGTATAGTTTGTATGCATATGAAATTGTACGTTTTGAAATATATACAAAATAGTTCATTTTGGGAGGAAGGAATTGTTATTTGCATTTTCGAAAGTAATAAAGTTTATTATTATTATTTCTTTCCCCCCAATCATTTCAGGAGTAGGCACTTCCACTGGTCATCACGATCAATGTTCATAATTTGAAGATGAACGGCCACGTTTAAACTCATTTACCCAATTATAAACGATTGCAAACACAGGAGCAGATGTGCCATGAACTTAATCCAACTCAAATTTGATTTCTTTCGGTGTTAAGCCTTTCAAATAAAAATGTTTATCACTGCTCGAAACTCACTTTTCTCCATTATAATAAATAAACAAAAGTTGTTCACTTCAATCATCAATAACAACAAAATTATGCAATGGATCAAACTGAAATTTTGACAGGTCTCTAGTTAATAACACTGCTTACAGACAAAAAAGGTTTTTCAACCCTATGAGCGCCACCTTTATGATTTTCGAAGGACTTATTGAACGTCCCTTGTATTTAAAATAAATGTTAAGAACTTGTTATTGTTGTCAAAGGAAGTACAAGATAATGTGATAAATGACTGAGGGTGGCAACAAGTATTAGATTCCAGCTACAATACTAGATAGGATGTTTGATGATTAGGGAGTACTGGAATTATGTGGTTCCAAACCATGCATTATTTTTATGGTCAGTGAAAGAATTCACTAAGAGTTGCCATATCACCATATCTGTGTTACCATTTGATAATATGGGGGAAAGAGGAGATTTACACTGATGAGTTGCTATCATTGTAAAGGGGGGAAAGCAGAATCCCAGCGCTTAAAACTTTGTTATCGATCAACATTAGCAATTAGCTTATTGATGATTAAATGTTCAACATATTTAATGGTACCTAGTTTAATTATATTTATTAGTTATATTCAAAAGGACACAACTCATGTATTTGGCCTAAGTGAATAATAGAGCCCGGAGATGATAAATAGTACTAAGTGTACTTGTATGTGATCTTTTTGACAATCTAATCTTTATTTGACAGAATATATTATTTTACAGAACACTTAAAAATATTACGAAGCTGTATTTTACATATGATATGTTGTTAATTAAATATTATTAGTCTACTTCTTTCTTTTGTCCATTGAACAGACAAGGGGGGCCCTGTACAGATGCAAACTAAGAAATCTAATCTTTCCTCCAATAACTAGTTCAAAATACAACATTTTTTGCATTTTTCTTTGGTCTTTTTCTTTGTCTCCCATCACAGTCAAATTGATTATATCAACCATTAAACGCTACAGACATTAGTTCTTAAAAAGTAACCTATATTGCCTTCATAAACAGCTTGTCCTTGTACAATACAGATACAAAAATAATCAGCTCAACTCGGGTAAGATTCCTTTGATCCTCGATCCCGTTTGATTTTCTCATGTCACTTTGCCTGACATGCAATACATCTGTGTAATCTCAAATCTTACTTTTAGATGAAAGCTAAAAAAGTATCCCACCAAAATAAAGCCAAAGAATAATAATAATAAATTTTAACTGTAAAGGGGGAGAGTGTTTAGTTTTTGCAGTTACATACATAATAAAGTTGCAAACATATATATTTTTTCATAATACGATTTTAACACACAATTTCCGTTACATAATGCATTTTATAGAAATATAAAAAAAGGAAAATGTTTGTTTCTTGGATAATTCTGGTGATATAACAGTCCTACCATATCTAATTTAAATAAATTTCATTTAAAACATGGGAGTAGGATGTCTTGTGTGATCAATAATCATTGCTCAGAAGGTTATTATGAAAATATCAAATTTTTATAGCCCTTTAAAAAAATATATTCGTAGAAAGAATAAAAGCAAATCTCAGATAAAACCATACGGACCAAAACTAAAGTACCAATTAATGTAATTGCTAATAATGAAAAATATAATGATTTTACTGTTGAATTATTGAATGAAGACTTTAAAAAATTCAATGTGTAACCACTTAAGATTGTTAGGTAATAGTAGTTTACACAGCTGTTGCATTATAATAAATAGTTATAATGCAGGAGATATACATTAATTATTCATATACAACAAGTACATATGTTCATGCTGTAATCTTTATAAATAAAATTACAATTTTTTTAAATGGAGCCCTTAAGAGGAGAAGATTAGACCACCAACTAGTAAGGAGCAATGTATCAGTCGATATTTCACCTGGTATTATTGGAGTATTGAGTTTTCCATGCCTGACTCCTTTAGGGAAAGACAAGTGGATTAGTTCTCCCACAACACGGCCGAATGCAGCTCCTATCTTGAAGACAGGGATGAAACTACCAGAGGGTACTGGTATGGTGGAACACACAATAGAGAAAAACCACTGTAAACAATAATGTTAGTTTGTTATTATAAAGTTTATGATGGACTTGTAGGTGCAATACACTTATTGTAGGGAATGACTGAGCAATTTACAAGAAAAGAATACAAACTCACAGTGTACAACATGAAGCCACAGAGGCTGACGAACACGTCTGTGTTTTTGGTGGTCCAGTGGCGAAGAATATCGGACTCCTCCACTGATATGTAACCCTTGGTCCATGTAAAGTTGCTGAATAGCCCGGCAACCTAACATACAAAAGTATACAAACATTTTTAACCAAATACACCCTGAACTAATAACTAACTTTATTCCTTTTATTGTGAGGTTACTAATGTTATTACCTGTATGTTAGCATTCTGACACTTTATTGCAGAGTTTTTTAATGGAGAAAGTCAATAATAATAATTGGTCTAAGCATTCAATTGTAAAATAATTATTTCTAATGATAACATCTTACTATATAAACAAAAACACGTCACTAAGCAAAAGCCAGAAAAGTATAAGCTCCACACCAGGTGTTTGACAAAACTGTTGAATAATTGAAATGCTTTTGGTATTTGAAATATAATTAATTCGGGAGTAGCACCAACACCACCAATGAGTACAGCTTGAGTTTATACTGAGGCAGTTCGATGGCAAGAACGCAAAGCTATGTTATAAAGAATGATATGTTAATCTGACATAACAGTGATTAACATAAATACATGTTTTTCCATTGAGTGCAAAACATTTTAGGGAAATAATATTCATTACAAGTAGAATTTGTTACACATATTTATGTTGTAAATATTTGACTTTATTTGTGTTAAATGTTTTGTACACATCACCAAAAAAGTGACTTATTACTAAGAAACTTTAAAGAACTTACAATGTTATAATAAATAACCGAATATGGTACAGAAGTTTAGCAATTGTACCTGGTCATGAGTGTTGAGATCACCTGCCATGTACTGTCCGAGGCCGAGAGGGAATGACACTGTGGATGCCAACAAAGCTACAATCCCGGGGTACAGGAACCGACTAAACACGCCATAAAATGTCACTTGTGCATAACAGTTTATAGATGTAGTATATCTACATTTTACATCATATAGAAAAAAAAAACTAATAATTCTTTAAAGGTTACAATGGTTTACAATTAAAACAGTCTAAATTTAAAGGTTTTAGTAAAAGAGCACTTAATAGAAGTAATATAAAAATTATTTTGATATTAAATATGGTAAAATAAAATTAGTGCAGTTTATTTCAAAGTAAAATATAATTAGAATAACCTGTAAAACTATGAATGAATCATTAACCTAATAGTTTAATATACCAACTGCATATATTATAACACATCTTTCTAATTACTAATGAGACAGAGGATTTTCACGATATCAGATAATGATGAAATTATAGATGAAATTGACCAATAAATGGCAGTATAATTAAACAAATTTGAAACATTACAAATAATGTTCAAAACAATTTTGTGGTAGTAAAAAATATGACCACATACATAATATAATATACATATTTACACACTTTTTCTGCAGGAAACTATTCATTTTCTTGTTACGCCTCATGAAAAGAACATACTGGCGATGTGACCATACGTAACCGGCTCCTCCCAGCCCACAGACAACCCTGGAACAGATTAATATTTTTGTTGCAGATTTAAAGTATTTAAAATATGATTAAACAGTTTAAGTAGTATTTTGTTTAATTATGAACATCATTAAAGATTGTGTAATTTATTTATCTTAGGTAAGAAAAACCACATTTCTATTTATAAACTATTAGCAATAGCTTATGCACATGATATGTTATGATAGCTATAACACTCAAGCTAAAAGTGAATTACATCACAAGCCTTGATGTGTGCCGTAAACTTTAACAATTTGCATCATGATGATAGTTCTGCACATTAGTTATTTAATCTACAACTATTCATATAAGTTGTGCGCCATACTACACTATCAAAGACTGTTCCAAAACCTATAAACATGAAAATTGATATTAAAAATATTTTAAACCTTTTTAAGGCAACATATTTAGTGCACAATCATAATTTTTTCCACTAAAATTACCAAATTCAAATGATTATTGTCGTACAATTTTTACAAATATTGACAATGTCAAAATTTAGCTTAAAAGTCTAGTCAAACTACCTAGATGCTAATTTAATAAATCTTATAAATTAAAATGAATCACAAAATGTGTTGGAAGCGCAAATCTTGAGAACAGCTGGACCAATTCGGTCAATTCTTTATGTAAAATGTCCATTGAAATCCGAGGATGGTTGTTATGAAGAAAAAGTTAAGAAATGTTACCTGGAATATTTTGGAATTCAGAAAAAATGGTAGTTTTTATGTTTTATAATTCAAATTAAACTGGCACTACCTAAACAGCTGTTGACAGCTATAATTCAACAAACTTTCTGAAACATCTGTTTACATTTAAATTTTATCAATAATAAGTAAACAGTGCTTGATTGGCAATGTAATGCAGATAGTAAATAAAACATTAATATATAAATTTTACTCCAGATTACACCAGTGATGAATTAAAATCATCTAATGCATTAAATACTGTTATACAACTAACCTTAATGAACAAAGTTATGAATGTTTTCATATAATTTACTTTAAACTGGTGGGCTTCCTTGACATTATGATATTACATTTTAACAATGGCTTATGGAAAAACAGAGAAATGAATACTAACATGCCTCAACGATTTTTTCATTCCGTGGCTACAGTCCAAAAAACAAGTGTAACGCAAAACTGTAACGATTATTTTGGAATGCTGCATAACCTTAATAAGGATTTTCCTATTATATCGAAAGTACATAAGAAGTAGGTAGGACTTCCCCCTAGGTCGTAATAGGCTTTTCAGTCCTACTTATGTGTGTATTTTCTTCATCAGGACAAGGCAAACTCACCTATGTCAACGATTTTGACCAAAACAGATATCCGAGAACTAGATAATCAAACGTATATAGTATTTTGATCGAGGTAATATGGCAAGCTAAACTGTGACATAGTAGGTAAGTGAATTTAAATGGTCTTGAGTACGCACTTTTTAACCGAAGTAGGCATCTCGGTCCTACGTAAGTATATAAACTTTTTCTTCATCAGAACAACAAGGCAAACTCTACTATGGTACTGGAAATATCTTAGACCTGAAATATAACAAGGACTGGAAATATATCCTTTTTGACCGAAGTAAGTTTCCGAGACCTGTGTGATCCGAGATTTGTGTTTTCTTGATCGGGATGACAAGGCAGATTTAGCTGTGACGTTATGTATATAATTAATTAGAACCAGAAATGCTCCTACACGTGCCAAACATGATATAATAATTAAGTTAAAATCTAATACTATTTACCATGAACTTAAATAATATCTACCTGATGTATGCCTACTTACGTTTTAAAATCTTTATAGGACTCCCATCATATTACATCATAATTGCTTTTCCTAAGTAATATAAGGACTTCGGTTCTAAAGATTGCGTGGGGAGCTGCGGGTCACAGCTAGTAATTATATCAAATACCAATGAAAAAAATACTGGGTATTATTGAATTCTATGGTACAATTTTGGGAATTTATTCTTCTGGTCAAGTCAAACAACAAGTGTAATATATACATAGGTCAGAAATTCCTAGTTTACTGTCTATTAATCTGTATGATTTTAATTATAATTGTTTATTTCAGAAACCAGTAAAGATGAATAAAAATCAAATTTGGCACAATTAATAATCTTGCAGTTTTAAATGAAAAGATACATTTATATTAATTTATTATGTCACGTTTCACAACGACAGACTGTTGAAGTTTTTAAGATTTAATAACTTTAGAACAACTAATAAGATTATGAACATATGGAAAGAATATTAAAAAGTAGTTAATCAACATAAAAATCAGACAAGAAATAATTTATATATATAAGGGTTTCACTGTTGTAATGCATGGTAAATTTTTAATTGTTTATGGCAATGTTGACCATGTATTACAACTGTAAGAGCTTATATAATAAATTAGTTGCTGACCGATTTTTATGATCTAGGTTTACAAATGTTAGTATTTACATTTAATAACTTTTATTAGCCTTGAAAAAAGTTTATAAGCTTAACACTATTTATGTTATTAAGCTTTAAAAGACGGTAAACTAAGCATATCTGACTCATGTTTATGTTACATTTTTGTTCACCTCGACCTAAAGAAAAAAATCTCCTAAATATTACCAGTATATAAATACTGCACTCTGCATATAAAATCTAAATACGATCAATAAATAATTTACTAAACAAATAAATATAATTAAAACATCACTTAGATAGTTGTAGCAATATATATATATGTTAATAATAAAAAAAGGAAGAACAAGCGGCTCCACTTGATCTTATAAAAATTATAAAAGAACTTAACTAATAGCTTTAAAAATAATAATATAAGTAAATACAGAGTTTGAGAGGTTGTTAACATGCCATAAAAAACTGTCATAAATATAAGGTAGTACCCAATAAAAATCATCATTATTTTTAAAACCTTTATATTAAATTTGATTACAAAACAATTGTAACCCCTTTAAAAATACTCTTTACTACTCTACTACGATACATTAGTCCAATTGGTGACTACATTATTCAAACCCCTTTATCATATTCATCTTCAGTAATGCCTTACAGCCCCTCTCATGTTTTTCCTGGCACAATCAATTATATCAAATATGAGTCTTTTCATACCCCTGTTTACATGTGAAATAAGAAAATCACTTGAAGACAAATCAGGTGAGTAATATATGTGAGACAGTGGGTAATAAAATACTTACCCCATAAGTGAATAAACTACAAGCTCTTGTGGATCAAAAGGAAAATCCATGGTGAAGTTTGTTTGGAAGAAAGCTTTAACAGTGTCTGCAAAAAAAGAGTTTATATGTAAATTAGAAAACATTTATAATAGTTGTAATTACTGTTAAACCATACTTAAAAATTAAAAAAATCTTTAAAATAAACCTGAAAAAGAATGGGATAAACTTTGAATACATAGAAGGATTTGTCTGTAAATTAAAGCTCAAATTACTGTGTATGTTGTTTTACCTTCCTTCTGAAACCACACAGCTAGAAGTCTGAACACGGTCGCCCCACACACGGCTGTGAAGAACCCTCGCCAGTAATTCCTCACCGCAAAATACACTGTGGTTACTTCAATACTGAATAGCACTCCTGCAATGAGTTCATTCAGTTATAGTTGTAGTTAATATAGTTATAGTAATTTAGTTTTGCAACTTAAATGATGACAAATATCTGCAATCCTATTACATTTTCAAATCATCTATCGTCAATAACAAATTAAAAAAAAAGAATAGTTATAACAATTCCTTTTTTAAATACTTGAAGTTTTACTGGATTTAACTGTAGATGTTAAACACCAAACAGCAAAAGACTTCATATTTAAACAAAAAAATTATATATATATATATATATATATATATATATATATATATATATATATATATATGTGTGTGTGTGTGTGTGTGTGTGTGTATATATATATAAGGCTCATGATACTAAAAGCTTTCTTGTTTGTCTGTTGAATGTCATACAAAAGTACCATTTTTTATAAAAATATTGATGCGCTTTGACTTTTACTTGTTTTGCTCAATACAAGATCAAAAACAATAAGTACTTTATGAATGACTAATCATAATTTGACTTGAATTAATGTTTTCAAAGAATATTTCAATATCTTTCAAAATTGGCTTAGATTATAAAACAAATATAATATCTGCAATTTCGATTAAATCAAATTGAGCTCTATCAGTGGTGGAGGACAAACAATAAAAAGAAATAGACAGTCACATACAAAAATTAATGGCTTTTAAAATTTTTACTAGCACTGCAACTTCTTAGATTGGCTATAACTAACCAAATAGCTTTAGTTAAGTGTGTGGCAAGTTCGTTGCCACACTTTTCAGTTTTAAGACCGTATGTATAAGGGTTTTTGATACCTGAAGAAGAGGGTAAGTTTCAATCCTCGAAACATGTGTTCTATTTTGTGACTTACGGCAAGTGCCCAATATCCTACAATCTTTCTAACCAAATTACTAAAAATGTATTTTTATTCACTTGATTAGAAAATGTAATATTATATATTTTTAAAACTGACAAAAAACTGTTAGTACACATCTAGTTTATATAAAAAAAAACACTAATCACTATTTCTAAATTATTTACGTAAAACAAAAAATAATTTTAATTTTAAAATTTATACAATTTGAAAAAAAACAATAAAGGCAAGTTATTGCACAGGGAAAATTATTACCTTACAATATAACCATACTTAACAAATACAATATAATGAAGAGTAATGGAAACTCCTATAATCAGTAAAAAAGTCAAAACAAAATTATCCTGACTCTTCAACATTTTATTTTGTTAACTATGTCAAGGAAATTAAGGATAATATTGGCAACCCTGCTACAAAGTCTCCTGAGGAATTTATTACAGATAACTACTGAAAATTTCAAATGGAGGTTTGTAAAACAGGAGGATGTGTTTAAATACAGTCAGAAAATTGAATAAATGACATTCCTTGTACATGATACTATAGCTGTTACCCACAGCTTTGCACATGTTTTCCTATTTAAATAACTGGTACGTCATAGGCATATCTTTTAATGGCATAATAAATGCTGTTCTTTTGATTGACCACCCTTAAGATTGTTTGCACTATCATTTGTTATCACATTTCTTTGTTTAAAGTTTGTTATAGACGATGGAAGGTTTGAAAGAATAATAGAATTCTGGACATTTCCTTTCATTATATGATCAATTTTGTAACATATAACAATAGCAAATGTCTGAAATCATATTATTATACTTAAATGCTATATAATTCATTTATAAAGCTATGTCTATTAACTATATTCCCTCAAATATCACTTTTTAGGCTTTTGTTTAAAAGTAGGTACTGTATTACTTGTCAATCTGACGTATACTAGTCTTGTATTTTGTACTAAAACAGAATTGTTCTCACCTAAAAATAAAAATGTTGGTGTTGTAAATAAATAAAAACATAAAATTTCTATACAGGGTTTATAATCAATGTGTTAAGGAAGATAAGATTAGCAAACTTTTGCAATACTTATTTTTCACAGCTCTAACAAATTACTCATACATGAGGTACCCAACAGTTATACTCATACTATCAAGCTGTGCTGAGAGGGACCTGAATGCTAGACATATTCTCTTGTGCTTTCAGTGAAGTCAGTGGTAACACCTGGGAAGGTTGAAAATCTCTTTCTTTGTATCCGTTTCACAGTAAATATTTTTTTTAAGTTTCTTGTTATGGTGGATGTATAAGGTTCTTTATCTCTTCTGCTTTCTAAAACCACTCCTTTTTCATGTGGCATGAAATTAAGTGAGGTGAATAAGTAAGATGCCTATATACAGTTGGGTGTTATGCAACTCTTTGCTATGAGATGGCTGCAAAAAAAATTAAGTGCTTGTTGTGGAGGAAGTTTCCATATTTATTTCATTTGTAAGCTGTTATCAACATCACCACATTTTCATAGTACAAATTTGCAACAGTATGCTCTTTGCACAAGTTGGTCATGATAAAAACAAGTACAAGAACAAACTTTTACCATGATTCCAAATATTTTCTCAGATAAAGTTGATGAAGACACTGATTTCGGAACACATCGATACTATACTACACATATACTGCCCAGTGCATGGAGCTGTTGGTCACTCCTTTTATACATAAGTTCAAGCTAAATTTGAACATTATCTGGAGTAGTTACCTCCAATAGGAGCCCCGAAGCAGCTGGCCACCCCAACAGCACAGGCAGCAGCCAACATCTCGGTGTTGCGAGATTCATTCTCATAAATCCCCTGGAATGATGTGACTAGTTTTGACAAGAGGGTTGCAGCGATACTTGCTATATGTACAAAAGGACCCTGCACAAACAGATATTAAGCTTTGTTAGTAAAATAAATGTAGTAAATTTCATTTATAAAAATATCACGTGTTTATGGAGTTTTAATTTCCTTTAATATAATGGAAATACAAAACACAATTTAATATAAAATCTTTGTCCATGGCTTTGCTACAGTTAATTTAAATTAAAAGATAGCTAATTGTGAAAACAAAAACAACTTCTAAACTACGAAAATCATTGCTTTATCTTCGACCTATTGATAAAAACAAAAATCAAGAATTTATTACTACTAGTAATTAATCACCTCTTTACCCAAAGGTAATCCACTGCCAAGGGTGGCAGTGAGGCCTATAACCTTGGCCACTAGAGTGCGGAATGTCAGGTACTCTTTGAGTGACACTCCCCGCAGGATTGTCTTCATCTCCGGGATCCCAGAGCCTGTAACAAACCATCACAGTCCTAGAGTCTGTCAGTTTCCTGTCATTGCCTTGTCTTCATCTTCAAAACATTTAGATACTAAATTGAATGGTGATCTTCATCATAGCACAGGTCCTGTAGCATGTCTAAGGGAACTGCATGGAAACCTGTCTACTATATTTTACATTAATATAGATCAAAATGATATATTAATAAATATTTTTTCCATTCTACTATTCTTTCTAGTGGCAAATCCTCTTTACAGCCTTATTCTGCCTGTCATCATGAGTCATTATTTTATTAAATAAATGATTTTAGATGTCCATACAACATTAATTTTTTTATAGTAATTGGTTTATAGTAAGTGATATACCTATTTGGAAATTTTTTTCAAATACAGAATAGTTAGTGGTAGACTTAGTAGTCCAAGTTTAACATTGTATACTACTAAACAGTAGATTGAGGATTATTGATAATGTGATTACTTTTACTATCCCAGCTTACATAAACAAATTCATTATCATAGACATTGTAGGATTAGTTAATGACATTCTTAGAAAAACGATTTTGGCCCTGCAGAGCTCCAAAAGTGTCAAATAATTATTCTGGATTAATATTCATTTTGTAGAATAGGCATTCCAAATTTGGTTAAATTCCATGCAACCATAAGACCTCTGCAATAATCGTGTAAATATTGATTTGGTTCTGTGGCTCCATCCAATCAACTCTACAAAAATGTCTAAGAGCTATTCTTAGTTAACATTTGCCCCGTGGATTGGCATACCAATTTTGGTTCCATGCAATCATAAGGATGTATTAGTTCTATTGTTAAGTTATTTTGTACCAAAATAAAGAAACTAGTGAAGTGCTAATCTGTATTTTTCACATTTTTGTTTTAAAAACTATCAATTCTGAAAGATGCACAAATATTGATGTTGTTGTACCTATAGACTGTGGAGCCACAATGTGAACGAATCCTGCGGAGAACAGGATGAGACAGACAGGCAGAGCTACCCAAGCCATGTACTGCGCGAAGGGATGGGTGGTCAGGTCTCTGTAGAGCCAGATGCGACCTGCAATCAGTCAACTTACTTGCTACATTAACGAATTCTGCTACTTTAATTTCTTTTTAGATTAATGAAACAATTAAAAATTTTCTGATTAAAATATTGTATCATTATAAACTCATCATATATAATATTGCAATTCCACTAAACAATTAATAGCACTGTAACATTAAACACAATTATTCATTCAAAGTATCTAATTTGACCAGATAAAAGAATTCATGTATTTTACTTGTACCATATAATTACCATGTTACAGTATAAAAAGACATACAAAACAAATTTTTATCAGTAGATATAGGCATACAGCAGTTTTGTTAATGAACACTATTTTTATCGGTGTCTCTATAATATACAATAATAATAAAAACTGTAAAACTCTGCACTAACATTATGATTGTTGCTGATTAGGACTATTCAATTTAGACTGAGAACCTAGAACTGAGCACAAAGGAATAAAAGTTGTATTATTGTTTTAGGTATGTTATTAAATGTATGGTGATTTTGATTTGGTCATCTATATAATAGTGGTCCTTAACCTGGGAGGTATGCTCCCAGGGGCGTAGAAGATTTTCAGGAAGGCATCAGTGTATTAGGATAGTAGGAAAAAGTAGGAGAACGCAGCTAGCAATTGATTCTCATAATGCTCACGTGTCAGTTGTTCATTGAGTGATTTTTAAAGTGGTTGATTAGTGTAGTATACTGCAATTTTTTTGGACTAGTAAACATAAAACGTGGGACAGACAAGTTGTGTGTTTTTGTAGAAGGCTTAAAAATGGTCATATAAGTGCAAAAGAAAAAAGATTGGATAGTTGTGATTATATTAAATATGGATTCATTTCCATTAACAAAAATGATTATTTATTATCTCAGAGCATTCTTTGCAATGCTGTTATGAATAAAGATGCCATGCAGAGTTTTGAAACTCTATTTATTGTACTAGAAGTTTTCGAATGGAAAATGAGAAAGCTGTTAAAGATACATCTGCCACTGCAATTTATCAATGAATTTAAAGACCTTATTTCACAGCATTTGGTATTAATTAAAAATTAAATTGAAGAGGGACAAGTAATTTTTATTCTTATTAGAGATAAAACCAATACCATTTTTATTTGTACGTGAAAGTGTAATGGTAACAATTACATAATATCCATAGAAACATTAACAGAAAATTTAAATCTTTCATATTATTTATTTCCAAGGATACCAGATGTTTTATTAAAAAGATACAAGTTGTGGCTGGATGTTATATTGTGCTCTCTTCTCGCTCTCACTCATTTGTAAAGGAACAAAGAAGGAAAGTTTAGAACTCTAGAAAGAGCTTATCTTACAACCTTATCTTCGTTGCTTGTGTCTTTTGGTCAACTGCAGTAACTACAAGGAGTGTAGTAAAGGAAAAAGACACTTCCAAAGGGCTACGCAAGAGGGGAAGAAGTTTTTAGTAGGAACCTACACCACCAGAGCCCATCAACCACTACCACATCGCAAAACTTGAAAGAGAGGTGTTTTAACAGAGAGGTTGTATTCCAGGACATCAAAGTCTAGAGACATTAGAGGGACCTAATCAGACCTGTCTGCTACCATCAAAATCATCTCGAGTATTGTACCTGCTAGAAGAATTATGGGTGTCGGACGTCTGTAACGGATCCTGGGAGCGGTACTGAATTTTCGAGTGGCTGACCGCTACAGTAAGTTGCGTTGGACGGAGCGGCTTACACTGGGGGAGGTCACATTCCCCCACAACACACTCACACACACCCATCGGACACTACCTGTCTTCTTCATGGACTTCTTCCACTTGAGAATTTAAAGATTATTTGGGAAATTGTTTGAATCTTTGGCAAATTTAAACTGTTAATAATTTAAGTCTAAATTAAACCTCATGATCTGTAATTTATTTTAATATGGCACATAGTAATTTCCTGATGTTTGGGGAGAGAACTGGCAGTTTAAGTTGACATGAGCTGAGACCACATTCAGGAACAGACAATAGAGTCATCTTCCTAAACAGGTAGAAAAACAAGTAAACATCCGCAAATAGCTTTGGAAGCTGCAAGGTTGTTGGTCCAATTTTCTTCTACACACCTCTGTGAGTACGGATTTTCAACATATGCTTATCTACAGTCTATAATCGAGAAAAACTAGACGTCAAAAGTGATCTGCAATGTGCTTTGTCCTGCTAAATCCAGATATTTAAAAACTGTAAAAGACAGTGCTAACCTTCTCACTAAGTTACAAAGTGACCGATATAATAGGGTTATTAACTAAACCCTATTATACAAATATAATTTGTATAATTATAATTTGTTATTATTTTATAACAAAAATAAATTTTGTTTTGAGTTTAATTTTTTTTAAAACTTACTGGTGGCAACAAGTGTAGGATAAGAGTACTCAAACAGGTATTTTTGATAATTTTAAATGTTTGATTGAACAATTTTCAAATATTTAATTTTAAAACTTGTAAATCTAAAATCTACCATAACCTACAAGTACAAATAAAAATTTACTACTTGTGTTGTTGACCACATAGGGTGATGATGGTAGAGGGAAGGTGTGACCGAATTTCAGTGTACTAAGAGAGGCACAAAACCTGACAGTTGAGAACCTTTGCAGTATGATATGGTCGTAATTTATGAGAAAAGCCAGTTTGTTCTTCAAGAGATTCATCAACGTTGTCAATGTAATGAACATCAATTTCCATAGGATTAGATTAGATTTCCAGGATTGATTAAAAAGGACAAAATCTCATAGTTTATTCCAGTTAGATTAATGTTCCTTCCGACTAAATGCAGCATATATAACTGCTCATGTGTAAAAACAAACCTCAGGTCAACTCTAACTTTCTCTAAAGTTTGCCGCTGTGACTTACATAGGAATGGATAGTGACAGCAGATGCTAGTAGCACCAGGAACTGAGAACGTTGCAACACAAATCCTAGCCTGTTTGATGATTCGGTTTGTATTTTAAGAGTATGGTTTATGCTTAATTTTCATTTAGGATAATTTTAGAGTTGTTTAACGTACTTAACTTTAATATTTTCATTACTCAACTTTGGTGTCTATAAAAGACATTTTTAAACATCGCCAAACAAAATAGGTGTCCTCACAACAATGTATGTTATAAATATAATAACAATAAATCAAATTTCTTTCAGTATATTAAACATACATCAAAACAACACAAACTACAACACCGCGTCTTATAAAAATAGGACACCACAACTCGACAATACGACACTCAACATCTGCTCAGTGTTGCTACTTGTAAGGAAAAGTATCACGGTAAATTACCTAACCAAAGCAAAACCTACTTGAAAACCTTCATTTCCACATCTTCTTGGTCTTAGCTCCACCCTCTGATAATTTTTCTTCTCTTACGAGGGCATATTGATAAGATTTTGTTTTGGCAAGTTACTCTTATGTTTTTATAAGTAAATCATAGTTGTAGACAAATTTTAAATCTACAGTATATATAGAACTATTCCGTTTTTAACCACTTATTTTGATATTACAACAAAAAAATAAACCCAATTGGAATAAATAATACTTTTTTGTTACACTCTTATTACCGTATCTTTTGCACGATCGTGTTACTTTTTTATTCAAGATGGCTGCGACTGCCAAAGGATGTGCCTACAGAGTTGTCTAAGCTACTGAGTGCGTGATTAGACGTACACTCTCTGGCTTTCGCCATCCTGGTGCCAATGACTGAGCGGCTGAAAATCTAAGTCACTATCACGTTATGAGGTGTTCAATTCTGAGAAAGCTAAGAATCGAATTTCTTGGGTTCAATGCAATACACCCTAACTCATGACAGTAGAAAACAGTTATTTACCAAATAACGGGGAAAGTGGTGGTCTGATGCACTCCACAGTTTGATGAACTTCAAACTTAGGGACAATTGAAATATCACCGTCTCAACAGCGTGGAATTCGATTTGATTGTCATTATAAACTGGCATTAAATTCAAATTGTCCATTTTGAATAGGCGCAACATGGTGAAGACAAAGGTCTTCGGTGCCGTGCACATTGCCACAAGAGAATCAGAGACACCCCTCCTCACTAACTCAAATGTTACTATGGAACTCATCACGGTAGCATCAAAGGCCGTGATGATGTATGCGACATAGTGGTTGCGTAGATTTATGTGACACCTACCTTTGTTGCACATGTTGATGCCATGATCCATGATAAAGCTCAGGAAGGCCATGATCAGACCCAACAGAGCCAAGAACACCCAATCTTCCCCCAGCTTCGCGAAGGTGTGCTTCCAGATAAATCCAAAAGCGGAGGCGAGTTTTGATGCACATTTTCCTCTGTATTTGTGGAGCTCTTCGTTTCTTAACCTTTCTTCTTTTCTTCTTTGTTTCTCTAATTTAAGTGCTTCTTCTTTGGCAAATTCTCCTAGCTCTTTTGTATAGCGGCCATACATCTGTAAAATGTTAAAATTTATTAGCTGACACGGTCCTTTTAGGTATAAAACTATTATCAATTTGTATACGATTTTACAGTGACTGTGTACACAATTAGAGAAGTAACTTTTGATTAAGGCACAATTATTTCTCATGGATAAGCGAGTAAACAATAGAGTACAATTTGATACAATGATGCAGTGACGAGAGTGTTGTTGAGGGTGCAGAAAAAAATACGAGAAACATTTTTCAACTATTATTGAATAAACCCAAGGTTGAATGATAGTGAGTTTGGTAAAAGTTGTCGATATGTTACACATATATTTTATTTGTTTACGTTTCTCCCAACCATAGTGACAGACAAACTACGTTTGGCAGGCTATTGAATACTCTTAACATGTTTTTGCCATATTGTACTATCATTCCGGACAATCAATCTACGTTAATTATCAATTTTTAACCAACTTTAAAGCATGTGGAGACTATACAATATGCTCTCCCACCTGGAAATTCAACGAGTTAACAACTTTAAAACTGTTCTTAACTAGATACTACGTTTGTTCATGTGTTTATCTCTATCGTTCTTTACTCTGTAAAGAACAGTGTAAACGGATTTTTAAATAGTTACTTGTAAATGTGGAAATGTTATTGGAATATTGAAGCCGAATGAGTCTGACAATCTCACGAAAACAATAACAATAGATTATGGTCATATTATCAATGCATAAAATAATGAGCATTATTATTTGTCCTAATTCATTAGTTATACATTCACTCCCATTTATTGATCAAGCCATGTAAATTATATCCATCATATAACTAACGAATAATAAGATCACATTCCTAGTACAAAATTAACGCAACACATACATAACTACTAATAAACTAGTCCATTGAGTAATGGATATCTATTACTGATTAATGGCAATACAAGATTCAGATCTTAAAAATGTCATTTCGATGATAACTACTATAGTATATGCATAAGTTATTATGTTACTATAGGAATAACGGTTAATCATTAAAGAGAAGTGTGTGTTCTAAATCATTCATATGGGAGCTGTATAAGTTAAAAGCCACTTAGTTCCATATTATGGTACCGGTATTTGATATTTATAACTCTGCTGGTCTAAAACTTCAGTTGATTTAAGCTATTCCATTCCAATTTTGTACCAACTTGTAGAGGTTTTTTTTATTTCGGCGAATGAATGCAATAACATGAATGGCGTGTGTTATCGTTAAACAACGTATAACGCTAACCCGAATTATTATTATAGTACAAGACATACCATTGCAAGCCTGGGTAGTTAACCATTGCAAATTAACTGTAGTTTAGTCCTTTAGGCTGATATAGTATTTTGTAGCTCCAAAATAAATAGTAATATTATATTATTAAAATTAGTTCAAACCGCCATTATACTGCCACAACTAACATTATTCGTACTGCAGTTAGAGCAGATTGTTACTAGATATGAGATTCGCTCTGATTTTAAACATCTTACAGTTTGGGATGGCAATAAATCTTAAAATACTGTGGAGCGTGTGGTACATACGCCCCCATTCATTAGCTACAACAGTTTAGCGCTATAGAGGCGTATATAATTGCAACCCCCTTTTACTGGGTATGGTGTATAAAAAGTAAGGGAAATGTTTACTAAGTTTAGAGTAAGCTTTCCTATAATCACGAATTATATAATGCCTTTCCATGAGTGGCTGCCTTGTTCATACGTCAGCAACACGACACTGTGTACATGTTACTGTAAAAGTTAAATCTGCAAGCGAAAAAAGCGAAAATTATGTCACATTTAATCTTCTTTCCTCTGTTTAAAACATTTTATGAACCTCTACACGGCACGAAAAACTGCAAACCCCAATTGTTAATTTCCTGTTAAATGCGTGTGTTATAGTAGTGTTCAGATCAATGGAAGGTTCAACTGGACCATATAATTATAAAATCATTGTTTCATTCAAGCCTTGGCTTGAAGCTTCTATTGATCTGAAGACTACCTTAAATTATTCTCCTATACACAGTAGTAAACTTAAGACCTCAGACTGAATCCTAAAGACAAACTGAAACATTTGTCTCACAATTTTGTTTACATTTTGGGAATGGAAGGAGCCGAAATTGGTATAACATGTATTATGACCAATGTGAGGTCGCTTTAAAATGATACGAGTAGAATAATTATTGCCTTCACGTATTCAACTAGCATATAGGTTTTGCACTTACAAGTTGCTCAAGATAAACAAACTTAGCTAACTTAACAATTAAAAGTACTCAAAATACAAAACAATTAATAAATTGAATAGAGGAGAGGTATTGAACGTTTATTATTGATTCGAACTATTTGAAAACAAACAGAATATTCTTAACACCAAAGACTCAAGGCATGATATGTAGCTTACGATTTGACACTGATAACAGCATGTTGAATTAATGTAAATGTCGAGTTTTTAGCTCCAGTTCACTTTCCTCATGATGCAGCGTCTGGAACCTGACGTTGTCACAAACTTGACACCTGGTATCTACAATCATCTTTGTCTGAAGGAATAAAAAATTCTAGATTCCAGACGTTGGACTAAGAGGAAGGTGAACTGGAGCTAAACTCGACATCTACATTGAATCAACCCTTCCCACCATAGTTATGTATATGTTGAATTAATTACGATGTGCGTTTATCAGCCAATATCAATTCAGAATAATTAACTGCCGCAATGCGTTCTTGTCTATTTCAATAAAATTATTATTGACATTTTGCGCTGTTTCAAAAAATTCTACAACATATGGTAAACATATTCAAATTCGCGCGCGCCTTGTCATTAAAATATCAAGGCGACAGTAGCGAGCAGAAGTTTACATGCAGTGGCTCTTGCACGGCCTTGCACCAGGATACACTGGCGTGCTGTGATATGATGGAATACCTGCGAGTATGGCGATCAGTAATGAAAACGGAAAGGGCGTATACGGCGATACTGTCACAAGGACTAACATGGCATACCTTCCGGAGTTGAAGGCCGAGGTAATAAGCACTCTCAGTAAACTGAGACTGATCCGCAAAACCCTGGGAGCGTGCCTTAACAAGATAACTAGGGCATGTTATCTTGTAAAAAGACAAAAATAAGCACACGAAATGGATAACGAGAAATGCAGAATTCTCTGGAGTCTAGATTCAGTTTGGTATGGTCGACTCGAATAACCGACGAACGAGATCTGTATTTGCAAAAATAAACTACATAATTGTACACACAGTATGAAAATTAATATTACAATAGTCATGCTCCAAACGTTTCACTATCCCACCACAAGTTTCTCACCAGTTAGGTATAAGAAGAGCACACGAGTGCATGATTTGTGGTATTTTTAAACCTCTTCACGTCAAGACCTTCTCATAAATAATGATTCATGAGATGATGGTTTTAATTTGAAAACTGTGTTTCCATTCCTTCCGATGTTTCATCAACTTTGAAAAATTGAATTTCTCTTTAAACTATAGTTTCAATTCCTTACTCATGAATATTCTTTCAGTTTAGTCGTTAAGAAATAAAATTAATAACACATTTATAATCAAACCTACTATTTGAATTAAAACTGAAATATATCAACCTAAATCTTTGACAAATGAGCAAAAGTTGACACGCAGCTCATACGTTTTATAAGTAAAATAAAATAAAAATTTTGGATCTGAGAGGCAATTGCCTTTTCGTTGGAAGCAGGAATAGAATTTCGAGATTTGTTTGTTTTAAACGCAGTATATTAAATCCCCTTAAATACTTTACACAGTGGATTAATAAATGCATAAAAGACTCAATCACAATTTGGCGCATAATGTACAAAATCAATTATTATAAATTAAACAAATGTAATACATATACCAAGTTTTGGCAATTCTGAGTGTTTGTAATTTGTATTTACAATGGTAAATGCAATTCTCTCTGTTTAAGACCTGATGCTATTGAATCTACATGGAATGACGTTATCATTCTAATGAAAGGTTTTAATTTTGAAAGTTAAAAAATACTATTGTGGTAACAAATATCAGGAAAAATATAAGGATAACGGCATAGATTGTCTATGCATTCAATTTTATTACATTTAAAAAGTACTATACACAAACATGTGTATGAAAAATCACGAAGTAAATACATTTCACTTAATGCTAAACAGTTCAACTCAAGAACTGTTATGCAAGAAATCAAAATAATTCAATTTTATCTATTTTATACGTAATAATCCTATATGTTTCCTAAACACTACAATTATAGTTAATTAGAAAGTCTGAGAAGTCAAATTTTACATACTATTTATTTTACGTGTTTAATTTTACACGGTTAGTGAAATTATAACCCTAAAAATTTATTTCTTAACAATAAATAATATATATCATACTGTGTTTGAACAGTGACTTTATTCATACAGATTTTCCAGTGAACAATTGAAGAATGGACTTGAGATTTGCTCCTGGCTACGTGACCTGCACACTTTCAGTGAGAATATAGGGCTGGACAGTTTCCATCCTATAATTAGGTTGAGGCTTTCACAGTAAGTGAATACTGTCCATTCTATAATTACTTTGTTTGTTTGTTTCGCCAGGCGTTAACAATAGTTGGTGAGGTTTAGAATGTTTACTATAAATATTTAAAATAAAGTCATAGAAACAATGTCCAATATGTCGCTAAATTGTGCAAGTGTTCAGTGTTTGAAATGTGGTAGAGAAAACGTATATTTTTCAACTCAAACATAATTTACAGTTTTAATTTCTTTCACAAAGTTTGAAAACTTGTTAAAGAGTATCTTACCTAGTTAGACAGTTCTAAAATTTGTTTTATATGAATGTTACACAACATGTTTCGAGACAAGTCTCACCTGACGTTATCGTTAAATGAACAATATTATGGAATTTTCGGTAAATGTTGTACGTATCATGTTTTAAGCTTTCGTTGAATTTTCATTTATCAAAACCCTAACGATTTAACATTCATCTCTAAACATGCAATGTGAAGTTCAATAAAACATTTTCGAACTCTTAAACAAGATAAGGTACAATAATTTGGTCTATTATCAAAGTTACGTTTCTATTAAGAACATAAATATAAGAATATTATAACCTGCGAACCTGTGGATATCTTTAGAGGTCTCTAGAAAGTTACAAAACTAGATGTTAACAGTGAGTTATGAACAATAATGCTCGTGTCAGAACGCACCCACGGAAGGAAAACGAGAGGAGAACGAAACGTAGGTGGAACTGTCAGTAATTACTAAAAAGAAAAGGAAGATACGCTTAAATAAGAGTGTACTGATGGTCGGGTGAAAGAAAATTTCCCTAAAAATATCTTTGCGTGGGTGTTAGGGTCGAATTTAGAAAATAAAGACCCGTAGGCTCCACCTGTTGGGCGGGCCCTGGGTTTGCAATATCCCTCAATTAAAAAGGAGATCGAGGCCCTCCTCCTGAGAATCGTTGAAAAAAATAGGTGCAAAATGGTGATTTTTAAGGGGATTTTCACTAAATATTATGTATTATCTGGCCTGAAAATATTAATGGTACAATTAATGTTTGCACATATGGCTGAGAAGATTTAAGACGTTAGATAACTGTAATATAGTTAATTTATAAATCAGGTCTGGAAGTGAAGATAAGCCACAGAAGTAAACACAACTTTAACAATTTAATGTTCATTGGTAAGTCAACAAGAAAAGTACAAGTCAACATTAAGTACTTATGAATAAACTTTTAACCATAAATTAAACGTACTGCAAACCATGTTGACTTCAGTCACTCTTACAGATTGGCTTCCATCAAAGCTTCCCCGTTTATGAAAGAATGTCGTGTTTTATACTGAGCAAGGCCAAAACGCTTACCATGTCTTGTGATAGGTAACAGAGGTCCGGAGTCTGTATTTTATAAGCTCAGTTTAAACAATGATCTTTCCGTAGAGCAATTAGTCACCATCAATGATCTTTACGCCACTTCTAGGTTAGGAAAGCAATGTTTTACGTTGTTTTAAAACATAAATTATACATCCATCTTTATTTACTAATGTCCTTTTTATTTTTCATATTAATTTTGAAACTGGTGGAGAAATTCTTGAATTTTAAAACTTCGCTGGACAATTATTCGTCTGGATCTTCGTTGTAGCTGCCTACTAACGTTTTGCTTGCTGCTAACACCTCATCATTAGAAATAATGTTCTAATTTTGAAGGAACCCAAACCTCGTATCCATAAGTTCGTATGTTGAAGCATCTTGGTCAATGTACCTTCAAGTTCATCTATGACTGTAACGAAGCGTTGGGTCCGGAATGTATCAGATTGAGGTTAGGTCAACTTCCGGAGCTTGTACACATTCAAGAGCAGCTAAACGTACATTTCTTTTCAGTTTATGTTTTGATTCAACTTTATCTTCACATTCTAAACAGTCAGTTAATTTTATAGCTTTCAGCTCATAGTCCTCGAACTTTCCCGTTTACCTTCAATAAACCTTCTAAAACATTTCAACAATGACGCGCCTGTGTTCACGTCGGTTTTGTAAAGATTCACTAGTTTTGTTTACTTGATCCAAAATATCGTTCCAAAAAACGGCATAGAGCCCTGTCTCCAACTAGTTAATTTTTCTAACTAAACCCAGATCAGCCACTCTTGATATCGCTGGATCCTCCATATTATCTGAAATGTTCGCACTGCTTTATTTCTCGATATCCTCGCAAAAGAGCTTTGGTAGCATCAGCTCACATGAACATCGTGTTGTTGTCGTCCATTTTTCGTACAAGAATGTTTTAAAGCACTCGGTTACAGTCTGTTATCTGTTGGTTAAAGCAGTGAAATATACAAAAATCTTCCCTAAAACGAGCGTTTGTAACCCTTTGTATTTTCCGTTCATTGCAGAGGCGTTGTAAGACTTACCGCGACAGATTTGATGTCCAGATTATTTTCTTCCAAAAAGGTACACAGTCCAGTAAGCATATCTTTTGCTTTATGCCCTTGATTAGGTATGAATGTCAAAAATCTTTCAATAGGTGTGAAATCTTTCAAGTACCTAAGGATCTAGCTGAGTTGGTCAACACGACATTCATCGAGTGTTGAATCTAGAGATAGTGAGAAATATTTATACTTCTTGATTCGAGATATAATCTCATCAAACACTTGTTTTCCTATTGTGTTTACGAATTCCTCCAATATTGTAGAACATAAGTAGTTGGTGTGACCACTTCCGCGGTTTATTTGTGTTTCAAGATGGACCCTTAAAAACAACTCATACTGTGCTAGGATCTGTAAAATCCCCAGGTAGTTGCCATTTCGCAGTGATCTAAGGGTTTCACTCTCTCCCCTACATGTTAAAATCCTTTCACTTATAAACACTATTACATGTATCTATTTTTAAGGACCTCCCGCCATAACATGAACCCTTGCTCGCACTCACATACTTTGGTCTAGTCGAAAGCGTTCGGAGTGCCATCTTCTAAACAGGCCAACTAGATCTATATCGACGTAAATTAACTGCATAATTCTATACATGTACTATGCAAAGTAATATCCTCTAGATGCTTCATTATCTCACCACAAGATTCCCGCCTACTTATATAAGAGCACACGATTGCATGTCTTGTGGCATTTAAACCTCTTCACATAAAGACATTCCTCATACATTGTCTTCTTTATTTATTTATTGCCAACGGCACAGGAAATATTATTATTACTATACGCAAACGTTTCCTGAGATGACGGTCTTAAATTGAAAATTTCCTCCCGACAGTTTATTAACATTCGAAAAATCTGGATTTTCCTTTAAATTGTAATTTAAATTCCCACATGTATGAATATACGCCCATTTTTAAGTCATTAACCGATGAAATTAACACTCTTAAAATTAACCCTAACTTTTAGAACTAAAACTGGACAACAATTTTTACCTGAATCTTTGACAAAGTTATTTGCCACTATAATTATTATGTTTTGACACGAATTTATGTAATGCGCACTAGTCCAGTTTTTGTGATATAAATAAATAAGTATATCTGCGATAAAGTAAATACCTAGAGACTGCTAAATAATTGTTTGCAATTAAATGTTGTTTATACGTTATTGGTTTGTATTTCTTGCGACATCCTCCTACGTTCTTACAAAAGCAGTTTTTGTTTTGCTCGATCAATCATTGAGGTATATTGCGAAACAACATCAATAACATATTAATTTGAGTTCTACAAAATAATTTTCACATTGCACACCTGAAAGATGTATAATAATCGTATGCCATCGACAAACACTGAAAAATGTTTTTATTGTCCATTGTACAATGAATGATGTAGTCGAGTAATCATTAAGACCCCTAATTTAAAATCACTAAATCAACCATTTAATATATAGCCAACGTGAAATAGCATTGTATTTAATAGCTACAGGATAATGTTAGATAGCTATACAGAACCTGACAATGGTTTTATCCAGATGACGAAATCTAACAAGCACAATACATTTATGACTTGCAGCCACAAAACTTTAGTGTGACGCGGAAATGTGAAAATAATGCATTTTGAAAACGTTCCAAGAAAGAGTTACTTAGTTGTCAGTCTGCTTTAGAATCTGGTATGTTTATGGGTCTACGCTCTTAAGAATAACTAAGGGTTTAAAGATTTTGTTTCAGCAGGAATTGGATTTAAATACATTTGTAAATAACAATTTTAATAACGATTCGACCCTGTCGCAGTACACCGAACAAATACAAAAAGTGTATCTCATTCGATTTAAACATTTCATCGTCTGAATATTCAAGTAGTGTACACAAAACACTTAAAAGAGTTTGAATGCTTTAAAATAAAACAAACTTTATCATTATAAAATACAAATACAAAATAAGGACATAAAAGTGTTCAACATTTTATTTTGTACTTATGGAATAAAACCCAAGGTCGTCCAATGATCTATTGAGATGTGGATATAGCTCAATAATGTAAATACAAGTAATAAGGATAATAGCGGTAACATTACTATATAATAATAATCACTAAAGATAAAACAATCAAAAGTTTATATGACGCGAAATATAAATGATAATTCCCTAGTTTCGTGTGATTCTAAATTATGAGTACAATAAATATGACTTAATATTGATTAATAATTAATAACAAGGAATAAATCACTAATTGAAAATAAAATTATATATACATGAAATAAATCTGTATGCGTATGATTAAGTAATAGGAAACAAAAAATATATTTTCGGTTCTGATTTAGTTAGTGTACTCGATTTAGTTCTGTAAATTTTTTATACAACAAACTGAATCAAGCCTTATGGTCACTTTGTAATGTGTTTCTTCAGCTGTGTGAAGTAACACACAACACATCCCAACAGACTATACAATCCAGAGGTCTGTGTTGTATTACAACTTAGATACAATACAGAAGGACTCTCCTTTATACTCTATAAAATTCTCCTTTACTGGTAGAAAATTACTTTCGTTTTTGTACACAAATAAACAATCTAATAGTATGCTTTTCTAGATACGAGATTGAAACGCTAAATTTAATAATTCGCAATTTTGTATGATCACCATTTATTTGGGATAATAATTTATTTGGAATTGTATTATCTGGGATTGTATAATCCCAACCTGTATGTGTGATTGTATACTATACAATTAAATTAAAACCACTGAGTGAGTGCGTTCTTATATATGTATCTATTTATTTTTTAATATATTTATAGTTTGATTTCGTAAATATTGAAATGTCTATTTAAATAGAAATAACTATGTTAAAAACTTTCGCAAACACAAGTTAGAGATAATGTATCACATTCAATTTGTTGAGTTTCAGTTAACAATGAAGTACTGGAAATACTAACACAGATTGTTGCCAGATGGTATTTTCGGATGGTAGTAAATAGGAGTCTTTTAGACTAAGGCCATAATTAGGTGAGCATAATCTACATAGTTGTTATCATTTTCTTCAGGATTCTCCAAATTTTACATATTATGCTTAATTACGGGTTTGTCTTATATCCTATAAAAAATGGACAACTTGATATAGATTAATAGGTTTTAAAAATTGAATCCTCTTAGGTTATCGCCCTGTGGCGAGAGAACGCTGTATAATATTAAAGGTTTGTAAAGTATAAAATATCATAAAATTACTGAATATGAAATTTTCACAAGGTTTCAGAGAAATCGATCTATAATAATAGGTACGTACAGAAACAATTTTCAGACCAACACAGCTCAACCAACTAAATCTTATCATAGTTACATATTAAAGTGTTTTACATGAAATATTTTGTCAGTTATTTAAAGTGCTTTGCATAGAAAATTATTATGTACAATAATAAATCTATTTATTTAGTTTGGAAACAATTAAAAATTATGAAATCTTTTATGAATCGCCTTCATAAAAAACATGTTAAATTAATTTAGATTATTATAAAAATACGTGTTTAGATCACATAATTTAAATGGTACAGTGTAAATCATCAAACAATAATAATTAATGTACGTTACAAATTGTATGGTCATAAAATAAAAATTCCATTGGTTTATACTTAAGTTTGTGCCCGTTATTTATAAGCAATTCGAAATGAAAGATTTCTGACTGGACTGCTGAGGTATATTTGAGAAGAAATCCAAAATCACGTACAGGGAGTAGGAGGCACATATCTGTGCCCGCACCTTGTACAGTGATCGTGTTGGTGGGCTGTGGTGCAGGGGAGAACTGTGTGCGTGTCTGCACACAAGACTGAGCACTACCATCGTTTACCTTCTCCGCTCGTTGGTGATTGATTATACACAGACCGACACTTTTACACATGACTGTACAACTTTGGTTTCCTCCGGTCGCGCGCACAGCTACATGCCTCCAGCTGCACCACCTCCATAAATTACTTGTAAAAAGATAAGTAGCGCCCAGTGACGATTGTTTAGTTTAGAATCCATTTTTTCAGAATGAATAGTGTAGCAGTTACACGCTAACAGGTACATCATAGGCTTATCCTCAGAGGGTAACGGGAAATTGAAGATGGCTAGAGTCTCTTTTTAGTTCACCCTCGCTTCTGGCTCTAGTAGGGTACATCATATTTCAACAACTATCCGTTCGGACAAAACGGTATTCCCGTTACCCCGCGAGCGAGGGGATCGTGGTATTTTACTAGAGTAGCCCATTCAGTTGATCGTTTATTCAAAACCAATTTCTTGTTACTTAAGTGTTAAGAACCATATAATATACATTTTTAAGCATAAAACTAGAGTAAACTTGGAACAGTTAAAATCTAGTTTATATACTTGGAAGCGTTTAGGTATATGAATAAGGCCTTATCGACTCATATATATATATATATATATATATATATATATATATATATATATATAGTTTATATAGCAAGGCCTTAATAAACTAAATTTAGGATTTTCCACATAGTACAATTTGTACACAGTAACACAACTTGTACAAGCTCAGGTTAGGTTATTGTCACATATTAAACTAAGACGTGTAAAACAAAGGACAATATGATAAACAATGTAAAAGATCTTTTTTTCAAATATATTCCATTAATAATGTTTTTTTCTTTCATTTTTTCATAATTTATAGAAACAAAATTTATACAATATTGAGAGAGGAAAAGATAGAATTAATCACCTTCCCAAAGATAAAACATGATTATAAATATATCAGGACCTCCCCCCCACCCAAAAGATAAATCATAGGTACGTAACTAAGTATTCGCGTTAGAACTTAGTTAACCAGATTTTACCAAAGAATTGTATTGCTGAACCAATTAAGTAAAACACGAATTTAATTAATAGTTTCGTAATAGGTTACAGCTGTAAATAATTTGCACGAAACATATGCATTTGTGCGTAATAACGTGTTCCAATGAATGACCATGTCAACTCGTAACATATCATGCTAATTAATTACATATATGGTTGACGTATAACCATCATCCTCTGGCATTAGTGATCTGGTTACCTAAATTCTTATGCTAATACTCAGTTACGTATCCATTGCCGTATTGATGTACACAGTGAACACCATTGATAATCGAATTCCACTTGTAAAGTTAAGTAGGTCACATTCGAGACAAATTGATTTTTGTCCGTGCACGAGTGCCATAATTGCAATCATAAACGGTTCCAATACGTAATGCCTTGGCGTTAGTATTGCGTTCATGACTTTCAAATTTGTAAACAACGTGGTCATGGTTAGAATACTGTGTATAAGATCTACTACAGAACAGATTACAATTGTACAGTTCGTGTAGTGTATGCAGTTAAGTATATTACAGAAATACGTTATCCGAACAGTTTTCAAGATATTATAAAATTGGGCCAGTATGAACGTGAGGATTTGTCGAATTTTCCATCATTTAACAAGGAATACATCAGTTTATTTGCCACAATCCAGGCTTGCAATAATGTCTCGTACCGGGTTTGATTCGTCTTCGTAAGTGTTGATGAAGACCGGGTTAATTGTTTATGGAGACAAAGACTGAGAAGTATCTGACCTCTGACATCTAATTATTAATGACAAGCATACAGCTTGTCTTTATTTCTGTATTTCTGCACCTTTATTGATGCTTACAGTAATAATAGTGTGTAGTACATTAACAAGTACAAGAAATTAATTACGGTATCGTAAAATACGCACTTAGCACATCTGCAGTGTTTAAATGTGCATAACCTTGAGTGACGAGAATGTTTGTATTATAGACAAAACAAAATGAGTATACAGACTACGTCGACTGTGACGTCACTAGCTCTCACATCCAGTTTGTGGTAATGTTTGGAGACTTGCAGGATCGAATATAGAATATTATAGAGAAGAGATAGTGATCGCTCATCGGAAAGTCATTGATGGTTAAGTGATATTAGTTAAAATCGTTTCGGCTCAATCTGCAGGGTTTAAGTGTGCATAACCTTGAGTGACGAGAATGTTTGTATTATAGACAGAACAAATTGAGTATACAGACTACGTAGACTGTGACGTCACCAGATCTCACACTCCGTTCGTGGTAATGTTTGGGGACTTGCGGGATCGAATATAGAATATTATAGAGACGAGATAGTGATCTCTCATTGGAAAGTTAGTGAAGGTCAAGTGAATATCAGTGAAAATCGTTTCAGCTCAATCTGTAGAGTTTAAGTGTGCATAACCTTGAGTGATGGGAATGTTTGTATTATAGAAAGAACACATTGAGTATACCGACTACGTAGACTGTGATGTTACCAGATCTCACATCCAGTTCGTGGTAATGTTTGGTAACTTGCGGGATCGAATATCAAATATTGTAGAGACGAGATAGTGATCGCTCATCGCAAAGTTATTGAAGGTCGAGTGAATATTAGTTAAAACCATTTCGGCTCAATCTGCAGTGTTTAGTGCCCATTATCGCAGCTATATTACTTCAGTTCTGTTCGGGATTATCGCGCAGGAATAGATAATCCGGGCAATAGTGATTGCATTTGTTTAATAGCCCATCATCTGATAATTACAAACCATTTAAAACTGATAATGGTTGAGAAGATTTTTGGGTATTGTTTGTAATTTCGTGATGATTACGCACATTCTATATTGGCAAATCCTTATTTTAAACAATAGTATAGTTATTTATTTCTAAAAGCAAGTACATTGCCACTGTACCACCAATGCAATATGTTTTAATTAAATGCGGTTTTCTCCCTATGATAAATACTATGAAATTGTTTACAGGGCAAATTCTAAATATCCTCCATGCATTCTTACATACTGAAGATAAATGACCTTTTACCTTTAGTCAACCAATGTTACGTTAAACTGTTATTTACTTTATCAAAATATTTAAAGAAAATCATTGTTATTTCTAATAATATTAATAGTACTGTAATTGTATTGTTCTTATTTTAAAAATTAAGTTTAATTTAATAAAAATGGTAAATTAATAATACATTTAATTTACCATGTTGGGCCAAATACCTTAAAAAACTTAATTTTTAAAATAAGAACAATACAATTACAGTACTATTAATATTATTAGAAATAACAATGATTTTCTTTAAATATTTTGATAAAGTAATGGAGGAATATGCATTCCAATGTTTAAGGTCCTATGTACTTCAACATTTTCATGTGGTTGAATAACAAAATGATATTGAAAATAAAGTTGTAAAAGTTGTTATCAATCATTATAGGTATACAAACAAGGAATAATTCAAATGTTAAAAAACCTATACGTATCATTGGCATAAACATATGACTCATAAACAATATGGAGCAATGAACTTTTAAAATTGTAATTATTGCGTCAGAGATATTTATACCATTATATAGACAAATTAGATGATAACCACTGAAAGTTCCATGCTAAAACGTAAAAAGAAATGTTTGAATGAGTGTACACATAACTGTTATTAGAAAATTCATTACAAAATTAAGAGAAAAAAATCTGAATCTAAACAGAAATAATTTTTTTTAGAAAAAGAAAAAGGGGTTTCTTAAAATATGGGTAGCATTAACCCGTATCAGCCTAGATAATAAAGTGAGAATTGAACACCGTGCAAGTAATCAAATTACCCCTGTGTCTATGTGACTACATTGGCCTGTTACGGGTAAAAAAATGTGTATATATATATATATATATATATATATATATATATATATATATGTATATACATATATGTAGTTAATTTACAATTATAGTAATATATATATATATAATATACAATTTATAGTAAATTTACAATTGGGTTTACTAATTATTGTTAAAATTAATTTTAATCCAACCCTTTAAGATACTTTCACAGAAGATACGAAGAAGGTAAACGATTGTCTTTCTTACTGGTTAGAGAATTTTATTACTTTACTACTTATTACTCGTAAAATGCTTATAATTTCTCGAGGAGTGATAAAACATTGTTTTTATTTTTATATCTTTAGATAAGTTATCTTAAATGGCCGTATTATCTTAAAAAATTAACTCAAGCAAAACCAATTGCACCACTTTCTACTTCATAATGATATAAAAATAGTATTTAGCACTAATGATGGCTTTAAAAAATAAGAAAGGTCTTCGGCAAAAAGAAAACCAATTGTTAAATACTTACCTTTGTAATATAAACAAAGATTTTCATAAAATTGACGATTCTTAAAACAGTCAGTTCTACCAGTTTTAGTAGTAACGCTTTAGAGTTAAAGTTTGAGCCTCGAAAGGGCAACATAAAAGAAGTGTAAGAAATAGGTGCCTGTGATCCAAAGTTTGGATAACCGTGGAGTGGTCGTTACTAATATCAAAATGTAACCCAATAAAAAACTATACCATAAAAAAACTGTACTGTTTTTTATCTGATATAAAACTGTCATTAAAAAATATTAAAAGACAATTTCGTCAAAAATTATTTTTGAGCACTCCTAAAGTTTATAGTGGACTTTTAGAAATACAAATATCGTGGTGAAATACTAGATAGTTGAAGTAGGATATCTAGAAAGTTGTATTGCTTGGTTCAATAACGACTTGGGCTGATCCCTAGTCATTAGGGAATTATCTTAATTTAGATAAAAATCTCAGTTTGCTATCAAGTAATTAGTTACAATAAGAACTGCCTTATTTTGAAATAAAGATTCGGTGTTGGCCATTCTTATGCCGGGAAGAAATTTTAAAATACAAATTTGAATAAGCGATACATTTGTGGACTATAACAATAAATGTGGAGTGCCCAAGGTGAGTTGCCTGAGGTTGCGGTCTAACGCGAGGGCACAAAAACCATGCCGATAAAATGACCCACTGATAAATGAAGGAAATAAAATTAATATTTTAATTACTGTTCTGAGATCTAATGTTTTATGTAACCACCGTTATAATTCACAGAATGAGCAATACACATAGTGTATATAGAAAACTAATAATTGATCTACTTACATGTGACTACGTTGGATACGTTTAAGGCAGTATATTACAAAATGATTACAAATAGTAAAAAAGACTCTTAAAAGAATTAAATCGATATTGCTTAAACTCAGTTAACTAAGTTGATCCTACATGCCAAGTCCAAGAGTTAGGCGTTTGAATTATAATCGAATGTGTACAGATAAGCAAAAATATATATGTATTTTGTGCATAGTATTTTGTCAAAGCCTGTGCGATCTTTTAAGTTTGGCTCTAAGCCCGTGTGAATACTGTTTTGGCTTTGTTAAATACGTCCAAGAGTATTTTGTTTTGGAACCAAGCCCAAGTTTTGTGTTTTGAATAATAATAACGCAAATATTTACATTGGAATATTAAGAGCGACAATAGTTTTTTAGAATACTTTTTATTGATTTGAAACTAAAACGTCGCTTCCAGTTAATTATTATAAAATTCCTATAATAATGAAATAATTGTACAGTTTAAAAACTCTTTAATGTGTTCCTTATACTGATACTACTGTACTTAATGAAGAAGTAATATCTAAGAGTGCACATTTCTAATTGGAGAGTTATTTAATTTAAGTTAAATATGAGGTAGTAAGTACTATTGGTATGCAATTTTAAATTTGGTTACTAACATTTTCGCATGTGTTTTTAAAAAATGTCATAGTTTAAATTACATTATAATATAAAACTGTTGAAAAAGAAATTAACTATACTATGTAAAACTGCGGTATATGCCCAGTATGTGTGTTATGTTGCTAAAGAACGTTTATTAGTATGTTATAAATTAGCATTATAATTAAATCTGGATTACCACTGTCTTATGCTGTATACAACGGAACGCTAATGCAAGCCATGAAGAATATAATAATATAGATTACTTTGGATACTGTACTCGTAACATTTATACCATCGATAATAGTGTCGCAATAATATGAACGAACCAAAACGCAAGTACTCGTGGTTAAGGCTCATATAAAAATCAATACATTGGACTTGGTAAACTATTACTAACAGAACACAACAGCGACAAGGAACTACGTGTTATGTACAGACTTTAGATAGCCACGACACAGAACGCTGACGTAGACTCACGGTCGAGTCCTCATGGTGCAGAGTATTCTCCGGACCGTACACATTGTCCCACATGCCGTCGGCGTCGCGACGCACGCTACACTAGGCCAAGGCGCCCAGACGCGACGCCCAGCGACGCTGACCTACGCTACCACAACACTATTCTCGTCGTCCGTCGCGGAGCTGTTAAGCGTGGCGCTATTGCCTAACGCTATGGCCCATTGTGTGTTTTATGAGAGCAGTCAGTTTTGAAATAGGTTAGGTTTATCACAATGAGAGGTATTTATAGAGTTTTATAGTCTGCTCGGATTCAACATAAAAAATACTCAGCGGCATAAAATAGTGATGTCCAAAAACAGAAAGTGGTCAATAATACAGTAATGGCATTGCAAATGAACTTTATTTGGGAGATCGACATTGAAGACCAAAATTGTACGTGCTGGTTGCCATCATTGAATTCTCTGGAACCAGGTTTGTAAACAATGAATGATTCATTACTTTTATTTCTGATATTTACAAACGTGTTCTTTGTGGATCGTCACAGAAACAAGTTACGTTGATTGTTGTAACATTTTATCAATACATTTATGTTTATACATGATTGATTTTATGTTGTGATGATGAGTTTGTAAATGGATGTCTGTTTGTTCTTATAGCTTACACCAATTTAGATTTACTCGAGAGAAAGCAGTAACATGAAAAGGTTTTTTAAAGATACGCGTTAAAGTAACTGAAATGTAACTGCAACATGTATTGATGCATCTAAAAACATTATCGTTACACTTAGTTTATGATTTTCATAATGTATGTATCCGTATGTATATCGATAATAGATAACTAATTTACTAATAGTAAAACTCCATTGCAAAGTTTAAGATGTTTTTCTGTATCATCCAGGCTGTAAGATTACATATCACAGGCGCTCTACTGAACCTCACCATTGCTGCCAAGGTTGCAGGCAGCGTGTGGTAAATTAGTGATCCCGGCTTAACGAATTAGCTCGAATTTAACTCGCGTTCCAAACATTAACTCACTCCTCGCATTCCAGTCCAGTGTTCCAGGGTTTCAAGCTAACAAAGTAACAAGCTAGTTAGCTTGATTCTACAAAAAATACATAAAAAAATACATAAATCCAATGTATAACTATAGGACTACATCACTAGTATTGGCGAACTTAGTATTTGCTTGCATCGCATGAGCAAAGTTCCACGCTCCATGCTTAATGACATAATCTTACATGTTTATGTGTTTGCCAAGTTAAAAAATATTAAAACTATATCATTGATACTACGATAAAATATCAGGTCTCATGCACCTTCACAAAACCCTATTTAATTTCTATAAGTTTAAATATGCCAGTACACTTTGGGTTAAATATAACAGTATGGTGTAGGTTTAATATGCCAGTACACTATCGCTTTAATTTAATAATATAGTGTACACACACTGACAGTACACTGTCATTTTGAATATGCCTATATAGTGTAGTTTTAAATGTGCCAGTACACTATCAGTTTAATTTGCTAATATAGTGTAAGTTTAAATGTTACAGTACACTGTGAGTTTATATATATGCCAGCACTATTAGTTTAAATATGCTAATATACCTGTAGTGTAGGCTTCGGTTTAAATATGTCAGTACACTGTCATTTTGAATATGCCTACATAGTTTAGTTTTAAATGTGCCAGTACACTATCAGTTTAATTTGCTAATATAGTGTAAGTTTAAATGTTCCAGTACACTGTGAGTTTATATATGCCAGCACTATCAGTTTCAATATGCTAATATAGTGTAGGCTTCGGTTTAAATATGTCAGTACACTGTCGTTTTGAATATGTCTATATAGTGTAGTTTTAAATGTGCCAGTACACTATCCGTTTAATTTGCTTATATAGTGTAAGTTTAAATGTTCCAGTACACTGTGAGTTTATATATGCCAGCACTATCAGTTTCAATATGCTAATATAGTGTAGGCTTCAGTTTAAATATGTCAGTACACTGTCATTTTGAATATGCCTATATAGTGTAGTTTTAAATGTGCCAGTACACTATCCGTTTAATTTGCTTATATAGTGTAAGTTTAAATGTTCCAGTACACTGTGAGTTTATATATGCCAGCACTATCAGTTTCAATATGCTAATATAGTGTAGGCTTCGGTTTAAATATGCCAGTACACTGTCATTTTGAATATGCCTATATAGTGTAGTTTTAAATGTGCCAGTACACTATCGGTTTAATTTGATAATATCGAGTAAGTTTAAATGTGTCTGTATACTCTCGGTTTGAATATGCCTATATAACGTAAGTTTAAATGTGCCAGTACAGTGCCAATTTAAATATACTATTTCACTATCAGTTAAAATATGCCAATACAGTGCCAATTTAAACATACTATTACACTGTAAGTTTAAATCATCTGCTCATCCATTAAATAATGGGGAGGAATGGAACCTCCAAAAAGTAGTTGGCTTGTCTGAAACTACTCGTGTTTATTGAGTTAAATATAATGCTACTTCGGAAACTACTATTAAACAAAAATTTAAATATGATGGATAATTGAAAACTGCTCATGTTTATCGAGTTAAATATGATGGTACTCCATCAGTTTAAATACGCTACTACATTCTACGTTAGGGTTAGTTCACCAAATTCTACAAGTTATCCAATCCTTTTCCGTCCACACATCTCACGGCACTCATGTGGCAGATCTCTTCACGATAGTAACAACGTCAATATTGCACACATGTGTATTCGTTTTAGTCTCAATGTCTCTGGCAATGTTAATGTAACGTTTGTAACTTGATTTACCGTCCACACATCTCACGGCACTCATGTGGCAGATCTCTCCACGATAGTAACAACGTCAATATTGCACACATGTGTATTCGTTTTAGTCTCAATGTCTCTGGCAATGTGAATGTAACGTTTGTAACTTGATTTACCGTCCACACATCTCACGGCACACATGTGGCAGATCTCTCCACGATAGTAACAACGTCAATATTGCACACATGTGTATTCGTTTTAGTCTCAATGTCTCTGGCAATGTTAATGTAACGTTTGTAACTTGATTTACCGTCCACACATCTCACGGCACTCATGTGGCAGATCTCTCCACGATAGTAACAACGTCAATATTGCACACATGTGTATTCGTTTTAGTCTCAATGTCTCTGGCAATGTTAATGTAACGTTTGTAACTTGATTTACCGTCCACACATCTCACGGCACTCATGTGGCAGATCTCTCCACGATAGTAACAACGACAATATTGCACACATGTGTATTCGTTTTAGTCTCAATGTCTCTGGCAATGTTAATGTAACGTTTGTAAACTGATTTACCGTCCACACATCTCACGGCACTCATGTGGCAGATCTCTCCACGATAGTAACAACGTCAATATTGCACACATGTGTATTCGTTTTAGTCTCAATGTCTCTGGCAATGTTAATGTAACGTTTGTAACTTGATTTACCGTCCACACATCTCACGGCACTCATGTGGCAGATCTCTCCACGATAGTAACAACGTCAATATTGCACACATGTGTATTCGTTTTAGTCTCAATGTCTCTGGCAATGTGAATGTAACGTTTGTAACTTGATTTACAGTCCACACATCTCACGGCACTCATGTGGCAGATCTCTCCACGATAGTAACAACGTCAATATTGCACACATGTGTATTCGTTTTAGTCTCAATGTCTCTGGCAATGTTAATGTAACGTTTGTAACTTGATTTACCGTCCACACATCTCACGGCACTCATGTGGCAGATCTCTCCACGATAGTAACAACGTCAATATTGCACACATGTGTATTCGTTTTAGTCTCAATGTCTCTGGCAATGTGAATGTAACGTTTGTAACTTGATTTACAGTCCACACATCTCACGGCACTCATGTGGCAGATCTCTCCACGATAGTAACAACGTCAATATTGCACACATGTGTATTCGTTTTAGTCTCAATGTCTCTGGCAATGTTAATGTAACGTTTGTAACTTGATTTACCGTCCACACATCTCACGGCACTCATGTGGCAGATCTCTCCACGATAGTAACAACGACAATATTGCACACATGTGTATTCGTTTTAGTCTCAATGTCTCTGGCAATTTTAATGTAACGTTTGTAACTTGATTTACCGTCCACACATCTCACGGCACTCATGTGGCAGATCTCTCCACGATAGTAACAACGTCAATATTGCACACATGTGTATTCGTTTTAGTCTCAATGTCTCTGGCAATGTTAATGTAACGTTTGTAACTTGATTTACCGTCCACACATCTCACGGCACTCATGTGGCAGATCTCTCCACGATAGTAACAACGACAATATTGCACACATGTGTATTCGTTTTAGTCTCAATGTCTCTGGCAATTTTAATGTAACGTTTGTAACTTGATTTACCGTCCACACATCTCACGGCACTCATGTGGCAGATCTCTCCACGATAGTAACAACGTCAATATTGCACATATGTGTATTCGTTTTAGTCTCAATGTCTCTGGCAATGTTAATGTAACGTTTGTAACTTGATTTACCGTCCACACATCTCACGGCACTCATGTGGCAGATCTCTTCCACGATAGTAACAACGTCAATATTGCACACATGTGTATTCGTTTTTAGTCTCAATGTCTCTGGCAATGTGAATGTAACGTTTGTAACTTGATTTACAGTCCACACATCTCACGGCACTCATGTGGCAGATCTCTCCACGATAGTAACAACGTCAATATTGCACACATGTGTATTCGTTTTAGTCTCAATGTCTCTGGCAATGTTAATGTAAACGTTTGTAACTTGATTTACC
The DNA here is from genome assembly GCF_021130785.1 of Homalodisca vitripennis. Taxonomy (NCBI): domain Eukaryota; kingdom Metazoa; phylum Arthropoda; class Insecta; order Hemiptera; family Cicadellidae; genus Homalodisca; species Homalodisca vitripennis. The sequence goes on from NC_060211.1 coordinate 105,314,129, forward strand.
GTCCACACATCTCTCACGATAGTCACTCATGTGGCACACATTCTCTCAACACGATAGTAACAACGACAATATATTGCACACATGTGTATTCGTTTTTAGTCTCAATGTCTCTGGCAATGTTAATGTAACGTTTGTAACTTGATTTACCGTCCACACATCTCACGGCACTCATGTGGCAGATCTCTCCACGATAGTAACAACGTCAATATTGCACACATGTGTATTCGTTTTAGTCTCAATGTCTCTGGCAATGTGAATGTAACGTTTGTAACTTGATTTACCGTCCACACATCTCACGGCACTCATGTGGCAGATCTCTCCACGATAGTAACAACGTCAATATTGCACACATGTGTATTCGTTTTTAGTCTCAAATGTCTCTGGCAATGTTAATGTAACGTTTGTAAGTGAATTTACCGTGCCACACTTCTCACGGCACTCATGTGGCAGAGCTCTTCACGATAGTAACAACGTCAATATTTGCAACATGTGTGTTCCTTTTAGTCTCAAATGTCTTGGCAATGTGAATGTATCGTTTGTAAACTTGATTTACAGTCCACACATCTTACGGCACGCATGTGGCAGGAGCAGTTTCTCTCCCACGATAGTACAACGGGGCAATATTGCACACATTGTGTATTCGTTTTAGTCTCAATGTCTCTGGCCAATGGTAATGTAACGTTTGTAACGGATTTACCTCCACACATCTCACGGACTCATGTGGCAGATCTCTCCACGATAGTAACAACGTCACAATTGCACACCTATGGTGTATTCGTTTTAGTATCAATGTCTCTGGCAATGGTTAATGTAACGTGTGTAAGTGATTTACCGTGCACACATCTCACGGCACTCATGTGGCAGATCTCTTCACGATAGTAACAAACGAACAATATTGCACACATGTGTATTCGTTTTAGTCTCAATGTTCTGGCACGTGTTAATGTAACGTTTGTAACGAGATTTACCGTCCACACATTATCACGGCACTCTTGTAGCAGATCTCTCACCTCGATAGTTAACAACGTCAAATATTGCACACTGTTATTCGTTTTAGTCTCAATGACTCTGGCAATGTGAATGTAACGTCTATAACTGATTTACCGTCCACACATCTCACGGCATTCATGTGGCAGATCTCTCCACGATAGTAACAACGTCACTATTGCACACATGGTGTATTCATTTTAGTATCAATGTCTCTGGCAATTTTAATGTAACGTTTGTAACTTGATTTACCGTCCAACTCATCTCACGGCACTCATGTGGCAGATCTCTCCCCGATAGTAAACAACGTCAATATTGCCACACATGTGTATTGTTTTTAGTCTCTAATGTCTCTGGCAAATGTTAATGTAACGTTGTAACTTGTGATTTACCGTCCACCATCTCACGGCACTCATGTGGCTGATCTCTCCACGATAGTAACAACGACAATATTGCACATCATGTGTAATAAGTTTTAGTCTATATGTCTCTGGCCAATTGTTAATGTAACGTTTGTAACTTGATTTACCGTTCCACATATCTACGGCACTCATGTGGCAGATCTGCGTCACGTGAGTAACAACGTCAATATTGCACACATGTGTATTCTTTTTAGTCTCAATGTCTCTGGCAATGTTAATGTACCGTTTTGTAAGTGATTTACGTGCACACATCTCACGGCACTCATGTGGCAATGATCTCTTCAGATTTAGTAACAACGTCAATTTGCACACATGTGTATTCGTTTTAGTCTCAATTGTCTCTGGCAATGTTAATGTAACGTTTGTAACGTGATTTTACTGACACCACATCTCACGGCACTTCATGTGGCAGATCTCTCCACGATCAGTACAACGACAATATTGCACACATTGTGTATTCGTTTTAGTCTCAATGTTTCTTGGCAATGTAATGTACGTTCTTGATAAACGGGATTTACCGTCCACACATGTCTCAGGCACTGACATGTAGCAGATCTCTCCCACGGATAGTGAACAACGTCAATAATGTGCACACATGTGTATATTGTTATAGTCTCAATGACTCTGGCAATTTGAATGTAACGTTTATAACTGATATTTAACGTCACACGATCTCACGGCAACTCGTTGTGGCAGATCTCTCCACTATAGTAACAACGTCATATTGCACACTATATGTATTCGTTTTAGTCTCCAATGTCTCTGGCAATTTTAATGTACGTTCTTGTTACCTTGATTTACAGTCCAACCACATCTCACGGCACTCCTGTGGCTGATCTCTCCACGATAGTACAACGTCAATATTGCACACAGTGTATTCGTTTGTAGTCTCAATGTCTCTGGCAATGTTAATGTAAACGTTTGTAACTTGATTTAACGTCTCCACACATCTCACGGCACTCATGTGGAGATCTCTCACGTAGTAACAACGACAATATTTCCACACATGTGTATTCGTTTTAGTCTATATGTCTCTGGCATTTTTAATGTAACGTCTTGTAACTTGATTTACCGTTCCACCCATATCTCACGGCCACTCATGGCATATCTCTTCACGATAGTAACAACGACAATAATTCCCACACTTGTGTATTAGTTCTTAGTATATATGTCTCTGGCAATTTTAATGTAACGTTTGTAACTTGATTTCCGTCCACATATCTCACGGCACTCATGTGGCAGATTCTCTACACAGATAGTAACAACGTCAATATTGCACACATGTGTATTCGTTTTAGTTCTCAATGTTCTTGGCAATGTGAATGTAACGTTTGTAACTTGATTTACAGGTCAACATCTCACGGCACTCAGGTGGCAGATCTCTCCATGATAGTAACAAAACGTCAATATTGCACACATGTGTATTTCGTTTTAGTCTCGATGACTCTGGACAAATGTTGAATGTAAACGTTTATAAAACTGATTTACCGTCCAACACATTCACGGCACTCATGTGGCCAGATCTCTCCACGATAGTAACAACGTCAATATTGCACACTTGTTTATCGTTTAAGTCTTAATGTCTCTGCAATGTTAATGTAACGTTTTGGTCACTAATTTACCGTCCACACATCTCACGGCCGCATGTGGTGATCTCTACACGATTGTAACAACGTCAATATTGCACACGTGTATTCGTTTTAGTCTCCAATGTCTCTGGGCATGTTAATGTAAACGTTTTGTAACTTGATTTTACCTCGTCCACACAATCTCACGGCACTCATGTGGCAGATCTCTCCACGATAGTAACAACGTCAATATTGCACACATGTGTATTCGTTTTTTTTAGTCTCAATGTCTCTGGCAATGTTATTGTAATCGTTTGTAAATTGATTTACCGTCCCACACATCTCACGGCACTCTATGTGGCAGATCTCTCCACGATAGTTTAACAACGTCAATATTGCACTAATCGTGTATTCGTTTTGTCTCAATGTCTCTGGCAATTTTTATGTACGTTTGTAACTTGATTTTACCGTCCATCCACACATCTCACGGCACTCATGTGGCAGATCTTCTCCACGATAGTAACAACGTCAATATTGACACCACATGTGTATTCGTTTTAGTCTCAATGTCTTCTGGCAATGTTAATGTAACGTTTGTAACTTGATTTACCGTCCACACATCTCACGGCACTCATGTGGCAGATCTCTCCACGATAGTAACAACGACAATATTGCACACATGTGTATTCGTTTTAGTCTCAATGTCTCTGGCAATGTGAATGTAACGTTTGTAACTTGATTTACAGTCCACACATCTCACGGCACTCATGTGGCAGATCTCTCCACGATAGTAACAACGACAATATTGCACACATGTGTATTCGTTTTAGTCTCAATGTCTCTGGCAATGTTAATGTAACGTTTGTAACTTGATTTACCGTCCACACATCTCACGGCACTCATGTGGCAGATCTCTCCACGATAGTAACAACGTCAATATTGCACACATGTGTATTCGTTTTAGTCTCAATGTCTCTGGCAATGTGAATGTAACGTTTGTAACTGATTTACCGCCTCAGCGTGCTCTTGTAATAGTGCCAAGTGTAGTTTGTGCCACAGCAATAGAAAGAGTGACAGAAATATTTACTATTAATGTCTTTGATAATGTTGAATTCGCTCTCAAATCAGAAGATAATAGCGTAACTTGAGAATGTGAATTGATAAAATAACTTTTTCCAAATCAAAAACTGTTTTAAAATATCCTAATCTTTAAAATAACGTTTTAAAATCAATTTACATTATTGAATTTATTATGTTATATTTGTAATATTTGCTATTTTCATTAGTTAATAGTTTCATAAACAATTTTATGTAGGAAGGATAGTCCTAACACATAATATCTCGGATCAAAAGATTTAGGTGTTCGAGTTTGAAGTTAACCATAACCTAACCAGTCGAGCTGCATTAACAGAAGTTACTTTAAAATTTGGATTGCTGATTTCTGCATTATAAACCTTCACTTTCAGTTCTTATACCGTCAGCTACGAAAATAGTATTTTTAGCGCTTATCCAAACTGCAACTTCGAAAATTTCATAATACGGAAATTTGGGAACCAATCAAAACTAAAGTATACATGATACGTACAAGTACACTGTTGTTGAGTATGTAAATTTAGAATTAGGGAATGTGTACAAATTGTATTAAATTACCATCTTATTATTGTAGTTAATTTTTCTAAGAATTAGAATACTATAGATCTACTAATTTAACGTATCTCTTTGATATACAAACCGTATATACCTAAAAGTTTATATTTAGTTGTTTAAATTCTCTTGCGTGTAGTTTATCAGCATCGAGATGAAACAATTTTGAGGTCCATTATTTCTTTTCTTTAAACACAGTTCGAATTTTTTTTATTTATACAAAAAGGTCATTTTATTCATCAATATTTACCATTATTCACATTAATGTTAATGTTTATTCCTTTCTGTACCTCTAAATAAATAATTTCAAGGTAAACCATCTTTATCCTGCATAAAATGCGGTACGTGAATTCACTGCATTATATATAAAATACTGATGTGTTGAACATTAATTGTATTAAAATGAACAATTAATTTTAATGTCTAAAACATACGTCTATTACCAAACACATTGCGGTTTATTAACGGATAAATGAAATGTGCTGAGTCTCTCTAAGTGAATGTTGGATCATTAAGAAAAAGTTAAATCTAACAGTTTTACACGTCCAGTCTTCTTCATAACTATTTCCCGCATATCTTGATAATGTATATAAAAGTAGAGCTCATTCATCTTTTTATAACCTACGCTATTCTTATAGTCGTAGTTTGTTTATATTTTTCATCATACTCGTTCAGTTGCATTGATGGTACTCGTGCGAATATACTAAAAATTCATTTATTTAAAGTAAGCGTGTAGGAATTTTGTGGCACGTCTGTCAAAAACCGTCCCATTTAAATCAAGTAAAGAATAATTTTGGTATATTGATACAGTTCTCCTTTAAAGTCGGTTGAATAGTCAAAATTATGGTTACAATCGAATTCATAGGTTTCAAATTAAACGATTTTATGTTATATAGATTATGATGTAAAGATGGGGTTATACGAAAAGACACGTTTAATATATTTATTCTTTTTCAAGAAATATAACATACCTTCATTTTCAAAATGTTAATTTTGATTTTTACATTTGCGTGGGGTTTGTGAATTAAAATTTGAAAACATGAATAAATAGCATATAAATTCATTGGACATTCTGTGATCTAATTTTGATTTTCAAGTTAATATGAAGGTATTTGACATTCTCATATCTTCTTAAATAAAACTAATAATGATTTTAAATCTAAAAATGCAATAAATAATATTGAAATACATTCCAAAACAGTAAAATAGCTGGTTCTGGTAATTTCTTACTTAATTAGCTTACGAAGATATTTGACATTACAAAATTTTCTCAAATAAAACTAACAAGGATTTAAAATCTACAAATGCAATAAATAGAGTGTACATAAAATCTAACACAGTACAATAAAGCTGGTTTTGGTAACTTCTACCATCTTTACCAAGTTTCTCCCTCCCTTTTGAGGGAATGAGAAAATGAATACACATTTTCGAGAACTGGAAAATCTTCATATATCCAGTTTGATAAAATAAAAACAGTTCTCGAACACTATTTAAAATCGTACCATTAATTAAATGTTACAAACTTAAAAATCATTTGGATATCTTTATAGTTATAAATATTGTTTGTTATATATGGATTGAAAATAATTACATGATAAAAATAATCAATTTAAAGCATGAAATTAATATATATAATATAGCGAATTCAAGTGAGTTCAATAAAATTGTGGGGAATTTTCAATGGAAATAAGGAATAGGTATTCCCTTCTCTAGTAAGTAGTATTATAACTGAGAAGGGAGATCTCCCTACATTTTAAAATCCACTGATAAGCAGTATGAAAGTTTTATTCCTATTTGTCAGATACAACATAAAACATTTTGCCTGAAAATTAAGTAATTGTAATTATTTTCAGGTATTGTTTATGAAGAAAGCAAACATTCATCCCACATATAAATATTGAAGTTTTTATTTGATAGAGGAATTTCTGTACAGTCAGTGCTGCCAACACAACGAGGCTGAGATTTCCCGCACATCTGATAGCAGTTGGAGCGCTACCAACTAGCCGGTTGTGTTTGTTTTACGGCAAAACTTTGAAGAGGAAAATAATAAACAGACGCCCACGGGATAACATTATTACGGACCCATCTGTATATCGTTGGGCCGTTTGGCACACGGCAGCCTCCAGTATCCGTCTGGGCCCTTCTGGTTTATGGCTGCAAGTTATGATTTTCCGTAGAATCATAGTCCAAACATAATCACGCTATTATTAAAATGCACAGGTGCCTCTCTGTCTCTTAGTCAATTAATAAAAACAAAATTAAATCGTTTATTACTATTATTAGAGGTAACGATTTGTATGAATTTCATTAACGAATATTAATATGTGAACTAAGTAAACGGTACTTTAATTGTCGTTCAAAACAAATCTCTAACCATAGAATAAATCATACGTTAATGGTTAATTGAATTATTTAAACATGACAACCTTCGTATCGCAAATCTCAAATGTTACTCTTAGTGTTGAAACACTTTAGAAGTTGTCACAATTTAATGAAAAAAGGTAACCATTTTAGTGCAAAATTATAAGTTATTAGCTCTTTATTTTAGTCTCATTTGAAAACATCACAATAAATATTGTTGGTTGTTTTTTTTCATTGTTTTGTAAAGAAACCCAACAAGGATTAGAATTAACAAATTAGACTAATAAAATCTAATTTTTGACCACTTGAGTTTTAACGATGTAAGTCTTTCTTGGTTATCATTGTTGTGCTCCTTTTCATTTTTCAAAATCGAGAGCTCTTTCTGAGCTACTAAAAGTAGGCTAAATTAACACGATGTTACCACCAATGGTAATTTGAAAATTTAAAATTTGTTCATAATGTTAAACCTATCATAAATCTGTCTATGTGGCATTAAAAATTGGCCTTTTCTAAACGATTCTCCGAACTGTTTAGAACTTTCGAATTCCAAAACATTAAGGAAGTTCGCTAATAATACAGGAAATATCGTATCAAAGTTTCTCTCTAAAAAAACTTTATTAACTTGAATTCATTAGTAACAAACAAATAAAAACATCACAGTGTCTGATTAAAACCATTAACCTCTTATATCGAAGGTTACTGCAATAAATCAAATTAGTGTTTCTTTTATTGAACTTTTTCGGAATTGTTGACTACACTTTCGTAGTATTCAATTACAAGGCGCTTCTTGTCAAATTGGCATTGTGACGAGCCCATACAAGGCCGAAGTCAGCCGTAGCAAGCATTTTTCTCTGGATACTACTGACACACAAATATAGAAGTGTTTTTTTTTACTCTTAGGACAAAAAGCTTATAAACTGCACTTTGTCCTACAAGAACCTTAGCGCTGCCTCCGGAGTGACAGGATATTCAGTATGGGTAAGGTTAGGGAGTAGGGGCCGACTCCTATCGAGATCCATGAGGAAGAATTAGTTCACTAAATCTCAAAGTCATGTCTCCTTGGAAGAAGGGGAGTCCAGCTCTGAAACAGTCAAAGCAGGCAGGGGGTAGTACACCCATGCTGAGGCTAGCAAGAACCTCTGAGGTTAGGGAACAAACTCCAACAATCATCTCCCGCAGTGGACTAGACCTATCGAATTGTCCTTGAACCCCAGAATCACGACTACGATTTGCGGTTAGTGGTGTGCCGCTCCTGGAGAACCATAAGGTTGCACAGATTTAAATGACACATCGGTTTTTGCTGTGCCCAGTGATTGGTTCAACTGGAAGATATAAACCAGCCTGAAGGGATCCATGCTGGGTAAAGTTGAGTATTAGTTTATACAAGTTAATTCACTTACTCGGTATGAAAACAGAGTTAAGATAGTGATTTGAGTATGTACGAGATTGCCGCCTTATAAACCCCATGTGTTGTGTATAAACCACCTTATAAATAACAGCGCTGTTTGAAACGAAGATAAGTTCTTCACTGTCAGAAATGTTTTACACGAATTATCCATTACCACAACAGATAAACTGAAGTAGTAAATGTCGAGCATTTAAAACACCATAAACGTTTATCAGTAAATTGTGAGCATTGTGTGTTCAATTATCCACACAGTTTATCTTATTGTGTACGAGACACTGACTAAATGCTCAAAGGAGGCGTTCCACTGATATTATCGCGAGTTCTTCCCTTGCATTGAATTATTCGACGACCTTCATGTATGTCAACCATATCTTGCGATCAAACGTTGGTGTTGCACTTTCAGGGCCGGCTCTAGCAGTTCCGGTGCCCTGCTCAAATATTAAATGGGGGCTCTTACCGCACTGTGCCACAATCTGACCAATTCGACGTTCACTCAGAATTAGCTCGCATTCATTATTCATTCAAATGCCAGTTAAATTAACATACTATTTGCATAATGAAAGTTTTACAAGATAAAACAAAGTACAGTGTTTGCCTTACATTTTTAGGTTACAAAAGATTTGAATGACTGTAATCTGTAGTTATTTTCTAAATAAATAATTACCTTTAATTATACCAGAGGTAAACAATAATGTTCAAGGTAACTACATACATTTTTTGAAAATAGTTGACAAAACTAAAAGATGTCCTAACGTTTCAAAATTATTGGTACAATTTCTTTTATACTGTTTTAAACCCGAAGCTGCACTGTGAAGTATAAATCAAATTAGTTTTGTTCGTAAAACTCAATGACATTTAAGCTTAAATATTTACTACTGTACAGTTTCATAGTTATGTGATTATTGTTAAAAGAATATTTTTATATATTCTTCACTATGTAACAAGAAAGACAAACTTCTTACTCTATTAATAAAAACAATAATAGAAAAAATAAACGAGTCTGGATTCTTAAAGCTACATGTACGAAAACCAACATTTCTATTATTTTGCCTTTATATGAACTTGCAGATATTTTCCATACTCTGGAATATTTCGAAACTTAAGGCACATTTCCACATGTTATAAAAAGACTTTCACTACAGAACACAATATATCCACAATATATTATGTAAATTACAATTATTGTAAATATAAAATTAATTTAGTGTATTGTATTGTTTGTTGATGTATTTATTATTGAGTCTTATTCAGCACCTCTATGGTTGTAATTGTCTGCAAAATTCATTGAACTTTTATATTTATTTTGTGTACTATTGAATATTGAATGTTCATCTTGTTTTGTTTGTAGTTTATATTATCATGAGTAAACTGATTTACCGTTGAAAAAAGAATAAAGATAAATAATCCTTTATAGACCCGTGCACATTTTTTTATATCTCAAAGTAGCTTCTAGATTTAGCCTACAAATTCAATGTCCCATCGAAACATGAAATTAAAATTAGTTTGACTTGTAATATCCCAGTAATTCTAACATGTTGAAAATGAAAACTTATTCGAATACGAGTACGAGTACCGCTAGAGTGTTTATTCTATTTTTACAATAGACTCTTGTCTGATTATTATTGATGAGGAAAATGCCGGACTTGCAGTTTCAACGTGTAAAACAATTCCTCATTTGCTGCACAGCGAGACATGGAGACTCACCGAGTCGGAAGGCACATATTCGGAGTAGGGGTCCAGGGGATCCTGGGGGGTGGCGGACGGTGGACACGGGTAAAATGCTGACTCCTGCCGCTGCTCCAGGTAGCGCCGCGTCAGCACGGGGGAGGGCGGCACGTTGCGACGCCGCACCTTGTACTCGGCGAGGAGTCGGTCAAAATCATCCCACTCGGCATCCTCGACACCGTCCACTTCCTCTTCCACAGGACTGAGCGGCATCTCACTTCTGCACGGCACCGGGTCGCGGGCTTCACTACCCCTCAATTGGGCCTGATTCTTGAGCCAGCACTTTTCTCATTGGTGCAATTGGATAACGACCCGTACTGCAAAGGATGTTGACAATGTCCGGCGTGGCAGTCGCAGAGGCGTAGCTTCCAGCAAGGTTATTAAATGAATCAGTAAGAAGGTCTGCAGTGGCCGACTGCTTGGTTATCCATCTGACACAGCAATGTGTCAGTATTTACCAGTTTCAGCAAGGTTAACTATCTAATGTAGCACTAGGCCTATAACCCAGTAGCGGATATGCAGCTTTAGCAACATTATTAAATGAATCAATAAGGTCTGTAGTGGCCGACTGATTGGTTATCCATCTGACACTGCAATCTGTCATTATTTGCCAGTTTCACCAAGGTTAACTATCTACTGTAGCATCACGCCTATGATCCAATAGCGGATGTGTAGCTTTAAAACATTACTAAATTAATCAGTAAGAATGTCTGCCTGCAGTGGTCGACTGATTGGTGATCCACTTATAATTGAGATGTGACATTTGCCATCGGAGTTAATGACAAAGTCTAGTTTCGCTGGATACCGATAATGTCCAACGTGGCACCCAATGAATATTTAAGAACGTGCAGTGGCTGACTGGTTGATGATCATTGACATTGTAATGTGAGATTTGTCAGTTTCGCCAAAGAGCAGGTCCTGGCATCGTGATCGCAAGCTAATGAGTCCATATAATATTCTCTCTGCAAATCCAGACGTGGATCAGTTAAGAACGAGATTAGAGTAACCTAACCAAAAACTGTACTCAAAACCATTACTCTAGTCTATTTGTAAATTTATTATACACTACGAAGGAATGTAGACAAGCAGGTCTCCATGCTATCTGCATACAGGATTTTCTAGTATGTAAGCAGAGTTATGCAAGATCATGTTAGCTGAAGGGTTAGCCTACGCGAGGGACGTGGTACTCTCCAAGACCTTCCACATATTTAAACGTCATCTACCCAAAGTTCACCCTGAGGCGGTGACGGTGCTCTATAAACAATCCTATCACTTGGATTCGGCTAGTGATCCAGGCGAAACGAAAGTAGGTCAACGCGTTGACACTTCTCCTACCTGTAGCCTACATCTTACAGTCGCAACCACCACGGGGTCAACTTAAAACCGGAACCTCGCAACCCGAAAGCCAGCAGTGGTAAGGAAGGGTGGAAAAGTTATAGAGAGGTTATCAGTGTTCAGTTGTTCGGTCCATACACCTTGCGGTACATCAGACAAACTAACGTATCCAGACATTGAGTAACCTTATTACCACTGTCAACTGGACGGAAATACTCGAATATACTGTATAAATAACCCAATAACAAAGCGCTAGTAGCTATTGCCCATTCAAACATAAGTGATTCGACGTAAAATAATGAACAAGTTCACCTCGCCTACGAATTAAACGTTAGGCACGACCCAACAAGTTATATTGTCTAGGATGACATTTATCAAGTCCAGGCAGATAGTCATCGTGTTTGTTTGTAACGGATGCTATAATAGCCTACGTGATCGTGTTACATTGATTATTGTGTATTGTGTATACACGATTAGATCGTGTATTGTGTTTATTTCACAACACGACATTTCCAGCTCAGAAACACTGTTTCGTGGCAAAAGTCCATGCAGTTACCAGAACAATAATAAACAGCAAGGTGCGAAAATGCGTGATATTGGAACATGGCAGATGAGGGCATCCATGATATGACGGCGGACTGTGTATTATTGGTTTTTTTTTTTTTTTTTTAGGAAAAAGCAAGATCCATATTTTAACATTTTCCATTTCTTTAAAACTAGGTATGTTTACAAACAATGAAACATTCAAAGCTTATTTCATAAAATTTGTTTTCCTAATAATTCAAAATACGACATGATAAAAGAAATTGATTAGAATAAATCTCTTGACCTTTATACAGGCGTTTAAACGTTTGAGGAGTTTTACGAAAGCCAGTTGAATAGACCAAATTTTTAAGAAACAGTATTGTTGAGAATATAAATAAAGACAAAAACTACTCCGAGAGACAAACAATTTTAAAACATCGTATTTTATCTCCGCTGTACCGTGAGAACATGATGGTGACGACCAGGCACTATACTCCAGTTTCAGTTTTTTCAATTATCATCTTTGACCACTATGAGCCCCTGACAGGATCGAATAGGCGGTAAACAAATTTTACTGGGAATTAATTTGTATACGATGCGATTCGTGTTATGTTCAAATGGAAGTTTTAATATTTCATCGCCGGAATAAAATTAATTAAAGCATATAATACTCTAAATCAATTATCTTGTCAAAAAACGTTTCTAAAACTATTTTGGACATCATAAATAATACAAATAATTTGTAGATACAAATTAGTGTATACATTAGGGCTATAGACTGTTAGAGGATGTGATTGAGGTTGCGAATGAATGTAACAGATCTTTTTGCATCTGTTGCTTGTAACCAAGGTCCTTCCCTACCTCCTCAAGGTAAACCCATACAGAGTCCAGTTACTTAATTGGCACTGGCTCCTGTGGTTGAGGATGAGCTCGATAAAACCACTCAGCTGTAACCGGCCAAACCTAATAACTAGAAAATTGGTTGTTATTAACGACAAAAACTGTACTTTGCAGATTTAAAAATGCATAAACTGCCATAATGCAGACACAGGTCTAAGTGTAACGAAGTGTTATGGTAAAGTCCGTATGATCCACAAGAGCACGATCTGGTATTGTGCGTGCATCTGATAGTGAACTTGCGTCCAAGGTCTCGGCTTCTGTGTAACTCTGCCATTCATCATACCGTAGTCACACTCCCACACGCCCACTCACGTCACCACCACACCACGTGCTCTCTATATTCTTCCGATCGCAATATTGCTGAAATTAATAAACGTATAAATATATTTATTATTACATTAGACACCCGTAGTGTTTTCTTCTTTATGTGCTCATCATATAAACGTGTGACGTAGGTAATACTACGCAAGTTACTAGGAGTACGCCACACCATGTATCACGTGACAGGTTACGCTGAGTTTGCGTGGGAAAGTCTGTAGCTCGTTCCATTCTTGAGAACGACCTGCTGACAGGTAGACAGACAAACAATTGTACAGGAAATGTACACATCCTCCGGTAGACAAAGGGGGAATCGTTGCCAGTCTACTGAGCTTGCTTCAATGACGCCCAAACAAATCCCATATGGATGGACATCGACCACCCATATGATATAATGACTAATTCTTGCCCATGTTAGAAATGCAGTTTCATGCAAAAAGTATTCAGATCCCTCCGGTAGACAAAGGGGGAATCGTTGCCAGTCTACTGAGCTTGCTTCAATGACGCCCAAACAAATCCCATATGGATGGACATCGACCATCCATATGATATAATGACTACTAATTCTTGCCCATGTAGAAATGCAGTTTCATGCAAAAAGTATTCAGATCCCTCCGGTAGACAAAGGGGGAATCGTTGCCAGTCTACTGAGCTTGCTTCAATGACGCCCAAACAAATCCCATATGGATGGACATCGACCACCCATATGATATAATGACTAATTCTTGCCCATGTAGAAATGCAGTTTCATGCAAAACGTATTCAGATCCCTCCGGTAGACAAAGGGGGAATCGTTGCCAGTCTACTGAGCTTGCTTCAATGACGCCCAAACAAATCCCATATGGATGGACATATAATGACTATTCTTGCCCATGTAGAAATGCAGTTTCATGCAAAAAGTATTCAGATCCCTCCGGTAGACAAAGGGGATCGTTGCCAGTCTACTGAGCTTGCTTCAATGACGCCCAAACAAATCCCATTTGGATGGACATCGACCACCCATATGATATAATGACTAATTCTTGCCCATGTAGAAATGCAGTTTCATGCAAAACGTATTCAGATCCCTCCGGTAGACAAAGGGGGAATCGTTGCCAGTCTACTGAGCTTGCTTCAATGACGCCCAAACAAATCCCATATGGATGGACATATAATGACTATTCTTGCCCATGTAGAAATGCAGTTTCATGCAAAAAGTATTCATATGACATATTTCTCTATATATCTTACGGATAGTCAGGCTACATGTAAGTTACCATGTCACGAATACAATGTTATAATATTGTACTCAGTTTGTTAACAAATCTATTTATTCTAAGATTCCTCGATGCTATCATAAACCTAAAAGAAATTTATTCTACGATTTTCTCGGTGCTATTATAAACCCCTTAACACTAAGGTAAAAATGATAAAAAACCTCTGTAAAATCCCATGGAGTGACATGCACCATCTTACTAGATATCGTCTGTATAGAATAACGCTTCAAGCAAAATTTAAAGAATAAATTCATGCAAGATTTAAAGAATAAATCATGCAAAATTTAAAGAGTATAGGTTACACAGATAGACAAAAATAGAACTTTCCAGCCCCTCGAGTGATAGGCTTTCTTAACACTCAGCCAATATTTGTACATTTTCACTAAACAGAATCATGAAATATTGTATTGGAGATAAATACAGCATTAAAGATACATTAAAATTACCATTATCTGTAAATTGCAGCGATCGTCCGCTATATGCATATAAACCACATAGGTTTGGTAAATTTTATGTTTTGTAGTAATGATACAGTTTTAGTTCTATTATTATGTTAGTTAGTTTTATTCATTAATATGTCATATGAAAATATTAAATTTTAATTTTGAAACCTATTGTTAACAAGCTTGCCTTCAAAACTTTTCGTTTATCATGGCGAATGTGGGGTATCTCTTGAAGGCCCCTTTAAACAATTGGCTATTGTCGGTGACACATTCTTGTACAAATACTCTATAGATGACCCATTTATTTGTGAAACATTTTTCAGTTTATGTCCGGAGTAAAATAAAGAAGTTCGAGTCTTTGTAGTCTATTGCGATTAATTTTACAACCTTTAGTTATTCACTTACGCCTTTGATTTACCGGTTGTCAATGTTCTTAAAGGTCGACTAGATGGAGAGGCCAACTTCACGTTTATCCCCATAAAACGTTAAACCTCAATCACGCCCTTATTGTGTCCATAACTATAGGAAATGTCTCATACTAAATTAAGTTTAGTTATTTAATGTACTAGTACGTATTATGAGTTAGGCAGGTGTTTTAGGCTATTTACGCAAAGACTATTAACTCTTATTGTCAATATAAAAGAAATTTTCATATCCAATTTCAAGATGCACCGATAAATGTACCTAAATCTCTGTTACACCACATACACACGCGTGCATGGATAGAAAGCCCAAATGGTAAATCTGAATCAGCGCACTCCGCTCGCTCGGCTGATAACAAGATTAATGATTAGCCAGAAATGCTCATCACAGTGACGTGTTCGTACACGCGAACATCTGCTAACTTCACACTTCACAGTCAAACACATTTGCCACATTAGTAACAAAGGCATTTCACAGTCAAACATATCTGCCATATTAGTACCGAAGACATTTCACAGTCAAACACATTTGCCATATTAGTAACAAAAGCATTTCACAGTCAAACATATCTGCCTTATTAGTACCGAAGGACATTTCACAGTCAAACACATTTGCCATATTAGTAACAAAGGCATTTCACAGTCAAACATATCTGCCATATTAGTACCGAAGGACATTTCACAGTCAAACATATCTGCCACATTAGTACCGGGGCATTTCACAGTACATCTGCATTAGTACTGTTACAGTTAAACATATTTGCCATATTAGTACCGAAGACATTTCACAGTCAAACACATCTGCCACATTAGTAACAAAGGCATTTCACAGTCAAACATATCTGCCATATTAGTAACGAAGACATTTCACAGTCAAACAAATTTGCCACATTAGTAACGAAGATATTTACAGTTAAACACATTTGCCATATTAGTACCGAAGGCATTTCACAGTCAAACACATCTGCCACATTAGTACCGAAGACATTTCACAGTCAAACATATCTGCCATATTAGTAACGAAGACATTTCACAGTCAAACACTAATTTGCCACATTAGTAACGAAGATATGTCACAGTCAAACACATCTGCCATATTAGTAACCGAAGGCATTTCACAGTCAAACACATCTGCCAAATTAGTACCGACATTTCACAGTCAAAAAACATATTGCCATATTAGTAACATTTCACAGTCAAACACATCTGCCACATTAGTATGGACATTTCACAGTCAAACATATCTGCCATTAGCACCGGGGACATTTAGTCAAACAACGAAGACATTTCACAGTCAAACTAATTTGCCACATTAGTAACGAAGATATTTACAGTTAAACACATTTGCCATATTAGTACCGAAGGCATTTCACAGTCAAACACATCTGCCACATTAGTACCGAAGACATTTCACAGTCAAACACATCTGCCACATTAGTACCGAAGACATTTCACAGTCAAACTATATCTGCCATATTAGTAACGAAGATATTTCACAGTCAAAAAAATTTTCCACATTAGTAACGAAGATGTTTACAGTCAAACACATTTCCCATATTAGTACCGAAGACATGTACGGTCAATCATATCTGCCACATTAGTACCGAAGACATTTCACGAGTTGAAAACATTTTCCACATTAGTGCTGAACAATATTCCAGTAATAGATTGCCCCGTAACATTAAATAATATGCTTGATACATTTTATTTTTTCCAAAAATCATAATATAATATTTCGTATATATAAAAAAGTAATTTCGCCTAGTCAATTACATAAATGTAATTGCGGGATATTATATTTTATTCGGATTGCCTATAAATGAATCTAAAATTTAATTTATTATTTGTTTACGCATACACGTTCCTATTGTCCTTCAATGGATTGCCCATTCCTATGTGATCTCATGGATAACGTATCCATTACTATAACCATAGTATTGATTTAATGTCTTTGATTCCCAAAGTGAATCGGGGACTCGCAGCTGGATGCTAAGATCACAATTGAGATTCGAAAACTGATTAACTTAGATTCATCGACTGTAGTAAAAAGCTATTGAGTTTTCCACATAAGAGCCATGTTACATTATAAACAATATTGTGCTTTACTTCTGGTTTTTAAATTATCAGAGATGTCTCATTACATATTAAATGTTTAAAACATTTATTGCAAAAATGTTGGTTAATTCTACGAAAAAAATTAATCCGTATGATTAGTGTGTGGCGCAATTAACAACGAGTGTTTAATAATGGAAAGTCGCAGAAAAAAGCTCAGAAAAATGTAGTGCACAGTAATATTGTCTAAATGTACACAATACACAATGTTTCAGAGTGTTAGTAATCTAATACACGTTATTGTCAATATCTTCCTATACTGATAGTCCTTTTTTAAATATAAATAAGTAGCCTATAGTTCTGGATGTATTTGAAGTCTCGTATTTGTTCACACCTGCCGATAAGTAGCTCAAAAAGATGATTTCAATTAATTTATTTCCTAAAATTCACTAAAAATAATGGTAATCTACTCTCGGCAGTAGTGACATGCGCCTGCAACGCATCTTAAAGTATTGCAACACTATCTGGCAAGATTACGTAAAACGGAACTTCCAGCAGCATTTCTAGAAAGAAATTTACAAGATGTTAATCCTCAATCGAACTGTTCGCTCAGGAATCCTGTGGAGTCCGTATCGTCAATGAAATAATTACCCACCATTACGGCAGAGATTGCTATCCCCGCACTGCCTAAGGCGAATGCGCCTGCTTGTAAATTCGCCTCAGGGAGTATCTGGATCATAGAATTTATTACAGCAAGGAATTTAATTTTCAGGTCTTAGTTAGTTTTTGTTCCAACACAAGACCTCGTGTCAGCAGTTTGTAGTATTAAATATATTGCCAGTTCATCTGTTTACATTAGATAATAAAGAAATGTTTTTGTTACAAGGTTCAGAGAAATCGTATACAAAGAATTCAGAAAATGCACACAATTTTCTTGCGTATACGCACATAACGCTTCATAATGTTAGTTGCCTAATAATACATTTTTTTGCAAAAATCTTCTTCTACTAATAATAAAATTTAGTATATATAAAAGTATAAGTTCTAGCAAAAGTTTTGTATTTGTGCACACTTGCAAATAGCTCACAAATAGCTCACAATTAATTTTATAGAATTTTCATCAAACGATATTAGTACTCTCGGCAGTGGCACGTGTGCGTGCAACATATCTTAAAGTGATATTATAATCGACAAGGGTTTTAATTTAAAACACAATTTTGACCACAGGCCTTTATTTTTCTTATCAAAGAAAGCTTGTTGAAGGCAAGAATAAGAATTTTTCTATTTTTTGGCAAGTACGTGAAAGATGGGTGGAGGGGGATGACACATGTTTATATATAGACTATAAATTAATTGCCGAACATTTTAATTTTAAAAAGTCACTTTAAAATTCAATATAATTAAAAAATATAATTTCCTACAGTCAAAAGTTATGAAAAAACTTTACTCCCAGAAATTAGAACTTACTTACCGTACATATTTCAAAAAGTAAAATTTTTATCAAGCTGTTCTTATTTAGGGCCGAGTAACAAAATTTTGACTTTAATTCCTGTAATTTCTCTTGAAGTGGTCAAAAATCGTTTTTACTTATTCTGTTTCCAAGATAGATATCTTGAAGGGCTGTGACTTCAAAAGAAAAATATTCCTATAAATAACCAACTGCACCCTCTTAATTCCCGACATTACCATGTCGCACCGGGGTCTGTCACTTGATCGAAAACAGCAAACAATTAATTAGCAGCGTTTTTTTTCTCTACAGTAGCCTACTCCGTAAAGTAATGCCATACTATAACTTATTGCCATATTACGCTGTTAAGAAGATGGTTTTGTTGAAAAGTAACAAATCTATTAGTATAAAATGTAGTAATAGTTTTATTAGTTGTTCAGTTATTATTAAATAATTCTATGTCCCTACTTAGTGAACATTTTATTAAAATTGTACTTAAATTATTGAGACCATCTTTGAGCCAAATATCTGTCAGTTTGAACAGAACCAAAACTTCTAGTACACATAGAAACTAAAAAATGAGAATTAAACAGAGAGAGTTCGGCAAAAAATCTAGTGATATTGTTCATAGCTGTTGGTGAAAACAGTTAGTTTAGGAAACAATCATAAATCTTTGACTATCTGTATTCGCAATCTTTCGTTCTGAATAGTTTTACATTTTTAAGTAATGTGAAATAAACTGAGTACAATTTCACATTACACGTCTTGTATACATGTATAGGATATGGTAATAAGACTTATAGCATGGATTTTTGTAGATCTGAGTCTAGGATATTTAGTAAAGTTATCATTAAGTTTTTCAGAATAAGTGTGTTCTGATCAGTAAAATCATCTACCTACAAAAGAGGCACACTTAAATGATAGTTTGAATGTCAATGGTGTTATAATTTCCCAGTAATACAAATGAATGTTAGGTAAGTGTGGACACAGAGACGGCAGAAGTGTGTCGGGAGAGGCAGGAAGCAGTGCGCGGTGGTCAGCCGGCCTCAAGATCGTGTGATAATGTTATCACACACCGCTAGCTCCTCGCTGACTAGGCCACACTGTAAGCTTGTGCTGGTGGGGGGGGGGAGTCGCTGATTGCAGGCGCCACAGCCTCACTTAGACTCTTTACCCGGCCAACGCACTCGGACTGTTTTCTCGAATCTGGACCATCTGTTGGTGTCAAGTTTATTTACTCGGAACCTCACGTTTCTAACGCAGCAAGACACGACTTGCCTTATTTCTTATAAAATAAATATCTGGATGTCAATCAAGCAAACGAATTTTATTACAAAGTTCTTAATTACACCGTCCCTCCTGGCGAAATCTCCGTGTAACAAAGCCGAGAGAACATTGCGTGGTCTCGTCCCACCTCGGGGATAAAGAAGACTAGCACTATTTGACCTAACGAAAATTTATAATTATTTTTAAATTCGCTATCTGACATTTAGTAAATAGGGATTTACTTGAGTTTTCATTTTTGGAAATGTACAACATCACGGGATTCCGTCGTAATTTTTTTAATTGAAAGACTTGTTGCGATAAGGTCTTTCATTGTTAAGCTTGATTATTACTATTTTGTCCAAAAGCGGCAAGAGAAAGAACGTTGTTGTGTAGACTTATTCAATAGTTTCCAAACATTGTTTGATTGTTTAAATTTGTGATGTTCTGTTTAACACAAAGCAAAAGGCTCTTACCAATTTCCAAAAAAAGTACAAGGCCTATAATCAAGTATAACGCTTAGAACTCTTTTATATTAGACGTTAATGTTTTGAGAGCTGATATCGAACCATGTTGTATTGAGACATCCGGCGTTATCTGTCAAGCTTTCAAGCCGCCCTGGAAGTGTTAAGATAAAACACGACTCTCACTTTCATATCTAAACAATATTTAATTAATAGACAAGCAAGGCTTTAATAGCTCTAAAGTGTCGGCAACTCTGTTAAACTATATTGTTGATTGAAGTATCTACGAGGAGAGGTCGCGACGTATCGAACATTTTTCGTAACCATCTAAAACTTTGATAAATAGTCGCATAAACAATGTTCGCAATATAGGAACGGTTACCTCAAGCAGAAAACGAAAAATTTATTATGACAATTTGCAAACATTGACAATATTTATACCTTGAAGAGCACTACATAAATAGATAGTTTCGAATGACACCATATTGTACCATTTCTATGGTTCCATTTCTATCTTGCTGTCTTATAACAATCCTGTTATAGGAATATTTCTTGAACAGACCTCTATTTGATGTTCCAGCACTTTCACATCGAGTAGAGAGAGCATACTACATACTAAATCATACATAATTTACTAAATAAGTATTATCTGACTGTTTAATACTAACAAGAAAGTGTTATAATTTTTCCTTCTATTTTACACTTTTTTAAATAATAATTTTTATTAAAACTATCCAAAACTTCTTAATCAATGATTCTTCAAAAGTATATATGCGCAGACAGTCACTGCCACATATTTTAATCGAACTTAATTATTTTTTTATTGTGATTCGCCAAAATGTGCACAAGGAAGTGTCCATGGCCTTAACACTAAAAAGGTATTGCATTGCTGCTGGAGTGACATGGTATTCAGAATAGGAAATCCCATAGAATCTCATGGAAGAAATGTGGTAGTCTCGGGTTCGGGGTTTCGAAACCTCAGGCCATTTTATTTTATGAACAAGCTGTAAGAGAGACTGAACGACTTTAAATCAGTATTCTTTTATCGATATAATTTTTTTTTTCTTTTCAGTTTCTTCTCGTACAAGATTGTGCTATTGGAGAGTACACTTGTAAGCATCTTAAATTTCAAGAAGAATAGTAAATAAATACAGCATAAGGAAATAATAGTTCACAAGAGCTGAAAAACTTCAGTCATTTTTAGTACTTTAATTTAATTTTTACAGAACAATTAAATGTATCACTCGTTTTTTATTAACAAGTAAGCGTTTATACTAGTAGAGTCCCCAATCAGAGACTATTTCTTTAAGGAAATGGAGTTATAGTAAAAAAAATATTGTCACATACAATTTTTCGAATACTTTTATAACTTTGAAGATAAATAATAAATGCAGCGAGGTTTTAAAAAATAACGTTCGATAGACTCAGAGACCATCCTCCAAATATAGGATGATTTGTGACGTTGTTGTAGGAATTTGTAGTAGTGAACAATGTAGCGGATTGAATCATTACTTGCCATTACTAGTTTGAACTCATTTAGAATAATTAAATATCAAGCTAAGCGGAATATCTACCTATACAAAGTGTATTATAAGTATATCTAATAATATGGAGGTTATTATAAACATAACTACTTATATTTGTAATGTTTATTCAATCTATAGATATCATAATTTTTTGATACTGGAGAAAGCTTAGGAAGATTCTAACCTATCTTTAGCGCGTTTACATATGTTAATATCGGGTACTAAATTCAATTCAATATAATGTTAGTGTAAATTGTTTGTGGCTTGAAGCTCGAATAACAAAGTGAAATGCTGCTGGTTAGCAAAAATTTCACTGATCTCACATTAGCACGTGACGTAGAACCGCGTGTGATTGACAGATGAAGATTAATGCCTGTTAGCGCTGCGAGAATTGAATATTTAAGTGATCAGCGGCAACATTAGAGGGGAGACAGTAACTGGTGCTAAACTCGGGTAAAAATATCGAGAAGGTGTAAGTGACGTAGATACCAATAATTGGTGACTGTACTGTGAGCCAACTCGCTATTAATGCACAGAGTAGAGTATACTCTTATTATTATTACTTATACAGAACCGTAACCATTAAAAGACTGCAGATAAAACAGTTTACTACAATTCACTTTTACAGTTCTATTACGTTTAATGAATTAAGTAACTTTACCACTTACCATGATGAGGTGGTGGAAGAGGAACTAATTTAAAAAGTATTAGACCCAAAAGAGTAAATCCTCATTTTAAAGTCAACTAAAAGAATAATGACAAAAGTACAAGCTTATCCAGTCCCTTTGCTAATAACATTAATATCAAACTAGATATGCTTTAATTCAGCATAGTATATTAACGTTTACTCCTAACTTATATACTTTTATTTTAATAGTTTCATAAACAAGCAACAATTATTATCTTTGTGGCAGAAGCTACAATGTTGATATTATAGCAACATTGATTCCGTTAGCTCAAGGCAACAATATGGTAGTGTTAAAATTCAAAATTAACAAGACAACGTGTCGCCAAGTTTATTTGATTATCCGGGACAAAATCTCCTAAAATGTACACCTCTCCTTTAACTGTAAACTAGAGTAATTATTGGTAATACACATTTAAATATAATTTCCAATATTACGTAATACATTTTATCAGAGACGCGTAGTTATTTGATGTGAGAATAAAAAGTGCATTTAATGAAATAATTGTGCTTCCGCCTTCTAATAAATATTTTACGGATTTCCTTGTCATTAAGCCTTAACAAGTAAAGAAAATCTTTCTAATTTCCGAGATAAAAAATTAGGTAAAATGGATGTAAAAGAGTAATTGTAGAGTAATAAAGGCATTTTATACTCTTTCTATACCTATTTCATTCAAACATACCCAATTCAAATATTTTAATAAATACATTTTGTACAAACTTATTTATTTAAATTAAATTAATCCATAAATGTTATAGTCTTTAATAGGCCAATATTTTACTAAAGGAGTAATATATACACTAGTAAATTTCACTATACTGTACACATAGTTTAAAAATATAGTAATTTATTACAAATTTAAAGTGTAAACTAACAGATTTGTAATAACTCCTCACCCCATTTTTTGACAAGGATACAATTACCTCAATTACAAAACATTTTAGTCCTTATTTAACATTTACTGAAGGTTTGTTAGTTTGTATGATCGTTCCTTTACAAAATCAACTTTGTAAGCGGATAACTTTTTAAATGCAAAGGAAAACAATAACTAGACAAATTAGGATATTTTGCCTAAATGTTAACACAAAGGCAAAGTTATAACACTTGCGACTTGATGGAGTATTCGACTTTTTAACGAGTTTAAAGGAACTAATTGAGTGCTGAATGAGAATATTCAACACTAACAAGTCTATTTGCTCATAAATAATACTTCACAGAGAATCTGTTATTCAAAGAGTCTCATTAAGAGTCAACTGTCTATTTTGTTGTACTTGTTTGGAATGGCTCAAAACACCATCTAACAACTTTTCAATGTCAAGATTTGAATGTAAGGCTTACGTTAACAGAGAAGGGGTTGCATACATCAAGAGAATAAGAATTCCTATTTACTATATCTCAGATATATTAAAATTACAGGTGAGCGTAAAAAGTGTATTAGGAGATTTACATAATATATTTATTATATTATCACATGTAAACATTGAGTATAGGGACATCACTCAAAATAGTCTCAAAATAGAGAAAATTAGTTTTATTAACGATAACGACAGGGCCTCTCAAAATCAAGTAGTGTCTGTCTATGCGATAACTCTTGATAAAAAGGATCTAGACACTTACAGCTTGGTACATAGTTCCAACTTGCTCCAAGGAATAAATATATTGGTTTTAAGCCCGTTCGTTAGTCCCTGTATGCGATAACACTTTCGTAGTGTTTTGTTGGAACTTTCGATACTCCGTTGTATCTATTTATTGCAAAAAGTGAAGTTTCTTTAGTAAATAGTCTCTTTTAAGAGTAGGTTGCGGAAAACATGCAAAACTATTGATGACTACATGATGTGGTCTGGAAGATTACACCACTCATACTGAGGACCACTCATATTTTCCTGTTGTAACCACTAAAAAATACCATTGATAGTTCTCAAACCTAATGTGATATGAAGAAAGAAACAGGTCTACCACGTGGAAATTAATTATGAACCTTACGCGAAATGACTTTTGCTGTCGTGTGGCTTTAATTACGTTGATATTAAATGTTATCAGACCGACCACAGAAATTCCTTATTCAGTGAAGACAAAGGACTAAGGACGATTGGTCGACTCTGTCTTTGATTGTGATTTTAGCTTTTTCCTGGCGGACGAAGCAGCGGAGTCTCACGAGTGGACTAAGTGGGAGATAAAAATATAACTGTGACGGAAGTAAAACATTTATTTACAAATGTCGGCTGGAGGTGCTGACCAGGAAGGTTTTGGACCATAGACCAGAGTGGCGGTGGGACCTCAGGGAACCCTTTAATAAGCTCTAACTAATCTCTCATTGTTATAAAAATTATTTTGTCATTAATTTAGTCTACTTTATCGCACTTTTTTGAAAATGGAGTCCATTATTAATGACTAAATATTACTTTAGTCCTTAAATGAAACAGAATTTAAATTTGTAAAATATCAGCTGGATCGTGTGAGCCACACACAGTCTCAGTAGGTGGGCCACACCACACTACAAACACGTGAGGCCGTGAAGTAACAGTTTGTTAACACCTGGTTAACAACTCGACACACTAACTGCCTGTTTGTGGCCTCTAAGCGTATATTAGCAGCACAACTGCAACTAAAGACTCTTACTATGGCTTATTAAGATGTGCACCTATATTCAGACTGACTTCCTGTTACAAACCAAACCAAAAAAGCTTCTTGAAATTAAGACCAATAATTTGAGAAACGACTATTTGTGGAAATGAGAAACGACTGAAACAGATGAGGTAATGAGTGAAAAATATTTGCCCCGCTAAGATTTAAAGTTAAATCAAAGGTAAATTTTGAACGGGGATGGTATTTTGGAGAACAACGTTATTTCGTAACGATGTAGATGTACATTGATCGATCTCAATGCATGTACGACTATACCGTGTAGATTCGATGAGCTTGACGCCAAGGTGTTTGGTACTGAGAGAATCGACGACCCATAACTAGGTGCAAAGACTTCCAAGTACCGAGAGAAGTATTCACCGTCAGGGGTCGAGGGAGAAGGATCCCATTGATTCATATATCGCATGTAAATCCATCAATATTGGACTCACATATTATGTATAAAAGTAATACATTCCATACGCAGAAAGCAAGGACCTTGATCAACTCAGAGCTCAGGAAGTACAGTGAGCTTGTCAACCAGGATATTATACCACTGTATATAATCCACGAACAAGCATGAATTTGGAGCCTGAATGGTTGCCAAAAGAACACACGAAGGAATGTTTACAGATTTGACAAAAAATCACATGGCTCAGAAACTGTCAGACAAGACACTTCACATTTGTCGTGTTATAAGACACTTCACACGTCCTTCAAATTCTGATGACTACAGCATGTAGTAAATAACGGTTCAAATAGCCATTTATTAAATTAGTTTGAAAATAATTCTTAAAGTTTCATAATCAATTTATCATTTGAAGTGTATTACAATTATAAAAACATTTCTTTTATTTTGACAGAAAACAATTATTATGAATTTAAATATACCATAAAGTTGATGATACTAAACATCATCGCGGGATAAGGCAGAATATACCGCGATGGGGTACTTTGTCAAGTAACGACCGTAACTAATTGGATATGTGAGACATACCAGTTTCAGTAGAAACTAAAAAACCTACTTAATTAACTGTATGTTATCTAAATTTTCGTATTATATTCAGACAGCCACATTGGTTCATTTTTCTTTGCTTTATTTTATGTGACATATTACTTTATTTGGCGTACTGAGAAAGCCACACAATCCTGCATCTCTCAAATTCTAAGTCTTTCCAAACCCATGACATAAAAGTTATAATTTCAAAATAATTTGACAATTATTAATATTATATTACATATATATATATATATGTAAAATAAATAAATATATATATATATATTTATTTATTTATGGAATGGGTATTGTGGTTTATATCAACTTTGGTCGGCACTGTTATGCTTATCTTTTAGAACGTAACAAATGATGTTAGACTACAGTTCAAACAAAACTAAGATTTGCAGTAAAATGAAAGTATACACATATAAGACATTTCCTTTTTTAAGCCGTTTGTCATAAACTTGTTAACCAATAAGGTTTTGTCTTATGGGACCTCTGTCATCAGATGTCGGGATAAGAAACGTAGTTTCACACCGTAAAGTGTGACATAATAATAACACTACAAGTCATTTCTGTGGCTGGTTTGGGTAACTAGGGCAGCTGACTTCAATGAATGTCGAACCGGTCGTATTGTCTGTGTTTAACTGCCCATGCCGTCTTCCACTTGAGATAAGGGGATCGAACTGTCGGAGTGCTCATTTAATGTAGAAACACTAATGTACTTCGCTTAGATGTATTTTGCAGAAAAAAATAATATTCGTGGACACCTTTAAGGAATAAATTAATTTTACACAAAAACCTGATCCCATTAAATTATAATTCAATTCAGTCAATCCACAGGCGTGGAAATAACGACCAAAATATAAAGTTAAACACCAAAAGTTAATCGTATTAAAATTGACTAATGGTGAAGGAAGCATGATTTTTTCAGTCATTTGCGCTCGTTCAGTGGTACAAAAAAGTCAGATACCATACGTTTCGAGATCTGTAATTTGATCTCTTCCTCAGATGAATACTAACATTCATAACCAATGTTGGCATCTTCAAAAACAAACTTTAAACAAAGAGTTATGAATGGTGTAATTCTAATTTATTTATACTAACGAAAGAATTGGTAATGTTTGAACGCCGCAACAAACATGTTCTGGCATGATAGGGTGGATTAACTTGGCTAACAATAATAAAAATGTGTCATTTGTAAGTTTTCACTCCTACATGGTGTGATGAACTTTACTCCCGACATGTTCTGGCAGGATGGATCGGATTGATGTGACCCCGCTAACATGTTCAGGCATAGTAAGGTGGATTGTGAAATGGGCTAATGATAAATATTTTGTTTGTTGGCATATTGTAAACAAAAAAATTAAAATTGAAATACTACCATTTTTAGATGGTATCTTTTTCTAGGGAACTAAGTAATTTGTTACGTGTCACTGCGACCGGCCTGGCCTGGCCTGGTGTGGTGGGGTGGGATTTATACAATGATAGTTGTGTTACCTAAGTTGTTACGCAATACATCTCCACTGCAGTCAATAATTACAACTGCATCTGAAATAGCCCCACTGAAGCTGCAAATGTTACCTTCTGGGTGGTTAAAGCCAGGAATTCGCTGCCAACCGGCAAGTCGCCAGACACATTTTTAACAAAGTATGATTTTGTTGAGTGTGGTTCATGAACAAAACTCGGTGAACAAGAATTAATACTTTAACTGCTTAGATATTTTTACTAACTGGCATTGATATGATATAGATAGATTTTAAACATGATTCCCACGTCAATGCAACGACCTTGAGAAACTTCGAAGATCATTGGCACGGATATTCAAAATCGTCGAAGCTCAGGACAGGACGTACATTGAGCATGAAAACTAGCATATTATGACAGGTTGTGAAGTTTGAACTTCCCTCAGAATGAGGCCCCATAACCCATGAATTTGCAGTCTGAGTGGTTATCCCCGAAAGAATGCGTTTTCAAATTTGACAATCACATGACTGTCCTCACTTCTGGAGTTGGGAAAAGAGATACAAGTCTCAAAATTCCATTGACCAAAGGCACTTCAAGAAGGAAATAGCGGTTCAAATAACCATTTCTTAAATTACAAAATCTTTAAAGATTTATCATTAATTATTTAAAGTTACTTTGTATTATACAAAATTCCTTTCATTTTAGTAAAAAAAAATACATTATTGCGGTATTCGGTATATCCAGAGGCCACTATGTTTGGAAGCGTGTTACCTGGGATCTGAAAAACTACAATGTTAGAAAGAACAGACTTTATACTTATGTACTTATTACAGATATACAAAATTAGTGCTCACGTGATCTGTGCTTGAATTTAGGTACTATCTCGAGAAATGTTTTTTGTTTTTTTCAACAGAAATGCGAGCACCACCGAAGCCCACACTGATGACCAGGAGCATTTCCGATCGGTACGTTCCTGACCTCAAATAACGGACGCCACCCCGCACTTCTGGCGAAATAAGAAAAACATCCATCGAGATAGTACCCAAATTCAAGCTCAGATCATATGAGCGCATGTAAAGGCTTAACATTGGTACTCTTAGTTACATATTCATGATAACATAATCTAAACCCAACTATATCGCGTAATAACCAGTAGATAGAGTGGTTTTCTCGCCGACATCGCTTCCTTTTGGGAGACAGGGAACAACAACAACAGATCATCATAATGATATGTAATTTTTACAATAAGTCAAATAAAGAATTTTCTTTCTCATAATTTAATTTTTCAGGTTCCTAGTAAGTAACACTCTTTCAAACACAATGGCCGGATAATACCAAAGTACCATTATTACGAAATAAAATAAATATTTATCGTAAAGTTGATGATACCAATCACTCTCGTGAGTTGAGGCAGAATAACTCGTTATGTGGTACTTGTGTAGTACCGACAACAACATTATGAAGTACACGACACATACGGTGAGCACAGATATCGCCGATATCAGTAGGAAGGAGAAATAGCGGAGTTGAATTATAAAGAAGCCGGATAAAAAATGTGTTGTGAAGCCCAGGAAAGTTTCCACGCGAATCTGCCTTGGAAATGACTTGTATAATTACAGGCCGGGCGGCAACCTTGCGTGTATCATCTCGTTATCATACCAGCCCCCTTCATCGACTAGAGAAAAATAAGGCGAAACTGAAACTTTTCCGGCATTCTGTTCCGTACTTGTCAAACACTTCCAACCTCGGGACAGAGCAGCTCGTGCTGTAATGTCGACCGGATGCTAGCCATTCTATCTAGATTATAATCACAAAGCTCATTAAACGGGTTATATTTGTGATAGATTACAACTAATACATTTCATTTTATGAATTCTTTAGTTTTTATGTAGAATATTCTCGCTAAATAATTCAGTTAATATTAATTCAAGTTAATACATATTGAATTTACCTCAAAACCACCAAAAACTCCATATTTTTTAACAAAATGTGTTTATTATATTTTTATTCTTTACTAATTTCTGAATACAGAAAAGAAAACAGCAAAGTCGCTTGTAGTCTTGGGCAGTTTTAATGTAAATAAGCCAATAACAATAAAGTCTTGAAAGAAACTGGAATTTCCAGAATTTGCCATCGATGCAATACAATCAGACACTACGTTTCGAGATCTGCAATCCTATGTCTTCTTCAGGTAAATGACTAAACTAATGTATGACTAAAATCTAGGTTAAAGTAAATAAAACACACTGTCATATCGTTAAAAACAAACTTCAAACAAAGATTAAAGTCTAAGTTTTCCGAAAGGTTACTTTCTTAACGCACAAACCCAAGTTTCTCAAGTTATAAAAGTAATAGAGGGATGGTTTTGTTGTTTTCTGTTTTATTCAAACAAAAACCAAAGACAATTCCCCAATCGGTGGAAATAGTGTATAAGAACCCCCAAAAAATGTAAAAGAACCCCCATTAATCCCATTGTCTATGTCAATAA
This sequence comes from Homalodisca vitripennis, assembly GCF_021130785.1. NCBI lineage: Eukaryota > Metazoa > Arthropoda > Insecta > Hemiptera > Cicadellidae > Homalodisca > Homalodisca vitripennis. Next base: position 105,344,455 of record NC_060211.1, read on the forward strand.
TCACAAATCAATATAAACAGTTAATGGCACATATTCACTCAGTCGTTTTTTAAACACCTGTCCTGATTTTGAGTACTTTAGCTACCTGAGCTTTTCACTCTACTCATGGATTGTGGCAGTAAATGTGTCCATATTCCGGCGTGTTGGACATTTAATATCGACTTTACAATAATATCGACATATTATTAATATCGACATCACATCGTACATTTAATATCGACTTCACTGGACAAACAACTCGCGACCGGCACACTACTATTGAGAATTGTATTGAAGTAGCATTATTTACAAAATATAATCAATTTTGTATCTACTTCTAGTAATCATTAATATACTTGTGTACAGGATTTAGAAACCACTCCAAAACAGTATGCTTGATCTGATGTGGTATTTTTTACCCTCCTATAGCAATGTTCTACTACAGAATGTTTTAAGCGCTTCTTAGTTTTTAATTTCTTTTATGAATCACTTCAATGTTGTATTGCGTTCTATTTCTTTGGTGCACGCAGGGTTGCCAAGAACAATAAAAATTGTCCCAACATTTACAAATTTTTTACTAAACCTACTTACACTTAAATATAAAAATATTAACAACATACAGAACATTATAATTCTATATCAGAAAGTTTACAAATTTTGGGCGAGGAAACATTACGTCAGTATATAACTCCTCTACCCCCTACTATATTATTTAATAAAACCGTTCATGTATTGAAATTTTAAACATTTACATAAATCATTGTTTGCCATTGTATTTATCTTAGGAGTAACCTCACATTATAATAGATATAATAATATAAAAATGTAGATCCCAAACATTACACTACGTAATTATAATTCAAATGGTTCTTAAAAAATCAATTTAAGATTAAATACTATCATATATATATATATATATATATATATATATATATATATATATGATAACATTTCCTAAAGTGACACCCTGAGAATTCCAACATACTCCATAAGGCACATGAAAATCAGAAAGAAAAGTCAAGGGATGTATCCTGTACCCAGAGGAATTCCATAATATTCCGACCACTCAGTTAGCCTCCCTTTGACTCTGTAGACTACTATTGAGTACATGAAAATAATGTCAAGGGAGTAAATTACAAATAATGAATATATTGTATGTTTAAATGAATCTAAAGTTACACTTGCGATTGAAAACTGATAACTTCCCTGATCAAATTGCAAGAAGTCTAACAGAACTCCACGTACAGAACGTCAACAATCCTCGCCAGATCTTCGAATGAATACTATTCTGACTATATTTCAAGTTGGAAACAATGCCTCCATAGAAGACATATCTCAGTCTTTCCTACATTTAATATAATAGATAAACACTTATATTAGTGCTATACGTGCAAAATTATTACCAATAAAACTTAAATAGCCCATTGCCTTCTGTAGGAATCCAGAGAAATCAATCCTTGTACCTCTATTTTCATAATAACAACCCAGGCTATATACTGATAAACCGAATTCTGTAACCTAAGATTTAAATTAACTTCAATATGTTGATTATATGATGCTCTTTCTGCTTCAAAGGAATAACACCTGAAAATGTAACAATAAAACTATTTATTGAGCTGAATTCTCATTAAACTCTTTACTGACATGAAACTAAAACGTTAAGATTAAAATGCCAAAATTCTTTAGATGATATCCTTTTTGAGGGAACTATCTCTTTAAATGCTCTAAGAATTCGTTTAGCGTCTGTATCAAGACTACTCGGGTACTATCAACAGTATTTGCTTTAGAGTTACCTCTGGCCTATTACATTATGTAATCTAGAGAAGTCCTAACCTTGAACTAACGTAGCCTTGAAGTCTTATAGAATGTTGTCTATCTACATTTGACTTTCGGCGTAAGGCATTGATAAGACAGTGAGAATCATTGTTAAATTAATTTTGATGTAATCGTGAAGATACACTTTCATAGGGTTGGAGTTATGTATTTTTCGCCTTTTTATGATCTGAATGAAGTTGATCTATTATTTTATAAGTGCGATATTGTTCAGGGCAGCCATAATGTATCCAATGATGTGGGACAAAACGTTGGGATCCAAAGCCACCAAAAGTTTACCCCGTTGACGATTTCCCAAAATTTCTAAAATAATGTTATATCCAATATAAGGTAATATAACAATTCCTTGCAATAAAACAACTCTTTGTTTTCGTAAATCACCGTAAGATTATAAATGCGTTCTACGATGCGTTCACTCTGTTGATAAGTTCACGACGGATCTTAGAGAAATTTGACCATGAAAGCAAAGGATTATGATTAGCACTTGGATTAATACGCGAATGGTTTTTACATAGATTTGAGAAAGCGTGGCTGAATATGTAAGAGTTGTACGAACAGAGTTGAATCTGTACAGCTGGTATCCGGAACTTTAATATGGCTGCCTCATGGCACCATTAGCAAACTCGGCTTCGCTATAAAGGCTTATAACAGATTATATGTGGCAACAAAATCCTATTAATCAACTTTGCTATCAACTCGGTGTTGCCAAATCTCATAAAATTAAAAATTAAAGGGCATCGGATACACAGAATACACGAATAGAATAATGGTATACGTTTCTTTACCCTTTTATCCCAAACCTCCGTATTATACGGACGTCGCAAATACAGCGTGAACTCCCGACAACCGTATAGTGCGGACGTGTAGCCTACTTTTGATTATTTTACTGGTCACCTAGTTTACCAAACGCTTTGAAATTCCACAGAATTGAGTAAAAAGATGTATTCCATCGAAATATAATTGTTCGTAAAACTTTGACATCGTATTTTGTCAATATGTGATTCAGAAATTGCAATTCATGTCAGCTGACTGCTCACTGATACAGCTGTATTTCACTACGGTTTGAATATTCCACTTTGTTTAATGTTATTAGGTTACAACAGTATAAATTACGGCAATTAAATATTAGATTGTAACTAACTTATTTTATTTGAGAATGAGTAAAAGGAATCATTCGAAGTCTCCTGTAATTGAAAATACACCAACTACCTTAGTTGCAAGTGGCATGGATGTGGGCAGTGACGACGGTTTGAGTGACAGCTATCTTGACATTTCTGAAAACATATTCTAGATATGTTAATATTTTTTTTAAATTTTTTTAATATAGGCTATAAACAGTTTTAATTATTTTATCAGAAATAACTTTGGTTTTATTTTAAGTAGTATGAATTTCAAAGCTCATGCTACATTTATTTGCACAAAAATGGAAAAAAGGAAAAATGACACGTCCTTACATAAATGTATGTTACTCACCTTCTGAATAAAGTAGGCCCTATAAGTTTTGTTTTATTAAAATATAAATAAAAATTAACATACATTAAATAGATATTTGTGTGTAAAATTATTTTTTGCTACATAGTTTCCATCAACAAACTTGAAATTTAGAAAATTTTAATTTATTATTTATATGAATAAATATGTTTTTAAAAACGTTCGAAATGTTCGAGATGTTATTTTGTTTTTTTTTACATGCTTGTGAACTAAATTTAATAAGAAGTAAAACCAGAAAGAATTAGCTTGATATCTTAAAAAATAGCATAGTAATGAGTTTCTTTTACAAAACCCTTACGTTTTCCTCCATCAATGACTTGGTAAGTTTGGCACATCACTTGATACAATGACTGGGGTTAAAAGGGTTAAATCTGATGGAAATATTTATCAAACGCAGCCTGCATCAACGTTCGCCGTCAACCTCGTACCACCAGCCTTATTGCAGATCGTGCTTGGGGGTTTAACCAATAAGCCCATGTCTCGCAAGCATAATGTCAGTTTAAAAGTATAGCGGATTTCGAAACCAAACCACTTTCATCTTCGGTGATGTGATATTAGTCATGCCATCAACCTCGTATCACCAGCCTTATTTGCAGATCGTGCTTGGGGGTTTAACCAATAAGCCCATGTCTCGCAAGCAGAATGTCAGTTTAAAAGTATAGCGGATTTCGAAACCAAACCACTTTCATCATCGGTGATGTGATATTAGTCATGCCATCAACCTGTCTCGTCGACCCGTAAAATCGTGGGTAGTACGTCACATTCACCAGCTCACCAATACATGTAATTTTGAATACATCAACGATCATCTTAAGTTAACTGACAAGATTGCTTATCAATATCATCGTGAAATGTTTTATGAAATAAACAACTAACTTATTAAAATTTAAAATTCAATAAAAAATGTGCAATCAACAAAAACTACTCAAAACGTATGGGTATATACGAGTATTAATGATAAATGTAAAATGAGACACGGCCCATTAACCTAGGAGCAATAAAAAAGTACAAACGTGAAAAATATTAATCGTGTAAATATGGTTATTAGCTCCAACTATGAATATAATTGATAGGACTAATGAGCAAAGTCACAAGCAGTCGTCCAACTGTTCAACAACCGAAAAGCCGTGATATATCTCGATTATTGTTATTAATGTGTGGGAGTAAAGTAATTTTCACCGGAGCAATATGCGTACAAATGTCACTGAACTAATAAGCAAAGTCACAAGCAGTCGTCCAACTGTTCAACAACCGAAAAACCGTGTTATATCTCGATTATTGTTATTAATGTGTGGAGGTAAAGTAATGTTCACTGGAGAAATATTCGTACAAATGTCACTGAACTAATAAGCAAAGTCACAAGCAGTCCTCCGATTGTTCAAAAACTCACTTACCATGTTGTATCTCGATTATAGTTATTAAAGAAGTAAATGTACACCGGAGGAATATGCGTACAAACATCACTGGGCTAATGAACAAAGTAATAGCAGCTCTCTGACTGTTCAACAACCCAAAAATCGTGATGTATCCCGATTATTAAGAAACAAAGGAATATTCCCCGGATTAATGAGATTAATTATGAGACATATATTTTAATTTACAATATAAAAATTCATCCGATTTGCATTATTTTATCTTGTCAGACAAGGTTATCATTAAAGTGTAAAGTCGTATCTATTTATCTAATTCAATGATTTTGTGAGTGGTAGGCAAATGTGACTGAACTTACAGATAACAGGGTCACCCAGAGCCAGACACCCCTCTCCCGGCCTGCCAGCAACATCCCTTCATGTCAGTCCGATGACCGACCCACACAGCCGTCTGGTCTAGTTGTCTCCCAGCGAGTATGACATAACACCTTATTTCCATCCCATAATAACACGGTTAGTCACTCCCCGCAATTGTCTTGTTGCTAAATAAATCTTATCGCTTGTCTTGATTACCCAATTAGTTAAATAATAGCTGTTAAATTACTCGACTAATGTGTAACAACGATTTCTATGTTTTAAAAGGCCCATTGAATCACTTGAATCAGTTCCCAACTGTTAAACACAGTCTAATCTCAACACATTCTCTACTGCTGTGAGAGCATCAGTAACATTGAAGCATCATATTTCCACATATTCCCTAAAACGTGGCCAAAAGAAATGTCGCATTTTGTTAAATTTGATGATTTTGAACATAATAAAGTAGCTTAATTACATTTTTTTTGTCAAGTATTAGTATCAAAACACACAAACCAATATTTAAAACTTTAATTTTTGTATCAAATTTACTTTTTGTATTTACTTTTATGATGTGTCTGACAAAGATAGCCTTACTATCGAAAGGCCTTTAAAACAAAAATAAAAGTTTTTCGTATTAGTTTGGGTTTTAAATGTAATTAAGTTAATAGTAACCAATACAAGCTCCATATTCAACATAAGATACTAAGTTTACTTCGTAAAACGATATTGTATTAATCAACGCTTCAACAACTCACCTATATTTGAAAACTGCATAGTTTTGATATTTTTAAACCGTGTTCAGCAGCACAAAAGTATTCAATAAATAAAAGCGAAGTAACATGAGAAATGTTATTGTTATTTTAAAACATACCCATTAATATTGGATGTTTTCGTCAATAGTTTTTGGGAAAATTGATTTCATTCGAAAAAATAATCAGTTTATAATATTTAGTCTAAGCCATCATTTTACCTAACATCCTCAATGCAATTCCTCATACCGATTTTTTAATGCACGGTTCTTTAAATTTTAATTGCTCTATTTTAGATTTAAAAATATATTCTTTCAATAAGTGAATGCAGAGGTACAAGAAAAGTACGTGTGAAACCTTCTGATTTTTAATTAATAAAACAATCAGACTTGTTCTTGAGCAAGTTCCAAATCTGTTACCTCAACCATGACCTGCCGGTGGCAGGCCCCCGCTGACAAGGCAGGCTACGATTGCTGTGTCAACAGACGACTGAGTGTGAGGACATCGATATCGATAACTGCGTAAAACCGGCCTTTCCCTGCCGCACTTCGGCAGCCGTATACAGCTGATCGAAGCTGGGTAAAATCTCTTTGGTTTAATTTACTGAAATGTGCGGTTGGTACAACTGTTTTATCCCCCACTAAACGATATCTTCTTCGTTCACACAAGTGGTGTATTAACATTTTTAGCGGCTCACTCCTCCTATAAATGCAAGTTATTTCAAAGTATCAATGTAATGTATATAATTGCTAACACCTCCTTAGAAGACCATATCATTTTAAACCAGAGCATCAGCGAAAAAAAACTAACTTAAGAACAGAATTACATTCCATCTGCGTACCAAGATACAAGAGATTGTAATCAGACATGTTTTGTGTTTATTTCCAATAAATTGTCCATCAGAAATAGTATATTTACAAACAGGAACCAAATTGATATTTGGCAATTACGTTTTTAACATCTGATGAAAGCTAATTAGAACACAATTTAAAACTAACACATCTAGTTTTGTTTTGATTACATCATAAATCAACACAGTAATAGTATTGTTCAGTTTTAGTATCAAAACTGGTTTTATTTACTTACACCCAACAATGACAAAATTTGAGTTAAGCCCGATGTAAATACTGATATTATGTTCCAGCTGATTTTTATACCCCTGGTAATGAGGTAGCCATAACAATATTTTATGAACCCACTTAGGTATGAAAAAACTGTTATATGTGCAGTATGATAAAATCACGGTTTACGAGGAAAACCACCTATTAGATTACGTGATTATATATCTTTAATTGTTGCCAGTTCTTTCTTTTTAATTAATTAAAGTTAAATTAACTACAAGATTAATTCATGGTCGAAACACCTAATTTTCCACAATAAACAACGCTATTATGACGTGTATTACATCACTTTCAGGTTTGTCCACATTTCTATTGGCGTACAGAAATTCTCAAGAAAGTTGAAAAGCTATTCACGCAAACAGGCCAAGTCATTTAAAAAGAATTTTGAATGTTTAACTTAATAAATTGAATAATACCGCGAAGGACCGGTATATCAATGCGAGAGTCAGAACAGCATCTTGGGTCTGTCAAGTCGTGACTGTGACTGCGTTACCTTCACTACTTTCAACTAAACACACCAATTACACGTCGTTACCTGTCGACACAGCGGCCCAAGGATCACGTCTGATCTCGGTGAAAACTGGCACAACACCAACATTGCAGAGCATTCATCAGATGTGCATGTCTCTGTTAGAGTCTTATATCTTTAAGTTATTTACACAAAGACCTATGTTGTTGTAAAAATACTGTTGTGTAAGTTGATTACATAACAAGTTTTTTAACTGGAGATTTAAGCTACAGGCTAGTTTAAAAAAATGTTTGGGTTAAAAGTTGTTTATTGTTACACTACTTTCCTCTAGAGATGATATATGGTAGACTGTTTTTAAATTAATAAGTTTTGGGGTTTTATATCATAAAAATATGTAATCTTACTTAAACGTTTAGTGGCTACATTCTTCGTGTACATAAAATGAATACAAGTATTGATGAAATAATAAAATGAAAGTAAAGAAGTAATGTATTATCAGTCTAGATTATCATTTATCATTGACTACGAAGACTCAACGTTACCCTGGTCGAAGTTTATTTCACTCAGTATAGTTTCTCTAAAACTAGAAATATGATGGAAATTAAAAGGACGTTGCATTAAATTAACATGTCACTGCATGAGGAACTCGAGGAGGGTGATCCCCAACGTCAAACCAGCACTTAACGTCAAACCAGGTATCTTTTTTAATTATGTTCTCTGGTGCAATGAAGCAAATTTTCGAAGTAGTGGGGAGGTAAACTGCCAGATAGTTTGACTGTGGGCCGCATTGAAACCAAATTATCCGCCCTCACTTTCATAATAAAAAAAAATAAAAAACACACACATATTGGATACATTTAAAACTAGTTTTTTGAAACTATACTGTCTAGGTTTCTGAGAGATGTTCCTCGAGGTTTATAGGAGATAATGTAGATTCTCCAAGATACTCATTATACTAGGGTGTTTGGGAAACCCTGAACATTGCCAGTTTCCAGACAGGTGGATAGGAATAAGTGGTCTGGTCTTTCAAGTCTTCTAGGTCACCCGATCTCAATCTCAATCTCTGGGGATAGCGGAAACACTTCATATAGAAAAAAAACGACCAACAATTTTCGAGAGGACATACAGATAACATGTGAATTGTAGGCAAAGTTGTAACAAGATACTTGTAAATTCAATTGCTAGGCATAACAGAAAAGTAGTGTTACGGTCTGTTTGTAGATTCAATGACAGAACTCAGTTATGCCTGGAAAACAACGGAAAGTCCTATGAGCATTAGTAAGATGACTTCTTTTACTTCATTCTTTTTACTGCATATAGTTCTTGCAATACATTTACTAAATAAGTGTTGAAAGTAAACATACAATCGAATGTGCAACAATTTGTGCACTTCTAATATGATAAGAGATCAAAATATAAGTGTCAAGTTTGAGCGCATAATTGAAGTAATATTTTATTTGATGAGCTATACCAAAGCCTACACCACGTGGGGTTGGAAAAACTCATATCTGTCTGTCTGTCTGGCCGCACGATATCTCGAAAACGACTGACCGTTTTATACACTTGAAAGTGTGAGTAAATCTTCATTTTTACATGAGGAACACTGAGTTCAATTATGGCGCATTTCACTCCATGGAATTTGGCTGAGCGTTTGCGAATATTTTTACATTGGTCTTATGGGTAACCATGATGGCAATGAGAAACTATAATGACAAATAAACTTGTAAACAAAGTCAAAAAACGTAAGAGATTCAAACGTGACATGATATCACATGTGGCCTAACTATCCCACCACACATAACATCATTTTATAGTGACTTGGTATGTAGGCTTTTATTATTTAAACATTGATATGAAACCCAAATTAGTGATAAAAATCTGAATAAAATGTCGAGAAATATTTCATATGTAGTTTTTAAATGTTTGTGTGAAACTTCGTTTGTACAAGAATTAGTTCTATGATGCGACATTTTTTCTTGTGTAGTTATCTTTTATGGTTTGTGTTCGCAGGATATCTTGAGAATGAAATGAACTATAGATTTGATGCTTTGTACACAGACAGCAAAGCCTGTTGAGACAAGTGGTTTGGTAGACGTAGTACATGCAGCTTTATCAATATTTTATATTTTGGCCTCTTTACTGCCTAACTTGTAAAGAGACAATATAAACTTCCCCTCGGTACCCATAAATAAATTGATCTGCCGGAGTTTTGTAATGACTAGAAATAGAACTTTATGTAAAAGTTGTACAGTTTTTTAATTTAATGTGGAGGAAACCACCCCTTACTATTTCAAACTTTGGGTTATGAACATTTTTATATTTCAAGTTGTAACTATAACAGTGGTAGAAACACGGCCATGCATGTTATTATTTAAAAGCTCGTTTCATGAAGTATCGAAAAATGTTGGGGTGAGTTCGGGGATTAATTACAGAAGTGGTATTAAAAAACCAAAACAACACTTTTTCCATACACTTTAAACCACAATTTTGAAACGAATAGAGGTAATAACATTAACCTTTTCTTCGCCTTAATGTTTAGATTCTAAAGATCTTTAAAATTATCTACTTAATACGTTTGTTTCTATTTGAAATTTTTGAAATTACTACATGGAACACACTGTTTTTGGAATATCCTTTATTTTTATGGAGTTGAAACAATTTTTAAACAAATTCGTTGGGGCAGAATTTATAGAGAGAACCGTTTAAACTAAACCTCTTAGATTATCCGTTTAGCCGCATGACATTTAGACATATGAGACGAGTGGGCTGGAGTATCTTGTCTTGTTACCAAACCATGGATATACCTACACGTGTATATAAACAGTGGCGGGATCGCTAACTCCACTGAGTGAGTATTTTTATTGCACTTAATAAAATGGTTTGTTTCTGTCTCTCTCAATATTTCTGCGTCACAAGGCTTACAAATCCGGTCAAATTTAACTAAGTGAGATGTTCTGTAACTGCCTACATCAATATACCCCTCTTACCCCAAGGTTTTAAAGTGCAAATTACTGACTAGTATACAATCTAAATACTGATCGAATCCAGTATAAAGATTATTAATCTTATAACCTCCGGAGTAAATATTTTGCTATCATTAAACCACTAACCGGAGGAGATAATTTAGAGTAAGGTTTTGGCATATATATATATTATCCTCACATACCAAACAGAAAGAGGATATAATTTAGTGTACGGTTATTATTGTTTATAAAAAATTTATAATTTTTTAAATCTCATCATTTGGAATTATATAAGAAAAGACTGCAAATTCAGGAAATAAATCTCTTAGAACGATTTCAGATAATATTAAAATGAAAGGGGGATAGAAAGAAACACTCAAACATGATCTAGTAAATCTAGAACTATATGCAAAAGAGCAACTATTTTAAATGGGATAGTATAACAATATAGTTTTAATGTTATCTCTAACTGTTAAGACTGTGTGGCACTATTTAGTATATAATTTGTACATCAGAACTGGTGAATACAGAATTTCCAGGAGTTGCACATAACTAACAAACCGTGTCGAGATATTGGCGGAAAAGGGTAAATCTACATATCAACTTTACTATGGCGGTTGACTGTTTGAATGGGTGGAGTTCCCTAGCGTTAAACGCTATTGCTAGCCTAAACATGAGTAAGAGGTACATGTTTAGACCTCCCGTCCTTCCAAGATGATATGACTAAGTAAATAGATTCCTGTACCCCTCCTCATGGAATCTCGACAGGAGGCGACCCTACCTCCAGCCTTACCCATCCTGAAAAACGGGAACAAGGCAAAATTCCTTTTATGACTAAGCACAATGACGGGTTTTCTCAAGTGTTTTATACATCCGTTTATTTCGGAGAGTTTAGTTGAGAATCACTATTATTTCTTAAAATACTCCGATACGTGGGAATTAGTGTTTACTGCAATAAAAATAACAATATTTGTGAAACAACGCATTTTAATTCAAAATTACGTGATCTTAAATGAGAGCTTTTATTTTCTTTTTTCCTTTTTGTTTTCACATTTATCAGAAATAATGGTTCTATTTCTCTTAATTTTGCACATAACAATAATGCGTTTAAAAATCAATAATGTTCATACCATTAGGGTTGAGTAGTTATATGTTATGGAAATTCCAAAGTCACAAAACAGAAAATCGTTATAAAATAGTATGAGACTCAAGTTCACTGCAAGTAGTGCCGTGGTCGATGTTGCTCGATTATGGCCCTGGCGATCGCTACGTCGCAGTAGTTGAAGCGTAAGACGCGCAGGCATATGCACACCACATGTCTGACCTTATGTACGTACATGACTGAGGCCGGTGGCTTGGTATTTTACGCGTACATATCTCTTGGTCACTAAATAGGTGGGGTCAAAATGATGAACGCCACTTTCAATCAACGCCACCAACAATCGGTAATAGTTGCTAGATACCATACGATATTTTTCAATACAAAAACCGTCACTGAACTTTTATTGGCACACCCAAGAAGAACCTTTAGCATTACAGTAAACATGTTCTATATTTTAGTGGACTATTTCATATGCAGGAGGAAGATGGTTGTACACGCACACATACATTATTTACTCGAATATTAGTTATAATGTAGTAAAATAATCATAAACTATTATTGATCTATTGTTATTCCAACAGTAAACCCACTTTACAATTTTTCACTAACAATACAGTACTAACGTACCATCAAGATGGTATTCTAATTATTAATAGGTGATCAGACTTAAAAAAAAAAACAACAAAATATAACATTAATTAACAATGACAAACTTTATAAAATTAAAAGTATGAAATACATTTATAAATAATAAAAATAAATTAGATAATTAACAATAGGAGGAGTAACATGTAATAATATTATGAAAACATTAAGTTAGAGACACCAGAGCAAGAATTACATAGCGGAAGAACCTGAAATCCAGCAACGAAAAAAGATTTAAATAAATAATGTAAAAGGAATGTGATACATACGATATGAACACGTTTAATCACGATATGTGATTTTTACGATATGAACATTCAAGAGGTAACATGTTAGCGCCTACTCTTACCTACTGTAATAGGTAGGTACGGTGCCTAATGTTAGCCACACACCGCAGTAAAACTTTGAAATAACTGTCATTATACACAACTGATTTGCTTGCTTAATTTATACCTCTCTTTACCTACCACTTTAAATATCTACCTTGTTTTCTGTTCAAGTGAAACTACTTCCGATTCCGAAAATACTACACAATATTACTACACGATTCCAGGATAAAGAACGCGGACAATCTGTACCACATCAAACTGTACCATAAATTATGTACCTACACAACAAACACGGTTACAATTATGCAATAATAACAATGGTTATTATTTCATGGTTTCAACTGTGTATAAAACAATTCCCGATATAAAATATAGCGCAAGAGTAGCAAAAAGTTATAATTCTTTTTAAAGCGATCATGTAGTTTTATTTTTATAGAATATATGATTGCACACAATTATGAGCATAAAGTAAAATGTTCAATGAGGCTCGTTACCCTCTACGTTGTTACCTGAGTCAAATGGTAATCTTGTACGGCGATGTGTAACTCCTGCTCCATGGTTTACTAGAGGAATGAATGAGCAAAGTAACTTCCACCAGCGTGCTGAGCCCGACAAGTCAGCACAGATATGTCGTCGCTCATCACACCAGGAGTAAAATGGCAAATAACGCACCCAGATCATTAATTGTTTATCAAACAGATTAAAATCAAATATACACCGTTATTTCCTTATAAACTTAACATACCAAAAAATAAATAAAATGTAAACTTGTGCGTTTCATTCAGCGAACGGAATCAGTGACGACTAAAATATTTAATATCCCATAAGAATCCAATGAGTGCAAGTAAATTAACAGATAATAATATTTTCATATTTTTAATATGTCATCTCTTCTGAATGATACTTTTCATCGATCTTTTTCTTAGACCCTAAAACCTTCAACCTTTTCAAGATGTTGTTAATAAGGTAGAATGAAATGTCCCGAAAGTTCTGGCACAAATTCAAGTAGACCGTTGTTATGAAATCTACCCAAATGCACATTTCAGCTTTATGTTATAGCATATGCAGAATATGATTAAGCATAAGTAATATTCCAACTTACTTATAAAGTCTTATAAAGAGTAGATCTACATATATAGTGTAAATGTAAAACACTACACTACTCTCTCTTAAACCCTACTAAAATAAAGAGGATTGAAGCTTTTAAACCTAACACCTTATTTTAAAATGCTCGTTTGAATAAATATAGCGACAAACAACTTTGGAGTGATTCATCAAGGAGACCTCTTAATTTGAAAATGGTCCAAAACCTATCCCCAAATACAGTTGGCAGTGTAAGAGTTTGTCGAGGCACTGAATAAATGCTCGGATTGAATAAATATAGCGACAAACAACTTTTGACTGATTCATCAAGGAGACCTCTTAATTTGAGAATGGTCCAAAACCTATCCCCAAATACAGTTGGCAGTGTAAGAGTTTGTCGAGGCACTGAATAAATGCTCGGATTGAATAAATATAGCGACAAACAACTTTGGACTGATTCATCAAGGAGACCTCTTAATTTGAGAATGGTCCAAAACCTATCCCCAAATACAGTTGGCAGTGTAAGAGTTTGTCGAGGCACGTGAACTCTGGTCTACTATGGTAGCATTCATTTCGTGCTCCCGACTAGATAAATGGTATTCAGGTAAGAGAGGGACATACGAGTATATGTTCAATCTAACAGAAGATTGATGGCAACTGACTCAGTTTTGCCACATCTCCCCCAGTACTGTGCAAATAATATTTCTTCAATTATAGGACGGAAGGAAAATTTGGTGACAGGTTTTCAGAGTATTTTTAAACCTATCACGCCGTTCACAACAGTTAAACCGGTAGTTAATCGTCTTAGATTATGTCACTACATGCTCGCAGTGTTTATCTTAGTTACATATATTCGTATTTGGTATTTTAAGGGGCAAAACGACTAGTAAATTTTACCTATAAAGGAACTTCCTCAGAAGGAATGATAATGTATTAATAAGTTTTGTACTGGCGTTCGTAGGAGTAACAGTTAGTGGTAATTGAATTAGGAACAGACAGAAGAATATTCGTACAAATCGTGGAACTGTCAATCAAACGATTAATCACATCGGAAATGAGTGCCTTCCTTTGTCCATTTCAGGGAACTATCTGAGATAACGCATTCAAGATCCATTCACCAGCTAAAGTAAAAGGTTATTTAATTCCTGTACAGATCATTGCAAATCCACTACACCACTCGCTAGACCAGCTTCTGTTAAATATTGGCAGCAATTTGTAATTCGTTTGATGGGTAAACAACGCCTTTATGGGTATCAAGCGACTCGCTAGAAAATAAGTACTCTTTGATTAACGGTTGTACAGGATTTGGCCGAAAGAAACTATTGACGTTCCTAATGACAACAAGTCGAATATTGGTCCTGTGACTATCCATTGATCGGCCAGAGGTGCGCTCATGTGCAGTTTTTAAATTTCATCCGAATTAAACATTCATGAAGCATTTTTTGGGAAAAGTCCTTGAACTGGTCTTTTTAACGTATATATTTTCGATATTAAAACGCAGAAAATATAAGTTAACGCTACTACAAGTACTCTGTCTTTTTTCACAACACCTGACGCAAATATTAAACTAAAACCTTGTATTTACTAAAAACATTATTGTTGTTTTCACAGTACTGATTATAATGATCTTAGTTTTACACATGGTACAGATTAAAACAGCCGTAAATAAATGTTATAACACAGGAAGTTGAAAATCATTCATAGTTTGTCACTATTTTAAAAGGCTGTAATTTTATATAAAAATTAAGATAAAGACTGTTTTGAAAACGACTCAAACAAGTTGAATTCCTCCGAGCTCTCCCAATTTGAGGAGAGACACAACCAAATCAGAAAATCTTTAAGTATTGTAATATGAATAGATCTAAATAATTCAATATGATAATAATTATGTAAGAAATAAATCAGGGAAGAATGTTACTTGTTTCCGTCCCTCTTAAGGGGCAAACAGTTCAAATTGACTTATCTTATTTGAACTCATAACCCATGTCTTTTTTAATTTTTCTCTTGCCACATAATTATTGTACGGTACCTTGATTGTTGAAAAAGTACTTTAAACGTACCATGGACATAAAAAACCTACTTTAGATAACACATAAAACGCCAAACCCTTTCAGGTGTGACAAGATTTCGAAATATTTATAAGGCATCACAAGGTGATATACTCGCAAACAATAGAATAAGAGTAAATAATACCATTTCAATTCCTAGTAACACACATTCAATGAAATAAACATTAAAGAAATCACAACTTTTTTATTTTTATGATTTAGAATTGCAAGTAGTATCTGCAAATGCAATTATATTTGTAAAGCTTATGGAGTTTATTTGTTAAAACATATTGAGCAAAAGACGTAGTGAGTCTAACAACGTAGGCCTAATATCTCTCCACACGTTATTCTCTGGTTGAACAAAGACTTTTAGCTGCAAATTAAAATTTTGATGGTAAATAATTAAATATAATAGTGCAACTGAAATTGGTTACGTTTGATAACCTCTCTTCACTAGGAGAATAGAATGTCCATTAATTTCACTCAACTTTTGAAAAATTGAGGAAGGATTTGCGTTTACTTTGACTTCAGGTAAAACTCCGTCAATACTAAAGAACAAGTGTATATTGTTGGTGCTAATACACATTACGTACTTCAATCCGACGCGACCATGTGTAGCTGAGTCTCCGTGCGCCCATGGTTACGCTAACACCGGCGCGTCACAGCCACTGTCTCCACCACCACCAGTACCGGAACCGTGCAGATCTCACTGGCTACTGCTGTATTAGCTTCTTAAAGATGGTCATATTAATTTTCGTCATCTTGCTAATGAAGTAACTCGGCTACTGCAAACAGTTCGGTGTTACTGCGGCGGCGCGTGTTTACTAGCTGACTGAGTCTTGCAATCGATTTTGGCTAAGGGATAGCTTCCCTACATATGGAAAAGTTTACCTCTCCACTTGAAATTACAGGTATTTAATGTAGGAAATTTAGGCAATTTAGTAGTTAAATCTAATAAAAAGTGTTAAGATAATAATGAAAAAGATTTTTATAGAATGAATATAAGTAAACTTAAGGGAGTGGCATGTTTTATTAATTTGTATTTATTGTTATATTCAATTTAATTTAAGAAATTAACGGATTTAAAAATATTGTTTCTTAATTAATTTTTATAGGCAAACACATGATAAGCTACCAGAAGCTAGAACTAATGTTCTTATTGTAAAAAGTTCACGTTTTTCATAATGAACATTTTTTTATTTGGGCCTGATTATAAAACTTTGAATGTCTGTAATTTTAAGTCAAGGGATCAATTTTGTCTGTATTTAGGGAAGTTATCTTAAAGCTAGGGGTCAGGGGTTTCATTACTGTATACGGCTCATATAAGTAACCATTCTCCAAATGTTTATACGAAGCAAACCTCTGATATCGAATAGGCTGGAACGCCCGTTCTGGTGTATTAATAATAATCCATATAACTTTTAATACTTTTTTACCGTTTACCGCCTTTTAAATTTAGTAAATAAATGTATCCCATCATTGATCCTTGTACAAAGAGCAATTTCAAAATAATAACTATATCGGAGGTACCGGGTTCGTTTTTTATTCTCACTAATTAAACTGTTTAAAAAAAAAAAAAAACAAAAATGTGAGTAAAAATACTCCGAATTTTGAAAATGCAATATATACAACCCCTTTTTAAAAGCATAACAAGTGGTCAGGAGGGAGGGGATAGGTTGACAAATCTTTGTTTAAATATCTCCATTTTGATCACTGGTTTTGTCTAAAAGTTCTTTTATATAAAAAAAGTGCCAAAGTATGAATATTTCCTTTGGTTAAAGCCATTTAAGTGCCAAATTTCAAGCTTTACACGGCAAGTACCTCTTCAAATCACTGTGATATACCTAAAATCACAAATACTTTTATAGTATACATATCATAGGTGGATGATATGCCTATTTATAGAAGCTACCACACAAAATATACTGTACACAGTGGAACCTTACAGTAACTGGTGTTTTAAGACTTCCTTAAAGCCAACATTGCCCCACATATTCAAGGTGCCGGCCCAAAAATATACTGTACACAGTGGAACCTTACAGTAACTGGTGTTTTAAAGACTTCCTTAAAGCCAACATTGCCCCACATATTCAAGGTGCCGGCCCAAAAATATACTGTACACAGTGGAACCTTACAGTAACTGGTGTTTTAAAGACTTCCTTAAAGCCAACATTGCCCCACATATTCAAGGTGCCGGCCCAAAAATATACTGTACACAGTGGAACCTTGCAGTAACTGGTGTTTTAAGACTTCCTTAAAGCCAACATTGCCCCACATATTCAAGGTGCCGGCCCAAAAATATACTGTACACAGTGGAACCTTACAGTAACTGGTGTTTTAAAGACTTCCTTAAAGCCAACATTGCCCCACATATTCAAGGTGCCGGCCCAAAAATATACTGTACACAGTGGAACCTTACAGTAACTGGTGTTTTAGAGACTTCCTTAAAGCCAACATTGCCCCACATATTCAAGGTGCCGGCCCAAAAATATACTGTACACAGTGGAACCTTACAGTAACTGGTGTTTTAAAGACTTCCTTAAAGCCAACATTGCCCCACATTTTCAAGGTGCCGGCCCAAAAATATACTGTACACAGTGGAACCTTACAGTAACTGGTGTTTTAAAGACTTCCTTAAAGCCAACATTGCCCCACATATTCAAGGTGCCGGCCCAAAAATATACTGTACACAGTGGAACCTTACAGTAACTGGTGTTTTAAAGACTTCCTTAAAGCCAACATTGCCCCACATATTCAAGGTACCGGCCCAAAAATATACTGTACACAGTGGAACCTTACAGTAACTGGTGTTTTAAAGACTTCCTTAAAGCCAACATTGCCCCACATATTCAAGGTGCCAGCCCAAAAATATACTGTACACAGTGGAACCTTACAGTAACTGGTGTTTTAAAGACTTCCTTAAAGCCAACATTGCCCCACATATTCAAGGTACCGGCCCAAAAATATACTGTACACAGTGGAACCTTACAGTAACTGGTGTTTTAAAGACTTCCTTAAAGCCAACATTGCCCCACATTTTCAAGGTGCCGGCCCAAAAATAATTACACATGTAAATGGACACTGTAGCGAATTGGCACGCCAGCCGTCACTCAATGAATGGAATTGGCTTGTGCTCAATTAAAGGAAATCGGGTGACCTGCTGCAAGCAATAAAAAACCGGGCGTAAAGACACGCAAAGGTCACTTGGAAGGGCATCTCACTTTTTCAAGGCCACCGGAACGTCCATCTCAAGTAATAACCGCCGTGCGGAGATTCTGAGAAGACAATGAAATAGGGAGAAGTGACACTGACATTGACTGTGACTCGCGTAGTATGTCATCTCCTAGGAATGTGCTGCCACCGCATCACAGTCTGCAGACAGACAGCCTCCTCCTTTAAATATTGCTGGGTTTTTACACAAAAGCGAATGGATATTTGGGAACAGTGAGGTGAAGAATGGATCAGGAGATATTAAAATTAAGAGTTAATTTATGCCGATGATAAATCGAGGATTGAGTCATCCTCTGACAAATAGCAGTTGCATTGTTTATGACCAGTAATGAGGTTATAAAGTCAGACTTCACTTCTGACTTCCTTCATCTACTTCTTCTCTAACGTTTTGATTTGCTCCGCGAACTTTAGTTTTTTTACTCACCTCACAGCCTGTTATGTGTGTAAATGTTAGCACTGACATGAATTTATGAATCTTATGAATCTTCATCTCTTTGTGAAACACTTTTCATTGTGACATGACTTTTACAATATGAAGACTTTCTTTTTCGTCTATTCTGTGATTAGACAAATGGAGTATTGTCAATCATTTGGAGAGAATCATCACCGAGCATTAGAGGTTTGTAGGTTAGCTTTAAAGCGCGTTGAGTCTGGATTCGATTTCTGCATGAAACCTCAGCCGCGTAACCTCAAGCCTGGAATGTAATCAAGCTCAAAGAGCGGAGCTACGGCTTGTGCGGCCGTCCGGAATAATGGAGTCGCCTTGGCGGGCGACGCGGCGCGCGGTGGTGTCGGTGTCCGCGGGTTTTCGTCACGTCCCTGTCAGCTGATCGTAGACAAGGCCAACCGCACACCGGTGAGCGCCGGCGGGTCAAGAGTTGCTCGCGCTTACTTGTCAACAGCACTCACGTACACGTACGCTGCTGTCACTTTTATAGCACTTACTGGAATATAAACCCTCTGGAAATCTTAAAACATCGCAATAAACCTCTACTCGTTTGCTTTACGATCCTTAGTAACATAACACTAATCTTATCCCTATGTCAAATTAATCCATACGTTAATGTACAGTATACTCCATGACAGTAGTCCCTATATGTGAAATTGAACTTTAATTCAACAGTGGAAAAACTTAGAAGGCAGATTTGAATGCACTTGCTTTTGACCATTGTTACAGATTGGTAGCCTCAACTGCGCAATCACCATTTAGTGTACAAATGCCACCATTTTGTTTCAATTGCTGGAGAGCTGAAATTTTCACAGAATATTTTTAAACCCTATTTAATGAATTGTGTAGAGTTTGAAAATTTTCGGTGCATAACATGTGCAAGTAAAATAAAATTAAACGTTTAAACCTCTTAGTGGGACACCTGGTATATAGAGGATCAAAATTTGTTTTCACTTAATTATCAGGGTCTAAGAGCCTTACAACCTATGGACAAAACCTAATTGAAAAAGTCACTTACCTTGTTTATGTTGTTTTTGTCCCATAAATATTTTTTCTTTAGAGGTATAAGGGATAGAAACTGTACCGATTTAAATATATCGCAAGCGTCACTTTTCAAATGAATTACACGATGATATTTTACAATTATCGACATTGTAAGCTTCAGAAAACTAAAATGTAACTCGGTATAATCTGATCGTTTAAAAAATGACGTGTTATACTGAATATAAAATGGTGGAGATCCTTTATGAATGTATAAAGTTCATTCTGAGCAAGCGTTAGCTGCTGACACGAGCTGAGGTCGTGTGGAGAGGCGCACGCGCTGATACCGATAAAAGAGAACGCTGACCAGCGCATGAGTGAGCGCCCGCGTTTACTGTTTAAAAACTCACAGTTCACAATTAGCTTGGATATTACAGATTTATTACATTTTTGTTATTTTACTATGTTTTTAAATTTACAGCAACCTAAACGGAAAGAAACGTGCCATGTTAAACGGGTGGATATATATGAGAGTTACTCCATAATGGCTGGTTCCCACGATACTGATCGATTTTGGGATTCATAATATTGATATGCAGGATGTCCGCCGAACTCCCAAATAAACGTGAAATGGATGGACGCCTTGATCCCAAAAAAAAACTCCCACAAATTGGCTGTCTACTAGATTAGCCGGCTTTAAAGCCACTAAGACAACGTGATCCGTGCTCTGAGACAACTTGATTCGCATAAAACTTCAGACTTATAAAACATCAGTGCCAGGTGAATAATAAATTTTATCCTCAACTAAGTAAAAGTAGAATTTATCTTGGCAGATTTCTAAATAATTGTTATAATTCTTTTCAAGGAGACAAATTATATGTCAATTCACTCACACCAGTGACATAACTAACACGTAAAATGTCCGACATAAGCCGCGTCGAAACGCGATTTAAACAATTAAATTCTTGTAATATTCACACTGCATGTGGACAGCTTCATTCAACAGATCTAAATCCGAAACTGCCAATAATACGGATCCCTCTGTACAGGTGAGATGAAAGGGGCGGAGCTTTATCGTGACTGGCCGAACCTTAACCAGACAACTACTAATCAGTAAATTAATACGGCTTCTTTATCATAGTCTGCCAGCTTTTCTAAAAATGGATACTATCTTCTTTGTATTTTGTATTTCATTTGACAGAGAATCCATTTTTATAACACGAAAGCATAGTAAAATTACAAACATAAAGTGTTAAAACAGAAAGTACAAATATGTCAAGAAAGTCTATAACAACTGGCTATAAAATCAAGACAACAAGATATTACATGCATAAATTCATTCAGTGTACATACGTACGGTTCATACTACTTAACAATAAAAAAAAAACAAAAGAACTTAATCATTGAATATCTAAATAAAACAATAAAACTCACACATAGTGCAGTCATTGAAGCATTATTCCTCCGAATTTTTTTACTGTGAACCGAATTGCATACAATTTTGGAATTAGGTTAATCTTACCCTTAACTTAAAAAGTGAAAATTATTTGAACTCCGCAACCACCCCTTGGGTTTCAAGGGTTGAAAGGGGGTTAACAATTTGATAATTATTATAGAGAATATGAAATATTACTTACTCTATACTTACATCTTTTTATGTCATACCAAAGTATTTTTTTGTGATTTTTTCAATTTAGGGGTTGTTTGCAAGGGTTGTAAGATTTAAAGGGGTTGAACATGATTTTAATATGAGGTGGTGGTTGCCACCCCTTCTCGGGGGTGAATTAAAAAATCATCTATAAAGTTTTTTCGAAAAATCAAATACTTTTCAAGTTATTGGCAATTGAAAATTCGCAATTTTTTCACGTTTTTCATCGGGTTTTTGCAAATATCTCCAAAAATATACGTTTTATCGAAAATTTTATAAATAACAAAATTGTAGCAGGTAAATAAATAAACAATTTGGTTTTTTATAAAGTATTTTAAGTGCAATATTAAGCTAGATATTAAAGATCAAAGCCGTTTTTTATTTTGTCTGAAATTTAATCGATGTGGTCAATGCCATCTAGCGGCGAGCAGATGCATTTTAGGCATTCTAATAAAAAATGGTTTTGTAGTGCTTGAAATAAGCTTTACAATGAGCACTATTAAAAGTCTTTTGCACGTAAAATAAGTGAGCTGTATTGCAAATAAGAGGAGCATCTAATGTTTTTTCTTTTAAATCAAAGGGTTTCATAAGTGCCATTTCCACCATAATTAAAATTAATCGTATTCCGCCTAGAATTAATTTTATTATGAAGAGTTTGATTGATAGATTGTATCAGTTTGGCTGCTTCAGGACAAATATTTTTCAAAAAAGTCACGATTAAAACAAATTTCAAATTTTAAAAAAAACCACCTTTTTCATATCTAAAAAATGACGACAGATACGTATAAAAGTGTAAGGATGAAAAATTTAGGTATTTTTCTGACAAACAATTGGGTTCTTTTGTTTTTTCTGTCAAACAGAAAATTGACGGAGATATGATTGTTTAAAGAGCGCGTGGCAGCGCAATCACAGCCTCTCTTAAGCCCTTTGACCCTTCACCGTTTTAGAAAAAGTTTTTTACTACATATTGCAATGAAGGATGTTGTAGCTCTCTTAATTACCTTTACAATGGTTTTTTATAAATTGTGATAGCATGAAAATTGTAGGAGTTATGGTCCAAAAACTTATCATTTTTTTCTACTTAGTAACTGAAAATTTCGGGGTGTGAATATTTGGAGCAATGTGAAAGTACGCAGTATAATAGAGACCCAAAACTATTGTAATGTGTATATATACATAATATGGCTCATATATTTTGGAAACGTAGGCATGAATACATACAAACGTTCTTATATGTATATATAACACATTTTAGTGAATTTTATATAATTTGTTAATATTTTATTCAATAAATGGCAATTTTTTTACTCTAAATTAAATTATTTTTTAAAATGTAATCATATATATATATTTACTGTTTTAATTTAGGGGTAGTTTTGAGGGTAGAAAATGATAATCATTTTCGAGAGTGTGGAATAATATTTAAATCCTTTTCATTTTATAAAAAAAATGTTTTTTTAAATTTTTATCGAGGGGTAATTTTCAAGGGTTGAAAGGGGGTTAACAATTTGATAATTATTATAGAGAATATGAAATATTACTTGCTCTATACTTACATCTTTTTATGTCATAACAAAGTATTTTTTTGTGATTTTTTCAATTTAGGGGTTGTTTGCAAGGGTTGTAAGATTTTAAAGGGGTTGAAAATGATTTTAATATGAGGTATTTGTTTTAGAAAACACTTTACAATTCCACCACTTACTATTAGACATGTTTTCTAGCGATAAATTGGCTCAATGTAAATTTTTCCATTAAGGGGTTGTTTACATCCCTTAAAAATAATAGGCGGAGTTCAGATCATTTTCACTTTTTAAGTTAAGGGTAAGATGAGCCTAATTCCAAAATTTCATGCAAATCGGTTTACAGTAAAAAAATTCGGAGGTAAGACCGTATTTTTCGCTTCAATGACTGCACTAACATAAAACATATGTTGATATAATCAATAGTGAGACAATTCAACATTAACTAAAACAAAACTGAGAAATTTAGAACTATTTAACAAAGTGACAAGTAAGAAACAAGATACAGAGTTAACAATATATTAAGATAACAAACAACATTTGTAACAATAATAAACAACAATGCATCGGTCATAAAGTAAATAGTACAAATAACAAACATGGACGAAGTAATTACTATTTAAATATTAATAGAAAAAGGTTATATAGTAATAAACAGACTGCTATTTTGAACTAATGAAAATACTAAATAATTAAATAAAAGTTTCTTTTTTACAGAATTTTCAGGTAACGACTGTGTGCTTCTGGGTGATACGTTTATTAAATCGAAAAGCTTATTTTCTTCACCTTTCTGCGGACAGTTACATAAGAGTTAGAAAGGAATTCGATACTCAACTTAGACTTCATAGCCGAACCGATGAAGCCTAGGCATGGTGGAGTGACACATGTAGGATAAAGAGCAATGACACCTCCTGAAGAGATGCTGCTAACGGGTGTGAGAGAAGCATTTTATATGTACCGAGGCAAGTATATCCGGGCAATCAATCTTGGCGTTGAGCAACTTTTACAAAAAGAGAATATCATGCATATTACGCCGGTCAGCCAAGGGGGGGGGCAGATTGAACCGCACCTCCAGTCGCTCAAGTAGAAGCCTCTGAATTTGAGTATCCAAGCTTGATACCGAACAACCATAATCATCCCCTCTGCACGGCTAGAAGTCTGTCGCAGTGGCCAATTTGGTACGGGGACCAAACAACGCAGCCATACTCCAATATCTGCCTGACAAGAGTCAAGTTAATAATAAAAGGCAATCAGGACCGAAGGAGTCTCTAGATAGTCTTGTCTTTTATCCAAGCATTTTGTTAGTACCACTGCATTCCATTTAAATAAGATAACAAGTGTTAAATAACACTATAATCAATAATTTGAAAATTTAACAGCCTACTGCACTTTCAGATAAAGTACATGCAAACATTGCGAATGTTTGGAGTGCATGTATAATTCAAACTGATTTTTTAAACCTATGTTTGGCAGATCCCGATTTGAGAGACTTCTATAGGAATAGTTAAGAACACTAATGGCTCTTCTATAGGAATAGTTAAGAGCCAAATATACTAACTGAAAATCTTTCTATAGTATGAAATGCATTAGTAAAAAAGATAGTATAGTACAATGCTCTGCCTCCTTAGACTATATGGTAGGGGTAAGGGAAACAATGAAACTGAAAAATGTATTATTCTTTATTGAAATATAATTTACAGCAAAACGCATGTACAGGAGTTGGGCGGGGGACGTCGAAATGTAGTTAGCCGATCCCTTATTGATATTCAATGCTCGATGCGCAACAAATATATTGAATTTCACGTTTCAGCTTTGTGAGACTTGGTGACTTAAGTTGCATAGAATGTGTACTCTTGCTTGTAAAACTTTGAATCATCATCTGGTTGCAAATTGTGCCACTTTGGAAAATTGGCAACCCAGTTCAAGTCTTGCGCTGTGCATGCGTCCGGCAGAACAATAGTATGACAGTAATAAAAGTTTCAGCAGCGTAGCAGATATAATTGGGCTGCTGTGAAGACAACAGCAATCGCTGGTGAGGCCCGCAGGACTAGAGCGAGGACGGGCTGCTGAGTAGTGCTGAGTGATTGCTACTCCCGTCAAGCCTGGCTGTGGCCAATCTGTCTGTCCTACAATGGGAAATGTCACTTGTTGCATACTTCCAATTCCCTATATGGTTTAAAGGGCGTATTGAAAATATTCTTTCTAAATCACGTTGTTTAATAAATCTATAAAGGGTGTTTCATACAAGGTTTCGTTCTCAAATCGATTCTGAGAGAACAGATTACCTTATAATGGTGACCTAAACTCCTTCAACACCAAATCAACCCTTGGAAAACAGTTTATAAAAATACCTTCATGAATTTGTAAGTGCAGAGTGTGCAAAATACATATATAAAGGTTTTGATTCTGGATTTTTCAAATATAAACTCATATAAAGTTGTACATAATTTCAAAGGCCTTTGCAAGCCAAATCCTTTAATGAAAAAGTGAAATATAATACTTGCGTATTTCATGAGTGCAGATATTGACATTCATCAGTGAAAATAAAAACTATTTACAAACAGTTGATTTTGTGAGGAAAACGATATCCGTTATCTCACAATCTATTTGAGCCACCCTCCACGAAACACCCTGCATGTATCTGTATCATATTCACAACCCCTTACTCAATGGCGATGACGAGTCCTTCATTTAAGTTTTACTACCTGCGAGTATTTATAGTCAAATATATTTTTCAATACAGATATTTAAAAACGATTAAAAATTATTCTATATTGCTGATTGATTGCTACTGAGTTTACGGCGTTCTCAGTGAAATTATCACATGCCTTATAAAAAAAACGAACTTGGTTAGCCGGGCTTCGACTCCAGCTTTTTTTTCGATGGGATACAACTTTGTAGATGAGAAGTACTGGTATAGTATTTGATAAATTTCTCATACATCTATGACCAGACCCGGAGGTGCTACCATAGCCTGCAACGATGGTTGGGGACATTAGTGTCAGCTAATGTAGATATGGTCGGCAGGGTAGATTCTAGTGAATGTTGCGTTTAGCTTCACTTCACCTTCCTCATAGTTCAGCGTCTGGAATCTGACTCTGCCACAGACTTGACTCCTGGAATCCTGGAATCATGTTCGTCTTCCAGACGTTGCACTACGATGGTGAACTGGAAGTAAACTCAACACTCACAACAGTGTCAGATACAAAACTACTTAATAGTAAGTAATGAAAACCAAAGGTTTAATAGTCTATAAGTTATTTACACAAGACTAGAAAGTATATTTTTAGTTTTCTAACGGTCTTACATTAATTGCTAAGCCATCAATGTAGGCTGCGGCAGCACCCCCTCCCCCCACTGCTGGCGGTGAACAAAAAATCCCTCGAGATCACATACTGTACACATGATAAAATACAATTCTAGAAGGTCAATCACAAACGGCTGAAAAACGTCGTTTTGAAGTGTTTGGGGTCCATGTGAATAGTTAACAGATGTTGACCATATTATTAGAGATGTAAATTTAAACACGAAAAAAATTTGGATTGTGAAACAGTTTCATAACAATTCTTTTGCTTTACAATGTTTTTATTGTTGTAACCTATGTGAATAATATAACATATTTTTCCTACGTACTGCACTACAAATACACTTATTTCACAAATTAATGTTACACAAAACTTACTACCACTTCGTTACAGTTATAATATAAAGTTTATATACTACAGTATAACGTAAATCCTGATAGAATTGGAATACAAATCAGTCTCAAAATTCTAAAATAACACACATGATGCAATCGATTAACCATTTCAAATGCTACGCTTATGCCGAAAAATGTGATTCCCTAAATTACGAGTTCTAGCAATGGTATATACATACGGACTAACAGCTAGCCTTGTGTAAATATTGGTGGATATCCAGTTCCGTATATTTACCGTACTGCCTCTAATCTGTTGTGTATAGCCTGCAACAATAGGATTACTGACAGGCTTCCTCTAACTGGGTTTGTAGGAAAGCGCTGAAACCTGCCACTGATTCAAATCACACTCATGGATTTAGATGTATCACTGTCATCTACTTTTTTTATATTCTTCAGGAACATTTTGAAACGAGATAGATTTCATATGTGGTTGTCCTATCAAAATTTAAGATGCACCATTGAAATTAAAGATTCAATAATGATGGTAAGACGAATCACTGAACCCATTAGATAGGTAACACTTCAAACATTTTGAAACCTTATAAGATTAAAATAGTTATCAACATTCAAAATGCTTTTTAAAAAACGTTGACTTCATTTGGATGCTACAACTAAGTTGTTCGTAGACATATTTACTTTTTACAAAAATATAATCATGTATACAATAGTCACGATATAAATTTTACAAACATTCTAGGGGCTGCCATTTTGAAATATTTATTGGTTTATACTGGAAAACAAACTTATCCATAAGTACTATACGTACGAATTAATGAAAAACTTTGGCAGAGTTTAGAGATAGTGAGTTTTGGGGGCCATGATAGATGAAATGCAAAAACTCCAGCATATTTAGTCACGATGTTGATTGCAATGTACAGAGTTTTACAAACTCTATCTACTATACAGGTGCTCAAAGTACTCAAGTACAAAAACGAATTGTTCCGCTCTCTGTCCCATGTGTCAAAAAATGTATTTTGAAAGGGGCACATAAAAACAGCAGCACCTAGCCGACAATGGGGAAACTGCTGCACCATTCCTAACGGCGCGTCCTGTCACGTTGTCACGTCTCACGTTTCTTGTTATCATCATTCTCAATACAATGGAACTCCTCCAGTAATTCTCATACTCTTCATACAGTTACAGGGTGAGATCTCTGCACGAACAACTTTAGAACACTAAGCATACGAATTCACGATTTAATGTGTTGAATTAAAAGAATATTCTGTAGATTTGAAATTCTCTCCTTTAGCGTTTCACTGACATATATTTGGAACTAAACTGTTAGAAAAATATATTTCACTGAGCAGGTGTATTCTTAAAATATTAGATTGAAAATACATTAGCCTTAATTAACAAAATTGTATACACTGAGCTTAATTCATAAAACGATTATGTGTATATACCGTGTGTTCCGAATTTTATGCACACTGAAGGGATCATGGAAACCATAAGAGATACAGAAAATATTAAACAGCACAAAGTTGTGCGTAATAACAAGACCAACAAATCAATGTGGTTAAGTTGATTATTTGTTGCGTCATTCACTCGCTGAGCTCAAACAATTGTCTTTGGTCAAAATCTTTAAACTGTCATATTTCTCTTATTGGTACATATATTGTAACATTTTTTACATTAAATCTTCATGAAATTATTTTTTTTTTAATATTATAAAAGTTTTAAATATTATAATTGCAAATCATTTAAGACCAGCAAGCACGGGGTGTAGGGTTTGTCAATTTATTTATAAACAAAACGACCAATCTTTAACTTAATTTAAGGAAATTCCGTTTTTTACTAATTTCAAAAATACCATATATATTGTACTTTCCTTGTGGATTTTAAAATAAATAATAAAAACCCGTTTTTATGGTCGTTTGAAGAGAAATTGTAATCTATTAGTCGAATAGTTGGTAAACATTATTAAAAAGCTGATCGTAAAAACCTTATAAGTTTACCAACCCTACAATTATTGGAATAAAACGTCCCTTTTATTAAAAGATGAATGGAGTATTTTCTAACAGGTGATCCCACAATAAGTGCAGTGGAATGTCAGATATACCCCGTATCTGCTGGTCTTAAAACACTTTCATTATAATATTTAAAACCTAGAAGAAATGTCATGCAGATTTCATTTAAAAACGGTTTCATGGAACACACGGTACATAAACATGCATCGTTTTATGAATAAAGCTTAATGTCTACAATTTTATATTATTTAATTAATTAAGGCTAATGTATCTTACAAGTATAATCTAATATTTCAAATATTATATCATTATTTATATATATATATATATATATATATATTAATTTAAATAAGAATAATTATATATATATATATATATATATATTAATATAAATAAGAATAATTATATATATATATATATTAATATAAATAAGAATAATTATATATATATATTTATATATATATATATATATATATATATATATATATATATATATATATATATATATATATATTAATCTTCAATAAGAAATCTTCAAATGTATTAAACAGTTTCTATATTTCGGCTTAAGCCGTCTTCAGGAAATTACAAACATATAAATAGGGCTATAAGAACATAATAAAAATAAAACATCAACACAGAAAATGAAAATTAAGAATAATATATATATATATATATACAATTTTTCGTATCAACATTACTTAAACAATAGTCAACGTAAATAGAATCATCGCTTATTCGTCACAAATGATAATTATTATTTAATTTCAGACTGGGGTTATTTATTCAAGTGATCCAACACATCAGGAGTGAATGGTGATGTAACAGAATGAATTCTCTCAAAGAATAAAAAAAACATACAAAAAAACATGTTGTATTCTAAATATATAGTTTTAAAGTTTGTCGCAGTTTAATAGTTACCTTTTATTTGGTTTTTGGTTTGTTATTTAATGATTATTTCGCTCAATTTCCCCACTAATACGTGGTACGTTTTATAATTTACGTAACATCACATCCCTCCTATAATCAACTCACTACAATATACTAACTATCGACACCAACCCTCCTAGAGAGACGCTTTCACCACAACAAACTGAGAAATAAATTAATCGTTATAACTGCTGGATGAAGATCGGTGACAGTCATTCTAATGCAGTGTTTAATGTATACAACGTAGAGGTAAGGATTACAACTAAGATTATTCGGGTCAGAAAATAATGCTAAAAGTAGAGCTGAATGTAGATCATTCTAAAATTGTTAAATACGGCTTTACAGGTAAACCGAAAAAAAATTACGCTGAAACCATACAGAATGTCCAAGAACCTCAGGTAAACAGTAGGCCTGTAGTAACCGTACTTGTACTTTAGTACCGTAGTTACCTTGTACTGATCAAACAAATACTTCTTCTTTTTCAGTTTAGAGACAGTGATATTGAGAGGAAGCACATCACAGGCCGGTATTCTCAGAGTCAACCATCTTTGAATAGGTAAGCTGTGCTACATGGATAACTAAAGGTTTTAACAACAAAGAGGTTTCAAACATCTTATGTCTTCATGCGTATGCTATAGTTGTCTGGAATAACGAGAGACTCAGAGTTAGCAATTGAGGTTGTGCAGAGGAGGTTACTTTCGTATATGGTCTGGAAGTTTCCTGAAATGGTTCAAGTAGATGTACGACTTCAAATGAGGCATAAATGGCAGATCTTTAGTCCGATGCCTTCATGAGTATGCCACAGTGGTTTGGAATAGCGAGAGACTAGAATTGAGCAATTGAGGCTGTGAAGAGGAGATTCATTTCGTGTCCTGTCAAGAGGTTTCTTGAACTGGTTCGAGACGATGTACAACTTCATGTGAGGGACAGTATCAAGAGATAAAGAGTGATATTAAAATTAATATTAGGCATGTTATTCGAAAATCGAGGTTGACGGATTATGTATACCTGGAATGCATAGAGCTAAGGTTTAAATACAAATTCAAACGAATTTGAGATCAGAATAAACTTGAGCGTGTGGTTAAGAGAGATCTATATATATATTTTATTGAAATTATATATATATATATATATATATATATATATATATAGAGAGAGAGAGAGAGAGAGAGAGAGATAAGAAAGAGAAGTTCAGCAATTTAAACACACACACACACACACACGCACACACACACATATACATATTTATCACCCGGCAAGTGAGAGATCCGGGTTCGACTCCCGGCGGAGCAAAGTACTTTTTGTGATTCAATGTTTATTGAAATTAAATAAGGCTATTGCCATTTATACAATTTAACGTAAATATATATATATATATATAATATCACACGTATATATTGTATATGGAGCGAATACATTTTCCATAAATCATAACTGAAGTTAAATTTGCCCTTTAAATAAATTTAAAAGTAAATCACACACAAAAGTGGCATGGCTAACACACACTGGATAGTACGTTACAATTAATTATAAAATGACAATCGTGTTTTGACAGTTGCTAGCAGTCACACATATTTGTATTACAGCTCTTGTTGGGACCTGTGGAACGTGAACTGGGGGAGTCATTCGATGCTGAAGATGAGGATGCTTGAACGATGATGTAAGCCTACTGCGAGAGAGAGGATGAATTTGCTGCCTTGAACACCTCCGAGGTGACTTACATGAGACTTACTAGTACGATGCGTTTGTCTGCATGTCATACAAAGAGGAAACAAATGATCACTGTTGCGCCTTCTTAACATGCTTATGAATCTGTACCATAACGTAACAGTTGGTGTTTGCTAGCAAGGTTAATAAAATGTACCATGTATGCAACAATATAATTACATACTAATGGTAAAATGTATATGTGTAATCAAAGCAATGTTAGCAATATTTGACTAGCCCCACATTCAACCCCACGGAAGATTCATGGTCGTGATATTTTGACTTGGGGTAGAATAACGTAGACGCCTGGGGTAGAGTGTTATGGTTGCCGTTACTGGATTTTCTTCATAATATAACTGGCAAGGTTAGACAAAACCAGAGACTGACTTTACGCGACAAAAAAAAAACTACGTGACGAGTTGTTCACGAAGCGCTACCAAAAACACGTCTGGCCGAATTAAGGCGTGGGAGTTTTTAGTACTCAATTACTGTATGCCTTTTTGAGCCCAGATGCTTCCAACAAAAGGTCAGTTCGTTACGCCTCATAGCTGTACTCATTTTTATTTTGTTAGTTAGTCACCAATAAAGGGTGCTTTGTTTTTTTTTTCTTGACGACCCAAATTCGTTTCTTTATATAGTCTACTGTATTAAGCATTGTGTTCGTCTTTAGAAAACATAATTGAGGTAAATGCGGTAGAATTGAAGAAAAAGTTGGGTAGTATTTTATTTGTGTGGTCTGAACGCTTTCAAGGTAGTCTGGTGGTTGACGGATGGAGTGCTCACCACGTGATGGATGACACCGTTAGTGCTACCGAGAGTGTCAATATCCGAGACTAACAAATTACAGTTGTTGGATTGACAAAATCTGAACACTTCACATTTCCACGAATCATTGTTTACAAAACTCATACAAATGTTTAAATGAAAGCTTAGACCAACCTCACAAACGAAACACATTATTACTCACTGGTTGACTTATAGCACTGAGATTCGTATTCCATTTAGTTTAATCTATAGTAACAATGCTGTGAGAAGATCGGGGCTAAAAATTGGCATTTAATTTATTTCTCATTCTGCCTTGAATAACATAATTTGGATGTTGGAAACTTCTCTTAAGAATATCAAGTGAATCACAAGAGGATTGCATTTAAAAGAAATTAAATAACTTGTTCTAGTTCTTATTATTTTCTCTCTTTTGAATGTTCGCGCTTCCTTAGTGCTATACTTGTTTTTATTACAAAATGTATAAGTGCTTTACAAGTGTGTAACAAAACACACTTAATTTTGATGATGCCAATATAAAAGTTACTAGTTACAAAGTACTAGGTAACTAACTAAGATACCTCAAACAATGAACATACGGCTACAATAACGACCGCAATAAATTGGGTTAGCTGCTAATCGATTGGAAGAGATACAATCCGCAAGTGGCCAGTGCGGTGGTATGAAGGTCGCGAGTTGCGGCAGGTCCAGGGGTCAGTGACCCGGTCCGTGACCACCAGCTGGCAGTCCACTCGGTCACAGGGATCTGGAGAGACCACTTTTGAAGCCACAAAATACGAACTTAATTTTTCTTGGAACTTGCGAAGTCAAACTCAACCAGGAACTCTCAAGGCCATTTAGGAAGGGGGACTGCCTTGAGAACTGCAAAACATTCCGAATTTCAACAACAGTGTTAATTTGATGAATTCCTACATGAACTCGATCACTTAATGGGCATCCCAGCATTGCCTTAAAACTTAACGATGGCATTGTATAGTTTCAAACGATTTGCTCTGTTATTGCCTTTCGATGTTAGGGTAACGATAGTAAAAACACTTATTTTTCCTTATTTCAATAACTGCGATGTTGTAACAGTTGAGCTCTTGGACAGGCTTCAACGTGCACAAAGCTACTGACTTCGTTTATTTTAAATCTAAGATAGGATGATCATGTGACTTCACATAGATAATTTCTAGTAATTATCTATTCTTAAAGTGAGAGAGATACGTCATGCATGGAACTCTTAAAACTGGATCTCTTAGATACCTGTCTGAAAGATTTATGTCTACCGTAAAAGCACACAATACCTAACATGTTTCTTCTCGACTCGTCCATCGAACAGTTATGTCCAACAACTCTTGCACAGTTTTTGCCTGCAGGTTGTGGAACTCCCTTCCTGATACAAAAGCACAGAAAACCACGCTGGCTTTGGGGTGACGGTTTGGGGTTTGTACGTGGTGGACGGGTGTGAGCGGTGGCGCTTTTTCGGTGGCGATACGTTGAGTTGTGAATGAGGAAGATATGTAAATAATAATTAAGATTTTCAAGTATATTTTATTTTATTACTTTGTTGAATATGTTTTCACTTTTTAATTGTTGTTATAGTTATATAAGTTTTGTAACTGTTGTGTTTTGACGTTGAATAGTACAGAGCACTCATTAGTCCCAACTCCGCTTCTGAAAATAAAGGCCATTTCATTTCATAGCCAAACGACTTTGTCAGGACTTCTTAGGACTTTTTACTGAATGTTTATAGTCGAAAATCACATATGGATGAAGCAACTGACGAGATTCGTCATCAAGAGTAAAAAGGCAATTAAGAATTTTTGAAAAAAGGAGTAGATTGTTACAAAGAAATGTGTTTACTGATTCAACGTATTTTCAAAATTAATTATAATTGTGTAATCAGCAAAGTAGGAAGTACAACTTAGTACATAGGCATCTTCAACGTAGCAACTAAGAACCGCAAAGCAACTACAGATATCTCCATCCCTCATCGTTCAGGGTTTTCAATATCCTCCATTAGCACAATCGTCTCATAGGTCCCTCACCTTTATGGATTGTCATGTACAAGAATCCTTGCTCTAGTAACGAATGTTTGTTACATACAGTAAAAACTAAACTTGTAGTCATTACTTAGGCGTCGAGTGTCACACTAGGAATTTCCTGGATCTTATCGTATATCTAGCTGAAGGGGACGTAGAAATTAGGTTACAGCTGATTGTCCTCATGTCCTGGCAGTTTACGTTAGTTAAAGGTGTCCCATTATTCTACAATACGGACTTTTAAGGAAAGGGAATTTGAAATTTATATAGGAAGGTTTATGAACTCAGAAAGTACTCAGTGTTTATGACCAAAGACAAGGATACACTTCCTATTTAATGTTTGACGTTGGAACAATGGGATCTATCTATAGGCCAACCATCAAGTTTATTGCATCTTGGAGGCTTCATTCGTCCATCTCCTGGGATCAGGCGACGTTGAACAATTCTTCTCGCCACTAACATCTCTGCCTCTCGCACCATTCATTGCTTACAAATTCAGTGGAATCAGTTCCAGCATTTTTTTATAGAAGTTACAAAGCTGGTTTGACAGCCTGTCACTTCTTTGCCATCGCTTGGCAAAGATAGGAATGCCAGATGGAATTTAAGAGAAGCTGCGTCAGAAGTGGCGAGTGATCGTTATTTAAACACCAAGTAGCTTGTAGTCCAGATCAGGAGTTCAACGTCGATATTTATTTGTCGTATGGGTGTTTTTACGGGTGTGCCAAAAAAGTGAACTTTGAGCTAAAAATCCAGTTAGTGGCATTGATTATTTGGTTTTTAAACACGATTGTTTCTTGTTTGTGAATTAAACTATCTATTTGAATTGAAGTATTTTGCCTCTTTTCTGTAATTTCTCACCATGCTAATTCATG
The DNA here is from genome assembly GCF_021130785.1 of Homalodisca vitripennis. Classification (NCBI taxonomy): domain Eukaryota; kingdom Metazoa; phylum Arthropoda; class Insecta; order Hemiptera; family Cicadellidae; genus Homalodisca; species Homalodisca vitripennis. Next base: position 105,379,805 of record NC_060211.1, read on the forward strand.
TTTCACCTAGCATGTATATGTACTTTAGGAATACACGGTTGGTAAAAAAACTTCACAAAGTATTATTCGAGGCAGAGTAAATTTTCACTACCTTGAAACCAAAGTACTAATTTCAAAAGAGGCATAAAGGAGCAATTAATTAGATAGTAAAATGTGCAGTAAAACTACCTCAATAAAACCCGATTGTGACATTTCCCAAAAACCGGTCAAGAATGAGGAAAGTGGCCACTGACTATAAACCGAAGAGCACATGATGGATGTGGACACTCGCGGGTCTGGCTGTAAACCTTCAACGTCGCGTCATCTCACGATCGTGACACACATGTGCTGACCCGCTCACGCTCAGGCATTCAGCATAATTACATCATCAAGGTGCGAAGTGCACTCCAGTCCGTGCGCATGAGCATGGAGAGGGTTCGATATTTGCAATGCACTTATTATGATTTTTAGTGTTACAAATGACAAATAGCCTAAATTAAAACAAGACAAATCCATGTTTCCAAATATTTATAAAATTAATAAAATATGTTGTAAAACCAATGATAGTAAACGTTTAAAATTTTTTCCCGTGTTTAAAATTCATTCCAGTATAGTACGATCATCCCAGCTCGGTGTGCTTAGGTGTCGACAGTTTCCATTTGGACGTGTCATAAACATGTTAGGTTCACAATAAAAATGACTCATATCTAATGTTCCTTGGTTGACAAGTATTTGAAATATTATACTCCTAAAGTAGCAATTCTTTTTGAATTCGTTGAATCTTGCATATTTTCAAACACAAAATTTACATTTACAAACATTTTACAATATCTACATACAAATATTTCCTATTAGCAAAAATTTACTAGGTATTAGAAAATAGTACAATTCTAAAAGAAAGACAGAATAAACTGAGAAAATAATTCCTCCAAGGCTAGTCTTCGAACAAAAATACAACTTTTTGGTAGACAATTACTTTAAACAAATAAATATATTTAATTTATTAAGGAGGCAAAGAAGTAGTGCTTTATTATCTTGAAGCAACATTACACTCAGTGATATTAATAAAAGTTCCATATTTATAAACCACATAAAAATGGTCTACCGGAATTTCAATTTTATTCCAAATATTCCAGAGTTTAATTCCAGCTTTTTAATGTTCAGTATATTGTTTCTGTGAGGGACCTGAACCTCAAGCTTATCACATTACTTTAGACTACGCTCAGGTGATGTTTAGCGTGTGAAAAATGCCGTGCCCAAACCTGGAATTTAATCCGGATCCCAAGGGTAAATTGAGACGCAAACTCACTTGCCAACCAGTGACGACGGTATCTGATCGTCCTGGCAACAACACCCTACGCACTTTCAGCTATACCGACATAAAAAGGTGTCTGTGCAAGTCAAAACATCAGTATACAAAGTAATTATAAGAAAGCAATAGAACAAAACTGTTCATAATAGAGGATACAATCTAAACTTATAACAGAGTACACTCTTGTAAAAGTTTTTACAATTACCTACATTCTACTAAAAAACTCTATTGGTCTCATCAAGACATGGATATCACGAGAGCATCGTGAAGACTGTAGAAAGTCTGTAGGTCAAGTAAACCCTCTAAATACTATATATAAACTATTTGCATTTGTTTATATTTCGATTACATTTGGAAGTTGATTCTAGAGTTTACGACAAAAAAAAAAAAAAAAAATAGTCTGAATCGGTCTGAAATTAGGTAATTTCTGTGGCGTGTGTTGTAACCATAATTTAAATTTGGGAACAGATTTTTATTTTGAAAAGCAAATATTTTTGAATAAAAAATGAGGAGGGCCAAGGTTTAGGACCTCACTAGATCGGAAACGCTCTCCACAGCTTTCGCCAGACGACCCTCAACGCTCTCTTTTGAAAAGTAAATACTCTATTAAAGATTATAAACCACACCACAAGTAAGTACCCAAGTAAGTACACCAGAAAATGTCCAAAATATTAATCCGTACCTCAACATTAACTCAAACCCGTCTACGTAGCCTAGTTTAAGAATTTATTTGGAGGCAACCTCAGGGCAATTGTAACACAATTCAGCTGCTACGTTAATGTGTTTATATGGGTATACATTGTCAAAATCAAGATGCCTCCAAGCAACTTACAGAAAAAGTGCTATTTATTGTGGATAGCTACCAAATGTATAAACATTTTGGGAGGTTTGGGAATAAAATTTCACATATTCGTTTAAGAACAGGTTTATTGGTGCAGAAATCAAACCAGTCAGAAATAAAAGATGATATGGCTGTATACTGTTCTAACTGGGTACTAAAGTGAGTTATTTAGAATAAGGCTAGTGTCATCCGCGAAAAGAGGGACAGTAGGTTTCATGGTTCTGTTAAAATGACTTTCAAAATGTTTTGAAAGATCATTAATGTACATGAGGAAAATTACGGATCCAAGGATAGATCCCTAAGGCACTCCGGTCTTGATAGCTGAAAAATATTGACGGGAATTATTGCGAATTTCAACACATGGAACGCGCCCCAGCAAGTAAGTACCCTTGAAGTACCAATCCTCGAAATCCATATTTTTCAACTTTATAAATAAGCATATAATGATCTAAAACACCAAATTGCCTGCTGAGGTCACAAAAAAGGTTCTAGCATCGCTATTTTACAGAACTTAAAAAGAGGGGAAAGATTGGATTGGAGTTATATAAAGTTTACAGTAAAAGCATTCTACACCCAAACCCAAGGAAGTTTATTCAGGGATAGTTAAAATCTTGTGTACAAATAAAGTTTATTTAAAACGTGTTGAACTAAAACCAGATTTAATCATAAAATAACACAATAATGAACAAAAAAGTTAAGTTTAAATCACAAATCGAGACCAAATCTAAATCTTGATTTCTGGATCGAAATGTATACATATCCAAGCGTAGATGTCCAAGTTTAATGGTTGACTACAACAAACTAGCTAATTGATACAATAATGGGAGTTATATTAAAATTTATATTGTTCATTTCTGCGTATTTACTACTAACAATAACTCCCCGTCTCATAACGAGAACAAAGAATATGCCGTTTTTTGACGCTTGTTAACCAAACTGCAACTTTGAACATTCATAACTTGGAAACTTGTGACCTGATTAGGTCCAAATGTTCATAAAGATGTATATACAAGTCTACTGTAATTGAATATATAATTTTAGAATAGTATGAAAATAAAATTGTTATTAAATTACCACCGTAACTGTTATCTTTGACCGGGACCGGATGGTCCACAAAGATCAGCATTGGTCACGTTTATGGGGCTTTTAGTCATTATCTTGAGCGTGTAATTTTGTAAACCACTTTTTAAAACGCTTAATTTTTAACACAGATTAAATTGAGCAGATTTTGTCAAATTTACCGTAACCGGCACCTGTTCGTGTTATCGCGTAAATCGCCTGACTGCCCAAACTAACAAAGTACAGATCTGCTTAGATCTCAGCAACTCACGCACTACTGTAACAACAACTGATGACGTCAGAACTAAGATACTTTGTATAGGGTAGTCGTTCGTCCCCAGAGTACTAGTTACCACAAACAGAAAGCACCCAGTACAAGTTACTGTTTCAGATATTCTTACGGTGCAGATACTTCACACGTTTATGGCCGTTCCTGGTACAAAGTACTAGGACTTATTTAGCAACAACAGTATGTATTCATTGTATGATTCTAAATCAGTACGAGTACATACCGTTTGTGATCGGTTACTGAAAGTACTGGGTACAGTTAGAAAACAAGAAATAGCTAGAACTAATCTCCCTTTTGTATTTGCTGCGTGACGGTGAAATTCAAATATTAAACGCTTTAAACAAAATTGAATTATTATTATTATTATACAATGTCGTATATTTCGTAAATTAAAATACTGTAGTTTTAAAGTTTTAATCTGCATATTTGATTATGATCGAATTAAAAATGTCAACACAAATGTTATTTCTAGTAGTGAATAGAGCCATCTACTAAGCCATCGATTATTTTGAAATAAAATGCGCTTGGCAGGTGGGCAGTCCCGTTCACCCCCCTTCGGCGCGCCCCTGCTTGGTCGCCCTGTTGTTTATGCGAGCATCTTATCAAACTGAACAAAGCTGAGCATAATTGCAGTGCAAGGCCGTTAGTTAGTACTGATAAAAAATGCTACACCATCAGGACTTGAACCTGCTTTATGTTTAAGTGAAATCCAAAGTTCGATGCTTTAAGGTACGTTTAGACTGGCAAGAAATTGAGCAAGTTTGTGTACGACGAGAAAAGTGTAAATGAGCGGTGTTTTATAGCTCTTTACATGAACTGGAAAGCAGTTTCGGACAGTAGAACTGTTAGGTCTAGAAAGATGCCGGTACTCTGGCAAGTACTGCCGCATGCTTCCGATTGTTATTTGATAGTCGGGGAAACGGATCAGACGTTTGAGGATAGCTGTGAATATTATAAATACGTCTTCACTTGTAAAATGTATTTGTGTGATTAATTTATTCAATCTGAGTTATATTTATCTATTATCTTTAGAACAGATTCTGTGTTGACATCCGCATCAACCAACGACAGTAGCAAGTTGATGATGTACTACAACGATCTGTCGGAAGTACTTGCGGTACTATAGCGACAGATAGTTGACAGTTACGATCGAAATTGCTTACTCTTGTTCTCGCTACGCTACACCAGTTGCACAGATTCTCTCGCCACTTTTCTCGCTAATGTACATGCATTTCATAGCCCGTGCCGCCACAGCTCTCCCACGGAACGGTTATACCTCTGGTCATATAATTCTGGATAACTTACTTGAAAACTGAATCTTTACATTTACATTCCTATTACATAAAACATTAACTGCTTGAAAATTTAATATTTACATTTACATTCCTATTACATAAAACATTAACTAATTGAAAACAGAATCTTTAAATTTGCATTTCTATTACATAAAAATAAGTGATATAATATATTCTTTTTTGGTTTTTAGCTTTTAATTTACAAAAGGTTTTTAATATGGCCCCTTTCTCTGCATCACGCACATTCTAAAATTTCAACACAGCATGTTGCTCTGCGCGTATAAGCTTTATGGCGTTAAGTCTTGTTTACGTACGAGCTAGCCTACAGTTTTAGTTAGGGGAAAATAAGATGTGTTAACATTTTAATTAGGCTGTTTAATTATATTTATATGATGATTTTTATTTTTATTTGTTATACGATTATGAAATACAATACAAATACGATATGAAATGAATTTAATTAGTCTGTTTGATCGATGATTAAATATAGCCATCAAATCGATGATTTGATGGCTATATTGTTATATGATTATTTTTATTCGATTATGAAATACAATATAGTTTTAGTTATACGATTATGAAATACAATTCAAATATGATTTGAAACTAAACACTTTATTGTGGTAATCAATAACACAAATCTCAGTAATTGTCATTTTTGTACTAACCTTGTCACTAAAAATATTAATATCAAATCATTAATTTCTATATTTCACAACACACTTGTTCCAACACTGCGTGCAGTGAAATATCAGTTAGGTTTACCTACCATCCAAATAGTAGAACAAAACTTTCCTTCAAAAATCCATTGAAAACCGGGTTTTATTAATTATTTGACGAAAAATACTAGAAAAGTGTAAAATATACGGTACTTTTTAAATCAATAAGAACTTTCTTAATATAAGATACGTGAAGAGAGTACATGAAGACATGAGGACAGCCATGTTTCTGAGTTTCACACAATATTGTTACTCTATCATTAAGACAAACTTATTATTATACTAGAAAACCCAATATCGTATATTACTTCTATCTAGTTTTGCACATAAAAACATCTTCAGGTGATCTTCAATACATTAGTTTTGTCATAGTATCGCAATATAGAGTTTTGGCTAACTGCATGGCCCTGTAGGTAAGAAAAACATTTTCATAGAATGTAAGTCCTTAGTTTTGACCCTTCGTAAGCGGAGTTTTTATATATCTACGGTTGAATAAGACCACGTTCAGAGGATATCGTTGTAAAGGGAATGTACAGTTACATTTTTAAACGGTCCGTAATAAAAATCAGGTATCTCGACGTCATAGTGACCTAACCTTCATTTTATTTTAATAAAGTTATCGATTATCAATAGGAGGCAGGCCTTGGTAAAACAAATATATTTATATGACAAGCATGTGTATATATATATATATATATATATATATATATATATATATATACAACGAGTTACTGAACAGTGAAACTGAAGAAGTTACTGGTGACTAGTTTATTTGAAGGGAACTTGCGTCATCCATCAGGCTCGCGTCAGTATCGGTAAGATTCACTCTAAATATTACCAACCATCCAGATTTCCGGCTACATACAGTAATAGTGAATTAACATAAATTTACCATTGTACAACACCACGGGATTTTAGTGTTCTTTATGAACATTTGGTGTCTTGATTACAATAAATTTCACAAGAAACTCATTGCACCATGACGATACTGGGTGATACAATTTTATATTTGTATTCTTTACAAATCCGGCAAGAACGTGTAATCCAGATCCATTCAACCTATGTATGATTTTAATGTTCATCAATGTTCCCATAAATAAGAAAAAAGTACGATTTCTGTATTATAAAAATTGAACTTCTTAAAATTAGTTGAATTAATAATTAGTGATAGAAAGGGCGCTCCGCTGTATTTTTTATTTAAAAATTAGATAGTGATTCACCGAATCTAAAATGATTTAATAATGGGGTTCATTGGAAATCTGATAATAAACCGTTTTAATTTACAAAAATAGAACAGTGTTGCGATGTTTATAGACGCCGATTGTATATAAACACTTAGTTTCCACTTCTCTCTCTATTAGCGCATAATTTTGATGATTTCCCCTTAGGGATCCAACACTTTTCCCCATTAATCCAAAACTATAACGACTTTGAGAAAATCCAAATAATTTTCTCAATTATTATTTTGTTGTAGTTATTATACCCACCAGTATTTAAAAAGCATATACAACGTAAATCATTTAAATTTGAAATATGTTATTCCATTTGTTCCCAATAATTCGTATTTACTGTAACTTCCATCTTGCCCTATTTAACACCTATGCAAGGGACACAATAAAAGTATGCAGGGCAAGCCGAGGGAGACTTACCTTAAAGCAAGGCCGAGGATGGAATGGCATGGTCGGGTTAGATCGGCAGGGGGAGGGTGGTGGGCTGAGGAGCCTGCGCGATATACAGTATAATATACAAACAACCCCGAGTATACAACATTGTCATTGTTATTGTGTATACTCTACACACACCTCACGGCGCGGCGCCTGTCACCACATGGCAGATATACAAGCCTACACACACAGTCCTAAACAACTCAAGCCCATCGCTAAAAATTTCCTTGCTAAAATTTCCAAAAATGATAACATGTGAATATTATGGAGGATTTATTTCATTAAAATGTATCGTTATGGAAGGATTTAAGTTTAACATTTTTTTTAGTTATTATTTATTCATAAATGAGTTTTTTAACATCACAAATCCTTTTCTATATTAATAACTCGGTTAAATGTTTTTAAACGAGCTCAACTACAGATATACTATTAAAATTGACTTTGCCAAACAATTTTTTGAAGTTCAAAGTTGTGAATGCCATATCTTGTCAATTTCAAAGTTATTCGTGTCAGCGAGAACTAAACGGACCTCTAGGCTGAACGACTATACAGCGTCCTCTCTCTACTTTATTATGGTTTGAATAAGATATTCAAAATATCGCCTTTTAGTTAGGATGTCAGTATTCTATAAACAGAGTAAACAAAAAGAGCTTATAAATATTTCAACTAAGCGACACTTTTTGCAGTATAATGTTTGTATAGAATAAACAATGAAATATATAATTGAAGAATTAAAGCCAATAAAAACCACAACTGTAATTCAGGTTAATTCACAGTCACTTACCTAGTATTCAAAAAAAGTAAAACAACATTGTTTCTTATACGTTACTGTTTTCTTAGTTGCACAAAACCGTTAGCATATTTAATTTTTTTAATTTATTCTCTCTTCTGTCCGCACTTTAGTTTGTACTGTACTTCCTGAGAATTTTACGTTCATGTTTGATAACGTATTTGAAGCTACTTGATAGAGTGCCCAAGTCAACACTTACATTCATTTAGAGCACATTCCTTTTTAATTTTTAAAATCTACTATAATTTTCAATATCAGGAAGATACAATAAAGAAAATTTTAGAACAAAATTAAAGCTGTATTAGATTTAATGCCCAAACACAAGTGAACTAGTGGTTTCCCATATATATTTACTCATACGTTTCTTTAATGTTTTTTCCAACGTTGTGCATATAGAACATGATGAACTTCCCACTGATTTATATTTATAATATATATATATATATATATATATATATATATATATATATATATATATACTGTATATATATTTTCTTTAGGCGGTCTCCGACACAATTATCCTTAGATAAGAAAAATAATTCTTCTTTCTCAGTAATACTAGTATTAAGTAATGTACGTTAAAAGAATAAATAAGTTTAAAATATGCTTTTAAGTATCCTAGTTTTTTAATAAATAAAAACTTTTAAATTTTCATTTTTATTAATATTTTCCGGTTTAAAAATTATTGTGTGCATGATAATTAATTACTAGTATTACAGGTTGTTATTAGGTTTGGCATAACCAAGCAACATATATATCATAACATATGTTTTAATAACGCTTTCACGTATAAAAAATAAACTTACTTTAAAAGATTCATATGAAGTGAGTGTTTCCATGTTCCTGATCGTTGAAATTCAAAACTGTAATACGGTATTGTATGTATTTGATATCAATAACTTCAAACTTTATGAAGACAGATAAATTCCCTCATTATAAAGAGTACACTACTTTAAACTACAACCTTCGCAATCAAAATGACGTGTGTTCTTGCAGTTTCTAAACAAGTTGGCGAATTTTATCTAAAATTAAAAATAAAATGACAGTATCTGACACATTGAAAAGTGACATGTCTAACTCTTATCGTTTAGTTCTTAGATATCTTTTATTTTCCATATGAAGATTAATTTACATTTAGCCTCTTATAGAGATAAGAATACTTTTCTTGATTAATGTAAAGGACGAGTGAGGACACATTCCACTGTTGGCAGTGACAAGTCCCGCTTCTCGGTTCCAAGAACAGCTCCAGACAGAGTGGTGTCGTCATGTCTGGTTATGTGTTAGTGAGGTAATGTAATGAATAGTGTAAACTGTCGGCGTTTATAAAAGTAAAAAAGCGTTGTTGTTGTCTTAGTTGTAATCTAATGGCAGCTCGGCTCTATTCCCATAGAAACATTAGGAATGTTAGTGCAAAATTGTGTAAGGATTCATTACGAACAACCTCAAATGAAGTATCCGACAGTAACAAGGTTAATGACCATCAAGTACAACGACATTCAGGTATCGTAAATCACTGTAGCAGAACCAAGGTTTAGGTTACTGGAACAGGAATGCAGAGGAAAACAGGTGAATGGGTCTCAATTACTGGCGAGATGACGGGCGCAAGCCCCCGCCTCCGCGCCACCAGTCCCGCCCAAGGTCCGGTCGCGGGCAACCGGATTTACAATTCATCTGGAACTGATCGAGTTCTGCAGTAGAGTGCTCAAAAAAGGTTCCCATAAGAAAACAGAGCAATTTGGGGTATGCGCTAGCTTTTCTAACTTGACAGTCTGCACAAAGACTCCAGGACGAAACCAAATGATGTGGTTGATTAGCTATTATTGCTACTGTTATTGCTATTATCTTGCTCTGAATAGTATGGTCAAACGTTATACTTTCCTCCAGTGGCAGAGAGAAGATGGGTGCTCAATTTAAACCACTGAGATTCCCAACGATCAAGTCAACGTAAGTACAAGCCTCATGATAACTGTAAGCCAGCATGTAAACTTTAATATTTAGTTTTCAGCAGCGCATTTCACAGAAACTATTTGTAATATTACGAAAGACTCGACAGTCTTCATTTTAAAGTCAAAAGGTCAAACTGAAAGGTAATAAAATAAAATAGAAAATCGCAGAATACAAAACAATTTGTTAACTAATTGAATACACTCGTGTGCATTGGTAAGCCTACGCTGAAGTAGTGTGAGAAACGGTTTTGAACTTGAGCATCAAATTAACCATCCACAAGAAAAAAACAGTGAATCCATCTGCCAAACATGTGATTCAATTGCACAATAGTAGTTTTCATCAGTAGGAGCCAAAGTCTTCTGTGCGCAGCAGTGTCATATTATTATACGGAGGAAAGACTGAAACTTACACGTTTTATCTAATTTTATTAGATAATAACTCAACATAGTAATACTGTCTAGTTGACATATAAAAATAGCTGTGTTTTGTGTGCATTTACTTCTACTGGAACAATAACAACATTTGAGATTAATGCACTGAAAAAACTTTCAGCTGATTTTTCATATCAGGTAACAAAAAACAGTCACTTTATGGACTAATCAGAAAAGTATTTGAAACACATGCTATTTGTGACGTATCTTAAAACATATTTATTTGGGGGTGATTTACAAAGTTATTGTTTATCGACGTATAACGTATTTATTAGCATTCATGTTAAGCCATGAATATCAACATATCAACATGATGTTGTAACGGAACAAAGTATTGTGTAATATCCTACTACTATTATTACTTTAAATAAATGGTTAAACTTAATTTGTATTCTGATTATAGTAGTTAGAAATAACAAATAACTCAGTATGATATAAATGTGAACTTTAATGATGATAAATTAATTGACATACAAGTTTGAATTTTGAAACAAGATGGAGGATACAATAATGGTATTTTTTTAATACAATTCTTAATTTTTAGGGCAGGGTGGTCGTGCTGGCTTAATGAAATAGAAATATTGGGTATTTTTTTTTAAATAAAAGATATTGTAATTTTGAAAAATAATTGTTGTTAAATTTTAATTATATTAATTTTGAATTATTAGCCAAATCGAATGTTCCTGGGATTTATGTTCTTCCAATGAATCACTATTAAACTTAAAAGGAATTTTCTCACCCAATGTCTGTCTTCTGCTTCTTTGTACTTCAGTGATAATAAGAATTTAATAAAGTAACCTTTCAAATACTGCTGAATAAATGTAACCAGTTTCTTTATAATAATAATCTTGCTTCACTTCTTCCAGATCCCTCTCTCCTCCCACCTTTCAAATATCTGCTCTCTTCACTCTTCAACAATCATCCCTGCACACTGTATCACTGACTTTAGTTCACTTTATAACTTTTGAATTTTATATGTAATAAGGTGAATTTTGATTAATTTTGATATATTTAATTTTGTATTTATTATTGTTTGTATTAAAATTTGAGACAATTTATAAATAATTATTCCTTAATTATTATTACTAACAAATTTCTAAATTAAATTAGGCCTAAGTATTGAAATGAATGTGAGATGGGCGTATGAAATGAGTCATTACAATTGCAATGTATACACTTGAAAATGTATTATAAATTCTAAAATATACTAAACGATGATCAAATGTGTTGTACATACAGAGATACAAATTTAAAAAAATAATTTGTCAAATTGGTTCTTTACTATTTTGAATTATTAAAGAATTTCTAAAGGATTTTTAATGACAGGGCGAATTGTACAGTCGACCTTCGTTTCACCTTGGCGACCGCAATAACCTTTGACTGACATGCCACAGAGACCAATGAATAGCATTCTGTGTGATTACAAATATAAATAAAGTCAGATAAATTACAAGTATAAATCCGAACCACTATTGAAGATTTAAGGTGGTTCGGTGAGGGAACCACCATGAATCCTTAATCTAAATATGGGCCACTAGGATATTATTTAATGCCGAGTCGCCAATCAGCAGATTTGAGCTACATATCTGTCACCTGGATCTTTCTACGCTTGTTTTATTTATACACCGTTAGTTTTGTAGGCTCAGCGTAACCTTCAGAAATGTTACAACTCGATCTTTTACTAAATTAAATATTTACTGTTTATTTTCATTTACAATTTTAAATTGTTTAAATTATCCTTATTCAATTTTCAATTTTCTTAATATTTTCTTTCTACATATTTTGGTTAACGCTAACTGAACAGACATACTTTATTAAAACCATCTACAAGGGTGGCTCTACAATTGAACTGAAGGATCTGTTATTTTGATCTTAGACGTCCCACAAGACGCGTCGTGAACTTTATCATGTGCACAATGACATGTTAAGTGTTTACATGTTAGATAGCAACACTAGAGCTGTCACTGTCGGCACGTCAATGTCTCTCGTCTTTCACATTGGCATACAATCGACAAGTACATTTCCATTCAGATAATATCATTTCTTATACTGTCAATAACTTCAAACTTTAAATTAATCGACAACCAGGTTTTTGCAACGTTAAGATATCAACAACTATTGGATCAAATATTGTGTTTCGAGTGCCTGTATAAAAGTGAACATTAGCCAAATTGAACAAAGGTTTAATAGTTACTGTAAAATCACTAAAAATGTTAATAAGAACTATATCAAGTTCAAATAATCTAAACCGAGTAAAATAAGGCAATACATGCTACAATTTATGGCAAAAAGAGTTTTTGAATTTATCACAAATTATTACAGTTAAATGGGTGAAAGTGACTAAGTTTTGTGACAGAAAAACATTAGTATATACTCCCATATTTAATAAATAAACAGGATCGTTGTTTCCCTGGGAAATAATGTAATGGACTTTTATGTTTAAGGTATGTACTAAATAGTTTCTAGGTCCAGATGTACTGGAATGTTGTGAATGGTTTATAAGCCGATTTTAAGTCCTTTGTTTGAATAATTTAATGACAATAGATTATTTGAAAGCACAACAGGATTGAAGAAATTTGTAATCGTTATGCGTTACTAGAAATTTAAAGTTTCAAGAACTGTTATCTGCTCTCTTCTTTAGCTGTCAAAAGAAGCTGACCTTGAACTTATAACAAAAGGTCAAGCAATCAAAAAAGAAAATAAATTAAACATATGAAAATGTACATAAAACGTTAAAGTTGACAACAAACAATAAATATATAAAAAACTATAAATCAATACTATAAATATATCCTCGTTTAACTAAACAATGTTTGTATACTTAACCTTGTTTTAGGTTTTGACACTTTAAAAAGAGAGAAAATACCAGTTCTTAAAACGTCGTGTATATTCTCGGAACACATAACGATGGCAATCGTTCATAATCCTAGTATACGTTCAATTACATGTACTCGATCATATACAAACGACAGGCTACGTGTCTGGTGCAGAAAGATGACACCGGTGTAGCAATGTATCCTACCGACCGTTACTGACCACATCATTCTGTCAGTACATCTTTGTAACCACAGAGGGGTACTTGATAACGCCTCCACGAGAGTCTATGCCAGGTAAATATAATTTTAAAGGGCACCGAACTGTAAACATTATGTTCATCGAGCTGTAAAAATTATGCTGTGGAACTTTATATGGCTGCCTTGGCAGATGTTAATCTTCGTTCTTCCACAACAATCGCGACGTCAGGTTCATAAATTTGGCCTACCACAATTTCTGGACGACCAACTCTCGCGCCAAGTGATGGCGCTCGACGAACTAATGTTGTTGTTGACCTTGTAATTGATTGTACTACTGAGACTAAGTTAGACTTAATTATTGGGTACTTAACCGCCTTCACACATTTCACCAGTACAGTTTACATTCCAATTAATTAAGTTTACGACTATTATTGAGGAGCACTAACTTATGACCCTGATATAGTGAGAAGTGTTAGGGTCCAGAGGATTTATTACGCTCATAACAGACTTTAGGGATACCCAGTGACACTCTATAAAGTTAAAATGACTTTTGGCGTTCCGCAAAGATCGATTTTGGGTCCAGTACTTTTTCTTTACGTAAATACGTTGAACTTGCCAAACCAAGATGGAAAGAGTTCAATATGCCGATGATACGACTCTATGCATCAAATCATTATCAAAAGAGAACTTGGAAGTTACACCATTCAATGCTCTCAATTTATGCATTCAAATTTTTTCTAATAATTTCTAACTCTAATGTTATTTATATATGTCTTAAGGAACAGTTGAATCAAATTTCCCTACTGTCATGGTGGATGAAGTTCTCCTAGAGGATATACTCGTAGATTCCACAAACTTCCCGAGAATATATATCCCGGTTTGACCTGGAACGACCGTATACACAGCGTTTGTACTAAACTTGCTTTAGGCATCTATGTCTTACATAACTTAGCAAAGTTTTGTTCTCTTCAAGTCTCGAGAATGGCATACTTTTGTTTTATGAACACACATTTGGTTTATGGAATAATCTTTGAGCAGCTGTGCTGAATACAATCTTCAGAAAGTATTTAGACTAAAAAACGAACTGTTCGAATCATCTCAAAATTGAAACTTAGAGATTCATGTGAAATGCAATTATTTAAAATTTGCAATGCAATGCAATTGTCTTTTATACAACAAGAATATTATTATTATTCCTTTACACGTAACATTGCTGTTCAGGTGATTTATAGATTATTATTATATAAATCAAGACGTGTATTTTTCAAAACCAGCACAGCCCCGAGTAACGTTTTGACTGTTATATTGCCTCTTAATGGGGGATATTCGAAGTTAAGGATCGCAGGGTTGGAAAACTTTCTTCAAAAACACAAGAACAAGCGAATAAGCTTCTTACCTAAAACCACCTCGAACCTCCAAGATTCCCAGGACTGTCTAGATAAGGTGTATCAATAACACTTCTACTTATGTTAATATAAGAATAAAATATTGCCTACTAATTATAATTACAAATTACAAGAAACATTTCATGTTTGATACTATTTTACACTTTTGTTTGAAAAAAGTATGTCGAAAGATTGGTTGGCTGTCTCAATTATGTTCGTAGGCTAATCATACAGATTGTCACGTATCATCCGTTACACTAATATAAATATGTAATTTCTCAAAATACTTTATTCATTAAAAAAACATTGTTTTTAAATCTTTTGACATGACACTATTTCATTGATCTACGATTGTAACGTGATCATAGTTCGTGATTTCCTTAGCTTTTCAGCCAAAAAAATTACTTTGTTGATGTCTCAGGCATTTTTGACATTATTTAGTTCAGTTAAAAATTTTCAAGATTGCTTGAAACTTATGCAATGTTAATTTAAACTTACTACAAAACATCGGCTGTTACAATATACATAAAGTATATTGCGTAAACGACAGTAAATTTATATTAAATTTCCACCATATTACAGCAATTAACATTAACAGTAATATTGATGCACTCGTAATTACTGCAATATTGTTTTTCGACATCTCTCGAAAACACACGATTGAATGCTGAACAAAAATTGATTATCCTCAACACACACATCAATCCGTCACTATCTAATATGTCTGATATTGACGTGTAGGAACCTATTAACGATACGACTGTATTTTGCAAACCCAATTGATGAGCTGATCGTGATCTCTAAGCCCTGGATTACGGTTGTCTACTATCTCAACAGTTTTATCACCTTTGACGAGGCAATCAATGTTCAGCTTTCAGCATACAGAACCAAGTGTATATTGTACTGCGATTACTGGCCTTGCATGTCACTAATATTGTAACATCCCGCTTAAAATTATATGAGTGTAAGCCACCATAAAGGAATAAGCTGATGTGGATGTTATAACCAGTCAGCTGATGTTACGTTGGTGGTTATTAGATTGAGAGAGAATAAATTTTCTAAGCAACGCCTGTGTTCTAGCAATCAACCGTTTCAAACTAAACTGAACCAACAGCATACGGTTAACATTAGAAGCCGTATGGTCGGGTGTATTTTAAATCCACAAAAAAGGCATAATATCTAGAATGACATGACCTTTAAATTGAAAGCAAATATCCATATAAAATAGTAATTGTAGATAACTAAAATCGCCTTACAAAAAATAAGAAATTATTATATATTAATCTCGCTTTTGCTTAATAAATATTAATATCAAGCTTGCTTTAGCTTAATTTGACAATAAAATTAACTCTTATTTAAAATTATTACGCTAGTTCAATACTAGTTCTTTTAATACAGCTTTTTGACGGTCCTTAGAAAAATGCTTAGAAAAAATCGTAACAAATTTTTCCCCCCTGAGCGTTATCGAGTGCTGTTGAGCACTCGAGGAATTTAAATATTTCTGCCTGTTTGTCCGCACGATGTTTTGCGAACGAATTGACATTATAAACTTTAAATTTTCCATGAAGCTTTATAAATCTGTATAAACAATACCGAGTTCCGTATGGTTGTCCATCCATGGGATTAGGCAGAGTGTCATTGAAGTCACTCAGTCACGCATCTCGTATCTCTTTTGTCTAACGGGGTTGTTACAATTTTTTTTATGATTGTCTGTCTATCTGTCACCTGGATATCTCAAGAATGAAATAAACCATACTCTTGAAATCATGTTTAGATATCCCCTACCTTGTAATTATACGATAACAGAGGAGATTTTTTGGCGAAAAAAGTATCATATGGATTAGGATTCATCCGAATAAGGCGGACTAGACGTTTATTAACGTGCCACTAACCCATCCAAACCTCAATACTTATTGAATTATTATCAATTATTGAAACATATATTGACTATAAAGGACTCAATTTGATCAAAATCACTGTTTATATTACACTATTATTCTGTAAACCAAAATGTATGTTAATTTATTTAACACAGTAATTAAAGTTATAATTAATTTACTCACAAGTGTTATATTCATTGACTAGACGAAGTTAATTTACAGTGAAACAAACTAATATAGACTGAGAAATATTATATCTCAGTCTATATTAGTATATATATATATATATATATATATATATATATATATATATATATATATATATATATAGCGCGGTTAATCCTTATAGTTCTTAATATTGCAATAAGCAGGATCTGAGTTGAGGTTAAACTCAGTCAGTAGCAACGCATTCACTTTATTATTTCTGATTTTAAATCTCATAGTTTTCAAATGTACTATTATTTGATACAATTTCGGTCTACCCTGTTACCGACCTTATTGAATACAGTAAGTTGTGACACGAGTGCGTGTTTATTTCTCGTCTCAAACAATAGCGTCTGTCTGTTTAATAACGCTAGTTTGTTGTCATGCCTCTCGAGAGTCATTTTAATGAGATCCACTTCACAGGTTCAGTTTTAGTAACAGTTTAGCTAACACAAGGTATATTCTTTGTTTAGAGTTTGTTAATGACGATGGAAGGTTTGAAAGAATAATAGGGCTTCGTACATTTGTCATGGTTCGCAACGTTTCGAGGATTGCAAACTATTCTCTTCGTCAGGTGATTATATAATCAATTCATGGAAAAAAAGAAACAAAATAAAGAAAAAAGAAGACAAAGAAATATTTGTTCCATTTTTCTATCTTTCCTTTTTCTTTCTTTTTCCATGAACAAATTATATAAATGACAAACGAAGATGATATATTTCAATCCTCAAACGTTACGTTAAATATTTTGCAACATATAGCGATGTATCCTTTCACAAGGTATATTTTTTTACTTAACTATTGCTAATTTAATAGCAATCAAACTGAATCCGCGAAAAACGGGAAAACGGTTTTAAATGCAAGAACGACTTCAAGTTACAAATATAACTCACGATATCCAAATTAACATTAGAATACAACTACAAGTAGACATATTGTATGAAAATGCTATTAAACAACATATGAACAGTTATACGACATCGGAACAGTTCGTTTGTGTGAAATCTGGAAATAAATGACAAACACAAGTGTAATGTAAAAAAACCAACGTGCAGGTACGTATTGACAGTCAAACTATAGCCTACAATTTCGTACATAACCGACGCGACGTCTCTGGGTTTTGAAAGTGCATTTCAGCTATCAAACTGTTGTACGTACAACAATATCTTGTATACCACAAAAGGATACAATACACAAAATAGAGAAAATACTCCGGAATTCGTATTATGGGAGAATTAAAATTGTATATAACTTCTAAGTTTCAGAAAAGGTAGTAAAACCTTACGAAAGTAAAGAACAAACCTTTAGAATAACTCCGGAGTATTAAATTCCAACAGGGCAAAAAAAAAAACAAATTCCAAAAACAAAAACAGTCATGGCAAGAAAAGTTTTTTTTACTGAGAATGCGCTTTCACAGGGCTTTAATTGAGTTCAAAACACACTGTTATTTTAATAAGGTTAATTTTTAAATGGTCTAGATGTTTTTTATTTTTCATTTCTTGACCTAAGCTTTTAACTTTGTCGTTAAATCGTCATTTATTTGGGACTATTTAAACACAGTTTTGATTTTAAGATAATATTATCCGATTTTGTACAATTTAAATTGGTAATATATTACTGGCAGACTGGTGAGTAATAAGGCTGACCTTCATATGATTGTATCTGGAGTCCTTGACCTTAGTACTCGTCGTTTGCTCACGATAAGAAAAGTGCGAGTAAAATTCTACAATACCTCTACGTTTTTAATATACAACAGCTCAATAATAAAAAAAATGAATATCATTTTTCAACGAGAATTTAAAACAGCATTACAAATTTCTCTTGAGTAACACCCAAAAAATAAATATTAAAAATAAATCAAATAGAATTAATTTTGGCTCTGGTATTTATTTATAACTGAAATTAAATCTTACCTTACCAATGCAATACATGACGAGTGTTGATCTAAGTAGATCTTGAAAAAGTATGAAGTAGATATAACAGTAAAAAAACTCATCTCGTTGGTAATTTTAAAAGAATATGTTTTTGAGTTGGTAGGTTATGCTTTCGAATAAGAACCATAACAAAGTTATTGAGAAAATAATAAATTATCCGCACCGAAAAAGGAAAGAACTTGTTTTATCAATGGCTTTTCCATTAGATGCTATCGAAATATTTAGTACATTATCAAATCCGACATAACAAACTATTATACCCTTAAACATGCCTCTCTTAATGAGTGTGTAAGAAACTACAACAAATCAGTAAATAGATAATATCATTGCTCTCGTAATGTTTCACTTCACCCATGACTACGTATTCCAGACTAAAAAACTGCCAATGTTTCTGCTTAGTTTTTCTCCGAAAGGAACACATAATTTAATACGCAAAAATCCAAGCTATAAATTGTTACAGTTTTGAAAATTTAATAGTTCATATTATTTTATGTTTGTTTATAAAAGATTAATAAATAACTATAAGAGTTTATACCACATATGTACACACACACACACACACACACACACACACACACACACGCACACACACACACACACACACACACACACACACACACACGCGCGCGCGCGCACACAGGAATCCACACAAGAAGAAGAACATACACCCATACAATTTTGATAACTTACAATAAACATATATAAATTAATAGATTTTAAAATTAAGAAAAACTAGCAACCTATTTTAGAGTTAAAATGAACATAAAACAAATTATCATACATAGATAGAAATACATAAACTAATGTAAAATTGAATCATCAGATAAAATAAAGTAATTCCTTAGACCAAATACCACAGAATACATTAGATCTTAATACCAAGGAGATTGTTATGCAAAGTAAGTTTACAACACCTGGAGTTATAACGTGAATTTAGATCAGCTGGTGACTTTACAATAATGGAATTTGATTCTTTGGAATAATGGCTTAATAGGAGACTGAGAAGAAGCTTTTCTCATCAAAGTTAATAAACATTTGAGTTATTATATACAGTAATACTTTTATTATTTGTATTAAATTGGTGAATCTCGATTTTTGAATCGAAGAACAGAAAAGACACTTGATGATGAACACTCGAATATTGGATGGCAACCAGAACTCTCAGATCTGCAAGGATTACTACTACCAGTATTAAATTTACATTAAACCGACAAAGGTGATTAGAAGATGAATAAGTGTCAATGGAACACACAAAGTAAAACTGGATTTGAAACTCAAGTAAGATGTACCCAATTTAAGATTCCAAATCTTTCAAAATTCAAACCAATGTTTGTATAAATTCAAATTTAACATGCACCAAAATCTTTCCTATGTTGGATATAATTGTTTTTATGTGCCCATGGCAGTATAATCCATGAAACCCTGTATTATACATGTGACAAATAAACTCAATAATAATTTAAATCAAACTTTTATTTATTTCATATCAATAGCTAGTTAAGCAAGGACAAAGAACGGGTTAGTAAATAAATAAAGAAAAAAATACAATTTAATAATACCAGCTGTGATTTTTCTCTTCAAATTTCCTCATATTCCTAATATTACCTAATTTCTTTTACTCCAAAACACGTGACACGCTAAGTTGTTTGAACTGTACGTGCAGTATTTCGCACCTAAGAATGATTGATTGACGATGTGACGGTTTTCTGTCACTGCTATCAGAACAAAATAATTAATATCGTGGTTTAGAAACAAGATTATGTTGTTGGAAAATTGAAACCGTTACCGAATATATATAGTTCAATTATTCATGATAAGATTTGAACTTTTGTAAAAAAGAGTAACTGTACTCGCCTTTGGCTAAGGTTTAATTTAATGCTGAGTTGAATATAGTGGTTACGTTTTACCGCTTTCTGTTATGGTTGTACGTTGACCAAGACGTATGTTTGACCATGAAATGAAATGAAATGAAAAATGTCTTTATTAGAGGCGAAGTTAGGACTATAAAGTCCTCTCTACCACTTAACCTCGAGTTACCATGAGTTACTTACTACGTGTGAATCGGGAAAAATACTTACGGTTCAAAGTAACTTACGATCAGCAATAGACGAGGAAAATAATTTTACCACGGGGATAAGCTTACCAGAGGTCAGGATAACCTCGAAGTTTTTGGTTTAAGGGAAAGAGAAAGTTAACTGAGCTGTTTAATGGCCGGGAGTGGGGGTTCTTTGACTGGAAGGAGTGTTTATTAAATAAAAATTTTGACCTGTTACAATAAGACAAGTTAAAAGTATGCCATACACTTGTCGCTTAACAGGCATACATAATTGCATATATAGCTCTAATCTTTAATTCTCTAGATCTCTTACGGACAGATTAACAGATATAAAATCGTACAGAAAAGAAATGTTTCCCTGCAGACAAAAGAGAAGTTATGTCGGCCTACTGAGTGATACGCTTAATTAATACACATCCAAATTGCATGCATATAGTAAGTACTCATTCTTGTCTATGTAGAAATGAGGTTTCATTTAAAAATCAAAGTGAACAGATGAAATCTTTCTCGAGATATCTTGGTACATGATATTTTCACATGGTTACCTATAAGTCTAATGAAAAAATATTCTCCAACGCTCAGCCAAATCCTATAGGGTGACAAGCACCTTTATCGAACTCAGTGTTGAAATTAAGAAGCTTCATGTAGTTTCAAGTCTATAGGTCAGTTCGCTCGAGTGATAGGTTTCGCTAACGCTCAGCCAATGGCCAATAGATTAAATATTCTAAAGCGCAATGTGACCGTGAAGTTGATTTATTACAACATTAAGTTGACAAAGTAGTTAAATTACCAATGAGACTTTAAATTATAAAATTTGGGTTAAATAGTGTTTTTTTTATGTTTTATACGAGTTTTATGAAGAGAAAGAAAAAAACTCTTACTTTTTTAATTTTTTCAATGTTTTTACATCCTAAAATCCAATAGGTTTGTCAAATTTAGTTAATAAGGTGTCTAAAGTAAATCTGAAAATCCATTTCAAACTGTAACATATCAAGCAGTTCTCCATTGTAACCCATTTTCATTGTTATTTATAATTATTATTAAAAGCTAACATCTTATTTTCCATTTGCCACGGAGAAACCGTGTCTTATCAAACAGGTATCCGTGAAACCCATATCCACCGATATTTTCAACTACAGTAAATATAATGCAGTAAATTGAGATACTTATATTATATTATTGAAATGTAAATGGGGATACCTACAAAATTTCATTTTATTAGTTAATTTGTATATCTCTACATAAAAAACTACAGGTACCTAAAAATCTGCATGGTAAATAAAGCTGAAATGTTGCGTGATAGTTTCTTTACGCGTTCCTACCATTTTATTTGTCTAATAAACAGTAAATTCTTTTTTTTTCAGAAGTTTCACTTCGTAAGAAAGAAACCGACTCATACACGCTTATTTACTTTGTGTTATTTGCTACTTAAAGGTTTTGAGCAAACTCAAACCATTAACGCAGAAATTGTTATCTTTGAACAACGTCGGTCCACCAAAACCGGTTTTGTAAGGTATTTTAACCATTACTTACAGTATAGTCTTATGACTGCAAGGGATACACACTGAAATGTGAAATTGGCAATGCTACTTATGGTTCGGCTGCTATCGAGCTGGGCAAGTGGAGAATAATTTGTTTAGTTTTTTTTTTAAGTTATATAAAAATGTTCCCGGGTTTTCTTGTTATTACACGGCCTATTCTATAAGTGTGATGACTTATGTTACAGACTTTCTGGAAATACGATAAAATCTAAATAACAGGTGCGGGAATTTTATTTTTTACACGGGGATAAAATAATTTGTGAGGAGAAACATTCTCAGATTTTTTACTTTTTTTCCATCGGTTATCCGGTCTAAGTGACAAGTGTACCAACAGGTTACACAGTTACAGATGCTTAGCACAGCTGGGAGTTGGTTTGAATTTATATATTAAGTATTCCAGTGAACAAATGAGTCAGTCCTGAGCTGTACAATAGTACATTAGATGCAGAATGTGTGCTTTAGATATAGATAATTGTATCACACTACACATTGACACTTCTTATACATTTCTGTAGTTCATTTACATTGAAAATAACACCATCTTAACGTTATAATTACGATGCGCGAACATTCACATATTACAATAATTACGTGTTAAACAGTGAGTTATGTTAAAAATAAATCATACACCCCTGTCTTAATAACACTTAACGCCCTCTTCTTAATCTTCTACAGCCCATAATAGTAAAGTTATATCTAAAAGAGACTTATTTGTTGGCAATGAAACGGTAGAAACGTTCCGAAAGGTTTAATGCATAATGATATTTTAAACGCCGTGTAAGAACCAGTGGTAGTCATTGATGTACTAGTGAAGCGATCGTTAGAAACAAAAATAACGTGCCTGGAACCGCAGTGAAGCGTGTAGACTGCAATACAAATGCAATAAAGACGCAATTGCTCTAACTACTCTGAGATTCCTACCACAACAAACACTCAAAACAAGCAAAAAACAACAGCAATTTAACATCCGAATGAACAAACTATTAATGAAACAAAATAAGGAAATGTGATAGCGGAGAAAACGTGGTTCGGGCAATTACAGGCGCAATCACGTTTGCAGCAAGGTTGGACCTGCGTATGTTTACAATTAGTGATAAAATGTGTTCTGTCGGGGACGCGGCCTTACAGAGCTAGGTAAGGTTTTACAGATCTGCAGAGACGATGCGCGCAGTGTCTGCTCCCCGCCTCCTGCAGACACTGAACAATCGCCATTGATTCACTGACCCCGTGATAACCTCCTTACGTAACTGATAACACCACACTCATCGGTATTTCTGTCCACGCCTTGAATTTTATAACACCGGCACACATTAAGAGATACAAAATCGGTCCTTTACAGGTACGCAATTTCTACACGGTCATTGTTAAAATCATACATAGATTACATTACACGGCTGCTCCAGGTACGACTTTCTAAAACCGATTCAACCTTTTCAAATCCAAGTGTTTATTTTTCGCGCGCGATGTCAGTCCAAAACTGGACACACCTGTCGGAGAGTAGTTAGTGACTTAGTGTATTTGTTAGTGCCAGAATGTATCGAGTAAGAGATACATTACCCCCCGCAGAGAGCTGTTGCTCACTTGACGATACATTCTGTCTGTCCGTCCGTACATGTGTGCTAGCACTGAGGTCCACGGATAGACTTGTTCACGAGGTCCCGCCCACCGATAACCCTTGTGCCACCTTCTACCCCTTCGTTACACATTCGGCTTTCGATTATGGTAATCTATCGATGGTCAAATATTCGCTTGGAAACAAGCTCAAGTGACGACCTTGAGAGTAACTAAAACATCGTAGGCAATGTGACAGGTTCGAGTTCCTTTTGAGACTAAACTATGGCGTAGCTTTGTGATGAGTTTATGAAAACATAAATTGTCAAGGATATTTACTCTTTAAAAAATCCCTCAAGGTAAGTTACAAAGCTGCAACTTAGAGAGCCGTGCAAGCCAGCATTCAAAAGTTTGAAACTGTTGACATTACACTGCTTCTGTATTTCGAAGACCTCTTTTTGCTGACAAAGTGCAATCCTAGAGGTAGAGACATACACCCTTATGAAACTAGAGTCAGGGATAACAACCGAACTGGGAGACACGGCACGGTAGATTATGAACGTTTACCTTCTCAAGTAGGAGTTTTATCTGTCAAACAATTGCCCAATTCAATACAAAAATACTGTGATGCCTAAATGCACTGTAAAACTAAACACCGCGTTGATTTCAAAAGCATTTACCAGTATAGACGAGTTGGACACACGTTTTCGAGACCACATTATTCGCTTACTGAAATTGGGGCAGGAGTGGGGAAATTTGGAATGAATGAGAATTGGAGAGAATGTAACGATTGTTTGTAGACCTATATATGAGATTCACATGGAGTGACGAATGCAACATGTTGGTAGGCTATGTATTTTACTTTGCAATTATTGTGGTAACATGTCAGTGTTTATACACAATAAAATACATTATTATTATACACACGAATTTGTGTACAGTATGTTACAGGTAACTAACTACACAACCGGATTATTACATTATCTTCATCAATTTTAAAGACCATTGATTAGAATAAAATACGACATTTATAATTTTGACAGTAAAGATATAACATAGTCTTATAATCTTCATTGGACAATTCTTACAGTTCAATTCTCTTGAAAACCACCCTTCACCGCGTGTCTATGTGTTGCGCCACTAGCTGCTGAGTGCTGAGCCATCACGACGCGGGAGACGCGGCGCGAAGTACTTAGTCTCCACTTACTACTGTACAGAGTGCATCTGCATTGCTGCAGTGTATCTAAGTGCTTTAGTGTTCATTCTTTGTGCTCAATCTGTCTGTGCTGAGTGTCAGGTACATGTTTGTCACCCTGATTTTTGTTCACTAGTGTCCGTGCATACATAACCTTATGTCTAACGTCTTGACATCGAAGGAAAAGAACGGATATCAGTTCTCAAAAATATTGTGTTCAAGTTTATGACATACAACGATGAAAAATGTCAGAAATCGTGTTAAATAATGTATCGTCAATAATTTACTTTGAGCAAAGAGCCTCGGCGGAGGTTAAGTGGTAGAGAGGACTTTTAAGTCCTAACTTCGCCTCTGTAAATAAAGTCATTTTTCATTTCATTTCATTTCATTTCGGTTAAGCTACGGCAAGAAATGCGCGAGTTACAGCTTGTTCGCATAAGCTAGTTACTATTAGGCCTGCACCAGTTAAACGTACTATTTTTATACCCAATCAATAATATTCAACCTGCCTGTAGGTATACTGACCGATCTACAGTCGTGCATACCGTAAATCTACAACCCGTAGTGAGAGTTGCATAATTCACAGCTCAAGAAACAAAAATTGAATCATTATCCAATGTTTCGAAATATGCAGGCTTTGTATAGGGATTTATTTAATGTAATTAATAATTAATTATTCCAATAATTATTTTGTATACGTATATGAAGGGACCGAGAGAAAAGTTCGAATCGACCAAGATTTCGAATTAAAACCCAAATTATCCATGTTTGACTATAATCCATTTTTCATTGTGATGAAAAGTTAATTAACGTAGCCTAAATGTTATACGGGATCGTAAATAGCATAAAGCTTATTGTCAGCAAGCAGAAATGATTTAATTGTGCTTATCAGAACATCCATAACTTTTGGTGCGTGACAATGGTCATGTAATTCTTAGTTTTTATCACGTTTTATCAACGTTTTTAATACTGAGTATGAGTATGTAAACTACACACAAAGACAGAACCTACGATCAACATGTATTGTTACTATTGTCGCGTCATTACCATTTATTACGTGGATGTTCACAGGCATTAACATAAATATCACACAGTCACTTTATCTCAATTTAACTACAAATACAAACGTCACAACGTCACGAATCCGTGAAATATAGCTCTTAATTTCCTCATTGATATTCACTCATAGAAGACAAAGACTTAATGTACTATACGTCTATAACTCATAAAATAATCGTACGCAATTTGTAATTGGTATAGTTCACGTCACTAGTAATTGTAACACTTCGATTTAACATTTCACGTTCTACGAAGAACTATAGATTATTATTACTTAGTAAGTTATAATAATAATAATAAAATATTATAACAATAAGTTGTATTAACAAAAACAGCGTATCCAACATTTTTAAAGTATAATATGTATTGCCATTCTTTCCCCACCGACGGTATGTATTTGTTACTGAGCAATTAACAGAATAGAGATTTCAATTTAGCTTTAATTAAATTTCCAACAGTGGCCTAGATATAGATAGGCCGAGACGATGAAGTTAGAGATATCGGCATTCAACGGCTTTACAGTACTGATAACGTTTCGGCCAATGATAGCAACGATTGTTGACTTTACAAACATTTATAGCGCTCTATTGAGGTTATGTAGGTTTAGCGTAGCGCATTAAAATACACCTAACGTTCAATATTAGAATTAAAATCAGTCATGTATCATTTTGTTACCAAGGTCTTATAATCACAGAGCTTCGTTATACCCCCTCCCCACTCCGCATACTATATGGGAATTATGTACATACAGTGTACATATTAATATTCAATGCAGTAGAGTTACCTAACGATTTATGCTAAATAAGTGACAAATCGAGTTTTACAAAACCTACTACCTTTATCAATCAATTACTGGTGACACTTCGCCGGTATTATAATCTGTTTATCTTTTTCCACGTGAATATATTTTAACGTTTCCTTATTTGTTTGTATATGCAATATCTGTTATTGTATTCAAGAGTTCTGGCCAATTCGCCATAACCAGTTGTCACGAATACAATAATAAAACCAAATATAACGAAGCAGTCGAAAAATAAGTCGCATTACAATAATGTAATTTACTTGTAAGATGCAGAAACAATGGTATTGGTGTTAAATGTGTTGTTTTTTAGCCTTATATAGCTATACAGTATATGTCATATTTATAACTCGTCTAGGAAGCACGTAGTCGAGGCAAAAAGATCAATAAATGTGAAAGTTAAAGAACACAAAGAGAACTTAGAGAAAAGGAACTAGTGAAAAAGCCTAAAATTGCTAAATATTGCTGGTTTGGAAATCATCACGAAAATTGGAATGGAACCTACAACCCACCCGCACTGCCATTGCTGAGTCTTCATGAATGTGGTTCTTGTCCAGTGTTGCTTAACTGTGTTGTGTGTATCAGATGTTTAAACAATACATGTGTATTGTGTCGTGGTTTTTCACACCTGACATTAGTGCTCAGTTTTTCAGGCATACACTCGTATCTGTATTATTCGCTTTCACCTTTTTCACGTCTGGAGCAACGATATGATTGCCATGTTTTAGGATTTGACAACAGATGAAAAGGGCAGAAATCATTGTCGAGAAATAGTGATTGTAACGTCCTTAACTCAATTCGTCTCAAAGACTGGTTCAATGAGCTTCATCTCCGGCGATGAACCCTTTCAGCATGGGTACACAACTCTCAACCAAGGACGTACAAGTGAGCACCTTTCTCATACATTATTTACAAGGCTTGTAAATGCTGGTTGTCAGTACTGAAAAATCTCGTTTCAAAGATCAGCTGGCAGCCATAGTAATGCTTAAACATGGACATTGGGCATAACAGCTGTAATTTGTGTCAGCGTGTAACTTCTCTTGTCGAGGTTTAATTTTTCTTAAGACTCTCGTGTACAAAACGATAATTTCCCTTGACCTGAATACGAATCCGAACCTGTATCTAAAATTTCCCATTCACTATTATTTTTTCTGCTAATTTGGTGTAAAATATTTTGTAAAAACATATAACCAGCTACACCATCATTCGGATTAATGCTCCAGAGACGATAACGATGGACTACTGTTAGCTAAATATACTAATACTATCGAATACAACAAAAATTATGCGTTTTGTTTTGGAATGATCTAAGAGTGGGGCATACAAAGATGGCACCAAACTGAACCATAAAAGCATTCCTGTCCCAGTCTCTGAAGCTGACAATAGCATTACTGCAGACATTCAACATGTATCACTTACTAGTCAAATCCAAATAAGTATTTCTTAATAAACTTGGATTTAATCCTTGCATCATATCCAACATATGTATGCTGTTATGTAGTGTTAGCATTTATGTTTATAAAAGAGACTTTATTTTGCAACAAACACTCATTAGTCTATTGATTTAAACATAAATAATATTATTTATAAAAACAATTTGCATTCCCAATAAATAAATAAAATAGGAAGAGAATAGGGTTCTCTCACAGGTTTTGATTTTTAGATCAAGAATACGTATTTTAGATTAATTCGGTGCAGGGAACAACTGTGTAACTAGAATGTAACATAAAAATAAATAATTGACAAATGATGACACAAGGGAGTAATCAAGGGTATTACTTGACTACATGTTTATACTCGCTAAATTCTCTGCAAAGTATGAATGAATCTACCACGCCCTCTATTGTCGTCTGTGCATAGCGGCGTGCAGACAAACTGATGTCCCTATGGGTTTTAGGTTATCTGTATAAACTAAGTTTGAAACATGCTATCATCACATGTATTTTTGTCGTTTTCCTGTCAACACCCTTTGTCACTTTTCGCACAGTGTTGAAAATAGTACAAACAAATTTTAAATTACATTATTCTCTAAGATACTAAATATATTTTCATTAATTAATAAGTTATATAACAGAAACAATATTTTAACTCTCTGCATTTGCAATAATTTATTGGTGTAGGAGACTTTCGACCATCGGGCTTTTATTTCAGGTTTAAATATTACACCTACGCTCTCTTATCCTGGTTACACCGTTCCCCTACAACAGATCCATGCTTACAGCATACTCGCCTAACTTTATAACAAAAAAGGTCTTTTTGGAAAAGTCTGTACATTTTTCCTAGATGTGGGCAATAAAAAGACCATCCCAACTAAAGTTTGAGTTAAATCATAAAACTGTTATAGTCTTATATGTAGACTATTTATTCTGCATTAAGTATAAAGATTAATTATCTATAATTACATAAGATGTCTCTGTATTAAGAATGAAATTGCATGCTTTGAGTCTACAAGTCGTAAAAAAATGTACAAATAAAACTAGTTCAAACAAGTTACTAACAGTATTCGAGTTAGCTATTATAATAATTACAAGGTAGGGGTACGCCACACCACGTGTCGCGTACAGGCTTCTCTGGAGTGTTCAATGCAAAATTTCAAGTCAATACTTTATTTCATTTGACAGCTAGAACGACAGACAGTAATACGGAAAGGAACTTTGTACATTCCCTGAAATACATGAGAGAAATTTAGGTCAGCTTACTGAGTGACACGCTTCAACGACGCTCAGGCAAATTTCATGCAACATCATAGAACTTATTCTTATTTATGTAAAAATTTTGTTAATTAAATTGGGGTTCATAGCAGTGTTTAAATAATAAAAGTCTGCACACCAAGTCACTATAAAGTAAAATAGTATGTATTAGGATATTTAGGATACATGTTTTAATATGTCACGGGCTAAAATCCCTTGTGCGTAATTTTTTCGTTACCATCATGGTTACACAAAATACCGATGTAGAGATATTCGCTGAAGCTCAGCCAAATTCAATCGAGTGACATGCACTATAATCGAACTTAGTTTTTCTCGTCGCAAATTAAACTTCATGCAAAATCAATTAAAAATCCATGACTGTTACCTTTTTCACTCCTGTTGCCACTATTGCTTATTTCTCAAACATTTGTTCGGCTACTATCATAAAACATTATGTGTTATCAAAAAACGTGCAAAAGAAATCCTTTTTAAATTACACGACAATATCACAACTATTTTACATATCCCCTGTGTAAAATGATATGCACTATGATAGAACTCAATGTTTCTCATCGAAAAATGAAGCTTCATGCAAAATTTCAATTTTATACGTCAGTTCATTTTCCATATTCGAACAGACAGACAGAATGTCATATATTTTACTTTGCTATGTCTAGTTGGATCAATTAAAAAATTATAACGGTTACCATTTACACTCGTGTTGCGACTACAGTATTTCATTGTTTGTTTCTTAACACATTATTCTACTACTATCATGAAACATGCAAAAAACGTGCAAAAGAAAGCCTTTTTAAATTACATGACAATACCATAACTATTTTACGTATCCTCTATGATGCATATTAACTTGGACATAAAAACCACCATAGTGGATCTATGTTGCTAATAGCTGCTTTTCGAAATTTGAAGTGGCTGCTATCTTGAAACGTTAATAGATACCAAGAAATATTAGTTTTTTGAAATTGCTTAATGTTTCTAAAAACTTTAAAGTTTCATAGTTGGTCTATGTTGCGAATTAGTCAAGGAGGGCCGCCACTTTTAAACTGTTTATTTGCTTACATTGTCTTATTCATGACATATAAATTTACTTTTCCTTACCAAGATTTATTTTAATTTATTAACGTTATTACGGCGTTCTGTAAGCCGTGATCATGCGAAAATGCAAATAACCTTTCGAAAATTCTGCAATGAGGAAGATTGTAATATTCCTCTTACATTTTCATACAGCCACCTAAAAACTAAAATTAATCACCAACGTCTCCACGTAAAAGCAATATTTCTCCAGCTAATAAAAAATAACGACAAATAAATAAAATGTTATCCAATAAATTCAGTTTTTACCGGTCACTATTATCTTGCAACAACTATTTTTGTATTATCTTTAAAATCCAAGAGACAACGTAAACCAAATGATTAATTTATTTTTATTTCAAAACAATAAACAGAACATACACGATTATGTTGAATCTGGCCTTTATAATTCATTTTATGTATGTATTAAACATGCTTATTTATAGATAAACATCTATAGACTCACACACGACGAGGAATCTAAATCCTATATATTAATATTACCTAAGAAAAGAGATTACAATATACTTTTCTACATAGATAAGAATAGACCAAACACTACATATAGCTTATCTTAACATAACCATATCATAAAGAATACCAAGCGTTTCTACTCTTCTTCTTCATATAAATAAAATCTCTCTTATTCATTCTGGTGGTATATTCTAAATTTTCAAATGCCGCGCAAGAAGATAAAGAGAATACAGGAGCACTGATAACCACAAATTCTGTGATTTTTCTCAGCATACCCGTTTACCACGAAGAGTAATAAAATATTAATGAAAATAAATTTATATAATATAGATAATTATATATGTTATCTTATTCCTATATATTGTTAGCTATCTGCTATATGTTAATGAAAGGAAGTTGCTGAAACTATTAAAGAAAAGGCCTAACAAGAAAATAGATAGGGTATAAGTGTGTTGAAAGAAATCTCGTTCCATTTCAAAGCACCTGCATGAGGGAAAATAATTACAAATAATCGGCCAGCTCGGCCTGTAGGTTGAACACTTGTTATAGGAAGTAGACAGAAAATTTGAAGTTTTTGGGTTCCATCCGGTTGTATAAAACACACTTTGCTTCGTACTTATGCAGTACTAAAGAGCTGTACCGCCGACAAATTGGGGCGGATAGACCGTGAAAACTTTATAGCATAGCTTAATTTACCGCAAAAATGTATTGAATAAAGATCCGTTACACCATCAAGTATGAAATCCGCCTAAGCGTTAAATATGAACTAATTTGTAACTTCTAACCTTACTTATAGTACGTTGTTAACTTATATTGTAACGACATGATAAACTGAATGTTTGGTATAGATGTTAATGTTGTATAATAAAGTAAACGTGAGGTGTAATATACCCAAAGGCAGAGTTATTTACTAAGAAATCTAACATTTTCTACAAATCCAAACAAAATTATGAGAGTGAGTAAGTGAGTCAAACATGTGATAATATAACGTTATGATAATTTCACTCGAATATATTAACAATTACATTGAGTACGAATTTATACACTATAATAAAGAAGTTCCTTATCATTATAACTTTCCAGCACTTTTTATGACTAAAATGCAGTCACTTAATAGTTTTGTGTTCAATAACAGCAAGAAAAAAAGTGGTATAAGTTAAAAAACAACATACAATTTTCAAACTTAAACGTTCCCAGTGAGCGGTGTAAACAAAAATTGAAGATTGAGGTTATGTTCAATCAAAGCGAATAAAATTGATAAAGAGTAATTTTAAAGTGTACTTACAAGAGTAGTCTGGTATTCATGGTGAAAGTTTATTCGGCGGTTTGACATTTCCAGAGGTTCAATTCACAAATCAAATGTAAACACACATTAGTTTTGTTGACGTTTAACCGCGAGCGCCTCAAGCAGACGCAGTTCAATACAACTGATCTCAAGAAAACTGCACGTTAAGCGACGGAAGGAGCTGCCACCTGTCGGCGAACAGAGAAAATATACTTGTCAACGGAACAGCAGCTGAGCTGAGTGGCCACAGAACTCTTACACAATGACCACGTGATTGTTCTGAGACTTGCTTTGAATTACATTATCCGTGTTGACTTTGCTTAGTTTCGGTATGTACTAATGAGCAAATAATTTCGAACACTGTGCAAGCTTCTATGTTCGTAATTTGGTCTTGTAAAGTAGTCATGCACTAATCACACTGTCTCTTAGATACTGAGGAAGTGTTGAAGGATCCCCTTATCAAGAATTAACTATATGTGATAAGGATTCTTCCTGCTTTATTGTGGTTTTTTTTCTATATCGCAATAAAAAAATCTCAAACAAAGAAAGTAAGGAAATAATTACAATCAAACGCCCATTTTTAGATTGCCAGCAATAAATATTTTAAAGGAATACTTTTAGTTTATTCTCCGCCTGTGCATGGGTTGGGTGGACGTTCTAATCATTTTCACACACAACCTGCCTCTGGAACTTTTGTCACCGACAAGAGTTATTAACATTGAAATAACTTAAATGTGATTTTTAAAATGTATAGTCAAAATTAGGGCAACGAGACAATCATGCCATTTACCGCACAATGCAGTCCTACTTTTGTAACAGACTTATCCAGGGTTAATAATCTTGCAACAATGACTCGTACATCATGTGTAACCGTTTTGGACTAGTGTGTGTCCACAATTTATTTTAGGGGCTCTCACTCCTGAACTAATTTTATTCAAGAAACTTAGCAAGAAAATACCAGACTCAAAATATACTAGTGGAAAGAACATGGACCCAGTCTTGCTTATCTCTTTAAACTTGGTATCCAAGAATTTTCTATCCCGCTGAATTCTGTCCAACGAGCTAAACGCTTATCAATCCTTATTCCTTGTGGTTCGAGATCATCTTGAGTGCCTGAACTCCCATTTAATTCTTTCAACACGATCTGTATGGAAGAAACTCACTCTCTTCACATCGATTATCCAGGAATTTCATATCCAGACAACACAGTAACCTTGTGCCAACCATGGATATTTCTAACTATCGAAAGAAGCAACTGATGAAGAAGCGAGGATACGCGTAAACTGGCACTTCACCCATATGGATTATCTGAGAAAACATGACACGGGATCCTATGGACATCATAGGAGTCAATTTATTAAGAAACAGACTTGAATGAAGCAAATGAAGAGATTCGCAACCAGGTAGATCGGTTATAAATTGGTATAAACTATCGGAGATAATTACCGTTCATGTAGGTATTCGGTTTTTATCAGAATATTATTGATACCGTTGCTGAACTTATTCTTGAGGAAGAAGGAAATTTGTGTGTAAGATAACAGCACTTCATAGCTCGGCTGCGGTGTTGGTGTAATAGGTAATATATTTGGAAGTACTTGATGATTTTTCCAATCATCATATTAGGTAGCCCTTGTCTTTCCTTAAAACGACATGTCCTTAGGAAAGTCATCATGCTTAATCATAGGACTCCTATGACGCACTAAGGATCCCGTGTCATTTTTTCTCAGCTAATCCAGTGTTTGGAGTGCCAATGTGAGTAGAAGTATTCTCGTTCTTCTAACAGTTGTTTCCTACGATATCCAGGGATATCTATGGTTGACACAATGTTGCTGTGTTGGTTGGATAATAAATTCCTGGATGATCGTTGTAATGAAGGTGGGTTATAACAGACTTTGACAAGTGATTTTTCTCCATTAAATAGTATGTAGCGAGTGTGGTCCACAAAAATTATCATGCAACTATTTAGAAAATTGTTTATTTGCTAATACCCTCGTGTGAGATATTAAAAGAAATAAGAACCCGACTTTTACCCGAGTCTAAAAGTATAGAAAGAAAGATCAGTTTAGCTGTGTATGAATTACTCAATTTTGTGTCTATACAATGTCAAGACACAATATTTTGTGTCTCATTAATTGCAGAGATGATGGACCATATTAACCGTAAGGATTCAGCCTTTGTTATCCTAAAAAGAAGGACGATCTTCACGTCCGAGATGACCTATTGTCTGAACTCGTCGCAGCTAAGATATCTTCTCCATCTCCAGCACAGCGGCCTCTGCGGTCCACCACCAACGACCATCCTGTTATTAGTCCTCCGGCACCACATCTCACACTTAGCCTTCTTCTGTTAGTGATAACCTTGTCTCTTCGCAGAAATTTTCTGATTGGTGAATATAATTTACGTTATACAAATAAATGCAGTAAACGGTGGAGGTCATATGTTGTGTTCTGGGAGGGGGGGAATCCTTGACACCAAGAAACACTATTAGGTTATATTAATATTGAACTTTATATAGTATACAAACATGTTTGTTGTAACGAAAGAAGATAAGGCAATCGGGGTGGACCCGATTACAACGGGGGCCATGGTAACCGAGAGTCTCTCCATAACATGGCGGACCTACTGCATACTGCCAGTACTAATTTCCCTATAGCTAAGATTTTCTTGAGCATCTGGTGAGGCGTTACAATAGTTAAAAGGCTCTGTATGATTTCAACAACCAGTTCGAGTTGATGTTCAACAACATTGGCTTTGGGTTTTTATAGAGAGTTGTCCGCAGATAACACCTCATCCTAGACGGTACCTATTTCAATAGAAGTGCCGTCTCTCGCCTTGGCTAACTTTTTGTTAAAGCCTTTTCTGTGGCTATCCTTCCTAATAATGAGGCAATAATTATATGAACCTAACCAACCCAAACATTCAAATTGAGCCAAATACTGCAAGCCTGTATTTTGAACCTAGCCTGCCTGAACGCTCACACATTTCTCGTGTCTCAGGAAACTAGCGGAGGGTTAGGATAATAGTCACCTAAAATTCGCGCACTTTAACAGGAGGTCACTGAAAACTAGGTTTGATGAAATTAGTTTCCTCTTACATGATTTCATTTTGATGTCTTTGCGATTTCTGAGGCCTAGCTCAATTATAACACCCCTTCAGACGACTATATAACACAACTTACTAAGTATGTTCGCCTTGCTGTGAACGTGTAGGGACATAAACAGGACGAGGGTGTGGCCTTACGGATAAAAGATGACATCACCTATGAACAATACTTGCTCACTCAAGAACTGGATCCTGGTTTAGAGACTCTGTGTGTAGCTGCGATGTTTAAGGGAGAAAGGTTTGGGTTGTGTGTGATCTGCAGACCTCCATATATACTAGACACACTTTCAACTCTTTTTCACTCTACCTTTATAAATCTGGCAGTTAAAGTTAATTCAGTCATTCTATCAGCTGATGCAAATATTGATTTCTTATTGAACAGCTACAGTGAATCTAAATATTTACGCCAAGTCTTGAAGGAGATACAACACAATACAACTTATAACTGAACCAACGAAAGTCACTGAATCCTCATTGAACAGTAGGCTATATATCTGCAAAAATATTAAAAATGTTTATGGTGAGCAAGCTACAGTTGTTTGAAAGCAAGTAACTAGAAAGAGAGCACCTTTGGAAAAAATTGACAAATAGTCAGATTAAGCTCAAGAATAAACTTAGACAAAAGTTCTGCAATACCAGAGGCAGTAAAGACTGGAATAACTGAAAACTACTAAGAAATAAGTTAAATTCCACTATCTGGCTTACAGGAAAAAACACTATGCAGCAACATTGAGCTCAATTAAAAATCCAAGTGACTTATAGGCTTGCTCAAGACAATGCAGTGTTCTCAGTTTAACGTAACAACATTAAAGCTATAAGATATTAATGAGTATTTTGTAGGGATTTGAAATTAATTTACAGAATGTGCAGTTGACAAAACTGTGATGAATAACAAAAAAAATGAAGTGAGAAATACATCTGTTAACTACCTT
Source organism: Homalodisca vitripennis (assembly GCF_021130785.1). Classification (NCBI taxonomy): domain Eukaryota; kingdom Metazoa; phylum Arthropoda; class Insecta; order Hemiptera; family Cicadellidae; genus Homalodisca; species Homalodisca vitripennis. Next base: position 105,416,324 of record NC_060211.1, read on the forward strand.
AATTCCCTGCCAGTGACAATAATGCATGATACTAAGACAGTAGTTATGAATGATATTAAAAGTAGAATAGTTGCAGTGACAGTCTTGTCTATTCCGATGACAAAAATTGTGTGCCCATATGTTGCAGACGCTGTAATGCATCTGGTGAATGAATTTAAGTGGGAAATTTCCAAAAAGGATGAAAAAGTAACATTAATTGTCTACTGCCGAAGGCGAGTGTCCATCAGTTACAATTAATATTAGTATTGCCAGCTATTTCAAAGATTTTGGAAAAGATCGCCTTGCGCCGAACAGTAGGTTTTATGAAACGTGAAAAAAATACTACCAAACAAACAATTTGGGTTTAGAAAAAATCACAGCCTATGCACAGCCCTGGTGGAGCAATTTAGTGATTTAATAGACGCAAAAGATATGGTAAATATAGCTCTCTGGTGTTACTGAGTTATTCGCAGGTTTTAATTAATCATAAATTGCTGACTATTAAAATGCATTTTCATGGCTGACCCACATACATTAATTAAGTGGGTCACGTCATATTTAGATGACATATCGCAGGCAAGGTTGGGATGTGAAACCAGCTGCATTAATAAAACATCGTAGAGTTCCTCAAGGAACCTGCCTTATTTTTTAATTTTTTTTTAATATGTACACCTCTGACATATATCCACCTGGTCAAGTCAATAATGGCCTTCAGCTAAATGTAGAGAAGTGTAATGTGCTCCATCAGGCACTAAAAATATGCAGAATACCAGTGAGAGAGGTGTGAGAGTTTTATTTGGCGGTAAGTTCTTGTCGCTTACTTCTAAAGTATGACCTTAGGTGTCATACTTGACAACGACCTTACATTTTCTAATCACGTCACTCACTTAATTTAGCGAACTGCTACTACGATGAAAGGTCTCAATTTAGAGACATGCTGCCAGAATCTATCCAGTTCAATTCAGTCACTGGTTCTTTCAGTGTTATACTATTGCACGAAATCTCCTAGAGTAATACCCGCCATAATAAACCAATTCACTTCCGAAAATTTAGACTCAAGTTTTTAAGGTGGGCAGGAGAAGCTTCTCTTACTTCGGCCCCACCGAATAATGGCCTCCCCGAAACTTTAAGGGATCTTCCCAGTTTAAAAGTTAAGAGCCATCTGAAAGCATTGTACCTTTCTAGCTCATAAAGATTATTTATTTTATTTAGAATAATGAATCGTGAACTAAAATCCTTTTTGAAAATTATTTTATTTCAGGCAGGTGTTCGATAACCATCATCGGTGTGAACATTAACCTCTAACTAAATGATAAACAAACCACTAAATATACACATGTAGACAATTTAAACAGATGTTAAAGTTATATGACACTGTTGTAATTTTTATTAGTATTCTGTGATTGACATTTTTTCAAAGATACGGTTTGTCTTATTTTTTAGATTACTATTTAATATTTTGTGAGGATCTTTGTTATAATTTAGATTAATATGTAATTCTTCTTTCGTGTTTAATTTTTCTCCTTCCCTTTTGATATCCAAAATTTCCACGTTCTATTTTATTTGGTTATAATATTAGTTATTATAATGTTTGACATTGAGTTGTCAAAACCAGAGACGAATAAGCGAAACGCTCGCAATAAAATAATTTGTATTGACTTATGTTCTCAATCAGATTTCAAAAATAAGGACACCAGCTTAAAAGCCAGTAGTCTTTTTAATGTATTGAATATTGTTCCTCCTCCCAAAGGCAGACCGAGGACATGGGGTTCCTTTCAGAAAACTTTAAAATTCAAGGTGGTGAGCCCTGAAATAGGGTGAATATTAATGAACTATTAATGTGTAGTATTTGCATGGAGCAACTACATTTTAATATACTGTGTCTTCTGATAGTTTTCATTTGGCTTACATTTCAAGTCGCGTGTCAAGTGATGAACATTCCCAGAAATATCCTCGAATTTATATCGTGCGAAGATAAAGGGATGCGGTCTTATATTTTGATTGTTGTTTCCAAAACCAGTAAATTGTCATTCCCAGCAATGTGAACGGAAACAAAGAAGAAAGTTATGAAAATCAGAGAATTAATAACAACAGTTATAAAAGTTATAAAACAGGAAGTTGTACTTCGGATGAATTCGCCCGACTCCACATGTAAGCAAGACAGATGGACTATATGATTCTTGCAGTTATCTTATCCTATCTGGTTGTAAGGACTATCCGTCCTATGTCCACACTCACTGCCCGAGTACCATAACACACAGGTCAGTGCTCAACAACTGCTCTTATGCTGCAATTCAACCATTGTCGGATAAAGCCAGGCTATCATGAATTCTTTCTACAGCATCATTGACTTATAGCGTGTAAAACTATTTTTACTCATGCCAAATTGTGCTAGACATTTACATGTTGTCTTGCCGTTGCAGTATGTTGATTTAAATATAGACAAAATGAACACAAATCTTATTTAGGAATAAGAATCCATAGATGGTCTACGGAGAAGATCACAATGGAACTCTCTCCGAGTCTGTCGTACTAAGGAGATACCTGGCCTTCAGTTCTTCCACGTGTTTCTAGCAAATACCTGTACTCCGCCATCATGAGTAGTCCTTACTCGAGTCCACATTCTAAACCAAGGAAATTAGCTTCTTAGGTCCCTCCCTCAAAATGGGAAATCGCTGAAAAAAGGAATTGATTATATATGCATTACAACTTACCAACACCAAACAAGGACGTTTTGAGATTGACATCGTGTACACTGGCATCCATTGTAACGTGAAAAATCTTCCTAGATACGTGTTTGAAAAGCCACAGCTATCATCGGCCGAAGCACGAACAGACCACGTGTCGTGTACCAGGCTTTCCTGAAGTTCATACAAATTTCTATAGCAAAGTCTATAAGCTCATTTCTTCCTAAAAATATCTGTGGACAGAAATACAGAATTATAGAAAAAAAGTGTGGTCCAACCCACGCACAGAGACAGACAAACATAAATTATTCACTTCCCTGAATAATAGAAATCACGGAAGCACTGGCTGATGTTTACTCCGTGGAAAAAAACGTCTCACCCCTCATCACTGACTCTTTGTCATATGCTTTCGAAGACCATGCTTCATCATTGCACTCAATCTTTTTATTTGTAAAAATGAACTTTCAAGTCTATAGCTTGATTCATTCTTTAGATTAGCCGCGGCCAGTTAGTTTTCGCTTAAAGTCAGCCAAATCCCATGAAGGAATATACATAATTACTATGTAGAAATCAAGTTTAATACTAAATTAGACAGTTAGCCAAACCCCATGGAGATACATGCACATGATCGAACTCGATACTGCCTATAAAGGAATGAAGTTGCATGCAAACTTTCTGTAGCTTAATTCGTTGAGTTATCTTGTCTATGAAGAAATGAGGTTTTATGTCAAACTTAAATATATGATTCAAATCAAACACAGACACACAAAGAGACAGAGGAGAAACTCTCCACCCACCGAGCTGATTACAAAATATGAATATTTTCAAATCTATAGTTGAATTCGAGATGTTGTGTTGCTTCTCTAGCGCTCAACTACACCGAACTCGATGTTTGCTATATAAACATGAAGCTACATGCAAAACGTATATACCTGAATTCGTTCTCAAGTTATTGTGCGGACAGACAGACAGAAGATACTTTTGCCACCTCCCTCAGAAATGAACGCTTTGCTAACGTTCTTCCAATCTATTATTTGGCCCATTAATTTATTTATTTTAGAAGTTTTAAGACACTGTTGCTGTGGAAAGGAAAGAAGGGTTTGCTCATATAATCTTCTTGTCAACTTTCTTGTATTTTGTAAGCTATTTCTTATCCAACTTACACACTGTCCAAATGTTCTGATTTGTGAAAAGATTTTAGTCAATGTTTTGCTCCCGGACTTTATAGTGATACTCGCAGGCATATATCGTTTAAGTGTCTGTCATATCTTGGCTCTGGTGGCTTCTCAGACATCTTTCTAGTTATTAGGATGATTTTAATCGCAGAAGTCCAGCGTTATTCAGTTAACCTAACCGATAAGAGTACTCTTTATAACCTTAGTACTCTTTATAACCTTAGTACTCTTTATAACCTTAGTACTCTTTATAACCTTAGTACTCTTTATAACCTTAGTGATGACCTATTGGTCGTTGGAAATTGTTTTACCAGCCATTGGTTGGTATGTTGTATTCACTAACACTTACTAGTGGACATCTAATGTTAGATGTGGCACTCATTTTTCTACGTCTATTATTTGCTTAAACAATTTTAGACACGTTACCTTATGACGGAAAAAACAGCAAGATGATCAGGTGATTAAGGAGTGAACTTGTTACGATCATCCTCACTTCGTAAATAATCGGTGAGCCCTCTTGAACGCATTATCTCATCCCAGGAATAAAATATCTCCATGCTCGTCGAAGATTCCCTGCTTGTCTCAGGTTTATCCCAAGAGAAAAGTATGGGGATTATGGAAATGGCAGAGGCTTAGAATCAGAATCACTGGTTCTTACGCTAGTGACTTAGTGTAGGTTACGACTGAGTTTATTTAGTGAGAATATTGAGTGGTTCTGTGTTCGTGCAAAATGTCAAAAGGGATAATTCACAATATAAACAAAAATGACTTGTTTAAAAAAAAATATTAAGTAATTCCATGCAACTTTTATACTTAATCGTTTTTCTACCTCTCTTAAGGTTTTCAAGAGGGTGTTCACTGAATTTTTAGAAAAGGAATGGCATTCCATATATCTCAGTCATTATGCTTCGTGGAGTAAAACGGAAAATAGCTAAGAATTCTCAAGAATGTTACGTTCTTATATTTAGGTTTCAGAATAGTGTACGTAAAAGACTTTTAAAGAGGGAGTTCTTTATGTTTTAGGCTTGTACCTGCAACACAAAGTTGTACTGTTATAGTGCTCAAGGTTTAAACAAATTAAACCGTGTTTAAGCTTTTAGAATAAACTATATGCTCATGGATTTTTAATTTAACAATACTGGAAACTAAATCGTCTGTTTCCCATGAGGTAATGTACGACAACGTCATAGTGTGAGGTTATCAAATTTTTGCATTCACTTTGAATATGGACTTTCCATTCTATTTTTAATTATTCAATCTATTATGCAATATACCTTGTTTGTTTATATACCATTTTCGTGTTATTCCTGCTCATTAGCTACGTTTATGTACATAGTTTGGCAAATGCTTGGAATTTGTAACAGTATGTTAATTTCTAACTATATAGCTTACGAATGTAACTCCATAACGCACTCCCTAAAGATGCAATAACGTTAGGAAAGAAGTGTAACATTGCAGATGACATTATTTGATATTAACGATATACTTATTGGTATCTATAACATACACACATGATGTTACAGGTGGGAAGTTGATAAGGGGACAAAGTAGGATGTTAACTGCTGATCTAATATCTTACTTTGATAGCCAGTTGAATTTATTTCCAAAAACATGAATCTTATCGGCACGTCCATTTTCTGTGCATTAGTGTGTTTATTATGTAAAGTAAATAAATTAGTGTTAATACAGCAATACAAAAAATTTCCTCCGTATTATATCATTAAAACAACTCTTTTCAAATAAGTCATAATTGAATAATTTTTAATGTGTTGTTTTTAAAATACATTTCAGATATCTTATCGGTATTTATTTAATCGCAATACTGTTATTGAGCATGAAGAATCTTTTTTTCTATTACATTATAATTACAGATGTTGTAACGCACAATTCATATTTTAATTATTTGCATTAACTAGTTTTTAAACATTTTTATAGAGGTCGTTATAGTGTACGTAAGCTCAGAGTTATAAATTATTAGAATAAGGACATACGACTGTATTATTTTTACAGGTATGCAACATCAGGTTGTATATTTTGTTATGTAAAAAGCTGGCTCCAATAGAAAAAGTATGGAAATTTGTTGGCAACACCGTGTACATCACTTGCCAAGTATTGAAGGACGGGGTTCTGATCATAATTTAAAAACCAACATTATATTTCTGTGTACTTTTATATCTCTATATTAAAAGCCAAACCCCTCACTCACTCGCTCATCAGTAAATCTCCAACTACTCGACATCTCAGAAACATGAAATTTTGAAAATGCCTCATGACTTAAATAGAAAAACTAAAGAATTTTCATAAAAATTTAACTATACTTTATTTTCAACTTTTCGATGTACTACAAAGATTAAATTCGACATATGCGTGTCTCAGGACGTCAATACAAAAGCATTTCCATTCATGAAAATCAACATCCCATAAGAGTGGAAAGAGGGTTACAACGCTAGAAGAACTTAATATTTCTCTTTGAACTTCCTGACTTATTTTGTGTGTTTGTGTTTGTGTGTGTGTGTGTGTGTGTGTGTGTGTGTGTGTGTGTGTGTGTGTGTGTGTGTGTGTGTGTGTGTGTGTGTGCGCGCGCGCGCGCGCGCGCTCTGTTTAGGATGTGCAGGTGTGATCCAAGACTCTACTTATATTGGTTAATTGGTGGAATTAAATGTTACTACCTTAACCATTTAAAAATAACTTAAACTGTTGAGTACCAGATTGGTGTCATGTTGTATCTGAAAGATAATGCGTCGAATAATTAGTGTCAGTAAGTCTGTGAGGTTTTGTTCTGTTCAACGTGTCACCTTAAAATTAAATACAAGAGATCATGAGGTTGCATGGCCAATATATGATTTGATATAAACCATCAACAGATTTAAATTTTTCAAATACTCCAACGAAAGAAGGTAGTAAAAAAGGTGGGTAGTGTCCAATGGGTGTGTGTGAGTGTGTTTTGGGGGAGTGTGACCTCCCCCAGTGTAAGCCGCTCCGTCCAACGCGACTTACTGTATCGGTCAGCCTCTCGAAAATTCAGTACCGCTCCCAGGATTCGTTACAGATGTCCGACACCCATAATTCTTCTAGCAGGTAAAACACGCGGATGATTTTGATGCTAGCAGACAGGTCTGATTAGGTTCCTCTAAGATGGCACTTGACTTTGATGTCCGGGAGCACAACCTCTCTGATCAGGAGACCTTTCAAGCTCTGCGATGTGGTGGTCCTTGATGCAAACTTCCGGTTGTGGGCTCCGGTGGACCCCTCCGGTGTATCTCTTTGGCTGTCTCCTCTTCCTTTACTACACTCCTTCTAGGTACTGTAGTCGACCAAAAGACACAAGCAACGAAGATAAAGTTGTTGGATTAGCTCTTTCTAGAGTTCTTCTAAACTTTCCTTCTTTGTTTCTTTACAAATGAGTGAGAGCGAGAAGAGAGCACAATAGAACGTCCAGCCACAACTTGTATCTTTTTAATAAGACATCTGGTATCCTTGGAAATAAATAATTTGAAAGATTTAAATTTTCTTTTAATGTTTCCATGGATATTATGTAATTATTATAATTATACTTTTATGTACAGATAAAAGTATTGTTTGTTTTTCTCCAATGAGAATACAATTTACTCGTCACTCTTGTTAAAAACTTTATTAATTTTCTTCTATTTTGTCTTTAAAATTAACTTAATAAATTTAAGTAAGTATGAATAATGTTTTATTTGAATGTAAGGAAGAAATAATAATTATTATCTTGTTGTTTGCCACAGAATTGATTTTTTTCTATCAGAGTCTAATAATTTCTGAGGACTTCTACTCATAAAGTAGCTTTGGTTGAGAGGGTTGATACAATTTGTATGTTGATTTTAGCTCTATTTTACCTTTTGTTTATTCCATCGTCTGGTATCTGACGTTGTCTTAGACTTGACTCTTGGAATCTGGAGTCTTGTTCGTCTGAAGAAATTCAAAGTAAGTCAGCGATGAAGCATCTTAAAACGAGTATTAACATCGTTTCGACATCAGAGACACCTATTAATAGGTGAAGTGTCAGTCTCATTATCTCATCAGGTGCACTTCAATGTTTCTAAAACGATACCTAAACACAGTGGAGCAACTTAATTTTCTACATAAAGTACCTATGGTAGGAAGGGTTGATTCGATTTGAGTTTAGCTCTGGTTCACCTTCAGCGTCAGATACCAGACGTTGCACCAGACGTTGCAATAAATGGAAAGTGAACTGGAGCTAAACTCAAATTAATGAGGGGTTTCCCATTTTTTATCAATTAAATTATATTGTTTATATTGATTAAAACTATCATTTTTTTAAATTGATACTTTGTTAATTTTAATGTTAATAATTTTAGTCTAATAGGTGTGTGTGTGTGTGTGTGTGTGTGTGTGTGTGTGTGTGTGTGTGTGTGTGTGTGTGTGTGTGTGTGTGTGTGTGTGTGTGTGTGTGTGTGTGTGTGTGTGTGTGTGTTTTATGGTTTCAACAGACAAAAGACAAAATCAAGATATTTATAATATCGACCATCCTTAGGGGCTAAAATAGGATTGCACCCTATAGAAGAAATATATTTTGTTTTTTTTTGTTTTTTTTTTTTTTTTGCTTCAACGCTGAGGTTACATGCAAAATTTCAAATCTTTAGCTCATTTCATTATTGTGACATACTTCCTCGTTGCCATCATAGTTATACTTGTAAATATTCGCTAACGCTCAGGCAAATCCTATGGAATGGCATGTACCATCTCCTAGCACATATAGAACTGAATCTTCATACATAATTTCAAGTCTTGTAAAAAAATGTGATTACTATGATTCAGACTGACTTCTCAAGTCTATTAGTTTCGAGATATCGTGTGGGGAGACAGGCAGATAGACAGACAGACAGAATTTTTTCCAGCCCCACGAGTGATATGCTTCAGCCAATTATGTTGAATCATCAAATATACTTTATTTTAACCTTAAGCTGAACTATGACGTCACTAGACACGCCCTGTAATGTGTTGAAAGTACGATAGTCACAATATCCTTATCGGAGGTCCTCGATCATCATCTCAGAGACACGGAGTTAGAATGACATTCGTCTTTTTTTCTCAATAAAAAAATATCAAGTTGCGATTCTTTATGCTAGTAACTTATAATAAATAATTATCTAAAGATACACCAGAACCTAACGAAAATCTTACCAACCAATCCAACAAAGCCACATGATATAGTGTCATATGATGTTACTCAGTTTGTTTAAAATTGGTTTATTCTGCAGTATTTAAGCTACTCGTAAGACCAAAGTTAAGATTTTAGAACTTTTCAGCTTTAATATTGAATTTTTGATTATTCAATCTATAGAGATCTGCCCTGGACCAAGATGAACGTATATATGTACCAAGTTTTAAGTCTCTAAGGCTTCATATCGAGTTAGCGCACGGACAGACAACGACACGATTTTAAGAATGCTCTGTCAAGTCTTTAATAATATAAATGTATCAGTTTTATTATAGAGACAATTATATTTATCCAAACTGTGAAAGTATGTTCTTTCTTACCCGGTAGCAAAAGTAACTTGATAGGAAAAGTAGCATAAATATATTGTGAATATTATTAATAATATATTATAAAGTTACCCGTACTAGTATTAGTATGAATATTAGTCTGATACATTAAGATTTTTTTTAATTTTGACATCGTTCAATAGCTACATTTGGAATTCCATGTTTTTTTACTTGTAAATATTAGGTTCATTGTAAATGTTCAGCTCTAAGTCCAACTCTAGCTGTTCAGCTGAATCACCCAACTTACCAGTATCTGATATAATAGCTAATACATATTACGTATGTTTTGGAACAGGCTGCATATTCTTGTAGCATCCAAAAGCAGATTAGAGAAGTGATGACGTGTACCAACATTTACGCTGATGTTTTAATGTAATTTTGCCATAATTTAATAATAATTTACTTTTAATTTTTCTTAAGTTACAGACTAACAATAATAATTTTCTAAGCTTATAAGAAAGAATAACAGACTTTCTAATATGTATACAAAAACCATTTGTACTTAGATATAAACTTGTCATGTTCTTTGTTTATTATTGGCGGTGGACAATTAGAAAAGGTTAAATGATTCGGATATTTTGTATTCCGATTGTTACAAAAAAAGCAACACTGTGTTTAAAGAACTGGTCTCTGTCCTCTTCTTCATATGTTAAACCTGGAACATAAGGTAAAGTGTCCATAAATATGGACAATTCAAGAAAACCTGGCAATTACCTCTTTAAAGTAATATTTACAAAAGAGAACACGGAACAAATCAAACACATACCTCTTCGGTTACCTGATACGGAGTGTTGGAGCAGAGTGCCTTGAATGTTATAGTGATATTTTATTCATGCATCTCCTAACTTTGAGATGGTAATGTTATTCTTAGAATTGCCACTAAACTAAAAGAATCAAAAGTTACTCGTTTAACATTAGGTGTTTGGATAAATGTAAATTATACATGGTAGCGATGAGGATACATTGTATTTATGGACTGAGTTTGTATGATCTTTACCTTAAAATCAAAACGGAAGCGTATGAAAACTGCCGAGCTACTTGAGACTCCAACGAGGGTTTATTCTCCACCTCCACCACTTGCACAAGTCACGTTGATCATTTGTCGAATCTCGCCCCTCCCCCCCCACCACTATTTATACGAGCCCTCGTATTTCTTGGCTTTCTTCGCGAAGACTCTCAGGCTTTGGATCCGAGGTATGTTAACCGAGCCAGTGAGTGTTTAATTTTGGAATCTTCCTTTTAACACTCTAATTGAACCCATCCAACAATTGCCATCTATCCTTTTCAAACTTTACAATCAATAAAAAAACAACTTTTTCTCCATTTTTCTAAGCCGAAAACTGACTTTAATCTCACCGTACCACTGCCTGACACCTAGGTCACTGCTATCGTGATATATTGTGGACACCTACTCTACGTTTACTAACGTAGTAGAGCCTCATGCCATTTTGAGCTGGCTTCCATCCAGAAAAACCTGTCATCTCAAAATCCCTGCCTCCTATTCAGCCCCCTGACTCTAACAGCCACTTTCTGTGTCTTATGTTTGCCAGATATCGTACGCCAAAAGCAATGTTGGCTGGATAGGACAGTATGACCTAACTAGCCTCTGCCTAACCAAACCAAACCTAATGGCACTATCGACTACACTATTAGTTCACAGCTAATTTTGCAGCGCAGCGTGCGTGGCGCATGCGCAGTGATGAGCCTCAAACATAATGAGAACTACCATTATTAGAGTGGCTTCTATTCTGAACAGATTCACTTAGGTTGGATTTTTATGTGTTCTGTTTTTGACCCTTGTAAACATTGGTTTGCATTTACTTGTTTTTACTGATCCTGTTCTATTTTTTTTTTATTTTTTATTTATTTATTTTTTTTTTTTTTAACAATGAGCGTTTAGAAGAACATCCGCTTACAAAATTTTATTATGGACTTCAAGACAACTGTAGGCCCTACGAAAATTTAAACAGATATAGTATCCAAAATTACTCTATCAAACTTTACGATTTAATTTTTCAGGTTATAATAATTAAGAAATGTTATATAAAGTATCTTACTCAGTTTACCATCTGTATGTCTCCTTGTGTTTTCTGTGGAAAAATTTATATCTTTAAACTGAATAAAAGTAGTCTAAAGTTCAAACTTTGCAAAATCTTTAACCCAATTAATACCTTTTTTCAATAAAGTTTCAAACAAATATTATATCAGGTTTCAAAATATAGGACAAACGAAACGTTTAAACTGTAGGCCTAATACCTAAAAAAACGAGGTTTTACAAAAAAGTAAAAAGAATAGTGAAATATAGTTTACCTCAATATGGACAGTTTGATACCAACTTCATGCTACGATAAATAAATACGGAATAGTAAAGGTTTTACTTGAGCTACTTCCCTCCCCTCCCGTTTAAAATACTCTAATCGAGTTATTTTAATACTACTTAACTACTGATTAATGATCAGCTGATTGTAGTAAATTACGCGTTCATTGTTGACAATTTCTACACTATTGTTATCAAGTCTGATTAGATGCAGTAGATGTTGTTTCGTTAAATTAATCTTTAAATATTATTTCATTTGTTTATGTGTTTTAATCAAATACCAGTTATAACTGAGAACTAATTATTCAACATAATTTCGTTATTGTGTCATTTTCTTTCTGTTAATAAAACTATTTATTAAATTTAATAAACAACAATATATGTAGCAATAGCTGAACTATTAAATGTAATAGTGTACTGAAAATTTAAGTACAGTAATTAACATTTAAGTTCATTGATTTTCTTTATTGAGCTAATTCGTTGGGAGTAAAAATATACAATAAAATTGGTAAAATAACTATTCAGGGTTAATAACTTGTATTTTACTACAATACATAAACAAATATAACAAAATTGTAAAGATTCTGCAATACAACATGTAATGCATTCAAGAAAATTTAATAACAAACATTTTCAATAATGTTAATAAATAACAACAATACTTTAACATTAATTTCAGCTGTTATTAAAATCTTTACTATTCCGTTATAATTTGTTATAACGTTTAATTAAAAGTAGGAACCATATTTTACTATTCTGTATTTTTCATACAATCTCCCGTTTTTTATTTACTATAGTTTGAAGATTGTGTACGGACGCCCGTTTGAAACCTGATATGATATTTTTCTTAAATTATTTTTGAAAACAAGTCTTAATTACACTAAACATTTTGCCAAGTTTGTACTTTATACTTTTTTAAAGTATAAGGTATAAATTTTCCTCCTAAAAACACAAACGGGTAAACGATAGATTGAGCAAAATAGGACTTTAATTTATGACATTTTGTACTTATTTTTACTTTACATATGAAATGGTGAAATTTGATAGAGTAATTTGTGAACACCCTGTATTTTTGCTGTTCTTGTATACACCTCAGGTAAGAGACATTTTTCCAATTGACAGTACACAGCCATACGTGGTGGTTTTTAAGTCTGTTTATATATTAAGATTTACACTTGAAGAAGAGGGAAGATCTCAATCCTCGAAATGTAGTGTTACACATTTTTTAACAAATAACAATGGTAAATGTCCAAAATGTTATTACCTTTTCAAGTCATGTGTACTTAACACTAATTGCTACTGATGATAACTGCTGGAACCCTTTTGTTCCTTACTCCGTATAGCCTACATGGTCGTTCACACATTTCTTGTTTTATAAGATGAAACCTTTTATTGTAATAATAAAATCAAAGTAAAACTCAACAAGACTTACACTTTCGATATAGCAAAATGATCACAAAGATAAGATCTTCGTAAGTTAAAAATAATATTCTTTATACAGTATTTTACAAATGATACGGAACGTGTAAGCGGTAGCGCTGCGGCTTGCTGTTATTATATTTTGTAAATCGGTTTTAAATAATAACTGTTAACTATCCATTTAATTTATGAGTAATATTATTCTTTAAGCCTACATGTTATCCACATGTTAAGTGTCCACAAAGTCATGTCACACGTTTAATAATTGATTATAGCTACTCTATTATTGATCGCAGATTATGAAAATTATGTAAATTAAAACAGTTGTTATAAAGTTTTTTTTAATTAGTGGGCAACGCACCACTGTTCTCATCTGTGGCTAACTCTTTTACGAAAACAGCCATAACGACAACTTTGATACCATAACGTTCAAATCCCGGGGAGATCCAATCATGTACTTTGTACTTTAATAATAAACCAGTGCACTTCGTAGCCAGCATAGCTGACGCTGAGGCTTAAATGAGAAAAAAAACTTTGTAATGAAAAGTTCAGTATATTTTGTGGCTATCAAAGTTTTATACTGTGATTTCAGTGCAGCGTGAGTATTGTCGAGTGTTTCATGAAAATCCCTCTGGAAAACGAAGTATTTACCAATGAGATAAGACTTTTTAGGGAACGGGTTGCATTTCGGACAACACGAGAACATGTAGGCTATAAATATAACTGTCGTAAATATTCAAATCTGTTTTGTAAAATTCCAAAAAAAAGTCTGAGCGGCAACGTGGACATGAGTTGAATATCCCTAAGTACATAAATTTCATACAATTCATAAAGTTTTTAAAGAAACTACTCAAATTTAATGGTTGAAAACCTCAACTATTGCATGCTTTGAAACCAGATAACGAATTAAAGAGGTATGACTTTGCTGTTGTTATTCTGTATGAAAATGGAAGTGTTGAGGCTACCTGTAACTTGTCTGGAAATCTGCATCGTCATAAATTTCTTATATTGAACACTAAAAGCAACGAATCTGAGCTGCAATTGAATCGGTTACCCCAGAAGACCTGATCAAAATATGGGAGATCAAAGTTCGCTTGGACGTCTATATATTGCAAGAATAAAAATCTTCCACAGTATAATAAAAATGTGTTGAAAAATTTGCAAAGGTTTTTATAAAGGGCAAAATAGTGCTGAGATTTCTACGTATACACTTTTTAAAAAGTGACTGAGAAAAAAAATGATGAAAATCAAAGGAAGATTCTTCTACGATTAAACTGGAGATGAGGAGCTCAGTATAAAATACAAAATATATTTTAATGGAGAAGTAACTCGTATTGTAGCCTACAATAAATTAACATTTTAATTCACAAGGCCTTTCAAAGTCAATAATCAATTTCAAGTTGAATCCAAAAATATTTATTGGTACACATATTGTAACAAGGAATTAAATATAGAATATTTAATTCCTTGTTGACAAATAGTTGACAAATTTTTAAACTAATATTTTAATCTGTAAAGCAATAAGATATCTACATATGAAATGCTGTACTGAGGAAAATGAGTTATTTTGTTTAGGAAAAATATGAATTTCGGATCAGTATTAAAAGATGTTACGTTTTCCATGTATAAAGTGTCATTTGCGTGTAGCTCTTCTTCTTTATAATCTGGTTTCAGTTTTTTTTTAATGTTAGAAAACATCATTAAATTAGAAAGCATACCTAGCAATAATTGATTTTGTAACTTGTTTGCATTTACAACAACTCTTGTTTCCCTTAAATCCCTTAAAAGATTCTTCTTTTAATCTTAGTTTTAGCAGTTTATTTAAAACATAAATTTGTATGTGAATGTAGAGTTTAGTTCCAGTTCACCTTCCTCTTAGTGTAGCGAGACAATGAGGATACCTCTTCACCTAGTTTACACCATATTTTTATATTTTGTAGTTTAGGTGACTCTGATGTCGAAACGATGTAAAGAGTTCGTATTGAGCTTTTTCGTCGCCAACTTTGTTGTATATCTCTAGATGACTCCAGATTCTAGGAGTCAAGTCTGGAACAGCGTAATATTCAGACGCTGCACTAAGAGGAAGGTGAACTGGAACTAAACTCAATATACATACTATATCAACCCTTCCTACCATAGGTACATTATGTGTAGGAAATTCGGTTGCTCTGTCGTGCCTAGAGATCGTGTCAGACACATCGTAGTCCATCTACTCAATTGTGCACCTCATGAGACTATGAGAATACTTCTTAACCTAGATTACATTATATTTTTATATTTTGTAGTCTAGGTGACTCTGATGTCGAAACGATGTAAAGAATTCGTTTTAGCTTCTTCGTCACAGACCTTTTTGGATCTCTTAGACAAACAAGATTCCAGATTCTAGGAGTCAAATCTGGAACAGCGTAATATTTTAGACGCTGCACTAAGAGGAAGGTGAACTGGAGCTAAACTCTACACTCTCACTGTATGAACCATTCCTACCACAGCTACGATTTGTATAAGTTTGTATGTGATGTTTTTAACATGTGTTATTAATAAGTATTATGTTGCAGAATTGTAATTTTGAAAGGTGTTTCTTGCTAAACAAAGAAACGAAAATAAAAATAAAAATTGTATATCCAATAGTTCTAAAATATGATATGTAACATTGTTCATATCAAATTTCGCCAGAACACTCATACATACAAGAAAGGTTAAGGACTAAAAATTACTTTTTTGAATTACATACCTTGCGTGTTAAATTTGTATTACAAGTAACTAATGTTATGATCCAAATGAAAAATTAAACCAAGTCCTTCTTGGTGATGGCACATTGAGTATAATCTTTACACACACACACACTCACATATATACATATATTTCTTGTGTGCGTGTGTATGGGGCTGAACTCCTCCTAAACGGGTGAACCGATTTTAATGAAACTTTTTGTGTGTCTTCAGGTGGATCCGAGAATGGTTTAGATTCACAATTCGGTCCAATTTAAATTGATTATTTAATCAATATTTTATTTATAAACTGTTCTTGATTTTGGAATGTTTTATCTTCGATCCGGCAGACTGCGCTACGACACATAATACAAAGTGAACTGATACTTAACAGCTGTTGATACTTTCAGCTGAAGTTCATCGAAGAGGCAGAAACATTTGTTTACATTTAAAATTTAGAAAATTATTATTGTAAAGTGCTTGATCAGTAATGTCATGCAGATTACATAGAAGAAGTTATTGCCTAATTTCAAATTTAGATTACACTAATGATCAATAAACTATCCAATGCAATGAAAATACTATTAAACGCTGTTATAAAAACCACCTCAAAAAGCCGTACATGTTTGCACATAAGGTAATCGAATTTGGTTAGATCGAAGGTAAATGAAAAGAGCCGAAAGAAGACACTTTATGATCGAAATTGGTTTTCGTTGATACATTTTCTTGATCTGAGCACAAAAAAATCTTAGACAAAAAATTAATTTTAACAGACCGAATTTGATTCTTTATAACCTAATTAGTTTATCGAAATTCATCCATATAAATTAATTGTACTGAATAACATATCCACACCTAGCAAAAACCACGAAAGATAGAGGCAGGAAATATGGTACCTAGCTTCATAATGTGCCCAAGAGGTTCACTAAGGAACGACTATCAATTATGTCAGGAGTATTTAGAATGTATAGTGTACTGTTTTTCAACAGAAAATTGCGAGTGATGTCGCGGGCAACTGCTAGTTTATTATATTTAAATTGAACTGAGATCAAATATAAATATGTTTTTAAACGTCTACATATCTCAGGTACTGTAGTAGTTATTATTGAGTACAATACATTTATCAATAACTTTGTAAGTATAGTATGAAATCAGCTATGAAACAAGGACACTGCGTAAAGAATCCACTAGTGTATTGTTTAGAAAAATATTATTGTAAGCTCTATGTCCTGCTCTTTAATTGTTTGGCAACTTGGTTACTCTTCTGTGGTACGTTCTGCGTTTGTAAATAGAAGGCTCTATCCCAATTGCATCATCAGCGCTAAGGATAAAACTTGTATCGGAACCAGTAAGTCAATTTGCATTGTAAGAGTAAACACTAATTGTTCAAGATTAATTGTAGTTTCATAAACAGGAATATGTCAAATTTCAAATTGATCTTATTATAATCTTTATTTTTAGGTTTACATTAGGATTTTTCGTAGTAGTAGGGTGTTCTATTTAAGGATAGTAATTTGTTCTTCGTGAAAATCTATGCAATCACTCATGATTTGATCATTATAATGATATCCTAAAAATATATAGGTTACTAAATGATGCACACTCATCTAATATAATTAAAAAATGCAGTAGATATTTATGGAATCGATAAAGGGTTTAGAAGGCCCTTAAAAGAAATAAATCGTCAGCTGCATTAGTTTTGGTGAGATTGTAAATGGAATTGCATCGAAAAAACTAGAAATACCAAACAATGAATGCGTCCAGAGTTTATATTTTGTAGCTTGACACACTTACAATGAATCGGCAGACGCGTATATAAATCAGCGTCACGCTAACCGACTATACAGCTGAAAATAGCAACTTTCAGCCATCCTCTTTATCTAGTTGGCTATAAATAATATAAGTAATATTTTTGTATCCCTATACACATATAATTTACTTTAAAACATTTCATTCAGTATTTTATTACCTTTTTGACGTTCTCGCATTTCAGATTCTACCAAAATTAATTTGTCTAAAAGTGTATTTATTTCTTAAGGCAAATGGCTCTATCGATTTCACAAATAGTTAGGCAATGTGATATTATTATACAATGTAGGAGTACGCCACATCACGTGTCGCGTAACAGGCTTTGCTAAGGTTGCATACAAAATTTCATTCTCGAAATATCCTGCAGTCAAATAGACGGCAAGAATAGAAATTTATGCATTCTCCTTGCAGACAAGAGAAAAGAAAATTGTGTCAACCTACTGTCTTCAATGAGGATCAGCAAGAATAAAACTTATTCTTGTCTTAAATAAAGAAAAAAAGTTTCGTTACTTTTGTATTATCCGAAGGCCACTATTTTTTGGACGCGTTTTCCTTATTGCGGACCAAACTAAATTACAGCGAAGGTGATTATTCATGATAAAATAGAAATTAATCATGTGCACGGCAATCAATAAAAACAAAACTAAAGGGACAAGAATGAATTATTCGAAAGTGACAGGTGATTCGTGCGTCTAGGCCTATTTGGAGGCGATTTGGTGACTGCAAGTATGCCTCATCGGGTATTTTTAAATTCATTATGAAATAAGGAAAGTACTATGACATACAATGGAGTTTGTTTTGGTCCCTGATAAGTAAAACTTGTTAAAAATATTGGCCTTCGGCTAATACCAAAGTACCATAGGTTTATGCACAATTTTAAGTCTGAAAATGGTTTTTATCGAGATATCACGCCACATGATTCATTCACATTTTTGTTAACGTTTCATAGCAGCGTTGAAATAATAAAAGATCCAGTAAGGTAGGGAGATTTTTTTGTCCATTGGAGCAAGAAGCTTATAAACTGCAGTAGTCTTATAAGTACATTTGCGGTGTTTCCGGGATGACAGGATATTCTGGATGGGTACAGTTGGGGGTTAGGACCGCCTCCTATCGAGATCCATTCGGAAGAATTTAAGGCACTGATCTCAAGTCATGTCCCCTTGAAAGAAGGGGAGGCCAGTTCTGAACAAGCCTCTCCAGTCAAAGCAGACAGAGGGTGGCACACACTATGTCTAAGCTAGCAAGAACCTTTGACTCTTAGGGAACAAACCCCACCAACTCCAACAGTCATTTCCCGCAGTGGACTAGATCTATCGAATCCCAGAATCTCTACATTTTGGTTAGTGATGAGCCGACTCATGGACATCCATAAGGTTGTCCGGATTTAAGTGAAACATCGGGTTTTGCTGTGCCCAGTGGTAGGTTCAACCGGAAGGAATAAACCAGCCAAAAGTGATCCCTGCTGGGTTAGGCAGGTAGGTTACTACAACGCAAGAGTGCACTGAAATCAGATCTTGTTACCAACTTTTAACATTGACTTTCACTCAATTATTTTTTTTTATATACGAATAATCTACGTGTAAGATATATATCGCATATTAAAATCTCAAATTCTTGTACTCAGCTTGTAAAGATAAGACCCATAAGACCAATGTAAAGATATTTACTAACGCTCAACAGAATCCCGTAGAGTAATGTGCACCATCATTGAACACAATGTTGTTAGTGTATAAATGTTAATCATGCTGACAGAAATGAATGTTTCCCAACCCCACAAGTGATAAGCTTCGCTAATGCTCAGCCAATTTGAGGAGTGGGCAACAGCTAGTACATGCACAAAATAAATCCAACTCATACTACCATCTTAACCGGAAGACAACGTTCCTATAGTGTGTAAGTAGAAAAAGAACAAGGAAGAGCGAGGAAGCATGTATTAAGGAAATTATGGAAGAAAATAAGGAAGTTGTGTGGTTGGCTTGAGTCATGGTGGTTTTTATTGTTAGGTTGGATCTTGGGTAAACTGGTTAGTCCCCGGGTTGTGGTTGGATGGTTGGCCCTCGACTCTCATTATGTATCAGTCATGCAATACTAAAACCTGTTACCTCTTGAAATGTTAGGGCTGTGCACTTTATCTAGTGGAAAAAGAAAAAAAAACCTGTGACTATAGATACAATATTATAGTAAACCATTAAAACACATGTTATACTGAAAATAATAAATATACTCAACATTTTAAGAGCATTTCATAAGAATTGTTTAATTTATTTATGTTAAAAATTAAAAAAAGAACTTAATCAAAATCCAAGTTATGTAACATTCAAAGATGTATTGAAAGCATATATTTAAATAGACAGAAATGAAAAAAATTAAACATACGGTCTGATATATAAGATCACAAACATAGTGTAATCCAATTTTTCCTAACTTGGAAAATAATTTAAAATAATAAATTTATCGTCCATCTAATGAATTCTGTTGAAATTGGCAGAATAAACATTATGAGGGTGGAATTTCTAAACACTTAGCACATGGTCTATTTACAAGGTATGGGGTGACTAGCTCATTCTAACTATAATTCACTCCTGTTCATCCATGACAGCCTTCAAATAAGTTAGAGAAATTATTAAAACCCACTATTATATGCCTATGCTTATACTATTATATATAGCATTACAATTAATTTTCCATACTATTAATTACATACATAATTTTATTGACTGTGCCAGTGACTAGTGGTTTCCTTTGAGAGAAGGATATATTTAGTTGAAACCGTTCAAGTCATATTTGAGAAGCATCTCAAAAAAACTACAGTTCTCTCATTATGAGTCAGTAGAACACGATGTTGCTCCAGAGCTAGATTTAGAAGAAGTTGTCAATTACCGTGTTCTCAAGAAAGCAAGTAACAAAATAGTGTATAAATTGATTTTAAACCAGCTTGAAAATGTTGTAGTAAAGTTTGGTGTAAAGTACAGTGCTGGCCAAATTATTAGACTAAAGTACATTTTTGTGTTTTTTCTTCTCAATTTTTACTAAAAAAAATTTTTATTTCATTTTGGTATATGTTAAAGTATATACCCTCATTCGTGTGTTACTTTAGAATAGTATTAGCAGAAAATTTGGTAATTTTATGTTGGCGGATGGCAACACTACCTGTTTTGTTTATAATCTGCCTTTACAAATCTACCAGCTCCATAACCACAATCAGGTTACAGTTAATTTTTCATGTGGTTAACATGTTTTAGGTTCAGTAGATCTTTCTATTAGTGTGTTCCGTTATTATTAAAGTAAGTTTAAGGTCATTTGTGAGTGTATGAAACCACGTTTTTACTTCCTTATTGGCTATTTATAGAATTTTCAGGAAATGGGTAAAAAGGCGGACCAAGGAACATTTCACCAAGGAAATGTGCTGTGGCCAAGGTTCTTTTGGAACAACATCATTACACACAAACTGAAATAGCACACAGACTAAATATTTCACAGAAGTCAGTTAGTAGGATCAAGAAAACACTTGATATCAGTGGTATTTATAAATCCAGCTGTATCGGAAAATGTGGCCGGAAGAAAGCGTTAAGTCCAAGGATGGCCAGAAAGTTGAAAAACATGACACTAGTCAATAGAAAAATGACCAGCAAGGTTCTTAGTACAGCTGGATTTATAAATACCACTGATATCAAGTGTTTTCTTGATCCTACTAACTGACTTCTGTAAAATATTTAGTCTGTATGCTATTTCAGTTTGTGTGTAATGTTGTTCTTCCAAAAGAACCTTGGCTACAGCACATTTCCTTGGTGAAAGGTCCGCCTTTTTACCCATTTCCTGATAATTTTATAAATAGCCAATAAGGAAGTAAAAAAGTGGTTTCATACACTCACAAATGACCTTAAACTTACTTTAATAATAACAGAACACACTAATAGAAAGATCTACTGAACCTAAAACATGTTAACCACATGAAAAATTAACTGTAACCTGATTGTGGTTATGGAGCTGGTAGATTTGTAAAGGCAGATTATAAACAAAACAGGCAGTGTTGCCACCCGCCAACATAAAATTACCAAATTTTCTGCTAATACTATTCTAAAGTAACACACGAATGAGGGTATATACTTTAACATATACCAAAATGAAATAAAAAATTTTTTTAGTAAAAATTGAGAAAAAAAAACACAAAAATGTACTTTAGTCTAATAATTTGGCCAGCACTGTATAGTAATTTGTAAATTTATATAATATAGAAATTTTGTGTCTCTGATGTTTAAAATTTATCAGTTTTCAAGATAGTAACGAACCAATAAAAAAGATAACTTATGATTGCGAAATATCGTTTTCCATTTATAATTGAAAATAATATCAACTATATACGAGATAGATAGGGTAGAAACCAAAAAAGTTAAACTAGTGAAATTCCCCAATGCTGTTTGTTTTTATTTATCAATAAATAGACTAATTTATTGCCAGATTTTATTTAATATTTAATTGTTATTAATATAGTCTTAACTATAATAGGAAAAAGGGGTTCAAGATGTGTGCCAAGCTGAGGGGACTGACATTAACTGTTTGCACCATGCGCCACACAAGCTGAAGTCTGCTCTGATGAAGAATGTCAGATGAATTAGTCAATTAGGATTATGTAAGGTGCTCAATCAGTCAGGAGCATTAAGATGCTTAGTAGTCAGTCAGGATTAAGTAAGGTGCAGTTATAGCTCCAATGAGGCAGTTACTGTTAGGGCCTTCTCTTTTAAAACATATGCTAAATCCGTTTAAATTGTTAATATTAGCCTATATAATCTATAATTTTAGTGTGCATATACAGTTGTGACTCCCAGAATATGTGAAACTATTTTATATAGTCCATTTTTTGGGTATGTTCCATACATTTTAAATCAAATATGGATACATTAATCTCCTAGGGGGATCCATGATCCATTATTTTCAAAACTTTTCCATTTTTACCAAAATATATTAAAACTTGTTTAAATGTATTTAATAAAGCTTCATTATTGTATTTTGAACATGTGAAGCTAAAATGTAATATAGAAGAATGTATTAGTACTTTTATTGATAAGATTAATCATATTAAATTGATGTAAAAGTGTTTGTCAAGTGTTGTGATATTCAAAATGTTTGATGCTGCTTAGTATTTTAGGATAATATAATCTTATTTATAAACAATTGACATTTTAGTAAATTTGGACATTTTAAATGAAATTGTAAACTATAAATTATATTCAAACTAATTGGTTTAAGCTCATGATTGAAACCAATTATAATTATTATATAGAAAAATAAAAACTGCATATACTACACCAATTGAAATTAATGTTGAGTAAATAAAATAAAAATTTTAAGAATTTTTTATGCCAGTGCAGAGTAAATGAACTGAGGTATAGCTCACAACTGAATAATACTTTTCACACTACTAAGTACTAAGCACTTCAAATATCTGGTATGAATACAGTATGAATTAAAAGTTGAAAAGCTTGTAGAATCAGCCCTATTCTGAGAATCCAATGCATGAGGATTCTCAGACTGTCCAGACAGTTAAGGTATCTTCTGCTATAGTGGCATCTCCTTCACTTTATTTTATTTCCAATAAAAATCTAAGAGTCAGATGAGAGTCAAGCACACAGATGAGGGGAGAAAAATAACATTGTTATGTACTGTTGTTTAGATCAGACAGCAACTCATTTTTTGTCTAAAAAATTATTCACTACTGATATTTCTATACTATTGTGATGTAAGTAATATAGGATAGAATCATAAAGCTTGAAATAAACTTTCAGTTGTAATCTCATGGAAACCATAAGGAATATGTTTATGATTTAGATTCGTGTAGAGTTTCTCATGGGGAAACAACAAATAGTATGACTTGAATGCTGATTGTAAGATTCCTGACAATTATGGATGTTGTTGTGTTGAAAATGATAAAGATTCAGATAACCTACCAAAGTAGTCACTGTCATCATGGATGAAAATCTGATCCATTTATAACTATAATACAAAACGATCATTATAATCCAATTGTGTTATACTCCACTTTACAGCTATTATATCCATTTTATGAATTATTTCTGGGTTTAGGTTATGAATGTCTAGGAGGTGTAAATTTTGTTTTTAAAAACAACTACTTTTACAAAGCTAGGGATTTTTTACCTCAGGATTTTATAAGGCGATATCATTTAAAAGTGTTTGTTTTTTGTTATACCTTAAAGTGTAGAATACCACAGGGAAGCTGAAATTATGCCTGTTGTTGTGATAAGTTTTGATGGTCTGACCAACAGTGACAGTGATCAACACTACTATGCCCTACAGTACAGTTTGTAGTATTTCTCAGATCGGATACTGAACGGTCTGGTAACCAAAGTGTTAACTCGTAAACTAAATTATCAGACTACTCGATCAAATAATTTACATTTCTGATTTTGTGAAATATGTATGTACTAAGATTAGTCTATTTAACAAATTGATGCAAATTGCACTCTGAATATGCATTTCCACTCATTGATTTGGTGTTCACCATTTTTATAGAATATATAGAAAATATTTCAACATACAGTAATCTTTGGATTGGTATACATGGAAATCGTATTGTAAAAGACTGTGAAACATTATATATATAGGGCTCCCTCAAGAAGTAGCTCAACTACTGATGACTAGAAAAGTGAGAGGGAAGTACGCAAGGAAGGTCTTAACGATGATCTTGGATGTAGAAACATGACAGTATGAGTAGAAAGGAGTGTTGTGTAGTTTTTGTGTGGAAAACGAATACCTCTGGGTAGTGAGAAAGCTTAATCATAAACATTTTCAGTGCTGTTTGACCACTGGAAGTATCCATATACTGTATTTATTTGCAGATTAGAGAAGAGACTGCACAGTGTAAATTAAGATTATTTATCTATTTTATATTTAAGTATAAGAAATGGAAGGTAAAGCAACATTTAGACATTTCTTCATGGTAAAAAGAACTTGAGGACTGATAGAATGAGAGTTGCCATCTCAAGTGTAAGGCAGTGTAACGAAATTTTATGTGTAACATTAGCAGTGAATGTAAGAAAATGTTATTGGAAAAACACTAGTCCACTAGTAAACCTAGGCAATACAATAGCTTCACGTATTTTATTGCACGGGAATGATTTTAGAGCCTGCGGTCGTCATTCCTAAAGGAATAATCAATAATGGAAGATAATTTCTAAATATCTCTATTACTGATAATCACTTCCTCTGGATATATTTACTTAGATATATATCTTTATGAGTTTGTACATTGCTGGGTGTATTATAGGCTACATACGGTCGTGGCAGTGGTGTATACAGAAAATTATTTCGGGGGGGGGGGGAAGAGTGGCTGACACACTGGGTGGTTTAGGAAGTATACAATACTCTCCAAAAATAGGAGCTCGTGAATCTTCTCTTGGAAAATTAAACAAGCTCTAAGCATTAAGACCTCATAATGTGTTGTAGCTTAAAACAAACTCCTGAGTGCAATTTTAATGTTTATTTTTTAAAACTTCAGGAGGGGGAGGGTTTGAGCTCTCTAACCCCTCTCCCCTTATATACACCTATGGTTCATGGAGTAGTTCATGTATTTTTTTTACCTGTTAACATTTGAATATGGAAGAAACATTTGAAACCAACAATCACAGGCTTTGTACACACAGAAAGCATCAACAGATTTTTCCGCATCCTTAAAAACACTACAAGATAATGATGTTTGCACTGTGGTGAAAGGAAGAATATCTCTACTATATTGCTTGATTTAGAGCAAAAGGTTCACATTAGTACAAGATATATCATTTCAAAACTGGCTGTATGGCTTTATTGTTTATTGACAATGTAACAGATCTCAATTAATAATTTGAATACTAGTGTTATTGCAAGAAACTAATCTTCCATACTCATGAGAAGTTTAAACATTATATTTCAAGCCCAAGTGCATTAAACAATAGTTTATTTGCCACAAGCCAGGTTTTCAATACGTTCCATACTATAGTAGATTTATCTTTTAGGTTCATTTCATAGACATATTTCTATTGTAATCACCCTCATGACAGAATCTGTTGGGAACTCCTGATCATAACAACACAGACCACATAATATCATAAAATTTAACTCAACCACATCACAACACAGACAAAAAAGATATATTTTTTAAATATATTATGCTATTTTAAACAACTTTATTGTTTTACTTCTTATGATATCTCTTAAGATTTCAAGTAGTGGCGACCTTTCAAAGCTTAGAAAAAATAATGGTTATATATAAGTTATTATGTATTCTAGCATAAAACAAAAAAGTGTTTTGGAGTTCTCATATCGTTTTTTGATATCTCGTAAGATCTCATGTATTTCAAAACATAGATCAAAATTAATTGATGTTTTTCTTAAAATTGTTAACCAATTTCAAGCAATATTTATTCTTTCTAATTTTCAATAACTCTTAAGGTTTTAAGATTGTGGCCGTTAAAGTTATAGAAGTATATAATTGAACCAGTGTAAGTGAATATATTTACAAACAATTTCCGGTTAATTGTAACTAAATCAAGTCCATGGTTTTGCAAAGAAATTTGTATGCTTACAATGTAATTTGTCTTGCAGGGTTAGTTATAACCAGGCTCAGACTCAGACCGGTTTTATTGGACAATTTTACTGGGGCCCGGGCTCTCAGGAGACCTGGGCTGGGCCTCGCCACACATCTGTTTGAAGGGACAGTGTCGACGGACGAAATAGCTCAATCTAATAACTGTAATACTATTATAGGTTAAATTTGATCGTTCATTACAATTTCGAAGAAACTGTGACTATTACTTTAAATATAATAATCTTACTTTTGATTTCACAATATCAATTGTGTTTAAGCGCATTTAAGTGGAAAAGTCAATAATAGTTACTGTGATGAAACAACAAATACATCAACACTCGTGTCCAGCCTGACCCGATGAATCCTAATAGGAATGTCAATACAAAAGACGAATTATCTGCAATACTAATAATATTATAAATGTAATAGTGACTTTGTTTGTTTTACTTTCACGCAAAAACTATTCAACCGATTGTACTGAAAATTTACATGGACTTGGAAAATTTTAATTCAAATTCATTTTTTGTTATAGCTCCTGGTATGAATATAGGCCTAAGAATCAATTCTTTTTAAAACATTCCTCCGAGCTATGCCTCACTGGTCTCTAAAGCAGCAAAAAATCCCATCTTGGTTTCTAAATATGTTTAATATGTATTGAAAGAGCCTGTTTAATGTAATCAACTGTTCTGTATAAACGTTGTATTATGCCAGTGTAACAATATGTTTAGTTAATTTAATCAATATTTTCAATTTGTTAACATTTATAGAGTGAAAGCACAACAAAAGTTACAAAACTTCTTATTACAACATCGTGGCAATAAGGCAAACCAATTATTTTATTCTAGATTTTTATTATTGAACTAAATTAGGAATGTGTACATGCAAGGTATTAATTTTCGTTTTCTTAGACGTTGTGGGACAGTATATTTACAGTAGCTCAAAGACCAAAAACGGAGGGACTGGGCATTGACTTGATTCAACAAACTATTCGTTACATGACTACAATTTAAGGAAAACAAGTGAGTGCAATAAGTCCGTGATTATACCAAGTGGAATCACATGAGACTCTAAATGCAATTTTTATGACAGAAAATTGTCATGAGGACATCACATCCATTTCTCGCTAATAAGGTATATTATTCTGATTAGTTTATATATATATATATATATATATATATATATATATATATGTGTGTATATGTATTTTACTGTATTGTATATTATCTTTACCTATAGATGACGACTGTCATAATGTAATTATTGAAATTTGTAAGTGTTATAGATGTTGATTTTGGTTTTTAATTTTCACTAAAAATGTCTATACCCATACAATTAAGAAAATTGCACTGTTTTGAATTCAACCTTATAAAAAAATTACATCCAGGTCTATTTATATTGTTTCTCTGAGCAAAATAGCAAAATCAAAATATAATTCATTTGAACTAGAAGTACAAAACCTGAAATAATAATTGTTCGCAATTTTGTTTAACTTCTGATCCTCCTAATCACGAACACTGAAAAATCGGTACCTGATGCATTATATAAATATCATCCATTTTTTATATATTTTTTTTTATCCATTTATATAGTTCCATTTTTTAAATATCATAGGCCACTATTGTATTATTACAAGGCCTTTTACTAAGAAAGTTATGAACTTTGACTTTGAAGTTCCTTTACATTTATCTAAAATAATTACAAGTGTTACTGAAATTGTAGGTGCTATTCAAATAAATACACAGAATGTTTTATATTGCCACGGAAATTGCGGGCAAAATTGAGTATATGTGTTAGTTGCGAATAAAAATAAAATGAAAAAAGCACTTTAAAGATTTTTCTCACAATCATTAATATCTAAAAAAATTTATCTGATAACTAATTGACTAATCACTATACATTTTTAGAACTCACTAAATTAATTTAAACAATGCTAAAAATGGTCCTATTAATAAGATCTTTTTCACATTTATTTTTAGCTGCATACATTGAATCTTATTATCATCAACAAAATAATAAGATGTTGTCAATGGGTTAATGGGGGAAGGGGGGTGAAGCGGTGTGATGCGGCCGCTGTGTGTGGCAGGACATGACGGGGCCAAATGAATATCTTTTCCAGGCCCTGCCAAAGCTTGAGTACGGCCCTGGTTGTAACTAAATCATGTCCATGGTTTTACAAAGAAATTTGTATGCTTATAACATAATTTCTCTTGTACTGAAACCGTACAGTATGGAGTTTTTAATGCTTGAAAGTGTTACAATTATGTTAACATGCCAATATTGAGAGTTATTGTCCCACCAGTATTATGTAAATTAAACATCTAAACTAATCATGTATATTCAGTTTGACATTTTGGGATGGCGGCCTCATGTAAAATCTACCTTTCTTCCGAATGAGCTGGAAGGAGTATTTTAAATTTGTATTAGTTAACTTCATGTTTGCAAATAGATCTGTATTACACCACATCAACATACTTTGTAGTTAGGTCTAGATCTGCACCTAATACTGCCACTGTAAGGATGATTACTAAGAACTCATCATATTGAACATTTGAATTTAATGAAAACATAAAATATAACTTTATCATACTGAGTTGCTACATAAATAATTTAATTTTTTACATTAAAATATACATGTTTAATAGATATCTAAACAAGTAACAACAAATTTAGTTTTTTTTATCTAATAAAATTATACACTAACACCATGTTTTATAGATGAGTGATACTGATACATTCAAGCAAATAACATTTCTCTGATTTACACAAAATACTTGTACATTTACATTAGTTTTGCCAACACAATCTGGTTCTAGAAACAAGCTCTGGTTTGCATTAACTTTGACTAATACAGTTTAAAAAGCCAAAATTATGGGGCTGTTTCTCTTACTCTATTTGCGCCTATGACACCACTTCTAGACAGATAATATGTTTTTCAAACAATATACAGGAAATTGTTTATCAGCAGTTAAGGCATTTATAAAGAACCACAAAAAACAATGAAATAAATAAATATTTACTTCCACAGGGTAACTATGCCTATGCCAGTTTTAAAGTTTGATTTTAAATGTTTTTTACATCTAACCTTTCTTGTAATATTGAGACAAAAACATATAATTAAACATACAAATCTATACTTTAGTAGCGTCAATCATCTAAAGTACCGATCACCAAGTTATATCAAAATATCAATCATATAACTACTGTTATATTGTAAAACCTTTAAAACTATATAAAATTAAATAACTTTCAAGAAACATACATTGTTTATAATAATTAATATTAAAGACCAATTTAATAAGCAGATTAAAAAACCTACTCATGTTTAACTGTCTTCATCAAATACATTACAGAAGCAAGTTCATTAAGTTCTAAGTAATTAAAATTAAAAATTATTTTTTCGCTACTACTCAAATCAGCTACAATATCAGATACAGTACAGTGACAATTTGTTGAGTTAACTAAGAGTGTAAGAGGAACATTTTATTACAAAAGTGCAGTTATCCAGAAATATTGCAATCATGACAGAATTGTGTGACTATTTTCTATCACACTTAACAAAATTGTATGTAAGATCTGGTTTTGTTGTAAAACTTGCACATTTGGAGCTTCAGGATTGTTCTGATCACCTGAGACTCTATAATTCTACTGGTGGGTGTCATTGGCCAGTGGGTGCATCCAAGCCTCATCAAATATATACATAGTAATCATAAATTATACATAAAATATAATACACAAATATATTATTAGGTACTACATTTCATTGCAATTTCACTGAAGGTGTTGATTATTGAGAATTACTGCAAATTCAATGGTACATATTTTATTCACATTTGTAGTAGAATATACATGGAAATTTAACTGTTTGCAATATCCAAAATCAGCAAATTCTGCGGATATTAGGGAATACTTTCTTTTGCATCGTGTTCCTGAATTTATTAACTGTATCACTTTCAGGGTACACAATGCTGAAGCTTTGTCTCAAGGTTACTACAGTACGTATATATTTAAGGAATTTCTCAAAATGTACTGAAAAACAACACTTAAATATTGAAAAAAATGACTGTAATAACTACATGCTATTCAGATAGAGTGTATTTTGCAAATCTTGCCACTCTACATAACACGTGTCATATTAATTTTCAAAATCATCTAACAACAATACACGTTACGAACTCTCTTCTTTCTCTCACTAAAGCATTGAGTCTTTACAATTTGGAATACGTAATTGAATACTATATCATTACACAAAAAGAAATATAAAATAAAGTAACTTCTTATTTTGTGTTGAAGATTGTTCATAATCTTGACATTGATGTTTGGGTTTAGTGGTGAGAGGCTGCGGCGGGAGCTGGGTTGGATGCGGCTGGAGCAGGGGCTGCAGGCTGCTGCATCTGAGGGGGCATCTGCTGCATGGGGGGGTACATCATCATTGGAGGCTGCTCCTGCTTGTCTGGCATGAACTTGGCTGAAACCGTCATATTTAAATCAACAGAGTCTCTAGAAAAGTGTAGCAACACACTGAAAGCCGTTATATTTCATGTTTGGGTGGCGTGAGTGATGTTTGTGACAATAGCTCTATTTACTGATCCAGCTACTCTACAGCTAAAGTACTGTAAGTACAGTATGCACGAGCTTTGTAGCAAATGTGTTGCAAGAGCCATCAGATGGCATTTGTCCGATCCAAACAGTTACGTCACCAAAATATAGAGAATTTCTAATCCACATTTTTCATAACTAAACTAATCACCTGATCCATCCATTGCCAGAAACCATTAATTGATGGCATTAGCTTAAAATCCTTGGTTGCTGATAATCCGTAGTCTTTAACAGCATCAACTTTCTACCCCCTATTAACAGTGTAGTAATGGAAACAGGTACAATATCTAAACTGAAATAAATATCTGCAACTTAATTGAAAAGTTTAAAATAAAGCTATGAATTTACGTGATTAAATAATTGTTATAAGTAATAATATTATGAGTTTATGCAATGTATAACTGTACTAGTTACCTATTCACCTTGTAAAAAGATTTTTAAATGGTGCAGTACCAAAACAGACAGATGGTAACTCCTTTGCTATGGAATTGTATTTATGGTATCCCAGAACAATGTGCAGCATATAATACATAATATAATATAAAAGACAGTTTTACTGATTTTACCTCCAATTAAAAAAGAATTTTTTACACATAAATTAATTTGTATGCATTATTAATATTCAAAAACGTGTGTTAAAGTTAGTCTTCGTTTTAGAGCATTCATTCCCTTAGTAATTAAAGACTTTATATTATCTAACTGTGTGGATGGAACCATTCGACTTTGTATATAGAAAGTACGCATGCTGTATAGTTTTGTTTATGTGATTTCATGCTCTAAATTTTCTAACCTACAAAAATGTTACAAGATAAAAAGCTTACCTTCACAAAAGTAACGGAGTTGCCAAACCTAGTCCAGTTCATCAAGTTGCATCTGTTTCTATTACTTAAAAGAAAAAAGATTGTAAAAATCATGAAATGAACATGCACAATTCCCAACTCGTCTTGTTGAATATATTCAATTGTTAGGATTAGTTCATTCTTCTTTTACTATTTTCATGATAATAACATCAATTAACAAAGTATTGAAAATTCAGTAAACTAAAACATTAATTGTACTACATTAATTTTCTCTGAATGATATTGACAAGTGACTTTGTAATAAAATTTGTAATTGTAATTTTCCAATAAAATTTATATTAAAAATAATAAGAATTATTTTGTAGTTCCTCATTTCCAAACAAATAATTATTAGAAATTTGTTTATCTATTAAATTTCTAAAAGTTATGGCCCAAATAAGTTTTACTATATGTGTTTTGATTAATTAGTAATATTTATAAATTGTGTCATCACTTATTGGATTATTTATGTTTACAATGCTTTATAAGTGAACTTTTTCACTCTTAATGGTTGTTTTAGTACAAGAAATATTTTGATCAACTTAAAAAATATTAAAACAGAGATGGTAATTTATGCAAGTTAATATAATGTTTTTCACTTAGTAATATTTCATGAAATGATAGGACTTTAATTATTAGAGACTCATTTTTAATGTATTCATTAAATTACACAAATGTTTTTATAAGTCTTCAAAATAAATCTATATTGAAGAAGAAATACCTATCAAAACCAAATGTTTTGTGATGGGTAAGAGTTATTTCTGTTTCTCCAACTGGGCTGTGCCATCACTTGCCTAAACAAAATATTTCTAAATGCAAATGAGTGCTAACAACTACATTAAAAGAGATCTTACGTTAGCGAACAAGGTCTGAGACAGATAGTTGAAGTTAGTGAGAAGTGTTATCTTACCAAGCCATCTTCTAAAACTCTCTCTTTTATAGTTTGCCTTGTGGTTTGAAGTATATTCCAATCTGGAGGTGTCCTCTCAAGAACTGATCACCCCATCATTCATCATTACTTGCATTGTGACTTATGGAATTGAATAGAAAAACTCCTTGACATTTCATAACCAAGATCGGCCTGAGTGTCTATCATAGGAAATCTATGCTAAGGTAAAAGCTATGTTTCACACTCAAGAAGTACATTTCCTTTTAGGAAGAAGGAGTCTAGGACTCTGCACTTAGTCTTCCGCATGAGTAGTATGTTAAGAAGATTTTTAATACTTTACTACCAAAGTTTAGAGTAGCTTCATATGGTATGTCTACCAACATCAGTAGCTGTGTCCCTTGGTAGTCAAAGTGTTTGGAATGGTCAGTTTTTTATGACAAGGGGAAAGATTCATAATTTTTATCCAAGAAGCTGTTAGATTTGTTATACAAAGCCTTAATCAGATAATTCCTGAATGTACATTTAAACATAGCATCACAAATGGATTTTTGGTATAAATTCTCATCAAGGCAGAAATGCAGTATGTAACTGAAGGAATTGAAACTGTCTCTTCGTTATATATTGCTTTTAGTATCTTCTTATAACCATACTCTCCCTCAGTAACTCACTGCTATTCCTCCCTGTTCTGCCTTGCTGGATTGCCTAGTATAAGGAAGAGCACCAACTATTTGCTACTAGTTGATTGTTTAACAGTAGCTCTACATGGTCTGCCTGTCTCTCCTGTGCAGTAGGTTTGATAAGTAACTGTACTCAGATCATTTGTCCTGATAAGTTAGCCTATAGAGTGTACCAGCAAAGAAAGCAATGTTTCTTGTAAATTCCTTGAATGGTATGAGAGATGATTGGAACATGAAGAATCTAAAATTGATATAGAATAAACTCATATTAAAGGAAAACTACTTGATGAATTGAATTGAACCAAATTATATTCTCCTAGTTCATAAGAAGCAGGAAAATGTTTCGGTGATTAAGTATTGAAGTTCTTTTCATCAGCCATCTTCCCTAACCTCACAGCATTACTGGTGTTTTTAAATGTAGTATGTTGTTTCTTAGACTATATAGAGTTGTTATATTTGAGGTTAAGGGAAATGCAAATTTTCACTAACATTATTTCAACAGTGATTAGAACATATTTTCTCTAAAATCTGACCTGTAGAAAACTTTAAATTTTATCAGCTTTATGTTATTTCATTGTAAATTGTTAAGATCTACACATGTTGACATTGCTAAGGTATTGAATTAGTTTAGCCAAGTATATTTTGGAAGTAGAAGATGTAAATGAGAGGATATCCAAGGTGATTGAAATGGCAGGTGACAAATTTATCATGTGCTACTTGATGTTAGAGAGGCCCATTTGTTGTTATTGATTTTTTCTATATTTATAAATGGTGTTTTGAGGGCTATGCATAGAGACTCTAACTTTGAAGTTAGTTTATTGTGATTTTCTCTTCTATTTCTGAGTCAAAGTAGGGGTTTCAGATAACTATATTAAGTTAAGTACTGTAAATGGAGTCAGAGCTGGTATTTGCATATGATCCCATTAAAGCACGTGTTTCCTTTCTCCCTGTGAGCTGGTAAACTTACATATTTCCTTCTGTGAGATGTTTTTGTGTCAAAGTCATTGGCGTTTTTAACGGAGAACTGTCCAAAGACTTTGTGTAATAAGAATTACAAAGAATGTTCATTCTCACAATAAAATTTTTATATCATAGAAATTTAAAGGTCAAGTTTAGATAAAAGTTGGGTAGAATTTTCACTTCCTTATAAAAGGGTTTTTTTCTTCTCTAATTGTTAACTCAAGGCTAATAGGCTTCGGAAAATCCCATTCCGCCTCATAGAAAAGGGTTCTTTGAAACTTCTGTAGTGTTAAAAAAATTGAATGTTGAAAATGTTCTACGCCTTCCTTTTTCTCCATCTTCATTATTGTTTGTGCTATATATGTTTCCTATTGGTGGTGAGTATCCTTCCCACTAAAACAGATGGTTAAAATTGTACTCATGGTCTAGTTGACAGAAAAGATAGTGTACAGAAGTCTCTCTAGAACATTGCATCTGCACGATCTAGTATCAGATCGAGGAATTACCATGCATGGAACATTGAGCATTGCTAGTGTTGACAAGTCCCAGTTATTAACCTCCTAGACCTGGGTTTAGATTGTCTTGGTGTAGTTTTTGATCTAAAGAATTATTTAACTGTTTTTCACCAATGTGGTAGTATTTTACTAATTTTCAGAGTTAGTAATTTAAAAAGTGATTGATACTATTATATTTTCCATGGTATAATGTAACATTATAAGTTCAAAGCAACCATTTGAGTCAATATATTTTGTCAATTTCTTCTTCCAAACCAAAACATGCACTTTAAAGTTAGTATGTACTCAACCAACTTACTGATTTCAACTGGAAACATATTGGAATATAAGACGTACATTTTATTTTTAAATGAAGAAAACTATGTATTTTCCAAGTTGATGATCAGACTTCTAGACTTCTTGCTTCAAGATATTTGTTTGGAAGCAACATAGAGTAATTTTATTTGAAGTCTCAGCCTTATGCCAAATTTGTACAGATTTAATATTTAATTACTTTGTTTGGCATCTATAATCTTGTTAATTATCTATAAAGTTCTACAATTATTTACCTTAAACTCAACCTCTTCATACACCTAAAAGTGAAAGTATTTCTTTATGCATAGTTACATATGCTCAGTTTTTATAAGGGTACTTTACAAACCTGAATGTGGTTAAAATGTTACCCTCTTGAGTAAATATGAAGTGTAAGTGAAAAAGTAAAGTTTCATTAAAACATGCCAACGTTTTAAATATCTAAATTAGTGATGGGATTCTAATAACTGCATAAAGACTTGGTACCAGTTTCAAAATAGTGGTCCAGAATCAATAAAATAAAATTTAGCTATTTTCAAAGCTAGAATAAACATTTTAAAATGTATAATATTGTCTTAATTTGAAAAGTTCCTTTTACGAATTCTAACGTATCATGTATACATTATGAAATAATTTTATTACATTAGTTACTGTAAGATATAGTTATTGATTTTGTTATTGCTGTTGTTACAAAAATATGTATTAAAATACACATTTAACCACGCATATAAACCACTAACAGTCTCTAGTATACAATTTTAATTTGATTGATCTTTATCAAATTTCATTCAGAATTAATATATTACTACTCAAATAAAGATATTACTACAAACTTGGCAAGAATAATTTTATTGATCCCATCCCTAATTTAAATAATAATTAAATGTGCTTCTCAAAGTTTGATCATACAAAAAATATTATTCACAAAATGCTTACCAATGAAAAAATCTCTCAACTGTGTAATAGTAAAAATGTTCAGTTTCTAATTGCGGGTTTTGCATATATTCCCATGCTTTATTAATTTCAGCCAAAGCAGAACGAGATCGCAGTAATAGTAAACAGCAAAAATTCAACAAGCAGAAACATTCTCAATGGTGTAAGTGATAGATGATGTGGTGCTAAAAACGGCAGCAATCGATGTCATAAGACCACAAACTCATCCATCCTACTACACACAATAGCATGAGTATCATTGTTAGAAAACATACATTAAGTTCTCTGAACAAAATTAATAACAATACAGTTCTCATTGTTTTGTATTTAGCTTCACCTTCCTATACATGATAATTATAGTATAATAACTACAATAAACCATTTACATTGTACTTGTAAATTAAGTAATCCATTACAAATAAGAGATTTGTAAGAAATGATTCCTGTACGATGAACACACATTTTTATCTAATATCTGAAATGTATATTTGAGAATGGTTAAAAAAGAGGAACATTGTATGTTGAGGTACAAGTAAATGTTTAATTGCAAACCCAATCCATATCTTTCAAACTGATAAAAACAGTTATTATTCTTTTGATCTAAATCCATAACACTTTTTACGCAACACATTTATTAATGGTTTATGTGAATTTTTGGTATCTAAACTATAACAAACATTTTATAAAATAATATGTAATATGTCTGCATTCATCTATCTGGTGGCTCCCTTTTTTAAATTCAGTAACAATTTGAATTCAGTAATGCTAGGAAAATTTAAACAGTGTTGTCAAAATATTAACAACATGAGATTTTTGTAATAAAAAAAATGGTTAATACAAAAAGTTTTACTGTTTGAAACAATGCATTTAGAGCTAACAATGCTATTGTACTTTTGTTATTAAGAGGCTTGCAAAAGGATCAATTATGAATATAAAATTGATTTTGACAAAAACTTTTTCTCCCACAGCAAGTTCTATCTCATCAGTCAGGAAAGGCTACAAAAAATTATTATTGTTTTCTAAGGCAAGAATATGGTTCAACATTTTAGTATTTCCATCCAAGGATTAATTAGTCAGTTATAAATTTATTTTAGTTTCATGGCTGCAAAGAGGAACAGTATTAATTTAATATTAATTTTAGGACATGTCATAATACTTTCTCCGTGTATATGTTTCATTCACCAGTAGAAAATGAGGATGATCTGTGTCACATTGGCATGACATCAATGTCAAGTTGAAAAAAAAAAAAAACAAAATGTCAAACATAATAAAAATAATTATATAATTAGATTGACTGTAAAGATCAGGAACACACTATGCCAGATAACAAGTTGGGGAGAGACTAGAAAAAAATGGGAAACATTATGGAAATGATGCCAGAATTACAGAACTACAACACTGAGGAGAAGTGTCCTGAACACATGCTGTTTAAGTCTGCCATACGATTAGAAAAAAGAGAATTTCTGAAAATGAGAAACATTGAGGGGATGATATCAGAATATTGGTACTACCATCCTGAGCAACATACTATATAGTGTATGTTTGGCTATCACTAGCAAAACGATGTGAAAATAACGCTAGATTGTCACACTCAACAGAACCAAATGCGATGATTTGAAGAATAAAAGCAAAGAGAGATTGATAGAAGGAAACCCTTGGTTTTTTTAATGCTACAGGACTAGCTAAAGTACTAACTTCACAGATAACTTGTCTTTGGTTAATTTCGTAATTGGAAAATATTGGTGATTCTCTTACTTATAAAATGGGAATCAATTGTGCATTCTATCCACATTTATTTATATAATATATTTACATTTATATTACATTTATTTATTTATTTCCACAGCATCCATAATTTTGCAATGGTTGTATATCATTAAATAGTCAACGCTACTCGGAGCTGAATTTGGCGAGGTTCTTTAGAGTCTTCAATTGATGAGCTTAGGTAATTCTGTGTTCTGAAGGAATAAAACACTTCTTCTTCTTTTTCTAAGAGGTGGCCTATTGCCATGCACTTAAGACTCTAGCGCCTTTTTTACTTAACCAATGGTGTGATATTCACTGTTGTCATCTAATGACTGTTTTGTATATTTGAAGTATTTTAAAGTTGTTATGAATGAATCAATTTGGATGCAATTCTTCATGAAACATTGATTTATTACTTCACTTTCAAATCAAAATGACAATTATAAGATGATAAAAATGTGTAAGATAAAAATGCACAGTAAATTATGCACAATTATTGCACAATCCATTATGTAACTTGTGCCTCACACAGGCAACAGTGTCAGAGCAGTGACCTTCCTTTGTCCACATTACAAGACTTGTACTTTACACCAGCCATGGAAATAAAATATATTCATATGTGACTGTCCTTGTAGTTTTGTCTTAGGTAGCAAAAGAGAATTGCAATATTCTAAACCAATAAAATATATTTTGATTAGTAATTTTAAATAACATATTACCACACAATTTTAAAATATCCTGTATTCTTGCAGCCAACTAACATTTGTGCCTTAATGGCATGGGGTTGATACCCCATTTTGTATTTTATTTATTCAAATATAATAAGGAGATCTTACTGATGTCATAGAGTAATTTTAGTTGTGTACAGTACATACCAAATCATACAGCTACTGTCTACAAAAAGATTGGACTGTCAGAACAAAATTATAAAATAAATAAATTTTGTCGCAAAATGTGTTTTATTTCATTAAAACACCTCTAAGACTTATACATGTTAGCTAACATATTATGTCATTACGGGTTAAAACAGGTAATGTTTGTAGGCCTACATAAATTTTACAGTTAAGTTCCTTGATATTTATAAATATAATGATATATGTATATATATGCATACATACATAATTATATTTTCAACCATATAATATATTAAATTTAAACATCAATATTAATATATTCAAAATAAATGTATTTCATCAATAACAAAACTTAAATGACAATGATAATGCTAAAACTAATGGCGCGAGCACTGCTACTAACCAACTACATAAACAATCTATCAGGTTATAACATTTGAAGCTGATCTGTCGAAGCTCTAGTACTTATCTTCTCATATCATACTAAATTATTTACATGGAGGCAAAGGTACAGTTAGAGATATTATACACTTCCTTATCTGGACATATTGTCATATACTGGCAGAATCCACATCATGTTAGTATTTTTGCTATCAAAATTTGATTATGCCTTTGGTGTTATTATTTCATTACAAATTGAATGATTTTAAATTTCTGTGGTAAAACCACTAGCAACTGGACTATATAATTGAACAACATTCAGCTCTACATTTTTGTTACATATGTCTCCAAAACACAAAACATCCACTTTTCCTTTGTGTATTAAAGAGAAATTGCATCTTTTCGTTAGCATAACACTCATTTTTAATCAACAAAGCTGTAATACTTATCCTAATTATTTACTTGTTCCTTAATTCAAAATTATTTATATTTTGTTTGAAATAAGTTGCCAATATTTAAACTTCATCAAAATTGTCTTTGAAATTATGTTGTAATAAATTTTAAAAGAGCAAAGCCTTTACAGTAATTGCTAAACTATGAAAAAACAATATTAAAAACAACCAATAAAATGGAGTACAATTTTATCTTGCCAAGATGAGGAGAATGAGAAAAATAATTAATTAAATATACTATGCAAGTGTTTATTTTGTATCCATCAATTTCATGACCTATTTCATTAAACAAAATTAATCATAACAAATTAATATTGATGGTAGTATTTCAAGTGATTACAGCCATTTCAATTATCCACAGTTAAAATTTCTTATTTTACAAAGATATTGTTATAATGTTAACTCAGCTAATAAATAAAATTCCTGTACAAACTCTACTCTTTAAAAGCATTAGCCTCATGGAGTACTATCCAGTGAATATAGCAAAACATAAAACAAGAAACTGTACTCAAGCAAAATAAATGTTTGTTTCACTATAGTATGGTTTATACATGCAAGAATGTCAGTGTTACAAGACTAAAGTGAAATACTGTGTTACTTGTATCAAAGCTGACAAGTGCTACGATAACGAGTTACGAATAGTTAGCTCAGACAAAAGAACCTATCATTTACTCTCAATGTTCGTTATGCTCAGTTGTTACGTTTTATTCCATGATGGATTAACAGTACAGGTAAATAGAACTATGCATTAGCAACACCGACAGCAACACCCAGAAATCTACTTTTATATTTAATATAGTAGTTAAGGTAGTCAATAGTCTATTTTTTACTATAGTATAAGACAAGTGTAAACACTTTTTTCAAAGAAATTTAACAGTTGTATGTACAATATACTTTCTACACTTTTAAGTAAAACAAGTACAATGTGGTAGTACAATTTACATAATTACTGTGATATATCAAACAAACAGTTTAATATTTATTTACATATTATATGGCATTTAAAGAATAACATTATTTGAAATCTGTAATCTTAACTGCAGACTATCTCCAAGAGTCCGTAGATATATAGGTAATACACAAAAACTAAATAAAAACTGTCGTTGTATGACCTAGATGAACAAAATATGCAGGAGTTAGTAGTTAGTTCTATGAATGCTTTATAATAATACAGGTGGTGAATTTTTAAGACCAGCGTTGTTAGCAATTCCATCTTGAAAATATTCTCTGCGTCGTGCGATCATGCTCAGATCTAGTATTTGGAGATCAATTAGTTAAACTTACCTACAATAATGGCTAGTATTACTAAACCAATCACACCCATGATGATCATCATCTGCAACAGACAAAACAAAAATAGTGAAACATCAGTAACAACATTTGAAGGTGACATTCAAGATTATATAAAATCTGAAATAGCTATATTTTGTTTCTGAGTTTAAAAAAACAGTAAAAGATTGAATAAGATCTGTAGGTTACACTAAACCCATACTTCTGTAAACTTTGCATCAGAATCATTAGTTGTGTTATGTTACAATGATAAAATTGTGAATTTTAAATATAGCACAGCTTGTTAATTAGTATATAATATAGATGACTTTTATACTTAAACCAATGAGAAATTTATATGGTAGTGATAAAGAGGATCATATTGAGAGCTTCTTTCTAACCCTTGTTCATGTTCAATAATAGAAATGGTCTACATTGGATGCACAAGAGTATATCATACTTGTGGAAATAACTGTACCGTATTGTCACTGTAGTGACAGTTGGAACTGTACACTGAGGTAGTTTGTATGACAAATCCACTGGCCAGTATACTGTATACAGTAAAATAACAACAGAACTATGTACAGAATAATAAATATAAA
This sequence comes from Homalodisca vitripennis, assembly GCF_021130785.1. Classification (NCBI taxonomy): domain Eukaryota; kingdom Metazoa; phylum Arthropoda; class Insecta; order Hemiptera; family Cicadellidae; genus Homalodisca; species Homalodisca vitripennis. The sequence continues at coordinate 105,457,532 of NC_060211.1, forward strand.
CTGTCCGGCTTATCTCAAAGGATACACCTGAGAAAAAAAATTGTGAAAATATATAAATTGCATAAAAACCTGGCAGAAATGTATAACACATTTCTAGAACTATAACAAGGGCTTGAATTTGCCTGTAGTAAAGTTATACACAAGAGAAAACTAAATAATTTACAGATTATGAAGGTATTTTCTTGTGGAGACATTTCTCATACATTACAGCCTGTGTCTGAAACAATCTTCAACCAACAAAGTTTATACACACAACATGTCACTAAGGTCTAGAACCAAAATATAGCGGTTTGCCTTTACCCCTTCCCCCCTGACCATCGCCTTCCGGTTCCATTGTTTCAGATGACACTATGCGGTGTCGATGAAAGAGCCGACATCAACATTCTTCTTAGTATCCCACTGTAGCCTGTGTTAGTGTGATTGTGAATCTCGTACTTGTAAATTGTGCTCGGGACTTGCATCCTGTGCAGTTACAACACCTGGATTGGACTCCAAGCAGTTTTTGGGCATGTTAAAACTTCTTCTTTCCCTTCTTTTCTTCTTTTTTTTTATTTTTGTATTTATTAATACCTCCCTAACCTGACAAAGAGGATAAGTTCCAATCCTCAAAACGTTATGTTATACCTTTTGTAACATAATCAATTTGTATATAATTTGTTAATTTTGTGTTTTTCTTGTTGGAAGCAAGATTAATTGTGAGACTAATGTAAAAATGTTGGAATTTTGACCACTTGACCGCAATAACCATAGAGTTCTTCTTTAGACTAAAAGGAACCTAGTAACAAGTTTGAAGTCCTACGACCTTCGTATAAAAAACTATTGCACAGACAGATGGATGGACAGACAGTCAAATAGTAACAATTTTAAGAAGAACCTGTTGTCCTTATTAATAAAAAACATTTTAACAAAAAATAAACCAATCCAACAGAAACAAATAAAAGATTCATAAAAATTGGTGGAATACCTTAAATAAGTTGACTGTTAGCCTTGTTGAAAAACCAATTCTGCCAGACATGCATACTCCTACAACCTCTGACCTTTTACACCTGAAGTTGACTGATGAGGACAAAATCAATAGCGTCATCACCAAATATGAAGTCCTTCATCTGGACTAGAAAAGGTGTCAATAATGTTTTCAAACTTAAACTTCTGACTTAAACATTCACATTGAACATGGCATATTAGTATTGTTTCATAAAAACTAGTTGGCAATCAACATATAAAGAGACAATTGATATTTGAAAGAAAGAAAAATACCTTTGATCTACAATTCCTGAGGTAAAACATGCATCACAAGAAAATGTACCATTATTATATTTATGATAGATTTATGAACACCTTGTGTACACAACCCATTGAGCTTTGTCTTATATGATTTATACTTTCTTAAAGAGATTAAAACTGGTGAATTAGTTTCAACCAAAATTGCCAATGATGTATTGTTGAGTCCCATGTATGTCTTTATAGTTGGAGTTCAACCTTAGAAAACTCATAAATCCTGAAACTAGTACCCTGAAAGTAATTTATACTATGTTATAACTCTCAGAATATAACTGTCCTTGACACTAGAACATCTACAGAATCATTATGTAGAAAAATTCTTAAATTAGATGCCTTTTATATCAAGAATTGGCCTTGCATGCTGGTGGAAAAGTATTCCAAAGAGGCACAGAAGTAAACAGGTACAAAACCATATATATGTTAATATAATAAGTTACCACCAACTACTTCATCACTCTGCACTCTACAAGAGAAAACCAACTTACATTGGTCAGAAGCTCCATAATGTGTCTCGAAAAATGTACATAGTCAAAAGGAAAACTTAAATTTCTCTCACACAGTAGATGGACCTACATTTCAATTTGATGAAAACTTTTCTCTACAGCCTCTCTACAGAAATATTTACTTAGTACTTGCAGTTAATTTATTTATACAAAGTTGGAGTTCTGAAAATTCAATATAAAAAATGTTTCAAATTTTTCATTTAGCCTGGAGTTATGAATAACAAAATGTCAAATATGCAATACCTAATACTGTTTTCAATTTTAATGTTTTTATAAGATTATTGTAAACACACCTTTAAATTTTGCAGCCAAAATTTTCTCTTTAGTTTTCCAGCCTGCTGCTCAAACTGTGAAGCTCCTTGTTGAAGGGCATCTGAAAAGATGTTAATTTATGAGTACTTACAAATGATTTATTAACACTATAAAGATATGGCACATGCAGTATCTGTCAGTATCACTTTAGTTCAGTGTTGTTGGTTCTGTGTTGTTAGTGGCTGAGGATAAGCAAAGTTTATCCCATAAATTAGTTGTGGAATTCGGTGTCTATTCCACACAATCTTAGCAGTATGAATCATTAGAGGGGGAGGGCTCAGAGAGCTCTAGCTCCTCTCCAAATGTTGAGATAGAAACATTAAAACTTTACACAGTTATTTCTTTTAAGCTAGAACACCTTTATGAGTTCTTAAAGCTCAAAAATTTCCCTGGGGAAAATTCCCAAGCTCCTGTTTTGGAGAAAATTTTATACCTATTAAATCACCCAATGTTTGAGCCCCCTCAAAAATAGTTTTCTATACACACCACTGGGATGAATTAAGTTAAAAATTCAAATGTTTTTCACAGAAGAAAGATTCCTATAAATTTGTGTAAACAACTACTAAATCAAAATCAAATCAAAATCAAAACATCCTTTAATAACATGTTCATTGAGAACAGAAATGGTGTCAATTATACATAGTCATAATTCAAATCACATAGAGATACAAATTATACATTTGTAAATGAGTCAGTGAAATGTTTTAAACAGATAAAGCGTTCTTTGGAATCGTTTTAGTCATGTTGAAGGAACTCGTTGATGGAATAAAATGGACGTTCGGCCAACCAGCTGTGAAGTCTTGATTTCAGCTTGCTTCCACTTCCTGTTCTTATGTCCCTTGGTAGACGGTTGAAGAATTTAGCACCTTTATATGTGGTTTTTTTCTCATATTGAGTGAGGCGATGTGCTGGGAGGTTGTAGAGGTTGGCATTACGTGTGCAGTAGGTGTGTAGATCCGATCCTCTCAAGAGATCTTCTCCATCCATGTACATCACAACTTCTTTGATGTAGAGTCCAACAATCGTTAAGATATTTAATGATTTAAATGCTTCCCTGCAGCTGTCAAGTCGTTGCAGTCCGGCTAAAGTTCTGACTGCCTTTTTTTGAATGACCAGGATTTTCTCTATGTTTTCTGCAGAAGCTGCACCCCAGACGGCAAGGCCATACCTTAAGTGTGTTTCGAAGAGTGCAAAATATGCAGTTCTTGTTGTTGCTAAGTCACTAATGGCCTTAATTTGTTTAATTGCATAGACACTAGTGTTTAATTTTTTACAAAGATTTTCTATGTGTGGGGTCCAGCATAACATGTTGTCTAGAGTTATGCCTAGAAATTTCACTTGGCTTTCCAAGGTGACGCCTGGTATCTGTGGTACATCTTCGTTTCGGTGCCCAAATCCAACTTGGTTAGTTTTTGTAGGGTTGACGACCAGGTCATTGTTATGGCAGTACTGATAGGCCATGTTAAGAGCTATGTATGCGGTAACGGCTAATTTATCAGTTGTTTTGTCATTTAGTAACAGTGTCGTATCATCCGCATACATGATGGTAAAACAGTGGTCCTGAAGAAGTTGGGGCATGTCATTAGTGAATAAAACGAAGAGGACTGGGCCCAGCACAGAGCCTTGAGGTACGCCACGGGTTACTGGCAATGTATTTGATTGCACATGTTTGGTAATGCCATTTTCTGTGTGCTTGAGCTCCACCAGTTGGTGTCGTCCAGTTAGGTAGCTTTTGAACCAGTCTTTGGCTTTCCCTGATATGCCTAAGGCTTCCAGTTTTGTTATAATGAGGTCATGGCTCAAGCAGTCGAATGCCTTTGAAAAATCTAAAAAAAGTGCAGTAGAAAGTTTTCGCTGTTCGAGGTCATCAATAACAGATTCTATGAGTTTAATCATGGCTGTTGTTGTTGACTTGCCCTTAATAAAGCCATGCTCTGCGTTTGTGAGGAGACAGTTTTCGTTGCAGTATGTCAGGAGTCTTTTAAGGACTATTCTTTCACATAGCTTTGAAAATGTTGATATTAGGGAGATCGGTCGATAGTTGCTAGCAGTGGCTGGGCAACCCTTTTTGTGTTTTGGATACACCTTGGAGATTTTCATTCCTGATGGAAAAAGTCCTTGATCAAACGATTTATTGAATATAACTACCAGTGGTGTGCTAAGTTCATTGATACAGTGCTTTAAAAGTTTTGGTGATATTTCATCATTGCCGGAAGAACTTTTTGGTTTGAGATGTTTTACTATTTCTTTAATTTCTTGGTCAGTAGTGTGAGGCAGGGTTGAGAATGTGTGATTTAATGTTTTTTGTGAATGGGCTATTGCATTTGATCTCTTTTTATTACTTTTTAAGGTTTCCTCCGCGATGCTGGTGAAGAATTTGTTTAGGTGGTCTGCAATTTTTCCTGCATCTCGGACTATTTCACCTTCTATTTGGAGATTTATTTCATGTGACTGTTTTTTTTCTTGACTCTTACATTGTTTATAACATCCCAAACAGCCTTGGACTTGTTGTCAGAAGCATGTTGACCCTTACAGAGCTTCAGGGAAAGGACTCTTAGGACAAAATAATATGTACCATGACAAGAGAATGGAAATGTAAAAAAAAAAACAAGCTAAGTAGTGAAACGACCTTGTTACCCTATAAAACAATTTTAAATTTCAAACTCTTTTATGCTTTTATTTTTGGCTACAGAATTATGGGAGATGTCTTATTTTACAGATCTTTTTAATGCACATCCAAATGCTTTTTAGTTTTCTTGTAAAGTGTGTATTTTTTTAATATTCAAATAATGAAGTACAAAAGTATTTGAGATATATTTTCTGCATAATAAATTAATAAATATATCCAAAAACCAAAAAGCGTTTTTATTTATATTCATTATACAAGTATATTTAAAATGAGATGTCTCCCATAAGTCTATTATTCAAAAAATAGTATAAAAGAGTTTCAGTTGGGATATTGTTCTTATGGGGTTATAATGAAGATAAGCTCTTCAGGGAGCATGTTAGTTAGCTGTCGGGTGCACATCTAAGGCTTTTTTAACATGGAAACTCAAATCCAATAATGTTTCAATTCAGAAACTTAAATTTTAACATCTCTATGATAATAAATTGTTAAAAATACAATTATATATTAATACTAATGGTTTATAATTTATATTTAAAATATGGAACATGGTTTCTTACGGAAAAACTTATATTGAAGATTCTGGAGTTCAACATATTTATTGGTTTGATACAAGGATTTATAACATAGCTTTAAACTATAACTCAATCTTAAGAGCAGAGCCACAAAAATGCTACCAACAGCTGACTAGCGTTCCACTTTAAAATGCCAAGATTAGCTAATTTATCTAAATTTACACTATTAAAACCAATAACTGTTTGTCTTATCTATGCATAATTAATTGACACTGCAGCTATTTATATTTATAACCAGAACAATATGTCTAGTGATTTTTATAAATTAATATTGAAGCAATAAAAAATATTAATTATAGTTTTCAATTTATCACTTAGCAGGACTATACTTTTACAGGTAACTTTGAACAACATAATATTTTCAATATGTATATCCTTGCATTAAGCTTAATGTAAAAGATTGTTTAAACCACTGTATTTAATATATTATTCTTAGGACTATTATGCTTATACACATGAGTTATGTATTGCCTGGAGCACTATAGTCAACAGTCAATAGTCAAACTACTTTATTCTGTAATATGAACAAGGTATAAAGAATAGCGTCACTACAATGAAACTAAATACTAATATTAATTTTAAAATATAAGTAAAAAAAAAATAAAATCGTAACATCTTAACAATTTATCTTCAATTCTTCTTTAAATGAATTAATTGGTTTTTGTATTGAAATATTCCTCAAAATAATATAGAGACAAATTAGTTAAATAATCTTTGACTTATTTTTTTAAACTAAGTTTGGTATTTTGTATTTAAACAGTAAAATTAAAGTAAGTAACCAATATGATGACTGAAACATGAGGTATATCTGAAAGGCTTGAATGAAAAGGCTCTGCACTTACAAATCCTTTGTTCTAGCCAAAAAGCGGAAGTTGTAGGAGATGGGGGAGAGTGGGAGTTATTGTAAGAAGTGAATACAGAGATCAACTGATGCAGCTATAAGGAATTGTAACCCCATATGGAAACTGGACATTATGTTGTATTACCAAATTATAGATTAAGTCCACCTAGCTACAATACAAATATTTGTACCACATTTTAATAATGTCATAGAATTATATATTAAAATTAAATCTTTTGTTTTACAAAAAATTGTGTTTTCTGTGAGAAGTTTGGTTTTATACCAGTCAGAAATATTGTTCAAGCAGTTAAAAATATTGTTGATATGATTTTGATACACTTTGAAAACAAATTTATATAATCTGCAATACTGATTGATTTAACTAAGGCATTTGGCTCAATTGACTGTATTCCACAAGTTACTATTTTGGAAAAAAACGTTTTTACGTATGCCTTCAGTTGCAATGAACTGTTTTACATCTATTTAAAGGATATGAAACCTGTGTGGTTGTCCTGGTGTAGAAAATAATGCAATCAGTGAGTGTTCTTGGACTTTCCTATTACCGTATGAAACATATCATTGCAAGCCCGGCCGTTTGGCATTAGGCTATTATTAATTAATAATATAAAGAGATATTACGTAATCAATTTAATACCAGTGCTATCACAAAAAAAAACTAATTATCTATACTCATACGAAGTTTAAACAATATATCTTAGGCCTAAGTGCATTAAACAATAGTTTATTTGCTACAACCCAGGCTTGCAATAATACTAAATCAAATTGATGTTAATAATCATTATCCATTCAATGTGTGGTTTTTGGATGAAAAAAGTACATGTATTATAAAGCTAATTTTTCTCATGTCGATTACCACCATGTAGACAAGTATCTGGTTATAAATCCTCATCCCTACCCTTCTTACTTAACCCTTCAACCACCCTTAACAACAGTGTATAGAAGCTTTTGGTTTGCAGCTAATCTCTTTGTAAATACGCATTGTAGAAGTATGATCTTTTTACATTTATCTTGCTAGTTAAATTCTCTAAAACTAAGGTTATGTTACTTATTTGCTAAACTTGATAGTTCAAGAGATGATTATCAAAATGTTAACATTTTTTGCATATTAATGTTCCCTTTTTCGTGTATTTTGGATTGTATGAACTACTTCTTTATTATAAACAATTCTACAAAAAACTTTAGGTAATAGTTGTAGCACAACCTATAAGCTATCCGTAAATACAAATATGTCCATAGTTTGATGTAGCTTTTAGTGTGAAAAATGGCTACAGAGTAAATGAAACCTGCATCATACTACATTGTCGGACACCCTGTACACTCTGTCCTACCGCTGCTACGGTGTGTGAAAATAACGTTAACGTTTTTTCTAGGGTATTTATTATTATAATTTAATTAAATACTTCAATAAAACTGTTATCTTTCTTACTAAAATGATATATTTCTAATACCAAAGTGATTGTGATACAAGTTTTTATTCTAAATAGGTCCTGATATATAGCCACAAAGCTTTAATCTCTTTAATTTAAAACATTTAACGATTTTATACAACTAGTCATTTTAGGTTTTTCTCTATGAAATAATATAATATTTTAATTTCTGACCATTATTAATTATGAAACTCTTGAGAATGTAACAAGAATTATTTCATTTTATGTTTTTCATTAAAACTGACTTCTAATAAAATAAATTATATCATATTAGACCTAAAAACTATTTTATTTTGTTTATATTATATACCAGGTGTTCATAAAATGAGTGTCACAAACTTCTGTGGTTGATAGTATTTATAATTTCAAACAAAAAATGTGATATAAACATAGGTCGAGAAATGTCTCATTTAGCTGCTAGCCACCATCTTGTATTTTATATAAGAAAATTATTATCTTTAGAACTAGTTAATCTAAAGAAACTAAAATTTGTATATAGGTTTGAATAGATGAAAGCAAAAATTATAAAAAATAATTGTGTTACTTAATTTAATATTTAAAAAAGTCATCTATTGAATGTTTTTAAAATCAAATTACTAAAAAAAAACAGTATAGTTATTAAAAAAAACCCCAGATATAAACTGTTTGAACTATTTTATTTCAATTCCAGCAGTACTTGTTTCAACGAAATCCGTCAATGGATAAGTGAGCATGACCAAGTAAGTACCTTTGGAATTGTAATGAAATGTTTCAAATAGTTTATGTCTAGTAAATTTTGTATAACTAAACTGGGTATTTTGTTATTTGACTTAAAAACTTTTCAACAGATGCCATATTGTTAATATTTAGGAAAATAACACAATTATTTTTAATAAGTTTTCCCCCTTATCTATTCAAACCTATGTGCCAAATTTGGTTTCTTTATCTTAACTTTTGTTTAAATTTATGGATAGCTTATAGGTTGTGACATAACCATTACTGATAAAGTTATGTCAAGTTGTATATATTAAAACATATACAGTACAAAATATACACACACAATAAAACAGATACAGTGCAAATATACAAAAACTGGAACATGAAAAAACAAAAATGTTAATATTTTGGTAATTATCTCTTAGACTATCAAGTTTAGCAAAATAAGTAATATAGCCTTATTTGTAGAGGATTTAACTGTTGAAAGAAATGTAAAAATATCATACTTCTACAATGCATGTTTACAAAGAAATGGACTGTAAACCAAATGCTTGGAAACACTACCTTTAAGGGTAGTTGGAAAGGGAAGGAAGAGGGGTAGGTGTGGGGACTTTTATCCAGGCACTTGTCTACATAGTAGTAGTCAGTGGGAGGAAAATTAACTTTGTAATAATATTTTTCTTTGTCAGCTGTTTTATGGAACTCATTGACTGGATTATAGTAATTGCAATGAATTATTTTGCATTTAATATACCTTGTTCAACAGTATTGTACATGTAGATGATACACCACTTTATTTAAGCATATTGTAAATCTTCCTCCTCATTCAGGAGGATAATAGTAAATAATAAATAACTGAAAAATTTTAGTCCATATTTTCTTGATGCCATGCGTTATAAAAATATGTAAAACCTGGATAAAACTATTAGGAATATACTTTAGTAATAGAATAAGTGAGACTCATATTGAACAGATACGTGAAACATTATATAGAGTTATTTATCTTTTATGCAAAGTAAGAAACTATGTTATACTAAATATGCTGATTATTTGTAATGTTATTAAGCTTATTAAGCTCTTTGCCACTCTCTTGAGGTATGTAACAGTGTTGTGTGGCAACTGTAGCAGCACACAAAAATCCTTTATTTGGTAAAAAAAATTTGAACTGTTAAAAATGTTCATGAAAGGAATAAATGTTGCTTCTTTAGAACCTAAATTAATTACCCTTCCAAGCATATAAGTTTATGATTATCTTATTTAGATTTATAACTGTACAACCTATTGATAGTTATTACACTTGGAAAACAGTCCCTATCTTTACACAGATTTCAAATCGTAATAATGAACTGGCAAAAACAAAACTTATTGTGCTCTGCACACAAATATTTGACCTGTGGTAGTATTAAGTTTTAACTATGTACATGGTCTTTTAACCATATTTGTTATTTACATTATTTTAGTGATATTTAATAATAGGTATTCACTGCTATTTTAATAATTATTTTACTTTTATTTATTTATTTGTATTTTTGTATCTGTAGATTTTAGATTGGATTTATAAATTATTGATTATTCATAGTCATTATAATATTGAATTTTCTATGTACAAAATTGTGTTTAAAGGTAACAAAACTCTTGATTCTATATTGTTTGTGGTAATAATGATTATTTCAGATTATGCCATCTTTATTCTTTTAAACTATAGATAGGCTATTATTGAAAAACGTTGATTAAATAAACTAATTATATTATAATTAACTAAATTGTATTGAGCAATCTTTCTTTGTTTTTGATGAATGCATTGTACTCCACCCCCTCCTCTCAACCTAATGCAGCCGAGGCATCTCATTTGCTGGTAAATGTCAAAATGCAGCCAAGAGGAGGACACTTCTCTATGTAAATATTTTTCATTATCAAGTTCAAGTACTCTTTGCTGCCTCATTTAGTTTCTAAGTTATAATGTCAAAAACTGATAAGCAAAACTACTTGAAACAGTTATTTATCCTACTCTTACCAGCTCGATCATCCAGTTCTGAAAGCTTCTGATCTCTCTCCAATACTTTTTCAACATTGGTTTTCATGATATCTACAACCTGCAGACAAAAAGACAGTATTAAAAAAGTACTAAAATAATATATTGATTTTTTCAACCTCAATTATTTAAAAAAATACTTGGTATTATTGACAACATTTTTCATGAGAAATGAAAGAGATAGATTGTTACTATGAAATTTAATGTTGACCAATTGAGTGAGGAAGGATTTCAGGTTGAAATTCAAAAGGAACCCATTTGAAGTTCTAAAGATTCAGACATCTAGGAGAAGTGATGTAGAATGCAAAAGATCAGAGAGTATTTGAAGAGTTATGGAATACATTGTATTTTGTGACACATACATATCATGTTACAAATCACAGAAAACATACATTACAGAAGTCTCACTGGAACACATTTCAAAGCATGATCATACGACTAGACCTAGAAACTGCCTTTCACTGGAACACTAGTGAATTCTGTTATATTGGTCTTAATATTAACCTCAGTGAGGCATCTATATTTGGATTGTCTTTGCTACAAATATTATAGTTCTGTTATACAGGGTGTTTGAAAAGTATGGGTACGGCTTAATGTTTTAAAAACCATAGGAGATAACATCTATAAACTTTGCACAGTATCATATGACTATGTAAATTATTTTTTCTTGCTATTACCATGACATGCCAACCATGGGGGGACGGCCCACAGAGGAAAACATGGAAATCTTAAATTGAAGCATGGGTCGAGTGATACCTCATTTGAAAGAGCTCACTTAGTAGAGTTGAATGCTGCAAACCGCATCTCAAAAGGTTTATCCAATCAGAAATGGCGGGTTGTTTTAGGTACACATTGTGAAGTACATTATGCGCTGCCATTTCTGACTGGATCGTCGTATTCTGATGCGGTAGGCGGCGTTTCACTCTACTAACCAATGTGTTTTCACTGACTTTTATTAATTAGCAAATTATGTCATAAATTTATAACACAATAAATACCGATGTTTTTTAGTTTTATTTATTGTGTTATAAATTTATGACATAATTTGCTAATTAATAAAAGTCAGTGAAAACACATTGGGTAGTAGAGTGAAACGCCGCCTACCGCATCAGAATACGACGATCCAGTCAGAAATGGCAGCGCATAATGTACTTCACAATGTGTACCTAAAACAACCCGCCATTTCTGATTGGATAAACCTTTTGAGATGCGGTTTGCAGCATTCAACTCTACTAAGTGAGCTCTTTCAAATGAGGTATCACTCGACACATGCTTCAATTTAAGATTTTCATGTTTTCCTCTGTGGGCCGTCCCCCCATGGTTGGCATGTCATGGTAATAGCAAGAAAAAATAATTTACATAGTCATATGATACTGTGCAAAGTTTATAGATGTTATCTCCTATGGTTTTTAAAATATTAAGCCGTACCCATACTTTTCAAACACCCTGTATATCCCAGTCCAACAATATGTCTCCTTTACTGGAGGCATATGATAAAACAACCAACACCTAACAATTGTTTCACTAAGTATTTTGTTAGATTCAAAACCTCGCAGAAACTTAAACTTGTTTTTCTACAAAGAAAAAGTTATGAATTATACAATTTGAAGAGGTATTATGCAAAATAGGTTAAATATACATTATCTGTATTTTTTAGATATCCTCGAAACCATATTCAACATAGTGTTATATACCGCACAAAGCAGGTTTTTATTCAAAATAAGCTATGTACAGTTCAATAAAATAACAAGAATCCAGTTTTCCATAACACTTTATTACTGTGTTTTTTTACATTAGACTATCCAAGCACATTTAGTGCAAACCCTCTAGCAAACAATATAAATTTGTTGGTAGGGCTAACTATATTTTATGTGATGTTAATAAAACATGTTTCATATGAAACTGCCCATTGACATTTCATTATTTTGGCCTATTTTGTCTTCTTTAAAACAACCTAAATCAAATTTAGTACAAACAGGTGATCCAATTTTTAATCTAATTTATATCCAATAAAACTGTGATATTTTTAGCCAAGCAAATTGTGTCTATCCTATTTATTACGTTTTGAAGCTATAAGCATCTCAGACCAAGAATTGTTCAAAAACAAAAACATCAAACCAAAGGAAAACCAGTTAAAAATTGTATATAAACATCCAGCAATTTATCGGATTGCTAAACGTGTTTTCTTCCTCCTATAAAATTACCAAATGGGTCTTTTGTAAAATAGCTTTTCAAAATATTTTTAATTATTGAAAGTGAGTTTGTTAGCATGAGTAAAAACTCAGTCTTTGCACTTATTCTTATCAATTGTATTGTCACAGAAAAATAAATGAAGTAGCTTAGAACAATTAACTTGAGGCGTCAAACTCATTGGGTCATGGGGCATTTATAGATTCTTCTCGAGGACTCAGGTCCATGTGAGTATACCTGACCCAGGCTCGAATTATCTATTCACAACCATTACTAAGCCAACCAATAGTTACACTGCCTTGATTTCGGGCTCTAAAATTAATACCACCTAGCATATAGTATAGATAATTACAAATCAACTTTTATGTAATTCCTAGGTAGTTAACCCACCAGAGAGAGCTGATCAGAAAGTTATTTTGCCTGGATGCCATCAAGCTGTATTCAATTCTGAACACACCCAAATATGTATTTTAAGGTACACATGAATGAGGGGTGTGTGTGAAGAGTTTAACCCACATTATCCTATTGGTATCTATATAGGACACTCCAGTATTAGTATTAACTATCTTTAGTCATCATAATCACAATACTCTACAGGCAGATGTGGGTTAATAGGCAAATTTGTAAATGCTATATTTTCTAACGACATTTTAACAGTTATATATAATGTTTATATATTCAGAATTTGAGACAATACACATATTTGAAATGCAGCCAAACAAGCGTTCTGAGAGATTGATAAGAAATTACTAGATGGCTAAAAAGATTAAATAGCGAATGAATACTATTGACAATAATGTGAATTAATCGATAAAATGTAAATATATAAAAAATTAACACAATTATTTCACAAACAATAAGATGTAGATAAAATCTATGGCACACACTGGTATCTTTACATACTTGTGGAAGCAATTAAATGAAAACCATCAAACAACAACCTCATACATACATACATACATGTATGTATGAGGTTGTTGATTTTTATAATTATGATTTTTATAATTATATGCAAATGATGTTTTAGTAATCTATGATTAGGAGCTAAACAAAATTTTTAACACATAAAGCGTTGTTTTATTTATGGTCACCACCCCATTCTAACAACACATTGACATAAATTGTTACCTCATCGACTTGTGCCTGTGTCTGCTGTAATCTTTTCTGAGCAGCAATCTGTTGAGGCGTGCGAGGTCCTCCGACAATTCCATCCTCACCTGCCGCGGGCGCCAGGCCTCCAGCTCCATCAGCAGCAGACCTACAACATGTTACTTCATTCAGAGAGAATAGTTATATTTACAAAGAAGAAAACCCATGCTGATGTATCTAAAATCTTCCCATAATTTCTATTTGATATTGACTAGTTCATTCCACTAAATTGTTACGCATTCATAACGTTTATAGTATTACAAAATGACGTCAGATAATCAATAGATAAAAATAATGGTATAGAAACTGATTATATTGATTATAATTTTGTGTTCTGTGCTCTTAAAGTGTGTAGTATCATTGGTTTTACTAGTTATCATAGTGTGTAACTAATACAATCATAAGTTTCCTAAGTGAGAGGATTGTAATTTTAAACACCTTAACAGCATAAGCAGTATGATAAAAATGGACCAGCTGTACTTTTCCAGTGTATCCAACATTTTTTTTTTCAAATACACCAATAAAGAGAGGATATGAAAGAAACTCTCATAAAGTAGCTCCTACTAAAGAGGCACTCACAACTTCCTGTTGATTACTACCATTGTTCTCTTCTCAACCGAGGATTTGAGATCTCACATGTACGAGAAGTAAAATATTTTGCATTCATCTCTTATTTAAGTGGTTATAATTTGATTTAAAATACAAACTTGTTGGTTGATATTTTAATTGATTATGAATAAATATATTAATTGCCTATTTAGTATTTTTCAGATTTAAATATACACCAATAAACAGTAGTTTAAAGTCCACATGAATCTTTCAATCGTGAAAGTAGAAAAATTTTATCTTTTACATGATATTAATTTGCACTCTATAATATTGTACACAATATTAAGACAGAAAATTCATCAAGACAGTTATAAAAAAACTTAATATTGGACATGGGCTGATTTTGAAGATATCATCTAGTAAAACGTTTGCTGTCCAGCTGTTGATAGAATTAGGCTCAGTTAAAAAGAATGTTATTGATTTTGAAACTTATTAATATTATGAAGTATTATAATTACACATTTATTGAAAATGCATAATTTAGTATTAACACAGATTACCTCAGATATTAACTAAGCACACTATACTTTGCCACCAACATCAAAAACACATGTTTAGGAGGTAGGTAATTACAGTTCCATAATTATTTCTTTTGCCATTACATTGTATTTAAAATATAACATTTTTTTAAATTTAATTTAAAATACAGGGCACATGAATGAATGTGCACTTCAGATGAAAATATATTTAAAATATTAAAGTTCTACTCAAGAACAAAAATATATTATGAATAATTAAAAATATAAATGACTAGTTCAAAATTCTTGGTGAGCCAAGTCAAATTTTGCCGATTGAGAGAACTTGTACATGTTGAGGATTAAAAATAAAAATTTATATGGAAATTCTACAGAACAGATATTGAAATTCTAAGATTAGAAAACCTGATCTTGATAAACCTAAATAGTTGTTATTAAATTGATCCAATTTCTTGTATTAATTTTATTTATTTGAAACGAGGATTCACATTTTGTACTGTATGTATATATAAAAGGTGTCCCAGACTCTCTACCAATATTTTAAGCTAAACCAATGACAAGCCAAAATATTATATAACAACATTTAAAAACTCAATAATGACCTAAATAGCCGCCGTTTGGATTTTTCACTTAACTATTTTTAAGTTGAGAACAGCTATTTCTAATAATTTGAACATTTTGAATATACCTTTATAGTTTAAAGGCCTAGTTACAGAAAAAGTTTAAATTTTTAGAATCTTTATTTTCAAAATGGTGGCTTCCTAAATTCTTTAAGGGTAAATATCTTAAAAACATATTATTAAAAAAGTCACAGTTGTTTAATTGTAGTTAGAACATTTTTAATTACAAATCCAACGATACAAAGTTTAGGAAAATCAGTTTTTTTTTTTTATATGAGCATTGTTTATGAGCCACAACAATCAGTTGTTTTAATTTAGCTGCTCTGAATGGGTGATTATAATGTTACATTTGTCATCATCCTTAAGTTTTTTTTTTCATAAAAAAAACCTAAAAAATCAAATTTGGATATTTGGGGTCTATATGGACAATCTACTCACATGGCTCAAGATGTAGTCCCAGTCGTTATTACCTGATTGAAAAAATAAATGTTTTCTTACAGCAAAACTAATGGCACAATTTTAGTCAAATACATCATAAAATAAATAAAAAAAAACCATTCCGAACGAAAAATCATCTATTAGGGAGGTATAGAGGGGTGGGTTTTTAGGGGGTGAA
Organism: Homalodisca vitripennis; assembly: GCF_021130785.1. Taxonomy (NCBI): domain Eukaryota; kingdom Metazoa; phylum Arthropoda; class Insecta; order Hemiptera; family Cicadellidae; genus Homalodisca; species Homalodisca vitripennis. Next base: position 105,473,506 of record NC_060211.1, read on the forward strand.
AATGGTTTTTTTTGCAATTTGTAAGTAGACAAATGCATCCTATTGAAAACAGTCAAATGTAAAAGTTGTTTTGGAAATGAAAAAGTCTACAACTTATGTAGTAATCATTTTTGCCCTAACCTCAAAAATTTCCCAAAAAAAATCCAAAAAACCAGTTTTTTTTTATTTTTAATTTTTTTTATTTTACAAAAATGGTTTGATTGAGCTGAAAGTTTTATCAAATATACTTTGTGCTATTCTAAAATTACTGTATTTTTTCATTAAGAAATATTCAGCCGTTATAATAAAATTTCACTTTAAAAAATATTTTGATAATTTTCAATCACCATTTTGAAACATTTTTTTTAATCAAAAAAGGTTCTCTGACAGCTCATTATTTCGTTTTTCGTTTTTTTTTGTCTATTTGAAGAAATGAAATAAAAAATATGTAGTTTAATTGAAAAAACTGCAGAAAAAATTGAAAATATAAACAAAATATTGACATTTTTCATTATACATTGTATTATTTTACGTGGAAAAATTGTTATTATTTAATTATAATTTTTTTTATACCAGTGCTATTTGTAAGTATTAAGCAAAATAATAATGAATCATGCATATTTAACAATTACGTGGAAATTTTTAAATAAATCAAAAAACAGAATTCGAAAGTCTTAGTAAATTTTTTTTAATTTGTATTTTTTCATCATATATTTTTTATTTCTTTACAATATGTTTTACAATTCTTATTGAAATTGAATCAAGAAACCATTATTTCTTTTCTAAAAGTTTTTTTTGAATATTTATGTATTTTTTTTTCAGTGAACTTAAAAATATAAATATCTTTTTTTTTCATATTCTACGTCATCTGATCGTGATTCATACCATATTCTACTCAATTTGTTCCCTGCTTTTTTTTAAATTTAATAATTGTATCTCCTTTCATTGAAGGAAACACAAGATCGTTATCAAAACTATCACTCACTTTTTAAATGTATTTAATGTTGGGATATCACCATCAAAATCTTCTTTAATTTCGTTAAGGAAAAATTGGCACTCGGATGAATTTTTTTTAAGTAATACACGCAGTAACTTATGAAATCTTTAGAATCTACACTCGATGTATGTCTACAAGATGTTGAGCTTGTCCCATCATAAAAAAGATGACATGCACCTATTATGATAATAAGCTTTAACTTCATCTGATTCTTTGAGAAAATTCAGTCTAACTAACAGACTTTTATTAAATGATTCTGAAACATCTCTTATCTTTAAAGTTGGTAAAATTTTTCTTTAGTCTCAACCTTCTGCATGCCGCGGAAATTGCTCTATTTTGGTTACAAGTTTCTTCACAAAAAAACACAATGATGCTCAAAATCAAAAATCACATGCTTCTTTCATAATCTTCTTCCCAATAGATTTTTTTTCTTTTTTGCTCTTTGGAAGCTGTAACAATTGATCGAGGTATATTGTATGCCGATCGACAACCATTATGAATGTGTGCTTCAGTCAATTTCTGAAATGTTTTGTACCGCTGTGATCATTGCTTTGTTTACTTGACGAAATAAGAGTATCTATCCCTCGACTTTTTATTTTCACCAAATCTCCATCGCGGCTTTTACAAATGATACAGGAAGGTACCTTTTCCACCATTTACATGAATCTATAAAATGCAGAAAGCACAATAAAATTAGTATTACTGAAAATACGTAAAATTACTAGATAAATAGCATGCGTAAAATTGTATGTACAGAGACAAAGTTTTATGATCTGTATTATTTTTAATAATTTTTATTGAATAATTTGTATAAGATTTTGTTTCGCAAAATTTTTAAAGTTTTACTTACGATTTGTATTTTTTATATGGACAAAAATATTGTAAATTGCTAATCACGAGGCTTATTTCACGACACTACTCCAATATAACTTGACTGACGACAAAGCAGCTGCTTATTGAATGCTTTAGAAACATACTGAGACCCGTATAATAGAAGAATAGGATTGACCCCGCCCTTTTGCTTCAAGGGACACTATTATATACCTGTACTATATATACCTGTAATCCAACTTTCACATTCAAAAAATGTTTCTAAACTTTTTCAAAATATTCGAAAATTCTTAAATATAAAAAAAATTATAATTTAAATAAATAATAACAATTGTTCCATGTAAATAATACAATGTATAATGAAAAATGTCAATATTTTGTTTATTTTCAATTTTTCTGCAGTTTTTTCAATTAAACTACATATTTTTTATTTCATTTCTTCAAAATAGACAAAAAAAACGAAAATAGTTAGCCATCAGAAAACCTTTTTTGATTTAAAAAAATGTTTCAAAATGGTGATTGAAAATTATCAAAATATTTTTTTAAAGTGAAATTTTATTATAACGGCTGAATATTTCTTAATGAAAAAATACAGTAATTTTAGAATAGCACAAAGTATATTTGATAAAACTTTCAGCTCAATCAAACCATTTTTGTAAAATAAAAAAATTTAAAAACCAAAAAACTGTTTTTTTGATTTTTTTGGGAAATTTTTGAGGTTAGAGCAAAAATGATTACTACATAAGTTGTAGATTTTTTTATTTCCAACAACTGTTACATTTGACTTTTTTCAATAGGATGCATTGTTTACTCACAAATTGCAAAAAACCATTTTCACCCCGAAAATAACCACCCTCCTATAACCCCTAATAGACGGTTTTGGTTCGGAATGGTTTTTTTTTATTTATTTATGATGTATTTGACTAAATTGTGCCATTAGTTTGCTGTAAGAAAACATTTATTTATTTGACCATTTTAACTGCTATTTCTCCTGGACTAATGTGCAATAAAACTTGCTGTAGAAATATTGCATCACTTATTTATCCAGCAGCAAAAATTGCTCTTTTAATTCAAAATTATTTCGTACTCTGATAAAATCTAAATACTTTTGCAAATTCATCAGAAGTCCTATGTAAATAAAGTTATTATTATTATTATAGATTATAAACATTTTAATTATATTATGAAAAACCCTTAACCCTACAGTAGGTAAGGATATTATGACCACAGTTCAACAATGCAATGTTATAATCAGCTGATTGTTGTGGGTCACAATAATAGTACTGTCACAAAATGACAGTGGATTTGTTTAGTACTCAGTTGTTTGACCTTCTAATCATAAATATTTGAGCAAAATTTCGTATAATTTAATTTATAACTTTTTCAGATAATAATTTTTTTTATAAAAACACATACAGACAAACATATGGGAAACTAAGTATCAGAGATATTCATATTCCCATATTATTCATATGGTGAAACATATATTTTGTGTGTGTGTGTGTGTGTGTGTGTGTGTGTGTGTGTGTAAGCACAAATTGAATTGACACATACATAACTGATTCTTAACTTGCAATTAAAACAACTTCAAAATGTATATGTTTATCTTATCATTCTTAAAAAAGCTCCAGTAAATGATGCAAAGAGTTGCAGTATTATACAAGCATTACTAAGTTAAATTTTGTTTATTCCACTTAAGATTTTGTTCTTGTTACAGTATGAAATCCTTCACATAAAATGTGCAGTAATTGTCATTCTTATATTTTGAAAAGTTTGTAAAAACACTTTGGTGATTTATAAATTTTCTTTTCTAATTTCTAAATGGTAAATTAGTTTGTATTAACCCACACTATTCTACTGATAAATATATAGGATACCCTGTTATTGAGTGTTAAATGTCTTAAATGGAGATAGTTTTAATACTGTACAGGTGAGTCAAGGATAATTATTTTTACTATTGTGTATTGCAACACAAAATATACCAACTGTATTAAATTTAAATTAGATTTTTTCACAAAACGAGTAATTAAATTTTTAAATTCAAATACCCAATGAGACCAAGTTTTAGAGAAATCTACTCTTACAAATTCCCGTCTGTGGGACTAATGATATAACTGAATATATTTAAACTTTGAAGCAGTATACTAATATTTTTAATTATTTTCTTCTTATAGGTTTACTGTGTTTTATGCATCTTGGTAATGTAGGTATAAAGTCTGACATAATATAGAAGTACTTTTCTTCTTTGTTTTAATAACTAAAATATATTACAACACAGAAATTTGATTACTGTGTATAATAACTGAATTTGTTATTTTGCATTATATAAAATGAACACATTTTATATTTTTAATTAAGGCTTTTATTGAAAAAAACATATGAAAAACTTATCATTGGCCAAATGAATATTACTTCACAATACACATGATCCCTTATACATTTTCATCTAGTTATAGTTAAGGCATCAATTACTTTAAGACATTCGTGAAGTAGAAGGAAAATTAAGGTTACTCAGTTTTAATGCATGTGAGAGCATGTAACAACATGTGCCAAAGTCAGGCATCATGATTGTCAGCTGTTCAAATACAGTTGGCAGTTCGCTGATTTTGCTTGTTCATATTTCAGTATCTGGCTGAATTCATAAAGTAAATTAAAACATATATAATTCACAGTAGTATTAAACAAATTTACGGAGTATTTGCATCTTTAACCAAACAAAAAACACTTCACTGATTTTATGCTACATGATGCAACATTTCAAAATTTTATTATTTATTTTTGAAATGTTTGTTATAATAAGCATTTTAGATAACAACTAACTTACTAGTATATTATCATAAAGATTCAGTCACATTGAAAGCAATCACTGGCGAAACAACAAACCAGATTTCACTCATCGCATGAAAGATATACAAGAATTATGAAGTTTTCTTTTCTGTCCGAAAAGTTTACAAATTTACTGATGGCTGGAACCACATAGATACAGAGCGAGATTACTAAAAAAGACTATACATACCCTAAATAAACAACCAAATTTTCAATGTTAAATATTTTTATATCTGCTGACAAAATTAAAGACATTCAGTATTTTTATGTTACAGATGATCTTTAAACACAATATAGAGTTTAAAGACATACAAATAAGTTAAAACTTCATGGAACTTGATAATTTACTTGCTTTAGAAAAAGTTCAATGCCCTACACATCTCTAAACTTGTTAAACATAAAGAGATACTATTAACTAGGACCAATAATTTTTAGTGAAGAGATATATCTATAGAATGTGTATTATTTTATAATTAAATTGAGGAACTATGAAAGATTAAAATATTTGGCTCCCTGGACAGAGACAAGACTTATATTTAAAATTAATCCCAGAATAGAACTTGGCCATTTCTTAGAAAAGTCTAAGATTAACTTACTCAACTGTCCTCATTGCAACCAACACCAAAATACTGTTAACCATGTGAAGAAAATTTTTCAGGTCTTTGCTCACTAATAATAATAATAAAAGTATAACTTTTATATACATAAGATTTCATTTGAATTTAGTGATAAATACATTATTATTGAGCAAACAAAGCAAAAAAGTACATTTTATTATTCCTGTATTATCCATCAGTTTACATTATAAATATTTATTAACTATACCATTATTGAGCCTAATTTAAAAATTCTTTTGTGTGGGTTATGTTTTGTAGAAAGTAAAATCTAATAAATATATGTTTAGTTTGTGGTTACATTTGATTTGTTATTTCTCTTAATTAAATGTTCATGATTTATTTTATTTGTTTGTTCAATTTAGACTATTTGCATTTTAATAAAGTTTACTAACTTTTAAGTGAAAAAGTCAAATTGAAAGTGTCTTTAAATAAATGTTTCAAATGAAACATTTATATACTAGTACATACTTTTTCTCCAAGACATAAATTGCAGAAACAAAAACTGTAATTTGTTACAAATATAGTTACGGTAACAGTATTTAACAACTGTAAACTGTAAACAACTCTGTAAACTATGTGTAACAAATATAGTATCCATTTACATTTTATTAAAAATAATTTGCTTTATTCTATTATTTGATGTAACTGTTTATTTTAAAGTTCTATTATAAGAGGAGCTGAAGACATTACACCTGAAAAGCCCTACAAACATTCAACTACTGTTACGATGAAATGTCAAGCATTGTGAACATTCTATTTGACATTCTGTAATGTAAATTATACATGATAAACACAAAAATTAAACAAACGGATGAATTAAGTTACTTTTGTGGGCTAAGAATATGGATTAAGCCAGAAATCTTCTTCCTTTATGGCTTAAATATGATTTGAAATTAACGAATCAGATTTGAAACAAAAGATTTTTATGAAGAAGTATAGATTTTGAATCATAAGATTGTTGTTATAAATCATCCGAATGAGCACATAATCAAGTAAATAGATAATGCGTAAATGTATGGAGCAAAATTAAAAAAACTAAATAAAAATTAAAAAACCTAGTTTTGTATGAAGCTTTATAAATAAAGTAAGCTTAAATAGCAGTCACTGTTTTTTATGTTTATTATTGATGACAGATTATTTGAAAGGATGACAAGATTTATTTGTTTTTTAAAGCACCTTTCAATATCAAGATCGTCAGTTGACAAAAATTTTCTACTGAAACGTTTGACTTCATCTTCTACATGT